>NC_138771.1:409123134-410323134 GCF_965119305.1 Pelophylax lessonae | reverse complement strand
ATCCGAGGGAAACCAATAGCTGTTGGAGATGTAGAAAAGAAATAGGCACTCTGATCCATATACTCTGGACCTGTTCTGAGATAAAGCCATTCTGGGCGGGAGTGAAGACCATAATTCAGAAATTTACGGAATATAAAATAGAAGA
The DNA here is from genome assembly GCF_965119305.1 of Pelophylax lessonae. Lineage (NCBI taxonomy): Eukaryota > Metazoa > Chordata > Amphibia > Anura > Ranidae > Pelophylax > Pelophylax lessonae. The sequence goes on along the minus strand of NC_138771.1, from coordinate 410,322,989 downwards.
GAAACCGGCCTTTTTCCTGTTACACTTGTCAGATATACCGGCATGGAGATATGAAAGTTCTATTATCCCCCACCTGGTGAATGCGACAAAGGCATGCATCCCAGGCAACTGGAAAAAAATACAACCCCCCTCGATAGCAGAATGGATAAATAGAGTAGAGGAAATGAGGAGGATGGAAGAGCTAATTGCATCTTCACAAAATAGACAGGAAAAATATAAGAAAATTTGGAGTTCTATGGAATCATTTTGTGGTCTCTGAGGAAGGGAAACAATTTACAATAGGATAAGTTGAGGAAAATAAATTTGAGGAGACGATGAGTTCTCTTAATCTCTGGCCGTGGATTAGTGGGTAATTTTTTTTTTTGGGAGGGGGAGGGAGGGTATGAAAAAGAAAAAGCAGGAATATAGGATAAGTAGAGCATAAAATAAGTGTTAAAATGACTAGTAAGTTGGAGATGTATTTTATACTAAAAATGTCAATGTATGTATTACTGAAATTCTTGAATAAAAATTTATATTTGAAAAAAAAAATTGTTTTCTGGATATTATGTGAAGAACTCGACCATCTAAGGTTGTCCATATTATTTATGTAAAATTTGAGGTTCCTGTTTATCCTTTAGTGCTGATATTTTCATAATGAAATGTGATGTAAGCTTAAAGTATACCCCAATCACTCATAAAAGCTTTAATATATATCTCTCATATGATTTTTATAAATAGTTGAAAAAATATACAACTGGGCTTGGAGAGTAGCATTTTACACCTATACATGAAATGGTATGCATATGGGAAAACAGAGGTGGGAATACTGGTTATTGATTCATTTAGCAGCACCACATAATGCCAAGTTGCAGCTGCAAAAGCAAATTCCATTTTAGAATGTATACAAAGGTAGATAAAAACATTTTATTCTATTAACACATTGCTTTTGTAATAATTGCTTGCAAGTCTACATAGAATATAGGATCCAGTTTAGGCGCCCCATTATATAAATGACATTGAAATTTTGTAGAGGGTTTAGCAGAAGGCAACCACCTTATTGGAAAAAAAACAAATATTGCTTATAATGAAGAATACTTTGATTACGAAAAAAATATCCTAGAGAAGACTTATTTAATGCATTCAAATATATCCAAGGCCAGTAAAAAGATTGTGTAAGTTAAAGTGATTGAAAACGGTTATCTTGTAAAAAGCCAATTCAGTTTAAAACAGAATTAAAAGGAAAAACATTAGTTTATGGATATATAAAAAAAAAAAAATATATATATATATATATATATATATATATCATTTTTTCCCTTTTTAGTGATCACATTTGCTCTATTCTCAGCTGAAAAAGAGCTGGGGGAGGAGGAGCAACATTACACTGATCTTCTCAGTGAAAGGGGGGATGTCAGGACAAGTCTGATCATTGGAGGAGAGCAGGCTGAGTTCCAAGCATAGCTAGAGAACTGACCACAATGTATTCTCCTGCTTAGTGTGGTCAGTTTTGTAATAGGAAAGCAGAGGGACTGGCAGGAACACTGGGTATTTCATACAAAGGAAGCAGTACAAAGAGAACATGATACTTTTTCATACAAGTACATGGTACAGCAGGAACATATCAGGAAGGTGAAATGTTGAGTTTACATACTCTTTAACTTTCTTTTCTCAAGAATGTACAAAGGACAAAGAGAAATCAACAACATTTGAAAGAAAAAACTTTCCATCAGTTTAGGAAGGGTTTCTCTTCTGTAGTTAAGATCTAAAATGCTTTACCGTATATGCTGGCAATTGCAAAAACAAAAAAAAAGGAATTTAAATCTGATCTCCCTGTTTATTGTCACTTTAAATAAAGCTTGTCCAAATGCACTATTTCCTTCAGTAACTGCTGCAATGGCTCTTAGCATTGTATGAGCTGTATGCAGCTGTACGTAGCATACGGTACACAGTGCTGTGTTCTGGCTATGAGATAAGAGATTCCTGTCTCACTCCTGGAGCAAAGTAGAGTCGGGCTCAGTGGCGCTCAGCCATTCATAAGCAGCTTGGTATACTGTAATTGAATACAAAGCTTCTTCTGATTGGCTAAGGTGGAGATTGTGCTTTCATCAGTCCATCCCACCACCTCAGCCAATCTGAGGAAGCTTTGAAGAAGCTAAAGTTATAATTACCTAAGCCTAAGAGAGAAATTTTCTGATCAATGTAGTGTAACTGATCTGATTACTTGCAGGTTGTCTGGAAGAGTTTTGTTGAGTGAACCAAGAAAAGTTTTGTTGATTGTTTGTTTGCTGAATTATTGGAAATTGGAATTATTGGAATGTGTCAATCCTAAACACAGAGACGAACCCCACTGAAGTTTAGGGGAGATGAATCTTAGCTTTTTTTCAAGGTCAATTTTTAACCTTTTAAGAAAAACAGGACGTGGGTAGTCTGGCACTGCAATAGCAAAACAAAATGTGCTTTTAAAAATCTCTTTCAGTGGGGAGCAGCACTTTTAAAAAGGCTTAGAGGACATAGTTAAAAAAATACAAAATTCCTTAAAATAATGTCCAGTGGTAGCAATATGCAGCATCCAGGACGCCCTTCTCCTGGCCTGACCAGTGTAAGCTGTTATGTGGCCTCAGCTAGCGCTACTCCATGTCCACTGACACATTTCGCCCCATCCACTAGGGCTTAGTCATGGAGCCACCCTGGATGCTGCATATCACTAGAAATGCATGAGTTAGTTTGGAACCCAGGGGGACCGGGGGACGGAGAGTGTCCTCTTGCTTGGAGCAGCGGTATAAGTCTTTTACAGGTCACCTTAAAATAACATGGTGCCTTAAACCTGCATGTGAAATGGCACACCTATTTGATGTATTAAAGAAAAAGTTCCATTCACATTTGAATTGTCATTGTCCACTTTGTTCTCTTTGCAAACAGAGTGGCTGGGGAGTCCTCTCAATATCTATAATGGACACTTTTCCTAGATGAGAGTCTTGTATGAATAGTAAAGAAGGACCCAATGAAAAAAAATGTAGTGGGAACCCCCCCCCCAAAAAAAGAAATGTATAACATACTTTACTTTGGTATAGATTTTAAGGGGGGGGGGGGGGTTCACAATTTTTGGATGGCATCATTAACTATTGCGGGACATAGTTTTTTCTTTTTTTGGGGGGGGGGATTTGGACATTGTCATTATGCAGTTTATTTACTATTTTACTTTTTACTTTTTTTACCAGGTACTATGTACTCCTGGTGGCTTCCAAATTGTAAAAAGTCCACCCACCAGACCCTTACATTCAATGGCCAAGGATGTGGCAGGAGGCCCTTGTCCCCATCAACATAGGATACTTTGCTGGTTGGGCATCTGGTTTTTGAGTTAGATGTGGACTTTAAAGGTCAAAGGTTAGCAGTTGTGGTGAAGACCAAGCAAGCTGTGCATACACAATGTGACTGCACATTCTACCTACTTTAAATGCATTACATAGAAATATAAAGGTGTGTGGGCTCAAACAAGATCTGATGTATTGATAAAAGTTGAATGAGGTTAAATGAAACATTGACTGGATCCAGTTTGTTAGATTTACATAAACACTGGATGCACACTTTAGCATCATTTATTTTAGCAATTTTTTTTCAACTTTGATTCTAGTTTTATATAGAGTGAGAAAGGTTTACAATTTTTACTGCTGTCTGGGGCTCTGCTAGAAAGATTTACTCTCACTTCCTGTCCTCCAGATGCTTTATCAGACAGAAAGTAAGTGAAAATCTGCAACAAAGACAGAAATTACTTATGAAAGAAGTTCTAGTCTCTCTCTTTGTTACTAAAGATAGGCATTTTTTTGTATTTCTGACTGTTGCTTTTATAAAGTTCCCTTCACTTACCGCCTGGTAGAATGTTGCAAGGCTGTCCATATAACAATACAAAGACAACAATCAGACAAGTATGAAGCTAAACAAGTGTACAGACAACAGCAGCTAGGTAACAAAGTCATAGGTTTTATAACTGTTCACAACTTTTAACAGGGCATGGTAAAAGGTTAAATTAGTGGAGTAATAAGGTTTGTTGTTTCTACATCTCTAAGGATCTGGCCATACACCCAATACAAGCCAGCCTGGTGCTCCAGTATAGTCATAGGGTGTCATTATTCCGAATTTTGTATGCTATCCTGTCCTCATGTTATTGTATTGAAATAAAGTTTTTTTATTTTTTATTACATTTCTATCATACTTGAATACTATTTCCTCATTCTGCCTATAAAGTCCCAATTGGGGTTGTATTTTGTATCTACAGTATCTCACAAAAATGAGTACACCCCTCACATTTTTGTAAAACTTTTAATATATCTTTTCATATAACAACACATAGCCATTAATTTCTAAACCACTGCAAAAGTGAGTACACCCCTAAGTAAAAATGTCCAAATCGGGCCCATTTAGCCATTTTCTCCTCCCCCAGTGTCATGTGACTCATTAGTGTTACAAGGTCTCAGGTGTGAATGGGGAGCAGGTGTGTTAAATTTGGTGTTATCCCTCTGTCTCTCATACTGGTCACTGGAAGTTCAACATGGCACCTCATGGCAAAGAACTCTCTCAGGATCTGAAAAAAAGTATTGTTGCTCTACATGAAGATGGCCTAGGCACATGCTCAGCGTCATATCCAGAGGTTGTCTTTCGGAAATAGACGTATGAGTGCTGCCAGCATTTCTGCATAGGTTGAAGGGGTGGGGGTTCAGCCTGTCAGGTCTCAGACCATACGCTGCACCGTGCATCTAATTGGTCTGCGTGACTGTCGTTCCAGAAGGAAGCCTCTTCTAAAGATGATGCACAAGAAAGGCCACAAACAGTTTGCACAAGACAAGCAGACTAAGCACATGGATTACTGGAACCATGTCCTGTGATCTGATGAGACCAAGATAAACATATTTGATTTAGATGGTGTCAAGCGTGTGTGGCGGCAAACAGGTCAGAAGTACAAAGACAAATGTGTCTTGCCTACAGTCTAGCATGGTAGTGGGAGTGTCATGGTCTGGGGCTGCATGAGTGCTGCCACAACTGGAGAGCTACAGTTCATTGAGGGAACCATGAATACCAACATGTATTGTGACATACTGAAGCAAAGCATGATCCCCTCTCTTCGGAGACTGGGCTGCAGGGCAGTATTCCACCATGATAACAACCCCAAACACACCTCCAACACGACCACTGCTTTGCTAAAGAAGCTGAGGGTAAAGGTGATGGACTGGCCAAGCATGTCTCCAGACCTAAACCCTATTGAGCATCTGTGGGGCATCCTCAAACGGATGGTGGAGGAGTGCAGGGTCTCTAACATCCAACAGCTCCGTGATGTCGTCACGGAGTGGAAGAGGACTCCAGTGGCAACCTGTGAAGCTCTGGTGAACTCCATGTCCAAGAGGGTAAAGGCATTGCTGGAAAATAATGGTGGCCACACAAAATATTGACACTTTGGGCCTGATTTGGACATTTTCAGTTAGAGGTGTACTCTTAACTCTGTAACACTTTTGTTGCCAGCGGTTTAGACATTATTGGCTGTGAGTTGAGTTATTTTGAGGGGACAGCACATTTACACTGTCATACAAGCTGTACATTCACTACTTTACATTTTAGCAAAGTGTCATTTCTTCAGTGTTGTCACATGAAAAGATTTAATAAAATATTTACAAAAATGTGAAGGGTGTACTCACTTTTGTGAAATACTGTAAGTTGTTTCTACACTGGGGCATTCCCAGCAGGGTTAATCGATAAGTTCACCTTTTATTTTTTTAATATTAAAAAAGAGGACGTTTTTTTTTTCTTCTTTTGGAGCCTGTGAAGCACTGCACCATCGATCAGCAAATCGCTGGTGCCATGCAGGTCTCCTTCAGATCTGTCAGTATATCTGTGTACCCGTACATCCCATAAAGGCAGGCAGATACACTGACAGGACGAAATCAATGAACTACCACGGTGCTCCACAGCGCCGTGGTAGTTCATTGAGAGCTACAAGCTGACAACCGCAAAGGATGTCGGGCTTGTAGTTCATTCACACACAGAGCTGTGTGAATGAATGACGCGGCCATGTGTGCGGAGCCCCACAGTTCTGCGCTGTTTTTAAAGAGTGAAAACTAGTAAGGAAAGATTCTTCCTGTACTGCTGCCACAGGGAGGGGGTACTAGGTAACAGCTACAGCATTGGAAATATGTTACGTATTTCACCCTAAAAATGGGTGGATCCTGTAACATGTTCCCAAAGGTGAACTTCTCCTTTAAATTTAATTTAAATCAATTTTTAAGGATTATTTTGTGGAAGTGACCAAACACCACACTACCTTCAGGATGTGTGTAGTTCTAGAGGAAAATCTTTCTTTAAGATTTACATTTCTCTGTGAGGATAAGAGGTGACATCAGTTACACACTTACTCCAGGGTGTGTTTTATTCACTAGTGAGTGATTTTTTTCCTGAGTAAATGTTGGTTCCACCATTAGTTAGGTGTTGTTTACACTGTTTGACTATTGTGCCTTAAAGTAAAACCGTGCCCAATCTGATAAAGCAGTAAAAGCACTTCTTAAACAGCCTGGACTATCCTTTGTAGCTATAGGCATTGTGGAGAAATTATTTTCACAACAAATTAACAACAAGGCATAGAAATCTCAGATTTTCTCCGTGGTTGCAATCCATGGTAGCCTGTCAGTCATCTAATGTAATCAACCAGCTAACGTTTCTAAGCTGTAAACATTGTAAATGTTACCAGAAGGGTGAAGGAATTAATGTAGGCTTGTTTTAAAGCTCTTTTGTTGCTGGTTAAAAACATTTAAAGCTGATGTCCAGGTTTGATGTGAATAAGTAAAGACAGGTGCTAGTCCAAAAGAACAATGATTGGTTTATCTATTTGTTTTTTGGGATTAGCACCTGTCTTTACTTGTTTACATTTATTACAGTGTTTTTGCACTTAAGGATCAGCTGCCTGATGCTACATACAGTTTATACAGTGTTCTCAGTAGGCGCACAATGCTAGGAAAGGATATAGTTTGTTTGGCCAGCTTGGTCCATGCAGGTGCCATACAGGTGCCATGCATAATCATTACTCTTTTAGAGCACCTTGGAAGCCAGGGAATTTGAAAATTTAGTTATGCTGCTAGGAAGATGGTGAATTGGATATGCAGGCAGACATGTTTTTGATGAATACCTCAGTGATGACAGATTGCTTTTTTTTTCCCAAACAAAGGTCAATTTTAAATTAATTCAGTGCTGAGATACAAGTGTAGGGTGCCATGGATTACATCCTTCTAAAAATACTAACTTCCTGGTTGTCCATCCGGATTTGACTAGCATAGTTTCTGAGTCACTGACTAACTTTAAGCTAGGGGATTCAGAATAATGTCAGTACTCCTAAACTATGCTAACACTTCAACTGTTGGATTTATGGACAGATCAGTTAAGCAAGCCTTGTAGTGGTAGACTTGTAGTCTTTCCACCCATGAAGGGACCTTTTTAGCCTGTTCATTAATCTGGGCATCTGTCTAGCTATAGAATTCAGAAATATGTTAAAAGCCACTCATTTTCCCAAGTAACTAGAAATCAGTTGAGTCATAATACATTTGGGAAATAAAATTAGTGCATTGCAAAAACTAAAGCCCATGACATAAAAAGGTATTCTGATTATTCCAGGTTCACCGAAATGACAGACAAATACTATTAACCCACACGTTTCATAAGCCTCTTCTTTATTTTTGGTAACATACAAAGTAATGGAACAAGACTACAGTACACTCCTGATATCTGATTGTAGATGCGTGATTAGGATCTTGACCTCATCTCTGTGACGCAACGACTCAAAACTTTCCTACCTTTTTCACTATCATTAAGTGTGTGGTAGGAAGAAGTTTTTCTACATGGCTTCCTTGCTAAACACCTTAACAAACAAGGGAGTTTTCATGGCAATAAGAAACTAAAAACCAGTCAGCGTGCAATTCGTAGTATTACAACTTCTTCATGCCTGTGTTTCTACTAGTCAGATTCCTTTCTAGTCTTCAAGGCTTTCAATGAAAGTTCATAGGTCAGAAACATAGCAGCACTCATTGGGAATCCACGTATGGCGTTGACTGTCATTCCCCTAAAAAAGACCTAAAATAATATATAGATATGTGTTATATGTGAAATTCAAAAAAAGGATTTTTACAACTAGTTAAACCATGCATATTTCATATATCCACTACAGCTTCCTACCGCAGGGTTGCTAAAAATAATTCAGTCCACCCAATAAAACATTTGTTTCCTGAGAAGTTCTGTTGACTTTGTCTGGGATGCTCCATAGACATCTCACTTGATTATAGTTTAGAATATTTTATTACAGCCTGATTATACTTTCTTTAGAAGGACATGAACATTTTTAAACTGGCCTAATGGACCGACAGATGAGCTCTTTGCTGAAGTAAATATTAACCACAGGAGGCTGAAGATGGCCACATGGTGTCAGGAATGCCACACACTGAGATCTCACATGAAAATGGCTGTAGGTAAGTTATGACATATATGACCTACTGTGAGTGTGCTGAAGGCAGGGGAGGGGAGAAAAGAATATGCGCACTAAGGAACCAAAACAGCAGTATGGCTTTACTACAGCCATACCACTGCTTTAATCAAAAAACTGAAAAACCCACAGCAGAACATCTTTGGTGTGCTTTACAAATAGGTTTAACGATTTGCTTGTTTTGGAATTTCAAAGCATGAATGGAAAATAATTCTCTGGGATGAGAGACCAGTCACATGACTTGTGAAAGTCATGTGAGCAGCATCTGCTACCATTACAGAGTGTTCTATTCCGCAATATGCTGCAGTCCTCATAAAAGGAAGGCACACTGCAGTGTCCAGCACTAGGGATAATCAAACTTTTCAAAAGTTCGGTTCGGCCAGAACATCTAAACTTCGCGAAAGTTCGGCCCGGATTTCAGAACCCCATTGAAATCAATGGGACCCGAACTTCGGTAATCAAAAAAACACCATTTTGAAGCCCTAAAACCCAATAAATGCCCCTAAAAAGTGCCTAGGGTTCTGGGTCATACCCCAGGGACTTTTAATCACACAAAAAAAAGTTCTTAAAAATTGTCATTTTTGATAGAGAGCCAATTATTGAAAAAAAAAAATAAAATTTCTTTGGATTTAGTATCTGGGGGGTCTAAAAGGTGTACCTGTGAAGTTTCAGCTCTGTAGCATGTCCAGAACCATAAAAAAAAGATTGTTTGTATTAGGTCACTTATAGAACAGGTTAGTGGCTTCGCTCTTTTCACACATTGCCGGTTTAGTAGCAAGCGTTTTTTTGGGCATTTTTTGGGGTCTTTTCAGGCAGGCAAAACATCTGAACTTGTGTATACGGGTATATATACACACATACTTATATGTATATATACACCTAGACATATGTAGGTGTGATAGTAGCAGAAATATATGCTTGCGCTAATGAAATCATTTACACTAATATGGCTCCGCTCCTATCACACCTATATATGTCTAAGTGTAAAATACATATAAGTATGTGTGTATATATACCACTATACACAAGTTCAGATGTTTTGCCTGCCTCCAAAGAACCCAAAAAAATGCCCAAAAAAACGCTAGCGCCCAAAAAAAATGCCCAGGTGTGTTGTTGCAGGCATTTTTTTGGGGTTTTTGGAGGCAGGCAAAACATCTGAACTTGTGTATAGTGGTATATATACACACATACTTATATGTATTTTACACTTAGACATATATAGGTGTTATAGGAGCGGAGCCATATTAGTGTAAATGATTTCATTAGCGCAAGCATATATTTCTGCTACTATCACACCTATATATGTCTAGGTGTATATATACATATAAGTATGTGTGTATATATACCCGTATACACAAGTTCAGATGTTTTGCCTGCCTCCCAAAACCCCCCAAAAAATGCCTGCAACAACACACCTGGGCTTTTTTTTTTTGACGCTAGCGTTTTTTTGGGCATTTTTTTGGGTTCTTTGGAGGCAGCCAAAACATCTGAACTTGTGTATAGTGTTGTATATACACACATACTTATATGTATATATACACCTAGACATATATAGGTGTGATAGGAGCGTAACTATATTGGTGTTAATTATTTCATTAGCGCAAGTAGTGTTTTCTGCTCCTTTCACACCTATATATGTGCAGGTGTATATATACCCCCTATACACATGTTCAGATGTCATGCCTGACTCCAAACATGTGCTCAAAAAATCCCTATAGATGCCTGCAGCCAAAAAGCAAGCTGACAGGGGCGAAGCCATATTACTGCAGCGAAAGTGACTTGAGAGAAACTAGCTTTTCTCTATAGCGGTCACCCTGATATGGAAGGGTTTGGTCACCCTGCCATAGCAGTCACTGTCAGTTCACCCTACACTACATTACGGTCACCCTGATATGGAAGGGTTTGGTCACCCTGCCATAGCAGTCAGTTAACCCTACACTACATTACGGTCACCCTGACACTTCACACTTTCCCTACAGAAACTAAATTTTTGCATCTAACTAAAGTGTAAAAGAGCACCCTAACTACACTAGATATCCCTTTCCTCACACTAATAAATGCTAAATGACACTTTTAAAGTAAAATTAACAGAACTGCTTCCACTCTCTTCCATGTCCCTGTATAACAATGCTAGGAATTTGGCGGGGGCTATCTGGGGGGCGTATTCACTAATGATTGGACTATGGACCCCCTAGTCACTAGAATTCTCCTGCCCCCTCAATTGGCTTTTGCTAATGGTTCTGGTCCAATCACAGGCTTTTAAAGCCCATTTCCTGAACCATTGCATTTTGGTCGGTTCTGGTTGCCGAATTCCGAACTTTTTCAGCAAAAAGTTCTAAATTCGGCCGAACCTCGAACACCCAATGTTCGGGTCGAACCGATGGTCGACCCGAACCGTTCGATCATCCCTATCCAGCACATCACAGATAACATATAGCAGCTCTCTCTTTTAAATAGGGTTTTAATGTGTACTTTGAACAAAGAATAGTCATAAGTCAACTGTACATATAACAGAAAAGACATTCTAATAAATTATGGTGCTTTATTACTACAAAATTATTGCTACAATTTCACAGAAAAGATCCTTCATTACAGAGTTACAACACCCCAATATATTGCCCCTGGGTGAAAATTCAACACTATCCAGAAATAGCAGGTTAAAACAAAATAATTTGTTTTCATAAATTATGACCGTACCGTATGATATGTAAGCTTCAAATACAAACTAAAAAAACAAAACACTGGTAAGGGAATGAAACATATAATACTTCTATGAATTAGAAATATAAGTAACACATTTAACCTCTACTTTAAAAAGTTTTTTCAATTACTGGATTTATGGATTTAGGAAATAAATATTGAGAGAGAATTACTTTTGGAGGAATTCTTCCCTAGCCTCAGTGAAACTGTGTCTATGCCTTGCAACTGTCTCAGATGGGAATGAGGGACACCTATTAGCAATAAGATCTAAGGATAGGACATACCCCCCTATCACATCCCCTTAAAGGAGAATTGTACAAAAAAAAATGATTGGTTAAACCCACAAGTGCTTTTTGCTACTACTATTCCTTTATTTTGCCTTTCAGAATTTACAAATGCAGCAATTTAGATATTGGATGAAGGATTTAGAACTGGGAAACACTTTTTGATTGATAAGCAGTGCATTTTATATGCAGCAATATAGATCAGATCAAAATAAGGAGCACATGAGAAGGAAAGAGGGTCAGAGGGACTTTGTTCCAAATCAGGGACAGTGCCTTGAAATCAGGAACAGTTGGGAGGTATGTGTGTCTATTTTAGGCATCCAGTTAGGTTGAAAAAACAATTCTAGGGAACAAGCAAAACCAATCCGTGAACTACTAAACTACTAAACCTACAGTATCTCACAAAAGTGAGTACACCCCTCACAATTTGGAAAATATTTTATTATATATTTTCATGTGACAACACTGAAGAAATGACACTTTGCTACAATGTAAAGTAGTGATTGTACAGCTTGTATAAGAGTGTAAATTTGCTGTCCCCACAAAATAACTCAACACACAGCCAATAATGTCTAAACCACTGGCAACAAAAGTGAGTACACCCCTAACTGAAAATGTCCACAGTTGGCCAAATTAGCCATCTTCCCTCCCCAGTGTCATGTGACTCGTTAATATTACAAGGTCTCAGGTGTGGATGGGGAGCAGGTGTGTTAAATTTGGTGTTATCACTCTAAACCAATGGCAACAAAAGTGAGTACACCTATAAGTGAAAATGTCCAATTTGGGCCCAAAGTGTCAATATTTTGTATGGCCACCAAATTTTTTCCAGCACTTCCTTAACCCTCTTGGGCATGGAGTTCACCTGAGCTTCACAGGTTGCCACTGTAGTCCTCTTCCACTTCTCCATGATGACATCACAAAGCTGGTGGATGTTAGAGACCTTGTGATCCTCCACCTTCCGTTTGAGGGTGCCCCACAGAGGCTCAATAGGCTTTAGGTTTGGAGACATGCTTGGCCAGTCCATCACCTTTACCCTCAGCTTCTTTAGCAAGGCAGTGGTCATGTTGGAGGTGTGTTTGGGGTCGTTATCATGTCGGAATACTGCCCTGCGGCCCGGTCCCTGAAAGGAGGGGATCATGCTCTGCTTCAGTATGTCACAGTACATGTTGGCATTCATGGTTCCCTCAATGAACTGTAGCTCACCAGTGCCAGCAACACTCATGCAGCCCCAGACCATGACACTCCCACCACCATGCTTGACTGTAGGCAAGACACACTCGTCATTGTACTCCTCACCTTGTTGCCACCACACACGCTTGACACCATCTGAAGCAAAAAGGTTTATCTTGGTCTCATCAGACCACAGGACATGGTTCCAGTAATCCATGTCCTTAGTCTGCTTGTCTTCAGCAAACTCTTTTGTGGGCTTTCTTGTGCATCATCTTTAGAAGAGGCTTCCTTCTGGACGATACATTCATGCAGACCAATTTAATGCAGTGTGCAGCGTATGGTCTGAGCACTGACAGGCTGAACCCCCACCCCTTTAACCTCTGCAGCAATGCTGGCAGCATTCATACGTCTATTTGCCAAAGACAACCTCTGGATATGATGCTGAACACATGCACTCAACTTCTTTGCTTGACCATGGCGAGGCCTGTTCTGAGTGGAACTTGTACTGTCAAACCGCTGTATGGTCTTGGCCACTGTGCTACAGCTCAGTTTCAGGGTCTTGACAATCTTCTTATAACTTGGGCCATCTTTATGTAGAGCAACAATTCTTTTTTTCAGACCCTCAGACAGTTCTTTGCCATGAGGTGCCATGTTGAACTTCCAGTGACCAGTATGAGAAAGTGAGAACGAAAAAACTAATTTAACGCACCTGCTCCCCATTCACATCTGAGACCTTGTAACACTAATGAGTCACATGACAACGGGGAGGGAAAATGGCTAATTGGGCCCAATTTGGACATTTCCACTTAGGCGTGTAATACTTTTGTTGTTAGTGGTTTTGACAATAATGGCTGTGTGTTGAGTTATTTTGACGGGACAGCAAATATACAATGTTATACAAGCTGTACACTCACTACTTTACATTGCAGCAAAGTGTAATTTCTTCAGTATGGTGTATTAGACTTATGCGCTAAACAGAGGTAAACGACACCAAGGAAACTGCAAACAGAAACCGAAATCAAACGTGGAACTCCTCCGAGCAAGCAGCTAATTTGATAGTGTCCCCACTTATCACAATCATAGTAAAAGCAAAAAAATCAGCGCTTAACTCTAAATGAGGTGGACCACTCTATGTGTCTTCAGTACTAACTACTCAAAAACCTTAAATGTCACATGAATCCAAAAAACCATATAATTATGCAATTGAACTTCTAAAGGCGGATGTGAAGATGTGTAAAATCCCAGTAAACGTGATAATAAAAAACAATAAAAGAATATTTCTCAAAGTGATGTGTGCTTAATCCAAATGTATGTGATGTTTAAGAAATGGCTGACAGGTGGAAAATAAATAATACCTGACAGGTGAAGGGTAAAATACACAAAAAAATGTCTACTCAATATGGTGACAATGAGCAAAATAATTCATGTAAGAATAAATAAAAAATATTGTTCAAATAACAGTAAAAGTGATCTCAATCCAAACAAAGGAAATATCGACCGCCGGACTGAATCTTTAAAAGTGCAACTGTGCTAAACATAAGGTGCATGTGTGTCCATACATAAGGCTTCAATCAGTCCAATCCGGTCATTAAAGTGCAAGGTGCCTTGAAATAAAGTGATCAATACGAGTGCAAACAATGAGTGAAGTCCAAAACACAGCAAAGTGGATGTGACCCGGTGAGCTTTTGGCTTTTCACCACGTTCCCACCACTCTATACCCTCTGCCAGCATCCGCAACCCACAGAACCTAGTCTCCATTCCTCTTCTTCCCAATACCAACCTCCCCTTCTCCTGTGCTCTCTGGAACGCCCGCTCTGTCTGTAACAAACTCACCTCTCTCCATGACCTCTTCATCACAAATTCTTTTAACCTACTCGCCATCACCAAAACCTGGCTTCATAATTCCGATACTACTTCTCCTGATTTCCTCTCCAATGGTGGCCTTCTCTGGACTCACTCCCCTAGACCAAGTGGACATAAGGGAGGTGGAGTGGGAATCATTCTAGCCCCATGCAGCACTTATCAGGTACTTTACCCATCTCCCTCTCTGACTATCTCTTCTTTTGAGACGCATTATATTCGTCTATTTTCTCCTGTTTCTTTAGGAACCGTTGTCATCTACCGCCCCCCTGGGCTGGTATCAAACTTCCTTGATGACTTCTCTGCCTAGCTACCCTACTTTCTCGCTTCTCAAATCCCCACAATCATTCTTGGTGACTTCAACATCCCTGTTAATGCCAATACTACTACTGCTTCTAAACTTCTCAGTCTAGCCTCATCTCTTGACCTGAAGCAATGGATACAGTCTCCTACACACTCCACTGGCAACACCCTTGACCTTGTCTTCTCCTATCTATGCACTCCAAGCAACCTCTCCAACAAACCTCTCCCACTGTGTGATCACCACCTTATTCGTTTCGCTCTCTCCCTGTCTTTCACCTCCTCTCCCTCCAACCGCCTTACATTTACCTGTAGAAATCTTCGCCACATCAACAATTCTCTTCTCTACTCTGCTACTGACCATCTATTTGACAAAATCTCACCCCTGTCATGCCTCAACCTAGCCACTTCCATCTATAACAGCTCACTGTCCTCCTCCCTAGACAAGCTTGCTCCCCTCACTACATGCAAATGTTGGCCCCAACTGCTACAACCCTGGCAAATAGATGACACCAGAAGTCTCAGAAAATGTAGCCGCGGTCTTGAGCGCCTGTGGCATAAGTCTATGTCCCCAGAAGACTTTAACCAATATAAATCTGCCCTCCTAAAATACTATTCCTGCCTCCTCACTGACAAGCAAACCTATTTTATCACGCTCATTCAAACATTCTCATCTAGTCTCCATCATCTCTTCTTTACCTTTTAACTCTCTACTCTGTCCCCCACCAACTCCACCCTCTAACTCACTTACTGCCCAGGAGATCGCCAATCACTTCAAAAATAAGACTGATACAATTCGCGAGGAGATCTCCAATGTGTAGAAACCTCCTCCACTTAACAACCCATGTCCACAGGTACAATCATTACTTCCCTCGTTCAACCCTACTAGTGTTAATGAGGTTGCTGGACTTTTATCTAACACCCATCTAACCACCTGTCCCCTGGATCCTTCTCCCTCACACATGCTTCACCCTCTGACTCTATTCTACACTCTTTAACTCACATCTTCAACCTCTCCCTCTCTTCTGTCATCTTCCCCAACTTTCTAAAACCTGTGCTAGTCACACCCATCCTTAAGAAGCCCTCACTGGACCCCACCATTCTTCAAAATCTACGACCCTTCTCCTTACTCTCCTTTCCTTTACAACTGACTGAGCGACCATCTGACTAAGATCAAACTGCTTGAGCCCTTTCAGTCTGGATTTCACCCTCAACATTCCACTGAAACTATTAAAAATAGTGCAGCGCTAAAAAAACCTAAATAAATAGGAGGGATACCGTGGCAAATATATATGTGTATATATATGTATCAATTAAAAAAGTTCATGAAATTCATGACTGACAGTCCAAAGAGGCCAGTATTCCCAGAAAAAAGAAGCCAAGAGATCAAGCAAGGAGGTAAAGGTGGCTGAAAAGGTTGATGAACATACTTCACACCCTAGGTAATACAGGGATCTCCTTACCAGAATGGAAAGACCACCAAATTATAAGCGGTCAAATAGGCATCTCATCCCACTCAGGGGACTCCAAATCAGTTTCCAGGACACAACAATAAAATCCCCAGATGCTTCAGGTCACCAGAAGCAGAACAATCATCAATCGTTTGTAAGAAAAAGAGGAGAACTCCAATAGTGCATTAAAAGACTAAATTTAATAGTAACACACATAAACCATTACACTCACGATGGGCAAGATGTCATGAAGCATTCAGAAAGTAACACTGGGGCACCACAGTGGCGTTCTTGTAGGCTTCGTTCAGCACAAGCCTGGCTTCAAGGAGGAGAATGGAACGTCCTCCATTCACAAGCCAGGGGGCGTGATCATAAGCGTGATCCATTCTACCTATCCCAATGCACCTCAGTGCTACTTACAACTCTCCTACCTCCTCTCCTCTTCCTTTCTCTGTAGAGGTCCCCCACAGTTCTGTTCTTATACTGCTCCTTTTCTCAATCCACACCTCCTCCTTAGGTCAGCTGATTGCCTCCCATAGCTTTCAATATCATCTCTACGCTGATGACACCCAAATCTATCTCTTCACCCCTCAGCTCACTCCATCGGTCTCCTCACGCATCACTAACTTACTAACAGACATATCAGCCTGGATGTCACATCACTTCCTCGAACTCAACCTTTCCAAAACCGGGCTCATGATATTTCCTCCCCCACGTTTTTCTTCCCCTGATTTCTGTGTCAAAATCAAAGGCTCAACTTTCAACCCGTCCCTCCATGCCAAGGTCCTAGGTGTAATCCTGGACTCTGGACTATGCTTTCGGCCACACATCCAGTCACTGTCCAAAGCTTGTCGCCTCAACCTCTGCAACATCTCCAAGATACACCCCTTTCTAACCAACGACACCACAAAGCTTCTAATCTTATCATCTCTCGTCTCAATTATTGCAACTCCTTTCTCATTGGCTTACCTTTAAAAAGTCTATTCCCCCTTCAGTCCATCATGAACGCTGCTGCCAGGCTCATCCACCTTACAAATCACTCTGTGTCTGCTACCCCTCCTTGCCAATCCCTCCATTAGCTGCCACTCAACCTATGAAATAAATTCAAGTTACTAACCATAACTTACAAAGCCATCAATAACTTGGCACCCAGCTACATCACTAACCAGGTCTCAAAATAACAACAAACTCGCTCTCTTTGTTCTTCCAAGGACCTCCAGCTCACTAGCTCCCTTGTCACCTCTTCCAATGCTCACCTCTAGGACTTCTCCCCAGCCTCTCCCATCCTCTGGAATGCTCCACCCCAATCTGTCCAACTAACTCCTACTTTGTCCACTTTCAGATAATCCTTAAAAACACATCTCTTCAGAGAAACCTATCTGGCAACCACCTAACAACTGTACTTTTATTTTCTCCATCAGCCCATCCCCCACAGTTATTACCTCTTGTATCTCTTGACTCTCCCTCTTAGATCATAAGCTCTAACGAGCAGGGCCCTCTGATTCCTACTGTATTAAAGTGTATTGTATTTGTACTGTCTACTATAGATGGACGAACATCGGCCGGGGCGGTTCGCGAACGTCAGCTGCAAATTTTCTCAAAAGTCAGCGAACCGCAAGTTCGCGGCGGGCCCCATTGACTTTAATGGGAGGTGAACTTTAAAAACCTTTAGGTCATATTTGCAGCCACAAAAGATGTACTATCTGTGCACAAATAGTCCCAGCACATGGACAATGTTATAACAGAAGTATTGCAATTGGAAAAGTTGCCCTAATTTTTTTTTTTTTTACAGCAAAAATGTTTTTTTTTTTCATAAATCAGCCAGAACTGACAGCAGTCGGTAAATACATGTCTAATACATGTATAATAGGGTCCATTCACACATCTGTAATATGGGTTTGCATCCATTCCACAATTTGGCAGAACCTTTACAGACCCATTGATTTTCAATTCCAGTCTGAAAAATTAGGCATTCACAGGATAAAGAAGTAAGTGTCGGCCATGAAAGGCCCCAAAAATTAGCCCACATGCATTTACCTGATAGCTAAGAACGTTGTATTCTGTGGCTGAAGGTACATTAGGCATTCACAGGATACAGAAGTAGGTGTCAGCCAGTATTGGCCCCAAAAATTAGCCCACATGGGTTTACCTGACAGCTAAGAACGTAGTATTCTGTGGCTGAAGGTACATTAGGCATTCACAGGATACAGAAGTAAGTGTCGGCCAGTATAGGCCCCAAAAATTAGCCCACATGGGTTTACCTGACAGCTAAGAACGTAGTATTCTGTGGCTGAAGGTACATTAGGCATTCACAGGATACAGAAGTAAGTGTCGGCCAGTATAGGCCCCACAAATTAGCCCACATTGGTTTACCTGACAGCTAAGAACGTAGCATTTGATGGCTGGAGGTACATTAGGCATTCACAGGATACAGAAGTAAGTGTCGGGCAGTATTGGCCCCAAAAATTAGCCCACATGGGTTTACCTGACAGATAAGAACGTTGTATTCTATGGCTGTAGGTCCATTAGGCATTCACAGGATACAGAAGTAAGTTTCGGCCAGAAAAGGCCCCAAAAATTAGCCCACATGGGTTTACCTGAAAGCTAAGAAAGTAGTATTCTGTGGCTGAAGGTACATTAGACATTCACAAGATACAGAAGTAAGTGTCGGCCAGTATAGGCCCCAAAAATTAGCCCACATGGGTTTACCTGACAGCTAAGAATGTAGTATTTGATGGCTGGAGGTACATTAGGCATTCACAGGTAACATAAGTAAGTGTCGGCCAGTATAGGCCCCAAAAATTAGCCCACATGGGTTTACCTGACAGCTAAGAACGTAGTATTTGATGGCTGGAGGTACATTAGGCATTCACAGGTAACAGAAGTAAGTGTCGGCCATGAAAGGCCCCAAAAATTAGCCCACATGGGTTAACCTGACAGCTAAGAACGTTGTATTCTGTGGCTGATGGTACGTTAGGCATTCACAGGATACAGAAGTAAGTGTCGGACAGTATTGGCCCCAAAAATGAGCCCATATGGGTTTAACTGACAGCTAAGAACGTAGTATTTGATGGCTGGAGGTACATTAGGCATTTACAGGTAACAGAAGTAAGTGTCGGCCATGAAAGGCCCCAAAAATTAGCCCACATGGGTTAACCTGACAGATAAGAACGTTGTATTCTGTGGCTGAAGGTACATTAGGCATTCAAAGGATACAGAAGTAAGTGTCGGCCTTTATAGGCCCCAAGAATTAGCCCACATGGGTTTAACTGACAGCTAAGAAAGTTGTATTCTGTGGCTGGATGTACATTAGGCATTCACAGAAAAAATAATTGTCGGCCCTGAAAGGCCCCAAAAATTTGCCATTGAATGAAAATGAAATGCCTGTTATGCCGCTGTCTGTAGCAAAGCCAAGGACCAGGAATTGCTCTGACTGGATGGCGATCTGGTGGATATTTGTGGCCTGGCATGAGGAATTTCAATGAAACATGGTTGACTGGTCACATGTGTTGAATTCCTCAGAGATCCATGCCTCATTCATTTTTATAAATGCGAGGTAGTCTACACTGTCATGAGCTAGGCGAGTGCGCTTCTCGGTCACGATCCCCCCTGCTGCGCTTAACGTCCTTTCGGACAGGACACTGGACGGGGGGCAAGCCAACATTTCCATTGCAAATTGTGCAAGCTCTGGCCAGAGGTCAAGCCTGCCCACCCAGTAGTCCAGGGGTTCATCACTGCTCAGTCCATCCACATCGGCCGTTAACCCAATGTAGTCGGACACCTGCCGGTGTAGGCATTCCCTGATGCTGGATCCGGAGTACAACTGTCGATGGTTCGGCTGAAAGAAGGATCTCATATCTGAAGTGACCAAGACATCTTCAAACTGCCCCCTCTTTTTGCAGGCGCTGTTGGATTGCTACCCGCAACTGTGACTGGAAGTTCCTCTGCCAGCGCACGCAAAAGCAGAATGCAGCATTTCACGCAGCAAGGCCTGGAAGTGCTGCATTTTGACCGCCCTCTGTGACTGTGGTAACATTTCCGCCATTTTTTGTTTGTACCGGAAGTCTAAGTACGTTGCCACCCAGTACTGGTCCTTGGTCTTTATGCTTTTTATACGGGGGTCCCCCTTAAAACACTGGAGCATGAAGGCCCCCATTCGCACTAAACTGGAAGCGGTGTAGTGGCCTGCTTCTAGCTCATCATGCAGGATAATGTCGTCCTCGTTCTCCTCTCCCCAACCACGGATAACACCAGGGATCCCAGAAAGGTTTAAAGCATGCTCTTCTTGCTCCTCCTCATCCCCCCCAGCACCATCCTCCTCCTCTGACTCCTCTTCAGACTCCTGCTGTTGATTTGTCTCAGATGGAGTAGCACCCACTGGGAATTCATCCAACATTGCGACTTCCTCATCTTCCTGCTCCTGCTCCTCGACAGCTTGATCAATGACACGACGCAATGCACGCTCCAGAAAGAAGGCATAAGGTACGATGTCACTGATGGCACCCTGGCCGTGACTGACCAGTTTGGTGATCTCATCGAATGGACGCAGAAGTCTGCATGCGTCCCGCATGAGCAGCCACTGGCGAGGTGAAAAAAACCCAAGCTCCGCAGAACCTGTCCTGCCGCAGAGTTCGTACAGGTAGTCGTTAACTGCACGTTTCTGCTGGAGCAGCCTATCAAGCATATGCAACGTTGAGTTCCATCGCGTCGGGCAGTCACAAATAAGACGCCTGGCGGGCAGGTTGTGTCGCCGCTGAATGTCAGCAAGGCGAGCCATGGCTGTGTAAGATCTTCTGAAATGGCCCGAGATTTCGCTGGCCTGTCGCAAGACGTCCTGGACCCCAGGGTATTTGGCAACGAATTGCTGCACCACCAAGTTCAGGACGTGTGCCATGCATGGCACGTGTGTTATTTTGCCCTGTTTCAGCGCGCTCAGCAGATTGGCACCGTTGTCACACACCACTTTACCAACTGTCAAATTGAGCCATGTCAGCCACTGATCTGCCTGTGAGCGCAAAGCTGAAAGGAGTGCAGGACCAGTGTGGCTTCCAGGCACAACAGATGCAGCACAGCATGGCAACATCTCACCTGGCATGTGGAATAGGTTCTGGGGATCTTGGGTGGCGCAGCGAAAGAGATGGTAGCAGCGGAAAAGGAGGAGTCATCTGAGGAGGAGAGGGAGGATGGAGCAGGAGGAGGAGAAGAAGAGGCAGGCCTGCATGCAATCCGTGGCGGTACAACCAAATCTACACGGGTGCCACGGGTTACATGCTTGACAGCCGTCAGAAAGTTCACCCAGTGGGTAGTAAAAGTGATATATGTTTTTAAATTACCCTGTGACAAAAGTCTCTAGAGAATCGCAGTATATCTGGAAAAAGGTATATAACATCCCGCTTCAATCTGTGGTATTGGGGGGCCACAGGTTTATCACACCAGTTCTTCAAATAATTGGCCAGTAACTGTTGTCACTGTGTGTAGCACAGTTAACACAGCAAAAGAGGCCACATTTTTGCAGGACTAAAATACACTCTTAGAAAAGTATACTGTTAAATAACACCCCACTTCAATATGTGATATTGGGGGGGGCCACAGTTTTATCACACCAGTTCTACAAATAATTGGCCAGTAACTGTTGTCACTGTGTGTAGCACAGTTAACACAGCAAAAGAGGCCAAATTTTTGCAGGACTAAAATACACTCTTAGAAAAGTATAATGTTAAATAACACCCCACTTCAATATGTGGTATTGGGGGGCCACTGGTCTATCAAACCAGTTGTTCAAAAAATTGGCCAGGGAGTTTGGCACTGTGTGTATCAGACTTAACTCAGCAAAAGAGGCAATATTGTTGCAGGACACAAATACACTTGTAAAAGTATACTCAGATAACACCCCACTTCAATATGTGGTATTGGGGGGGGGGGCACTGGTCTATCACACCAGTTGTTCAAAAAATTGGCCAGGGAGTTTTGCACTGTTTGTAGTATTGCTGCAGCATACCTGTCACAATGCTGCACAGTGCACAATAATACTACTAATCCACTATAATATGCTTTCTACAAAGTATATTATACTGTGGATTACCCCCCCCCCCCCATATAGCGCACTGCACAGCAATAACAAAAAAATTGCAGCCCTTTAAATGACTTTTGTGGACATTAACAGAGCGATTTGTGTGACTGCTGCTGATCTCTAACTGCCCCTAAAGCACCGACTGGATACCTGCACCTAACCTGAAAAGATACTAGTAGACCTATACCGAAATACCAGCCCTGAAAAGGACTTTTTGTGGATCTTAACAGAGCTATTTGTGTCTGGCAATCTCTCCCTGATGCATACAGCAGACCTCTCCCTACGCTGGCAAAAAGCAGAATGTTAAATGGCCGACAGCTCAGGTCTATTTATAGGGTAGGGGGCATGTCCATGTGCTGAAATGTTTTAATTGGCTGTCCTGTTCCACCTGACGCCTGTGTCATGGGTCAAAGTTCTCCCCAATGTAAACTAATATGGCCGCCGCGAACAACGCCATGTGTTCGCAAATTTGGCGGGTAGCAAAGAAGCAAAATTTGCCCCGAACCGACCGCCGGGCGAACCGCAAGGCCATTTCTACTGTCTACCCTCAAATTGTAAAGCGCTGCGTAAACTGTCACGCTATATAAATCCTATTTAATAATTATGATAATAATAATAATTACAGCAAATATTGAAACCGTGCTAAAATGAGGTCATTCGCTTAGTTTCACTAATCTCCTTTTCCACTATTGAAACTGAAAGTGCTCACTTCTGAGTACTTCCGCATTCATGCTCTGTTTTTCAGCTCCAAACCCCTGACCTCCATATTCAGCACGAAAAGTTGGCATTGGGATTTTATTTAGATCTCTGATGTCTTCACAATGCAAACCTGTTCCTTACTGGAAGTAAAAATATAATTTTAGAGTCGTCTATTCACTTCAGGGAATCCCAGAGAGCCCTAAGCTTCTTTGATAAGATCCCAGGATTTCTGTCACATAGGGAATTATCAGTCTTCTTGTGACTGCAAAAATACAACTTTCAAAGAGAGTTCAAAAAAGGAAAAAAATAAAGCCTTTTACTGCTGCTGATATAAGGGTTAGTCTAATGTCCTACTTGCAATCCAGCTCCTTTTTAAACACACCACACCACAAAGCACAGGTGGTTGTAATCTTTGCATCGTGGGGCACTGAAATACACATACATTAAGGTGTGCTAGCAAGCTTTCACAGCCTAGCAGTGGGAGGGTTAAATGCGATATCAGGCAGGCATTTTTAGTGCATCCTTTAATGCGATTGTCATTCAGTACTACTGAATACATTCAATTGCATTTAACTAGTATTCTCTCATGACTTGTTACAATGTAACTCTTATAGGAGTTAGTTCTTACAAGCTCATATTTGGCATATTCACCAAGAACTTATCAGTATACTGTATGTACAAATTCTAATTATACAGCTCTCATTGCAAAATATTTATAACACTTTAGGATAGTGTAGTGTACTACTGTGGCCACTGTGTTAGAGGTCATATCAGAAATGATGGAACAGGCCTTCTTCCTTGTACAGGAAATACCTGTAATCACATCATCTGTCAGTATTTCCTGCATGTCTGCAAGTGTGATAGTGTAGTGATAATAACCTCAGTAAAGCTGGGGCTACACATGAGATAGCAATTGCTTGTTAGTAAGAGATGTAAGACCTTGTTGATAACTGCCTCAACTGCAATTAATGAGACCTTACCACCAGACTAACATTTCTAATATAAATCCTAATCAAGCACTCAGTTTGAAAGAACTAAATACATTTTAGGTGTGCTAAAACCAAAATGTTTGCTGTGTCTTTCAGTTCATTTTTTTTTAAATAAACAGCTACATCCTCAGCAGGAAAGCATGGCCCTGACTAAAAATGTGATATATATATTATTATCTTTTTCTTTCTCACAATGATGCTATTTCTTGCATAGATTACCCAAATACTCGGTGGTAATTCTTTAACACAGTTCTGGATGTCCAAAACTGAAGCTAGTCCTTAAAATATAACCAGATGACACTGCATTGAAGGTT
This sequence comes from Pelophylax lessonae, assembly GCF_965119305.1. NCBI lineage: Eukaryota > Metazoa > Chordata > Amphibia > Anura > Ranidae > Pelophylax > Pelophylax lessonae. The sequence continues at coordinate 410,298,661 of NC_138771.1, read as the reverse complement.
CTCATTCAGGTATCTGTTTTAGGTGACTAATCTCTGTCCCCATCTCACAATTGTATTTCAGTGTTGCCACTCTGGTACATGGGCTTCTGATGAAGACTAGAAAACACATTATGCAGGTATGGTTCACAATTGTAACCAACTGGAAACCTGCTGTGAGAAATACATAACTCCCAATTGTCCCTGATTTCGAGGGACTGTCTCTGATTTTGTACAATGTCTCTCAGTCCCCCTCATTCTCTCTGATCTATTTAGTTGTATATAAATTGAAGGTCCTCATTCAGGTATCTGTTATAGGGTGACTGAGCTCTGTCCCCATCTCACAACTGTATTTCAGTGTTGCCACCCTGCTACATGGGCTTCTGATGAAGACTAGAAAACACATTATGCAGGTTTGGTTGACAATTGGAACCAACTGGAAACCTCCTGTGAGAAATACATAGCTCCCAATTGTCCCTGATTACGAGGGACTGTCTCTGATTTTGTACAAAGTCTCTCAGTCCCTCCTTCCCCCTCATTTGTCCCTCATTCTCTCTGATCTATTTAGTTGTATATACATTGAAGGTATTTATTCAGGTATCTGTTATAGGGTGGCTGAGCTCTGTCCCCATCTCACAACTTTATTTCAGTGTTGTCACCCTGCTACATTGGCTTCTGATGAAGACTAGAAAACACATTATGCAGGTTTGGTTCACAATTGTAACCAACTGAAAACCTGCTGTGAGAAATGCATAGCTCCCAATTGTCCCTGATTTCGAGGGACTGTCTCTGATTTTGTACAAAGTCTCTCAGTCCCTCCTTCCCCCTCATTTGTCCCTCATTCTCTCTGATCTATTTAGTTGTAAAATGTACTTTTTATCTTTAAAAAAAGTGTTTCCCAGTGCTAAACCTTTCATCCAATTTCTAAATTGGTGCATTTCTACATTTCAAAAGCCAGTGTAAAGGAATAGTAGTGTTAAAAAAAGCACTTTTGGGTTTAACTAATCGTTTATTTGCATAATTCCCCTTTAAGGGGGCATACCTAAATACTTTTGCTAATAGGTGTCTCTCCTTCCCATCTCAAAAAGTTGGGAGGTATGAAAATACAATGCAGCAATCACTGGAGTGCATGCAGGTAGATAGACACAGCAGCAATAAGACTGCAGGTGATTAATATCACTCAGTAAGATGCAACGGAAGATAAAAATTATGAAAACATCTTTTTTTTAAACATTTATGGTTTATAATACCAATGGTTTATCCAATCCTTCAGCATTTCCACACCCTATATGCAAAAATATAACCCCTTCAAAAGTATTAGCACATTTGTGAAGCAAAAGTCATGGGTATCAGTGAAGGCCTAAATCAATAGATCATTATTAGAAATGATCTGTTGCTGCAAGAGTACATTGGTTGGGGAATGGCAACCAACACAAACCTGACAGTTTTCAGCATGTGGTCTGCTGTAATTTTCTAGGTGGCCACAGAAAATTAAGGGCGGGAGGGGGGGTGGTCACAGTTGTATGTTTAAATAACTCTTCAAATGTTACATTTATAGATTTAGTTTCTGTTTCCAATGTACTTTACCTGAACACCTTCATTTTGGTAACTTTGAGAAATACAGTCTTTAACTCCTTTATATTTTTTTTTATATAAGTTATCTGCTTGAAGACGAGTCTTAACAACATCCATAGGAGTAGCAGTTCCCCAAGAGATGGCTCCTAAAATAAAAAAAAAAAAGAGAAAGAGGGACATTATAGTAAACACCAAATTCACATATAAAATATAATCAATAAAAGTTTTCCCAATGACAAAAGCATTATTTAATAAGTAATGAACTACGGATCAGTAATGGGATTGCAAGCGTGTATTTCTATGGATATTTTAGTGATTTTTATAGCATAAATTTATTAAATAACATTTTTCAGACCAGTTATTGTTTTTAAAAACTAGGCTTTCCTTATGTGCACGCTAATTAAATTGTTGGATTATTTCATGATGCTCAGGGAACAGGAAATGAGGTTGGCAGGAAGCAGGGGGAGATAAAAGGAATTGAAACACAGCAATGTGGTGGAAACAAAGGAAGATGTGTGTAAGGGTAGGGTGGTAGTTTTTTGTCACGTCCTCCATGTTTTCTTCCATGCTGGGTGCCAAGCAAGGGTCACATGAGAAGCCTATCCTAGGGTGGGTTCTTCTGGGCCATGCTAGGCACCTTGTACAGGGTCACTTTGACTATACTTGGGTACACATGACAATGTACACTTTATCTGTTATTTGCACTTAAGGGGGACATGCTGAGCTCTATCCACATCCACCTGTCCAGCTTTTTCCCATACCTTTCCCAGTTGGGTGACAGACCACTGGGGGAAGGAGAGCCGACAACCTCTCCTTCACTGCTAGAAGCCATTCCACCTATAACAGGTTCATGCTACCAACAGGCTGCTGCAAAATTTCTGTTACCCTGAGTAATGAGCTGCCCGGCATACCTGCAAAGGTAGTGTTAATGCAGTACAATGTCGAGCAAAGGCATTCCTCCAGGGCTGGGGTCTTCGGGGCGAACTCCAGGTTCTGAAGACTTCACATCCAAAGGGCAATAACCTTCTGTGCCTGGTGGGTGTCATTTGCCATCTCTCTCCTTTATGGGCCTCGGTCTAAACTCTCCACTAGGTCTCTGTTGGGAACATGCTGTTGGAGATAACTTAAACCCAAACTGACCATAGCTGGCTCCACACTCTATACCAGGCCACTGTCCCAATAATATCATAGGCTAAGTGGGCCAGACCAGAGACAAACAAGACCAAAAAAACAAGAAAGAAATTAATTCCCCCCCCCGCCCCGTTCGGGAGAGCACCTAACTAGCTATTTCAATCTGCAGGGCAGGTGTCTCCATAATGACATAATAACAAGAAAGGTCTATGTCAGAAGAGACTTTACCTGAGGATGATTCTATCACCCGATTTCCTGCAATCATTCAAAGAGAAGAGTAGCGCCTGGGGTCCTGGTTGCCCAAGGATATCATGAAGCTTCTATAACCTAACTCATCAAAAGACGTCCTCCAGGGCACAGGGCCTTCCTTCCTGTGCCCTTGAAGATGTATTTTGATGACAAAATGTATTGGGAGGAGCCTCCTGCTGACGACATCTCATTCCTTGAAGTGAACTTTACATGCCTGCTAAGTGTTTTCTTTTATATGCGCAGTACTATTAACCACCTTTGAGTGTATTTTCTTATTTATTAAACATTTTTAAAGATTTTTACACTATGGAGAGGCTTTTGTCTCAGTTTCTGAATTGTTGGCGTCCCTGGTAAATTGAGCAGCATCCCAAGTGAAGATCTGGGCTTCATAATTAACACCCAAGAAGCGCTTTATGACTACCCTGGAATAGGGGGTCATGGGGAGTCGGTAAGCAAGAATTCTGTCTATCACTGTGTTTGTGGTATTTGTTGGTGGCATCACAAGTTCAAAGGGTAGAAGAAACTTCACATTTACATGCTCTGTACTTGTGGATGAAACCTTCTGTGGTCATTTTTTTTATTTGTATTTGAATTTATCATGTTTTTGCATTTAGTATTTGCGTTCATTCAAGATAAGGTCCTATACACAGTCACTTTATTACAGTATATATGTTTACTTTTGGTATTTCTGCATACCTCCCAACTTTTTGAGATGGGAACGAGAGACACCTATTAGCAAACGTATGTAGGCATAGGACACACAACATGCCACTTCACCTTAAAGAAGAATTACACAAAATAATAATTAGTTAAACACACAAGTGTTTCTTTTTACCATTACCATTCCTTTGCTGTGTTTGTAAGTTTCAAAAGCTAGTGTAATTTAGAAATTGGATGAAAGGTTTAACACTGAGAAAAGCTTTTTGAAAGATAAAAAGTGCATTTTATATACAACTATATACACTGAACAAAATTATAAACGCAACACTTTTGTTTTTGCCCCCATTTTTCATGAGCTGAACTCCAAGATATAAGACTTTTTCTATGTACACAAAAGGCTTATTTCTCTCAAATATTGTTCACAAATCTGTCTAAATCTGTGTTAGTGAGCACTTCTCCTTTGCCGAGACAATCCATTCACCTCACAGGTGTCACATATCAAGATGCTGATTAGACAGCATGATTATTGCACAGGTGTGCCTTGGCCCGGCCACAATAAAGGCCACTCTAAAATGTGCAGTTTTACTGTATTGGGGGGATCCAAAAACCAGTCAGTATTTGGTGTTATCACCATATGCCTCATGCAGTGCAAGCTCTTTCGCATAGAGTTGATCAGGTGGTTGATTGTGGCCTGTGGAATGTTGGTCAACTCTTCTTCAATGGCTGTCCGAAGTTGCTGGATATTGGCAGGACCTGGAACACGCTGTCGTATACGCCAATCCAGAGCATCCCAAACATGCTCAATGGGTGACATGTCTGGTGAGTATGCTGGCCATACAAGAACTGGGATTTTTTCAGCTTCCAGGAATTGTGTACAGATCCTTGCAACATGGGGCCGTGCATTATCATGCTGCAACATAAGGTGATAGTCGTGGATGAATGACACAGCAATGGGCCTCAGAATCTCATCATGGTATCTCTGTGCTTTCAAAATGCCATAAATAAAATGCACCTGTGTTCGTTGCCCATACCATAACCCCACAGCCACCATGGGCCACTCGAGCCACAAAGTGGACATCAGCAAACCACTCACCCACACAACGCCATACACACTATCTGCCATCTGCACTGTACAGTGAAAACCGGGATTCATAAGTGAAGAGAACACCTCTCCAAAGTGCCAGACGCCATTGAATGTTAGCTTTTGCCCACTCAAGTCAGTTATAATGATGAACCATAGTCGGGTGAGGATGACGAGCATGCAGATGAGCTTCCCTGAGACAGTTTCTGACAGTTTGTGCAGAAATTCTTTGGTTATGCAAACCGATTGTTGCAGCAGCTGTCTGGGTGGCTGGTCTCAGACGATCTTGGAGGTGAAGATGCTGGATGTGGAGGTCCTGGGCTGGTGTGGTTACACGTGGTCTGCAGTTGTGAGGCCAGTTGGATGTACTAAATAAAGAATTCCAAAAACATTTGTGCTAGTTATGTGAAATTAGACACAAACAACGATTAAAAAAAAACAATAGCTTCTGGCACAGGCCAATAGAAAAATCCTTAAACAATAATAAACAAATAGTGCAGCGCTATAAAATGATAAAAATGAGTATATATAAAAAATTCATAAAAAAACTGTGACTCACATAAGTCCATATAAGTCCAAAAAAGAAAAAAGAAAAATAGTATAAATAGAATTCCAGTGACATAAATAGCTAATTCCATAGGAGAGAAAAGGACCACAAATCCCAGCATGTGTAGGAGAGACACTCTTCCCAAATCCTTTTGTGCAACACCAACATAGAGAGACAACAAAAAGGAATGGCCGCTTACCAGAAACAATTGGCCTCCAACTTAATGGAAAAGCCTATTGCACTTTAGGGAGATGACTTTCTCAAATGTAGCAAAAACCCACAGGAATTATTTACTCTGACACTCTTCCAATTCAAGTCTGGATGTCATTCCTGAGATATGTAGAATGAATATAGAAGATCAAAGCGTAATATTGTTGATAAAAGCCATTTTATTTAAAAGTAAAAAAAGGTGCACTCACATTTTAGCTGTAAAAACAGCCATATCAAGGATCCAAATACAAACGCTGCAGCAAACAATCTAACCGAGTAGCGAGAATGGCCGAAGAGCGTGGTGACTTCACGTTTGGTCCCACCCAACACGTTTCGTCATAGCTTTGACGTCGTCAGGGATGTCAAACCTATGATGAAACACGTGCAAACACATACATAAGCCCCACACACATATGTAAGCGGTGATTGCACCACACATATGAAGTATCGCCACAAACGTAAAGCGTGACCAATGGATAATTTAATGTACTGTAGTTTGCCGTAATTACACCGGCATGCGTAATTTTAAAGCATGAGATGTTTGATATCTAGTTACTCGGCATAACATCATCTTTTTTATTTTACCAAAAAAAAATGGGTAGTATAATGTGTTTGTGTTCACTAATATTAATTAAAGTGTTTTTTCCCCCCCAAAAAATTGCATTTGTAAAACCACTGTGCAAATACTGTGTGACATAGAAGATTGCAATATCCACCATTTTATTCTATAGGGCCTCTGATTAAAAACAGTTATACTGTTTGGGGGTTCTAACTAATTTTCTAGCAAAAAAAATGAATGCTTTTACATTTATGAGAGACAGATCTGGGCCGCTAGGCAAGTGGTTAATTTGAAGCAGTATAAGTAAACATTGTAGGCAGCAAAGATAGTAGTGCCACATGGCTCTACCTATCCTGAATAATAACTGCTTATAAACAGTAACATCTCTAGTGATGCTATATTTAAAAATTACCTTATGGCAATTTATAATGCTAAAAAAAGTTAGCTATTTCACCTCAATTAATGTGATATTTAATGTAAATGTTTTCTTATATGTTAGAGCTTTTTTTTTTTTCTTCTTTTTTTTTTATCTGATTTGACACACATTAGTTATAGCTATTACCGAAGACACTGAACCATGCAGAATTTCGTCTGATTTTGATGTTAACCACAGACATGATGTGGTTAAGCAATTGCAATAAGAACGTTGTTAGCATTCTATTCCAGCATACATCACTTTTAAGACCAAAAATAAAATAAAAATAACTCTATGCTTGTGCATTTACATTTACTTTTGCCTACAACATTCTGCTACAGCCAATAAAAAAAAAAAAAAAAAAAAAAAAAAAACATGAATATTAAAAATACAGTTATTAAGGCCGAGGTGTGCTTCTGGTAATGCAGACTTTGCTTTCTTGAGTCAGAGAGAATGGATAGGGGGCTCAGTTGCTTTATTTGTGATATCTTTAGCTGTAAGAAAATATTGAAAACATCTTCACCAGACTCCGTTGTAGTGGGTGGTAGCGTTTTTTGGTAGCGTTTTTAGTCATAGGTTCTTTTTTAGCTTCTTATAACAAATAAAAAGTGCACAAACAAGTTTTTTTTGATTAAGCAAGACAAAAAAAACATAACACTGCAGCAATCCAAAACATCCATCATCTTTCATTGTTCGGAATGGTTAAACTGATGAAAAGTAAAAACCTAAGCTGGTTGCTATAAAAGTTACTTCCATTGCCAATTTTGTATAGCTGGGACCTATATGCAGAACATTTTTGGCACCCAAAGCAACACTTATCAGGTAGGATTACCTTTTTACACAGAGAATTTATGAATTTGACTGCTTCTAACTTAGCTTGAAATATAATGAATTTGTAGAGAGGCTCATAGAAAATGCCTATATTCCTACTTATTATGATAAAAAAAATTGTAGACAACAACTATACAGAGTGAAGCTGCCCCTTTGCATCTCTGCCTCCTGGAGGCACAAGCCTACCATTCCGAATTCTTTCTTGATTCCTCTATTTTGGCCACCAACCTGGAATTTCATTTTTATTTTCTAATTTTGACAAAAGTGACATAGGAGTGGAAAATGGTTTAGGAGATTTCCTTTAAGTCCTATATATGGGGCAAGACAGGAACCAAAATTCAATATTCAATATTTATTTACAATTATCCTGATAAAGAAGAATCACCAGTTGCATGTGAAAAATGACAATATCAGAAATAAACAGACTAAAAAATGGCTATGGATAAACCATGCAGAGGCATCAACTATAAGTCTAAAAATCTATCAAATCAAATGCTGACCAAAGGTGGGAGCTCTGTGAAAAAAAAAAAAAAAAAAACAGAGATCCAGAGCAAAGACTCATAGTGCAGTAATTAAAAACAGATCAATTTATTATAAAAAATATTTAGGGTGCACTTACCAGCCTGGATGAAATTATAGACCAACATGTGATGGAAGATCCCAGGTATCCCTAGGATAGGCTGAGAAAAGGGGGATACCCCAAGAAACAAATTCTTCCCCCCAGCACACCCTGGTCTATGACGTTGTCCAAATGTTATATGAATAAAGCCGGCACACGAAAAGGCTTCTTCCAAGTAAAATTCTTTATTCCAACATGGATAGCGGTGACAACATGACAAATTCTGACGCATTTCGGCTTTACGCCTTCCTCATAGAATGCTATGAGGAAGGCGTAAAGACGAAACGCATCAGAATTTGTCATGTTGTCAACGCTATCCATGTTGGAATAAAGAATTTTACCCGGAAGACGCCTTTTCGTGTGCCGGCTTTATTCATATAACATTTGGTTTGGACGTTCAGCCTGAGCACCGACACTTAGCTCTTTATCTTCCAACAGTGCGGCGGAGCTAGGTTGAGTTATTGTTTATGCCATTTATGACGTTGTCCAGGTTGACGGGTCCCTCACTGACAGTGGCTGCAATCCTCCTTTACATAGTTCAGTGCCTCCAGCTACAGCAGCCCTGTCTGCTCTGCAGCCTGGCCAGGCTTTCTTAGGATCGACTGGACATAAATGTAGGCTAAGTGGTTCAGTGACCTCTATGTGAAAGGATTACATGCCCTCATTCCTACATGTGTTTTGTGAGTGTATGTTGATAACGTTTTATCATAAATGGATCTGTTTTTAATTTATTGCACTTTTCACTGGATCTCTCTGTATTCTTTTTTACAAACTCATCTGTTGGATTTTCTACAATTTTCTTTCACATGATGATATTTACCAGAACAAAAATAGAGAGGGTGAATCTGCCTTGTGAGTCTCCAGCAAGGAGAACAGCGAGCAGCACAGAAGTGACATCACCAAAGCTTACTCTAAATCTAGTTGAATTACCAGCCAGCTACAACAGTGCCATCTCACACTACAGATATGCAGTAATGAGGCTCAAGACACAGGAGTGCCTAGGCACCCTCAAATACCAGGAAATGCACTGATCTTTTTCAGTAGGAATTCAAAGTAAAAAAGTACATTTTCAGGTTACTGCTTAAGCACATTTGACATTTCTAGGTGTTTCCTGTAACAAAGCAAATCTTTACTTTTTGAGTTCAGTTCCCATTTAAAGGGCAATTGTTGGCAACAAGTCAGTGAACAATAAATCATTGATATGAATCAATGAAAAATGTGAGTCATTCCTATGCACCAAAAACTGAAGTAGTGCTAAAACCCAAAAATGTATCCTAATCTGAGTTTTCTGTAATCCATTGCTGCTAGAATTCAGAGAGCAATTTGCACAGTCATTGGGAATATACATACTGAATTTGTGAGTTGTAATTTTCTCATTCTGTAGTGTTAATCTCTTTGTAGATGAGCAAAAGTATCTTGCGATCAAGTGGATTCAGCTTGTGTGTGAGAGGCTTATGAGTTTCTGCTGAGCTGCTTATGACTTTATGCTGCCATTGCATTCCTATTTACTGATGAAAAGCAGTTGTGATCAAAAACAATTGCTGGAGTGCATAGGCTATTTTATGATAATGTAGTAGAATTATGCCTATATAGTTTTAAAGAATACAGAAAATGCGTACCTGCAATGCCACCTGCTAGCCACACCGAAAAAGCATTTGGGGTGCTATGATGATCTACGGTCAGCCACTCACAGATATACGTGTAGGGGATAAAGTATAAACAGTAACCAGGAACATCTCTTAGAATCATTGCTCCAGCTCCACGATACATTCCAGTGAAGCCCTCTTTCTTCAGTATGCAGTACACACAATGTATTGGTCCTCTGTAGGTTGCTTGATAATAAAGGAGTGATGTCTTCTGGTTAATTGACAGGCCTTCTTAAACACATAAGAAAATAAATTGTATATATTAGAGGTAAGGGGTTATTTTGATACAGTTGATATATTTCAGTAAATGGAACATCAGTACATGGAGTACCAGTAAACTTCTAAAAATAACAGAATTGCTTAGGTGTAGAGCCCACAAGACATCTATGTTCGAAAGTTCCCATACTGTATGTGTACTTTGAAAGCCATATTAATCTCAGGCTAACACCTACTAAAAGCCTCAGCTTTCTAGATCTGGAGATCTCTCTCTGGCCGTTTCATCAGCACTAACCAATGAGAGCACCTCAAAAGCCAATAATGCAGATATTACTGACATGTGGACATAGAGAGCAGCAGCCGGGAGTTTAAAGCCAGAAAAGTTTATATAAGTTGCAGTAAAATGCAAGGACTGCGTTATAAATAAAAAAAGTTAGAATAAATACCTAACTAACCCTAGTCTTCCACATTGCAGACCATAACACCACTATATATCCTGTGAGAGTCCTCGAGATTGATAAGTACCCCAAATAACTTTAGATTTAGGATTATCATTGTTTTCACCAGAATGATCGTGCCATTATCCTTGCTTAGGTGCTGCAGATAGAAGTATATTAGAAGGTCAAAAATGTACCTGTTCTAAATTTTTCTTTACAGATAATATAGATCTTTAGAATTCCAATATAGGGATCATTCTCTCTACTGGATGTTTTCTTCATTTCAGACTTTTCAGCAAGGGAATGAAAACTAAACATCTGACATGGCAGAGCCCTAAACTCTAATGCTGTTGGAGTTTCCAGAAAACATAAGATGTTTTAAAATTGTAGACTGATCCTTTAACAGTAAATTTTATTACCACCAGCCATCTCTCTCTCTCTCTCTCTCTCTCTCTCTCGCTCTCTCTCTCTCTCTCTCTCTCTCTCTCTCTCTCTTTATATATATATATATATATATATATATATATATATATATATATATATATATATATATACACAGTATGTTCTCCTAGGGCTGGGGGTTAATTTGTACACCTTCATTGTTACAGGTGCCATGCCCTCCAGAGATTGCTCTGATCTCCAGAAGGGGCTACTGACTGCGTGGGGGTTTGCTGGAATTTTTTACTGCTAACACTCTGACTGATCCTGATTAAATTCTGGGCTTTTTCAACCCTATGGCTGTCACCACCATTATGACAGTGTAGCAAAAGGATAAAGACAGGACTTTGGCTGCTTTACTTCAAATAACCCTATCTGTTAATTTGTGTAAATGTTCTCTCTATATTTTGTATATTGCCAGTTCACTGGACTCTGACCCTAATGTGTGCAGGTCTGATTTTGATAGAGTCATAGCTCCACTAAACAGAACTATTATTTTTAACTGCTGTTTTATGCATCTTAAACTAATAGTAGGAACTTCTAAAGCTAACTTTAAAAAAAGATAAAAATCATCATTTATTCTTTTTTATATTATTCCTTTTATATTCTCTTTTTTATTCTTTTTTATATATGTTTTGTTTAAAAATATTTGTAAAAAATTATTTTTTACATTGGGGTCAGCTAAGGAAGAGGAAGGTCCCTCGAAACACTTCTTGTGATCCCGAGTTCCAGGTGGACATTACAATCCATTGGCCATCGACACTGGGAACGAGGAAGCAATGGCACTACACATGCTTGCTAGGCTGTCAGAGCAATTTCCCTATTAACAGTCAGTGGCACAGAGATCCAGTCTTTGTGCCTGCAGCAGCTCATCATTCATCCAGCTGCACCCTTTTAGGACTGTGCCCCCGTAACAGGCTCAACCTCTCCTGTGGACTCCCTTGTACAGTATATATGTGTGATTATACTTTTGTGAGTATTCATTTTTAATTTCTCTTTGTAGTTAAACCTCGTTGGAACTTACTAAACCAGAGGGGCAGCGCTGTCTCCCTCCCTTACCCTCTCTCTGTTCAGAGACAGCGCTCACTGTGCACAACTCTTGGTCTCCACTAATGATTAATAGCCAACCGGACTGGCTGCCAATCATGTGACTACTATGACAGCCAGTCTCAGTGGTGTTGTGATTGGCCAATCTTTCCAGCTTCTCTGCATTCAGAAATTTTTAGTTTTAGTTTACATAGTTTTTTAGATAGTTTAGATAGTTTTCTATTCATAGCTGTAGTACAGCTTCTATGAGTGTTGGAGCTGGGTGGAAAGGGCAGGCATAGTCAGGCACTCTTGATGTGTGTCCATCACTGCTCCCTCCATTCTTGTTACCCCTGCCGCACTGAAATATTACAGTGGTGGGGGTGGGATGGGGGGTGGGGGCATTGATGGGGGAGGATTTCACCTAACAGAAGAGACATCAGCACAAGGGACACATCCTACTGATTGTAAGTGTAGCCGGACCCCAAAAAGAGGCCCACTGAATTTATAGTGACTTAGGTTCTCCTCTGCTTTTACAGAGGCTGCCAGCCCACCAAAGCACAGTCCAAAGCACACTGACACAAAAAAGCAGTCTAGGAGAATGTCTTTTAATGATTTATTGCTCAAGCCTAAACAGTGGGAGAGGGTGCAGGGTATTGGATACACCAAACTCCATAATTTAATAAGAGGACTCTCTCTTTTCTCTGTGTTACACTCCTCAGAGATATATTTTCTGCTACACTTCAAAATACAGTTCCCCACAAGAGGCTAAGGACTAAGGGAAAGCCAGAGGTAGGGACACCATAGAAGAAGAACTATTTGGCTCGGGTATCTTAGTAGTACTCCACAGTCACCAGGATCTTGTAGAATAGTCAGTATTCACTTGGCCAGGCAGCAGCTGTGCTAGTGAGGCTTCCCAGACTGGATCCATCAGGTGAAATCTTAAGGTGTTGCAGACAACTTTAGAAGTAGAACCCCTCAGCTCTGCCAAAGCTGGGACCTTGAGCAGCCACTTGTCTCAGCAGTATCTCCTACGAGGGATGGAGTTATCCAACTTTCTTGTTGGAAGACTAGTGGAATCTCTTCTACAGGAAGACCCTGCTATCCTGGAGATCATGATATTATCAGCCTCTCCAGCCACCCTCTCCCAGGGATTTGCTGGAGCTCAATAAATATTCAGGCAACCTATTTGACTTTCCCCATCCAATGTTCTGGAAATATCCAGAAAGTAGGAGGGAGTAATCAAATCTGCAGCCTGTGAACTGCAGAAAAGCCCAAAGCAATGGAGGGACAATTCCCTGATTAAAGTGAGACTAAAAGAGAAAAACTAGATGTATCTACCAGTTAGCAGCCCACCTAGGAGGGTGCTACCAGTATGTCAGTATGTTCCTTGTGCTGATTTCTTTTTTAAATTTGACTGTACTTAGGCTTTAACAGGCAGTGGGCAATGGGGCGGCTGTGCCTTTTGCGCATATATAAATGCCAGGATCTTATGCATTGAGGCTAAAAGCAAAGTGTGCATGAAGCCTAAAAGTTGTTATCTTTGTCTATATTAAAGCACGTTAAATGTCTCGCTTGTTGTGTGATGGTGAGTCCTCTGCTGGTAGAATGTGTTTATTACTATTATAATACTAGCATAAGCTTATTCAATACATTGTTCAAACACACATCAACAAGATTAAAAATCAATTATCTCTACAGACTGTAGTAAGTTGAAAGCCAGTTTAATGCAAAGGATATTGGTCTTTGTCTTTTATTTATAGGCATGTATATTTTTTGCATTCAATCTGTATTTAGCATCTAACATATTATCAGTTATTTTGCTTTAATGAGGTTGTGTAGAAAAGAAAAGTGAAACACTCCTTAACCACTTTACCACCGGAGGATTTTGCTGTCTTCCGTCCAGGCCACTTTTTGCGATTCGGCGCTGTGCGACTTTAACTGACAATTGCGCAGTCGTGCGACGCCGTACCCAAACGAAATTTACGTCCTTTTTTTCCCACAAACAGAGCTTTCGTTTGGTGGTATTTGATCACCTGTGCGATTTTTACTTTTTGCGCTATAAACAAAAAAAGAGCGTTTATTTTGAAAAAATAACAATATTTTTCACATTTTTTTATATGAAATTCCCCCCAAAAAAAATGTAAAAATCAAATTTTTTTAAAATTTTTGGCCAATTTGTTTTCTGCTATCTATGTTTAGTAAAAAAAATCGCAATAAGCGTATTTTGATTGGTTTGCGCAAAAGTTATTGCGTTTACTAACTAAGGGAAAGATTTTTGTCATTTTTGGTGGTTTTTTTTTAACGCGTAATGGCGGTGATCTGCGATTTTTTTTTGCGGGACTGCAACATTGCGGCGGACAGATCGGACCCTTGACTGACATTTTTGACACTTTTGGGGGTACCAGTGACATTTCTACAGTAATCAGTGCTATATATATGCACTGTTACTGTAAAAATGACACTGGCAGGGAAGGGGTTAATTTTATTGGAGAGGGAGGGGTTAATGTATGCCTGGTGCTTACTGACGTGTGGGGGGGGAGGTGACTGTGTGACAGAAGGACAGATCGGATGTACAGCTATGCTGAACACTCCGATCTGTCAGTCCCTGTCACTATGGAGATCCGCCCGCTGTGTTTACACACAGCGGGCGGATCTCCAGACTCGATCCCCGACGATCGGGGCAGAGCAGCGGCAATCGCCGCTGCTCCTCCGCTGGCCCGACTCCCGCTGTGAATGAACACAGCGGGAGCGAGCGCCGCCCACAAGGGGCGGAGTCCAGCGACGTAGGTCTACGTCGCTGGACGGGATCGCGGCACTTTGCCGCAGTAGCCTCCATGTGAGCGGAGGTAAAGTGGTTAATCTGTGCCCTGATAAGGATCAGCAGGCCTTAGCTCAGGAATTGCTTTTGTCTCTTAAAAAGCAGCTTCAAGACTGCTGGAATGATTAGAGCTACTTCAATGTAACAGCACCATGGTCTTGATTTCCCACTAAAGGAAGTAGGAAGATCCACTTTACAAAAGACACCGGTCTGCCTTCTCATAGTCACATAAATTCTCATACCCTAAATCCAAACTCCAGAGCAATGAAAAGATGGCACATATGGAACAGAGAAGCTGCAAAGGCCAGGGAAAGGCTGGCATACCTTGTTTGGTATGGTGGACTGTCAGGAGGTCCTGTCACTTTACCCTGATGGGTAAACTGTCGGTGTCCCATGAAACTTTAACTCCAGGCAAATATCTAAATACACATATGAAATACATTTAAAGTGTTACTAAACCCAGGATCCTACTTTCACTATATCTGTTCTCTCACAGTACACAGAACATGGAAATGAAATTATTTCAGCAAATATAAATTGCTAAATACCTTTTTTTATCAGCTGAGCTGATCTGTCCTATCAGGATGCAGGATCCCTGACTGTCTGTCTGGACAATGCTGATTGGCCCTGTGCTGATCACCTACACTTTCCCAAGAAAAAAAAAACTTTCTACTAATACACACTTCAACCTGATCATGTGCAGCCTGACCCTAAAGGCTCTGTCTTATTTGGACATGTTCTGGAGTCAGTGGAAGAAGAGGAGGATCTGTGCAAACAGGATCAAGCAGCCTTTTTACACAATGCAAAGAATTAACCCCTTAGGTTCCACATTGAGTATACCAAGCATGCTTTACTGCGTATACAGACTCAGTATACTGTTGTAGGTTTAGTAACACTTTAAAGTAGCAGTTTTATTGGTCAAAGGATTCATATTTTATTCATTCAGCCCTGAAATTTACACAGTCATATCACACTGCAAAGTCAGGAGGATGGCACCACTTTCTCTGTTACAATTAGGAAATACATTTCAGACACTCTCTGCTCCTAGCCTGTTGATTGGCCAGTAAAGGAGCAACAAGAGCCTAGGCCATCTAGTTGCTCACTTTGCTTTTTCCTTCTCAACTTGCTCCTCATTAGAAAATTTGTATGCAGGTCTTTTTAACAACTCAAGGAATCACACAGTATTCCTGATTCCCAGAGGTTCCGTTTTTTTCAGATCCATCACCTGCGTGTGTCTCTCACCAGAATTCATGATTGGATCATCCCTTTAATGGCATTTTAATCTATACACTGCTCTAGCTCGATGACCAATGGATTAACTTCCCTGCTATATTCTTGGTAATACCCTGGCCCCGACACCACTCTACTGTTAGTGGCAGGAGCAGGACTTTGCAATTTCTAAGCCCCCCAGAGGAATGGAGCAAGATATGCGAGTCACTCCACTTCCCATATTGTACCGGCAATTGAACTCCTACACGGTTGGGTCTCAGTGGTATAACACCCGAGCAAGGATAGTCCGCTGCCTTCTGGCTTACACGACTATCTGCTTTAGGGGGTGTTTGGATCTGTGTGATATGAAGAATATTTGGTGGACCTGTTAAAAAAGTTAAAAGGTTGTGGATTCGGGTGTATGGGTTGGTCAATACAATCCTTGATGATAACCTGCGGAAAAAAACATGTGGGAAGCACTTTTACATCAACCAATTACAAATATTTTGCAAAGTAAGCGTGCATTAATTACTCACATTTTCATGGCCACTAAACAGACTGGTAAGATTGTTGAAATTGCCAGTGCTTAGCTTTGAAAAGGTGAAAAACAGGATACCGGGCATTTTTATAAATAAATAGCTAATAGTGGTTCTTAATGATACTCATGACCGCTTCTTAAAGCGGTAGTATACCGCTTTTTTCACTTTTAACTACAGGTAAGCCTATAATAAGGCTTACCTGTAGATACAATTAATATCTCCTAAACCGGCACGGTTTAGGAGATATTTGCAGTGCATGCAGCTGCTCACGCGAGCGGCGCATGCGCTCTGAAGGTCCGGCGGACCTTCAGCTTCCCTTGCCGGAGTGACGTCATCGCGGCTCCGGCCAATCACAGCGCCGGAGCCGCAGAACCCCGGACACAGCGCCCGCAGGTGTGTCCGGGGGTTCTTGTCGGGGCTTCGTTCTAAGGTAAGTAATTCATAATGAGCTAGTATGCGATGCATAGTAGCTCATTATGCCTTTGTCTTGCAGTTTTTTTTTATTTTAGGTTTACAACCGCTTTAAGTACCTCGCAGCCTTGGTTGGATTACTTTGCATCTTCTCCACTTACCTCTTGATTCCTAGATGTTTGAAGGTGGAGTGAACCTGATGGTTTCTTAATGAGCCTCAGGGAGGGGAAGCTGGACCCCCCCCCCCCTCTTCTTTTCTCCTTCCCCTCCAACCCCTCCTCCCTCCTCTCTCTGTTTACCTCCCTTTTCTTCCTAATTTTTCTTTTCCTTTCTCGCTACCTCTTCTTTCTGTCCTCCAGTTTTTCCTACTCCAGAATTTTTTTTTCACCCCTCTCTCCAGTAATTAACACTGAACCCCCCCCCTTTTTCTTTGGGTTATTTTTAATGTCTTTTAGAAAATCTGGCAGTGGAACAAATCCCTCTTAGTAAACCCACTCACGAGTGCATAGGCTTTATCAGGGGAGTTTTCTCTTGGTTTCCAGTGTTATCACTCTCATAGTCTTGAAATGGGTAATCTTTGCCATACTAGATGTAATGGTTTTCTTTCTTATCTCTCCCTATATTGGTTTGTTTTGATTCATGTTTTCTGGGATGGTTGATCAGTTTGTTCTCTGTAAACATTGACTTCACAAGAGCACATGACACTGGGCGATGTTTCTTAATCTGGCTTTTTGGAAAGCTGAATAAAACTGTTGATTTAAAGTGTTATTAAAACCAGAACGTACATTTACCATATCTGGTCTCCTACAGTACACAGAACATGGAAATGCAATTATTTTAGCTGCTTCCATACTGGACGAATTCCAGCATTCCTTGCCTACGTGTAAAAATCACCATTTTTTTTGCTAGAAAATTACTCAGAACCCCCAAACATTATATGTCATTTTTTAGCAGAGACCCTAGGGAATACAATGGCAGTCATTGTAATATTTTATGTCACGTGGTATTTGCGCAGCAATTTTTCAAACGTGTTTTTTTTTTGGGGGGGGGGGGGGGTGGGGGGTGGGGACACTTTCAAGATTAAAAAAAAAAAAAAAAAACAGTAAAGTTAGGCCAATTTTTTTGTATAATGTGAAAGATGATGCTACGCAGAATAAATATATACCTAACATGTCCCACTTTAAAAAATTGCGCACATTTGTGCAATGGGGCCAATCTTTGGTATTTAAAAATCTCCATAGGCTACGCTTTAACGTTTTTCACAGGTTACCAGTTTAGAGTTACAGAGGAGGTCCTGTGCTAGAATTATTGCTCTCGCTCTAACGTTTATGGCGATACCTCACATGTGTGGTTTAAATGTTGTTTACATATGTGGATGCGACCTACGTATGCGTTCACTTCTGCATGCGAGCACGAGGGGACAGGGGCGGTTTCATTATTATTTTTTTATTGGTTATTTTATTTAATTTTTATTTATTTTTTTTACACTTTCCCTTGACTTTTTTTTTTTTATCACTTTTATTTCTATTACATGGAATGCAAACATCCCTTGTAATAGGAATAGGGCATGACAGGTCCTCTTTAGAGAAAAAAAAAAACAAACAAAAAAATGATCTCAGGCTTTCCAGTTAAAAACACGGCAGTGCTTACAACTGCTAGGGCCGGACGTGATGTCATAACATCGCACCCAGCCAATGAGAGTCATGGAGATGACTAAGGATCTGGTCCTTGGTCAGCACTATGGTAAACTTCCGTTTATATAATTACATGTTTGATATTTTGTTAGTCCTGAATTGGTCAGGGATGTCCCCCGGGTGGTGCTACCGGGAGTCTCAGCCTGGCACATGGGGGCCCACCCTGTTTTGGCTGTCAGAGTTTTTGTCCCTTTGCTTTGAGTTTGGCCATTTGGGGTGGTGAAAAGTGTTTTGGGTGGGCTCTGTTGTGGCCACGACTCCTTTCCTGCTCCTTATGCCTGGTTGCTTCCACGCTGCTTGTTTTTTGTGACAGTGGGTGGGACACAAGTGTACCGGCATCCTCCCATTCATGATGATGTCATCAGGGAGCCATGTCCACCGGAAGTGTTGTCACAAAGACTGGAAGTAATGGGGATTGCAATCAGAGATTTTACACTATATTTGTTTTTGGTGCCTTTTTGGATTGCCGGTGCCATATTGGCAGCACTTTATTGGTCTGTCTTTATCACATGACCGCTCTTGCTCTTCCTCCAGTTTGGTTTTATAACCTCTGTTTGTTACTGTTGATTTGCTGCTATTACTTGGGATTAGAAGTGAACTGCTCCACCATGTAGGAATCGAGATGATGATTCTACAACCCCTTGGTGAGATTTTTGATTTGATCTTATTATGTGTGGACACTTTTTTAATAATGCATGAACACAATTAATTATAACTGAAATGCGTTGGTTACCACATGTGATCATCAGTCACAATTTGACACATTATTGCAATATACATTTATAACACATGTGATTAAGAGGAGTAGTCACATTATGTGAGACATTGTCAGCAAAATGGAGGATTTAAACAATATTGTTATCCATTGTATTTTATTATATAAAAATGTATACTTTTTTTGTTATATTTATAGGCAATTCAAGCAGAACTGGGAGCTGTTATCTGTAAAAAACATATACCTGCCCCCCCCCCCCCAAAAAAAAAAAGATGATATGCCAAATGTGACAAAGGAGAGGGGAGGAGGACTTAAAGTGGAACTTCTCCCTTTGGGTGAAGTTCCATTTTAACAACTGTTACTTTCCACTTCACTTTGTGAACTGCCTCCCTTGGCTTTATCAGGCAGACTATCAGGTAGAATTATCAGGTAGACTGTAGCTAATGATGCAGGTGAGAAGTTACGTGCATGACCTTGCTATTTAACTTTACATAACGGTGATAACTTCAGCCAAAACATGGACCATAACAACAAAGATAAGCCTTTCTGAACAGAGCCGTGGCAGAGTGTAAATATTGCAAAACTTGAACATACCTTTGAATATCTAAAACTAGTTACATTGAAGGTGCATATTTTTTTAACTTTAGTGTCTATGTAAGACAGAGAAGAAAGGGGATTTGACCTTAAATCACAAAGAAAAATATTTACTAATTATCCTTGAGTTGAATGCCTATGAGTTTTGCAAGTGAACCTGACCCCTACAATTACTGTTTTGTCAATATGTATACAGTTAAAGATACAGCTTGCAAAAATAGCATGGAATAATGCAAGAGCAATATGACAAAAAAATGTCAGTATAGCATGAATTATCATTTCTGGAATTGCTCTTATAAACACTGATCTGGCATACCTCCTCTCTGAAATGTTAAAAAGAGAGACCTTTTAGCACAAGGATTAAATATGTCACCAGGACACCAACAAGCTTGTTCCAAAGTGCAAAGCTCTTTATTCTTGTATGATCACATAGAAATTAAATGTTTCGGACCACACATCGATCCTCGCTCAGGCATGTGGAGCTTTGCACTTTGATTTGTTTTTAACCAGTTCTGGACCCGAAGGATTTGCCCCCTTAATGACCAGATCATTTTTTGCGATTCTGCACTGCGTTATTTTAACGGACAATTGCGCGTTCGTGAGACGCTGTACCCAGGGGCGTAACTACAGGGGTTGCAGGGGTTGCAATCGCTACCGGGCCCCATGCTCCAGGGGGCCCGGTAGCAAACCAGTGGGTGAACTTCCAGGATCGCAAAGGTCACACTTGCGACCGGACCCTGGCATTGCACCACTGTGGGGAGGCCCCAAGATTGCAGGAAGGGGGCCCACAAGATTGCAGGAAGGGGGCCCACTGCAGAACTTGTGAAAGAATACTGCTGCGGGACCATAATAAAAGGCCATGCAACAAGTGTAAAGAGCCCCAGGATTAGTGGGAAGAGCCCTGGGCTTGAAGGTAAGGGCCCCGGCCAGGGGTCTGGGGGGCCCTTCATGGTTTCTTGCATCAGGGCCCTGAAGGTTCTAGTTACGCCTCTGGCTGTACCTGAATAAAATTGATATCCTTTTTTCCCCACAAATAGAGCTTTCTTTTTGTGGTATTTGGACACCTCTGTGGTTTTTATTTTTTGTGCTATAAACAAAAAAAGAGCGACAATTATGATTAAAAAAAATATATTTTTCACATTCTGCTATATAACATTCCCAAATAAAAAAAAAAATAAAAAATCTATTTTTTTTTAACATTTTAGGCCAATTTGTCTTCTGCTACATATTTTTGGTAAAAAAAAAATCGCAATAAGCATATTTTGATTGGTTTGCGCAAAAGTTATCACGTCTACTAACTACGGGAAAGATTTATGTCATTTTTATTGTTTTTTTTTTTTTTTTACTAGTAATAGCGGCAATCTTGAGCACTCTCTTGGCATTGCAACAACAGTTTGACCTTCTAAGGCAGTACTTCTTTAAATATCTACGAGTCAGACACTTTTTTTTTTTTTTGAAAACTGACAGTTTTTATTAATTTTCAATAGTAAAAACAGAGGGGGAACAAGACATTTAGTTTGACAGAAGCCAAAAAGTGCCAAGGTACAAAGCATTTAACAGGAAAGCTTGATTAAGGTAAATAGGTCCCATAGATGAATATAACAAATATTAACATGAAGTCTAGTGCTCAGAGCACCAGTATCTCAACTAAATCCCAGCCACACACTAGTGCGCAACCAAATGGTAAAAGGTACTGCATTCAGCACAATACTAAAGAACAAAAAGATACAGGAGAGCAAAAAGAAGAGAGAGAGAGAAAGGGGAGAGGGCAGTAAAGGACAGCCACCTGTATCAGGACCCCACCAAAGTCTGCAGTCACCATCCACACACAGTGTCGCTAATTTAGGGAACTGTCAGGTTAGAGGAGCTTCTAAGAGATCCCACAATTCCCAGACCCGGTTATGAGCATCAACTGAGTCATTTAGCAAAGCAGTCAAGCATTCTTTCCACTTCACATCTCAGATTCTGGAGTGAAAATCAAACAGAGAGCGAGGCTCTCATTTCTTCCATATAAGAACAACCAAGCATTGTGCAGCAGTTAGCATGTGTGCATGGAGTTTTTTTGACAATTTAGAGAAGAAAGCAGATGGGAGACCCAGAAGAAATGATTTAGGATCAAAAGGCACCCAGGATTCAAAGATGGAATGGAATAAGGAATGGGCCATCCACCAAAAGGGGATCATCAAATGTCAAGACCAGCAAATGTGATAAACGTACCTATGTCTTTATTACAGCACCAACACCAGCGATTGGCAGAGGGATATATTGAATGGAGCAGGTCTGGGGTTTGGTACCAATGATAGAGAATCTTGTATTGGTTTTCTTTACACAGGGTACATATAGAGTTCTTGAACACCTTCGGACCAAATAAGTTGCCACATTTTCAGAGGTAGCTCCTCACCCAAGACCTGCTCCCATTTTCATATATAGGCATCCTGAGGCCAGCCGACGATAGGTTCATATAGAAGGTTAGAGTGATTGTAAAGTCTCAGTTTAAAAAAAAAATAAATAACAAACATGAAATACTTTCCTGCTCTGTTGAAGTGGATTTGCACAGAGCAACCCATATCCTACTCTTCTCGAGTCTCTCTTTGCATCTCCTGGCTCCTCCCTTCAGTCGAGGTCCCCCACAGCAAACAGCTTGCTATGGGGGCATCTGAGCCAAGCTGCAGCTCCGTCTGTCCATTCAGACACAGAGCTGCCGTTCGGCCCTGCCCCCTATCTCTCCATATTTGCTGACTGACTTTGATTAACAGCTGGGGGAGCCAATTGCACCACTGCTGTGTCTCAGCCAACCAGGAGGGAGAGTCCCGGATGGCCGACGGACTCATGGACATCGCTGGACAGAGATTGGGTTCAGGTAAGTATTAAGGGGTGCTGGGGAGGCTGCTACACACAGAAAAATAAATAACAAAAATAAATAACAAACATGAAATACTTTCCTGCTCTGTTGAAGTGGATTTGCACAGAGCAACCCATATCCTACTCTTCTCGAGTCTCTCTTTGCATCTCCTGGCTCCTCCCTTCAGTCGAGGTCCCCCACAGCAAACAGCTTGCTATGGGGGCATCTGAGCCAAGCTGCAGCTCCGTCTGTCCATTCAGACACAGAGCTGCCGTTCGGCCCTGCCCCCTATCTCTCCATATTTGCTGACTGACTTTGATTAACAGCTGGGGGAGCCAATTGCACCACTGCTGTGTCTCAGCCAATCAGGAGGGAGAGTCCCGGATGGCCGACGGACTCATGGACATCGCTGGACAGAGATTGGGTTCAGGTAAGTATTAAGGGGTGCTGGGGAGGCTGCTACACACAGAAGGTTTTTTTTATCTTAATGCATAGAATGCATTAAGATAAAAAACCTTCTGACTTACAACTCCTTTATTCTCAAGGACTAAGCAAAATGTTGTATTTGTAAATAACTAAAGAAGGCCTGCCTTGGCAGGTCATAAGCATCCTGCAGGTACCAGAAGGTCCGCAAAATTCTAGTTCTGGTATCCACCAAAGTGAAACAGGACCCTTTCTATCCAAAAATAAGACATCTATGAAGTCAAACTGTCTGGGACATCAGGCATGAACAGAAATGAAGGTGCCAATGAGGTGCTAGAGGTAAGAGGATATAATAATTTGGCACGGTGCCAAAGGGTGCGCAGAAGCGACATAAGTCCCAACAGTTGCAAAGTGTTGAGCTGGGCGTCAGTATTCCACAACATAGAGTTCAGGTGGACAGGGGCCAACCACAACTTCTCGACCTCTGTCCAATGATTGTATGCATGGAGGGTATACCAAGAAACGAAAGGAGGCAGCTGGGTTGCTAAATAATACTTAGCTACATTCGGAAATGCAAGGTTGCCTTGACCACGAGGAGTGCAAAGGACAGACCTAGCGATCCTGTGTCATTTGTAGTTCCAAAAGAAATTTAGCAATTCATCTTGGAGAATCTTAAGGTGTGAGGAAGGGATGGGGATAGGCAGCGTCTCAAAGAGATAGAGAAATTAAGGTAAGATTGCCATCTTGATGGTCACCATGCGACCAAAAAGAGATGCCACTTGGCAAAAGAGGCTTTAATAGAGGCATATAGTGTGGGGGGGGGGGGATGTTAGCTTCATAAAGAGTATCATAAGAGGGTGCAAGGTTAACACAAAGGTACTTTAGAGTAGAAGTCCTCCGCTAATAATTAAACGATTGGGAATCAGCTGCTAATATATAGCTAATATAGCTAATATAGCTATATAGCTAATATGGGCTGCTATGGGTTCAATACAGAGGATTAGGGACAGGGGGCATCCCTGCCATGTCCTATTGGAAATAGGGAAAGAGGGAGAGAGTAGCAAACATAAACGGCCAGCCAAGCCTCTCAAAGGTCTTTTCTGCATCCAGACTTAGAAGTAATGCCTCAAACTGATTCTTGTTCACCACTTCAATGAGGTTGATGACTATCCTTGTGTTATCTACCGCCTGAGGAAGAGGGACAAGCCCTACCTTGTCCTTATGAATTAGTGATGGCAGGAGGTTATTCTGTCTTTTTGCTGAAAGTTTAGTAAACATTTTTAGGTCAGAATTGAGCAAAGCTATCGGCCTGTATTTAGAGCACAATGTATGGTCTTTTCCTGGTTTAGGGATCGTCGTGAGGAAAGAGGTCTGCAATGTGCATGTCTCTCGGGATAGGGGAGTCAGCCAGGAAGGAGTTAAACAGAGGGGTAATGTGCGGGAAAAGGTGCGGTAGGAAGGTTTTGTAGTATAGGTATGATATCAGTTCAGTACAAATAAATCAATATTACTGCGCCAAGTGACTAAATTCAATAAAGGTAAATCATTATGAATCATATAAATCAATAAAAATTGTGTATAAACAAAAATCACCATATACAAATATACTGGAGTAATCCAATACAAATAACAAAGTGCAAATGCAACTAAAACAGTGCGAATGCAAAAATGTCCAAAAAAGTGCTATAATAAAGTGATCAAAAAAGAGAGAGTTCCAAACTCAATCTTAATCAAAAGAAGAGTTATTAAGATATCTCCATCCGTGATCCAGGTGCAATCGTGCTCCAAACACTTCAACCAGGTGCTCACAGTGATTGGTGCTAGATTAGCAGCTCACCTCAAGGTTAGACTCAAAAGATTAATGCAAGCTTTGGGATAATTAATGGACAGCCTGTTCTTTCCACTCAACACCTTCCACTTCTCCTTCACCGATAATCAGAGTGTGATGATACTCAGCAAAAAACAAAGGAAGAATGATCTAGTGCTCTCAGTTTAAATGCTTTATTAAGGAGTCAAAAGGAAACTCACTTACATTTGCCGGCACTTCAAGCAGTGCGGGCTACGAGCAGCTGATAAAATCTCTGTGACAGAACCTGCCTGAGTCTGATGTTCACCCAGTAGGCTCCTCCCCCGTACGCGTTACGTCAAATGACTTTGTCAGCGGGGTGGAGTCTAGATCAAGCGTACAACCTATGTAGTTCAGTGGGAGAGATGCCCTCCCTGCTCCTGGCTTCATTACTTCCATGTACAGTGCCATGCCCTTAATCCCTAATAGCACTCTACGAGATAGCACGGCGATATCTGTACACAGCTCGGCGGGCACAATAAAAGACAACCTCCATATTGTTAGCTTATTCAAACTATGCACATCTTATTGGGAAGTTATAAATCAAACTAAATAAATATATAAATAATTAGATCCTGGGAGCCTACTCACTTCAGATCCCTGGAGATTCTGCTATATCTGTCATTAACTCATTCTGTACCTCCTATTATACAATCTAAAAACCTTTTAGTTTCGCATTCTGGCATATATACACATATATACACAATAGTAATTCAATTCTACATACAAGACCTACAAATTTTTAATTAAACTATCTTAAAATAAATATTAAACCTCAATATTATACCAGAATTTCATTAACATATATAGAGCATATCATTTTTAAATTCTACTATATTTTCAAGACGTATTTAAAATCAAATTATTTAAAATTATATAAAAATATATTAAAATAAGGCAAGGATACTCCTTACTGTAAAATATCCTTACTATAAAATTATAAAATTACTACAGGAATCTCTAAAGCAAGGGGTCTATTTATCACTGATAAAGCAATTGAGGTCAAACTCGATATTTGACCCTCTAGGTGCCAAAATTTTGGTCTCATAGATCCAGTAAGACTCTCTTTTGCTGAGTTGTCGAATGTAGTTACCACCACGCCAATGTTTAATCACTCGTTTAATTCCCCAGAATTTCAAAGAACTGGGATTTCTATCATGAACTAATCGGAAGTGTTTAGAGACGTTGTGTGTTAAGGTGCCTTTCTTGATATTTTTAACATGTTCACCAATTCTTACAGATGTACGTCCTATATACTGAAGCCAACAGCCACACTCCAGCCTATAGATCACCCCTATAGTCCTATACATTATAAAATCTTTTAAAGGGTAATTTCTGCCTGTACTTTTAGACACAAAAAATCTTTTCTTCTTCTGATTTGTGACTGAGTGCCTGCATGCTGAACATCTCCTGCATGCATGAAACCCAGCCACAAATGAAAAACAGTCCATCCTTCTTGTATATGGGAGGATCTATTACCCCTGGTGCCAGTATATTCTTTAAAATTGGGGCTTTTGTACATGGAAGTAATGATGCCAGGAGCAGGGTGGGCAATCTCTCCCACTGCACTACCTAGGTCGTACGCTTGATCTATGCTCCACCCCGCTGACTAAGTCATCTGACGTAACGCGTACAGGGGAAGAGCCTACTCTGTGAACGTCAGACTCAGGCAGGTTCTGCCATGAAGATTTTATCAGCTGTTCGTAGCCCGCACTGCTTGAAGTGCCAGCAAATGTAAGTGAGTTTCCTCTTTAACAAAGCATTTAAACTGAGAGCACTAGATCCTTCTTCCTTTGTTTTTTGCTGAGTATCATCGCACTCTGATTATCGGTGAAGGAGAAGTGGTAGGTGTGGAGTGGAAAGAACAGGCTGTCCATTAATTATCCCAAAGCTTGCATGACTCTTTTGAGTCTAACCTTGAGGCTAATCTAGCAGCAATCACTGTGAGCACCTGGTTGAAGTATTTGGAGCATAATTGCACCTTTAACACACTGGATCATGGATGGCGATATCTTAATAACTCTTCTTTTGATTAAGATTGAGTTTGGGACTCTCTCTTTTTTGATCACTTTAATATAGCACTTTTTTGTACATTTTTGCATTCGCACTGTTTTAGTTGCATTTGCACTTTATTTGTATTGGATCACTCCAGTATATTTGTATATGGTGATTTATGTTTATACACAATTTATATTGATTTATATGATTCATAATGATTTACCTTTATTGAATTTAGTCACTTGGCACAGCAATATTGATTTATTTGTACTCACTGGTGGTTTGTGTTAACACTGATTGCTTGCTGCCTTGTATTTCTATTCATTTACCTATTCATATACATTTATTAATGTGGTTTGCGCTGATTATTTCACGTTTTTGAGGTATGGTATCAGGCCCAGGGGACTTGTTGGCCAGAAGAGACTTAATTGTGACACTTATTTCCTTGTCTGAGGTAGAACAGTTAAGACTAGCTAATTCTGAAGGGGAAATGGTGGGGAGTTTGTAATATGCAAAATAAGATTGTTTAGCCTGAAGGAGGTCAGGAGGCAGAGGGTTATGTGGCACAGTCACGTCATTATATAGTAGTCATGAAAAGGTTGTGCTATTTTGGAGGGATGAGAGTGAAGGGTGCCTGTCACATCTTTAGGGAAAGTGGGCGAAGTAGGGGTCGAGCGCTCACAGAGTTGTCTAGCCAGTAGCGCGTGCGCTTTGTTGGCCTTCTCATAGCAAGTTTGTTGAAGCCGGAGAAGTGCATTCTTGACCTTACCAAGGTCAATATCCCTCAGCCCAGCTCTGGTGCTGGCTTTTTCGCAGAGAGTGGACAATGAGGGTTGTAGACAACAACCCTGTTTCCACAAGCAACTGATAAGTCACTCTAGCGTTTCACTTAAAGGAGGTAGAGATAGATATACATTGGCCACAAAATACCGCTTTATGACCTTCCCATGAGGAGGCATGAGAGACATCATGAGAACTATTTTCAGAAAAATACAATTTCAGGATGTTCTCCAACTCTGTTTTGGAAGGAGTGTGTTTCAGCAGGAAAAATGGCTAACTGGCAAAAATGCTAAGGGAAGTGTTATCGGGGCATCAGACACATTTTAAACTCTATGCTAAGGGACAAAGGTTCTAATCTCTAATGAGCTGTTGGCCATCAATAACATCAAAAGCATTTCTGCCTTTTACTGCATTTGGAACTGCTCTAAAAATATGACTAAAACCCACTCCATGCTGAACTGGGAACAAGATCTTTTGTAAATCTTCTTCGCCTCACAGTGCAGCAGAGCTACATATCTTCTGGTAATGAACTTGAGCTGCTCAACCCATTGGGTTCTTCCCTTAAAATGGATTCATAGTTACATAGTTACATAGTTACATAGTAGGTGAGGTTGAATAAAGACAACAGTCCATCCAGTTCAACCTGTGTAGGTGTGTGCGGCTGTAATCATCTCACATACCCCTGAATGTTCTGATCCTTGAGATGTACGTCTAATAGTCTTTTGAAAGCCACCATACTACCCGCAGAAACCACCTCTTGTGGTAGAGAATTCCACAATCTTGTAGCCCTAACAGTAAAGAACCCCCCACGTTGCCTGAGGTTAAAACGCTTCTCCTCTAATCGCATTGTATGCCCCGAGTCCTCATGCAAACCCTTCGACTGAACAGCTTTTTTTCTAAGCTGAGATCCCCATTGAGATATTTAAAAATTGCTATCATGTCCCCCCTCAGGTGTCTCTTCTCCAGGGAGAATAAATCGAGCGATTGCAGACGCTCTTCATAATCAAGGTCCTCCAATCCCCTAATCAGTTTCTCCAGCTCTAACACATCCCTCCTGAGGACTGGTGACCAGAACTGGACAGAATACTCCAGATGCGGTCGGACCAGAGTTTTATAAAGTGGAAGGATTATAGACTTATCTCTGGAATACATCCCTTTCTTTATGCATGCTAATATTCTGCTGGCCTTGGCAGCTGCCGCTTGACATTGCATGCTGTTGCCTAGTCTATCAGCAACCAAGTAGTTGGAATTACACCCCTGCTCATTTCACCAGCATTTATCCTACATCCTCCTTGAAATGCTGGAGAGACTGAGGCTCCAGGGAAACATTATTACATATTTGGTGGTCATGTCTCAAACTATCTCCTTTCTGGCCTTTCATCTTTTTCCTTCATTTCTTCAGTAACGGGAATTATAAATCAGCCAGATCCAGATATGGCCCTCCTTTTGAACTCTGAGCAGGGGCCTCACCAGCATGACCCTTTTATCACACACTGTATAATTGCTGCCAGGAAGATCATAGTAACAGCATGGAACCAAAAGGCTTCTTCTGATCCTAAGCTCTTCTTGCACCACTAAAATTCACAAAGCCAATTTGAATTCACATTTTCCCTCAAGAATGGCAAGGGGGAATCATTTTGGTAAGGAAGGAGGACATGGTCCCAACACAATCTTTGTACTGCTCTTATAGGGTGTACAAAATACCCCGTATAGACACAGGCTGCTCCAGATGACGTTGATGTGACAAAACACGTAGGGCGGAGTTTCCAGCATCATACGTCACTTCCGGCTGGGGAGCTCGGACCATGGAACGCGGAAGTGTTCCGGCATTCCCAGCTGATAAGTGATCATCCAATTGTGAGTTTTCTGCACCCATTTTTCTACATCTTTACATACTACACCATGGGATATCTTTTGTTTGTTCTTTGAGCCTAGTAGACCCGTCGGACTTCCTGGAGGGGAACCATAGCCCATCTAGCTACGGACACCCAGGACGCCCAGGACTCATGCAAACAAGCCACCCAGGACCAATACGCATAAGCCAGCACACCTGTTGAAAGGGGAATTCGGAGGGGTGAGTGCAATACCTAGTGGGGGGCCACGGGTAAAGGCACTACAAGAACCCGCACCGTAACCGTCATCACCGGAAGCAATTGGTATTTCACTGCCTGGCACACAGCACTGGGAGTGATCTCTCCATTATTAATAATTTTTTAATTAGCCAATCTATGTGAATATTTATTTGTTCAGCACCATAGCACTCTCAGATACTGGAATTATACCCCAAGGGTAAGGGGTATCACTGAATACACTGGTGGTAGATTTATATATATCTACACCACAGTGAGCACATCTATCAGTTAATAATGTCTTTGAATAGCACAATACCGAGCACTATTAACTATTTTGTTATCAGCTGCATAGCTGCACTTGCACTAGTACATAGCACTTTGAAAGGGTATTATCATATGCCCAGGAAGTCTTCCACTTGGCACGGTGCACTTTCATAATTTATTTTATTTTATGATATTATGGGAATACATAAGGATTATGTTTATTGATTGATTTTATCATCTTTGGATCTTTTGGACCATGTTGGATTATTAAGTCTAGTCCACACCTTCACATACACTGTACAATTTGGCACCGTATTCCCATTTCCCTTGAGCAGGTAGTGCCATATACCAACATTGTTTTCTATTTGTCTATTGGACCCCAGGACCTCCAGGGGTAGGTTAGTGGCAGCTTACACCTAATGGTTACACTTAGGCACTCCATAGCGTTGGTCATACCTGATTTTTTACAGGAAAAAAGAGGCTATTATGTTGACAAAAAAGTGGCAGTGGGATACAAAAGTAGAAACATATACTGTAGCTTTATTGTTCACAATGGAAACATTTCTCAATAAAAAAATATATATACCCTGGCTAGGAGAATACCAGAACCACATCATTGTATGTTACCATGCTAACATGAAACAAAAACAGGACACAAAAAACCGTCTGGACGCCAGGAATAACTACACACAGAAGGAATTCCAACGTCATCCCCTTGAATGCAACACTCCTAGGTATTGCGGGAAGAATAGAGATACACACCTGCTAAAAGGTTTCTGATGTATTTTTACTAACCGTTGGAACAAACACCCATTAGGATGCACTTTTCTTTTTGGAGGTGAATTCAAGTACAATATCTGCAATCATTATGGCCCCATGGCAATAGTACTGTGTAACATTAAGGGAATTCCCTATAAATATTACGGTCCCACAGACATCAGTTGGACTATTGAGATGGAGCAGGAGGAACCATGTTCACAGCAGGGTGTCACCCAGATAACAACAGATACTACACTTGATCTTAGGCAAAAGGTCGAGAAGTGATTCTGGTGGCATTCCCACCTGACAGCGGGGGCACAGTGGAAGCACAAGGCGAAGGCAGAGGAGGAGGAGGTCACCAACGCAGCCAGGGAACCGCCAGCACCTCAGAAGGCAGGGTTAGCATATATGAAGTGTGGAAAAGCTTTGTCTGCATGCCACAACAACCAGGACCCCCAGCTGTTTTTTTTAAGCCCCTGGCGTGTGAACACACTCAGACTTATTGGTGCATAAAAAAGTGCACACCAAAAAAGTGAAACACAAAAAGTGCACAGGGTGTACACATGGTCCTTGACCCTGATCCCCCAGGGCGCAAGGCTCCTGACAGGGACTGGGGTACTTACACTGGCTAACCTGGCCGAAACCATGCAGGCTCGTTCTTTAGGAGGTCTGCTGAAACAGACCACCCGAAGTACTAGGTGGGGCTCTCCCGAAGAGAGACCCCATGAGAGAGGGCGAACCAAGCCAGAAGGTCATATCCACTCCCTCCCAAGACTTTCAGGGACAGGCCCAAGGACCTACACCCTACTAATCACGCTGTGCAAAATAAAGTGTACCGCCACAATAAAAAACACAAAGCGTGAGACACACAACACATAAAAGTGGGGAAAGGGATAGAGGAGAAATGCAAGGTTAGTGCCACGTTGCAATACTACGGCAGGCCCTTCGGCCAGGAATAAAAAATTCCTCAGGTCCTGACTCCTGACCAAAGGCCCGGCAGGTGTGAAAAATGTGTGTAGGAAGTGCAGTGTCCTTGGTGCCATACTCATAGTGTTGCCATCCACCGTGAATTATGGCACCCCTGGACTGCCACTCCAGGGGCACATACACCACATGCTTTTCAGAATCCCGGTCCCTGGCAAGACCAGTGCAGCCCCGTCCCTACCAGAAGGCCTCAGAACTTGGACAGCTTTGGGAGAGCCCGGCCCACAACCAGGGACACATACCTTTTCCAAGGCCAGACTCAACCCAGAAGGGAGAAAAAAGCGACCCCCCCCCCCGCCGCCATCACCGTTCCTTACCACATACCATATACAGTTCCTTACCGTTCCTTAGGTACTATACACGTACTGAATGACGGGTCTGCCCCCTTCAACTTCTGGGTCTCCAAATTGGGCACATGGCCTGAGCTTGCCCTTTACACCTTGGAGGTGCTGGCCTGCCCTGCAGCCAGTGTATTATCTGAACGTGTATTTAGCATGGCTGGGGGCGTTATCACAGACAAGCGCAGCCGCCTGTCCAGAGCCGATGTGGACAAGCTCACGTTCATTAAAATGAACCAGGCATGGATCCCACAGGACTTGTCCGTACCTTGTGAAGAATAGACATGTATACCTGCCTTACCCAGCCATTGTTGTATTTTTGATCTTTCTCACTCTTTTGGGGTGTACCCTAATTTAAAAAGAAATAAAATTAAAAACAAAAACCAGTGTTGGCTACCTCGTCCTCCTCCATGGCCGCTTCCACCTACACCACCACATCCACCGCCACCTCAACCTCCTACTCCATATGGGCCTCGTCCTCCTCCTACATCACTCAAGATGATTATTTTTTATTTTTCTGTTTTTTATGTTATATTAAGTTATTTCCCTATACACATTTGTTTGCAGAGCACTTGCCATGCTCTTAAGATAACTTTGCTGCCATTTGCAGCCCTCTAGCCCTTTCCATGTTTGTTTTAGAGCCATTTTAGTGCTCAAAAGTTCGGGTCTCTATTGACTTCAATGGGGTTTGGGATCGGGGTAAAGTTCGGGTTAAGGCCGGGTCACGAACCCGGACTTTTTTTTCAAGTTCGGCCAGACCCGCCGAACCCGGACATCCAGGTGTTCGCTCAACTCTAATCCCAAATAAATATTCAGACAGATTTTTTGATAGTCAGAGATTCCGATATATCGAAATACTGGAATTGCAGAATAAACAAAGTTTACCAAATGCTCCGAATAACGAAATTAAATTTGTCAGAATTTTGGAAATTCAAATTGAAATTTGAATTAAATTTTACATTGAATTCCAGTTGCATTCCAACTGTAAACATATTTCTGAAATCAAAGACTTGTGTGTGTTTTTAGAGTGCCATTTCGAAATAATGCTGTTTTTGTTAAGCCAAATATGATTTAAAGAGTCATTGTAATCAATTGATGAAGATTTTTCTTTTTTTCTTTTGTTTGTTCACTTTGCCACATTTGAATTAAAAAAAACAAAACAAAAAAAAAAATAAAGTTTTAGATTCAACCAATTCAAAAGTTATCTATTTGAACAATTAGAATCGAAAAGATCTGTAAATTTGAAGAAAGTTAGAAAAAGACATAAAACTTATTCTGAATATGAATTCCGAATACGAATCCCGAATACAAATTGAAGGAATCAACCGAATTTAACAAAACAAAATAACTAGATTAACAAATCTAAACAAAACCAAACTCATACATTTTTTTTTGTCATGCACATGTCTCACAGGTTGCACTTGTATTTCGTATTTCTATGAATTAGCTCTGTTTTCTGGAGATTCCGTATTTTATTTGTACAAAAAATCTTTCCAATAATAATTTATGATGGAAAAAAAAAAAAAATCCCAGGCTTAGCATTACTGAGAACCCTGCCAGGCAGATGCAGCGGCCAAGCCTCTACAGTGACAAGATGCCAGTGCAGATTCAGAATCACTGAGAACCGTGCTGCCAGTCACTGTGTCTTTCTGTGTGAAAGTGATGAAATTTACCTTTAAGTGATGAAATTTTACCTTTACTCAGTGATGAAATTCTCAAACAGAACTGAAATCAAATGAATAAAAAAAGCATACCAAGGTTAATAAAGCTGGGGAGGAAAGTGCTAGATGACTCTGGAAGTCCTCCAGCCAAGGAATGACCCAAGCTATATCTAAATAATTATCTATTGCACACTGTGAAAAGCCCATTGTGTATAGGAAAACAAAATAAGTAATTTTAGTAGAGAAGAGCCTGATTGCAAGACTGAAGGTAAGGATGCAGTTCATCTATTGGTCTTTTAACCACTTCTGGACCAGAAGGTTTTATCCCCTTAATGACCAGGCCATTTTTGTGATAAGGCACTGCATTACTTAAACTGACAATTACACTGTACTCAAATAAAACTGATGTCCTATTTCCCCACAAATACAGCTTTCTTTTGGTGGTATTTAATCACCTCAGTGGTTATTTTTTGTGCTATAAACAAAAAAAGAGCGACAATTCTGAAAAAAACAAAAACAAAAAAAAAAAAAACAATATTTTTTACTTTCTGCTATAAAAAACAGCCAATAATAAAAATAAAAAAAACTAATTTTTTCATAATTTTCGGCCAATATGTATTCTGCAAACATATATTTGGTAAAAAAAATCCCAATAAGTGTATATTGATTGGTTTGTGCAAAAGTTATCGCGTCTACAAACTAGGGGATAGATTCATGGCATTTTATTTTATTTTTTTACTAGTAATGGTGGCGATCAGGGATTTTTAGCGGGACTGCGACTTTGCGGTGGACAGATCAGACACCTAACTGAGACTTTTGAGGGGACCAGTGACATTACTACAGTAATCAGTGCTAAAAATATGCACTGTTACTGTACTAATGACATTGGCAGGGAAGGAGTTAACACCAGGGGCAATCAAAGGGTTAAGTGTGTTCCTAGGGGATACTTTCTGTGTGGGGGATGGACTCACTAGATAAACAAAGAGAGCTGTGTTCCTGAATAGCAGGAGGAACGATCGTGGGTGGCTGGCAGACATCGTGTCCGCTGGACCCACTAATTGGCTCCCCCTCTGGCTAAACAGCGTCCCTGCTGGCCATTGCATGAAATGAAGTACAGGTACATAATTTCTCGCAATAGAGCCGACATGCCGCAGTAAATGTGTGGCGGCTGGTCAGTCGGCCAGTGGTCAAACAGTCAGGTCTTAATTCCTGAAAAGCTCACAATGGCAATCTGCCATATTTTGTTTATTGCATTTCTTTCCTATGTAAGCATGAAACTATGAGTGAGTACATAAAGTAAATAACAGCCTATTTACTTCATACAAGGCACCTAATACTGTGCATGTACAGAAGCACCGAGGTGGAAGTAAAAGTGCCCTATTTAGGCATATCAATAAAAGACTATATTTCCATTTTTAAGTTGTTTAGTTCAAAATGTACACATATAAATACCAGACATTTACAAACACAAAAGATTACAATTGTCATAACTACCTTATATGCAATTGAGGAACTACCTGCCCATACTGTACATAAAAGCACATGTAAATTCAGTGGATCTTCCTGTTCTGGCAAAATACTAACTATATTCCAGTTAATCATCAGTGTGAGACCTTGGTCTATAATCTCACAATTTACATCACTAGACATTATCACAGACAAAACACTGGAAAATCAACAGAATAGGGTACTTTAACCCCTTTGTACGTAGCTTAAAAAGGAATAAAGTAAGAAATTAGAAATTCCAGCAAAGTTTTTCTTGCTGTCTGTACCTTCCTCTTCCAGTAGCAACACCCCCCCCCCCCCCCACACACACTTTTCTCAGGTGGTGTCACAGAGACAGGAAGGTAGAGAAAATGTTCTTAGTGGAATATCACAAATTTTATCCTGACAAAAATGTTAGCCCCTACTCATTCTTTCTAAAATTATAAAATAAATTAGCTGGAGATGGAGATTTTAACCCTCTGCAAACCAATTTACACTCTTACACACTTAAAACTTTCATTCAAATGTTGAATGTGTACCTCTGTGCTACCTTTGAGATTAAAAAAAAGCCACAATAAACAAAAAATGTTAAGGCGAGTTGCTGCAACCTCCCACTGTGTTCCCACACGTATAGACAACGTAAAAACAAAAAAGTTGTGCAAACTCTATAATGACATGTGTATCTTAAAGTCATATAAAATTTCATACACTGTGGTATATACCATAACATATAAAGTTTATATCTGTAGTGCAGTCCATCTACACGTACAGGTGAATATCTCTCAAAATATGTGACAGTTCATATTCCAGCGGTGATGTGTCTGAATGATCACTTATTCCCAAATACAGTGCTTCCCAAAGTGAATATATATAAACTTTATGGTGTATTTTCCCTCCTTATGACACCTCTGTGCTCACAGAACTCTCACCTTAGTGAGTAATCAAATGCACTTTTTGATTACAGAGAGTCTCTGGATGATGTTCTACCAATCCTATTGATGCTTAGGGCGATGTTTCTCAAATCCTGGCTTGGTTCCTGGTCTTTCTAATGCATTTAGATGTGTTAGAATATTCCCTTGTTATGGTTCCTTTAAGGCTCCACCCACCACACAGCATTCATATATTAAAGTAAAGCAAAAACACCTTCCATTTTGTAGTAATTTAAAATCACAATATTTATTAAAAAATAGTAACTCCTACATTCAGTTTAGTGAAAAATGCTTTGTATATGAAGATACAAGGTAATATACAGGCTTCCAACATCACTTCAGGTCCAGCAATGCCCTACGTGTTACGTCACGGCACATGACTTTATTAGAGGACAATGAAGTAGATATTCACCATGATATTCAGAAGTAGATATCCACCATGTACATAAAATGTTATCAAGTGATTCAAATACAGCTTAATTATGCACTCACCAGAAGTGTGTAAAAAAAAATAGCCTTAAATCACAATAGTAATACTCCACTCGTTGTGAACCAAAAACACCATCTGTGAGCCTCGATTAGCATATACATTCACCAGAGGTTAACCTGAAGTATGCCTTAATCAACTCAAATAAAGTGGGTTTCTTCAGAGCTTCTCTTGTCAATTAGAAAGAGGGATAGTTCAGGAAAGCACTTAAGCTTCCTGGAGTAATCCGACTCAGAGCCCACTGATCAGGAGAAAGAGGTGGAGAGCGGCTCTGGGCTGACTCACCAGGTCCCGCACCTGCTTCATATGGAGAGAGGCTAAAGAGTGAAGCAGGTGCTGAACATGGCGAGTCAGCCCAGAGCCACTCTCCACCTCTTTCTCCTGATCAGTGGGCTCTGAGTCGGATTACTCCAGGAAGCTTAAATGCTTCAGGTCAGGACAGGTGGGGAGTAGAGGTGGGACATAAGGAGGTGATAGTCTGACCATATGTCTCCAAATCTACGTAAGTACAAAGGTAAGTTGTATATGTCACAATGGAATGCATGGCTGATGGGAAATAATAGCCAGCAAGAAGGTATGGATATCAATATAAGATCTAAACACTGAAAAAGAGTATAGATTGCATAGCTGTATGGGGGTCAATAATAGCCAGCAAAAAAGTATATATATACATATAGATATCTATATAAAAATGATAAAGAAGTGGATATAAATATGGTGACCATGGAGGGTGAAAAAGAGTGAGTGCACCACAATAGAGGGAGTGGACGCCGGCGGTCTTGTCGGCATCCCTGTAGGGCATGCCTACGCTGTCCAGCGTGCACACGCTCATTTTCCCCTCATTCATGGCGTTTGGGCGGAGCCGACTGCGCCCCATGGGAGTACTTTAGGTGGGGAGATTTGTTGGGTCATTCATTTCTGCACTCTCTCAGCACTGTGGACATCAGCTACGCTCTCTACACTTTGTTTGGCAGGTACACTCCCAGCCTCTGAACCCCATGCTGCACCTTCTCTTGTCCTCACTGGTCTCGGGCTTTTAGCCCGGATATTTCCACCCCTTGTTTTCCATCACCTTCTTTTTCCTTTGTGCATTTCTATTCACCCTACATTTTTACCTGGCAATATTTCTACTCATCTTACTCTGGCTCTATTCTGGTGCACTCACTCTTTTTCACCCTCCATGGTCACCATATTTATATCCACTTCTTTATCATTTTTATATGGATATCTCTATGTATACATATACTTTTTTGCTGGCTATTATTGACCCCATACAGCTATGCAATCTATACTCTTTTTCAATGTTCTACTCTTATACTGATATCCATACCTTCTTTCTGGCTATTATTTTCCATCAGCTATGCATTCCATTGTGACATATACAACTTACCTTTGTACTTGTAGATTTGGAGACATATGGTCAAACTATCACCTCCTCATGTCCCACATCTACTCCCCACCTGTCCTCCGGAGGGGCAATATTTTGGTTCCGTTCCTTCGGCTTCCGAACCTGACACATTCACTGCCACCATGCGATAGCGCTGTTCCAGCACAGATTTTCCAACTGTGGTGTATGGTTTTCCCCATTTGGGCTCTTTTGAGGTACCATGCATCACCCGCTACTACTCTGCATTTTACTACTCTACTTTACACGTACCCTCATATCTCTTTCAGACATATGCATCTACTCCTGATGAATGGGCATACTGCAACCCATGAAACGCATAGAGTTCCAACAATGCTTTTTACCCTTTTACCCATCATTCCTACTACTACAATTGCATTCTAATCTCTTTATTGAGTTTTGATGATGCTTTTATTGATTACGCAATGTACTTCTATTACTTTATGACATGACTACTATGCATTGTGTGTTGTCTGGAATTTATGTATTTTTCTATATATTTGTTACAGTGACTATTATCTGTGATATTTTTTTAATAAATATAAATCTTATATATTAAGTGACGCATGTGTGCATCTCATGTAAAGTCCCACAGGGCAATCCTTCTTTTTTTGTTATAAGGAATTTACTAAAGTGATTTCCGACTCCTAGAGGGACCCCACAGGTAGGGCATATGCATAGTTACATTGGATCAAGCTGTAAAATATGCCATACCTGCAATTCCTATTTAGGCTTTTTAAAGCCATCAAACAGATGGATCTTTTATAGTAGAAAGGAGAAGACAATAAATGCAACAGTTAGGTTCTCTTATAAATCCTTTGTAGGTCACAGCCAAGCCCATCCTGCACCAACAGTACATCAATGCTAGGAACAATTTTATTGTGCTTGAAGTTTAAAGAAGGATAAGTGTTGACTTCAAGTCAACTAAATTCCTTGATTGATTGGTTAAAATATAGTCATTATAAAGCCTTTATTTTGATTGCAACAATTTTTTATTTCAGTGTTTTATCTTAATAATACAAAGCTATTTTTTTGCAGTTTAGAAACAACATTAATTAACAAATATCCTACCTGGGAGGGATGTTTGCATTTGTAGTTTTATCTTTACAAGGTCAACAGGTCCACCAATTCCAACAGAAACCAGTCCTGCTAACATGCTGGCGATAGTTAGGTCTATGATGTCCGGGGAGCCTTTTCTGTCTGTATGTCGATGCTGGCTAATAATTCTTTGTGCATTGCTGAAAACACCAAAAACTACAGAGTTGTAAATTGCTATGCTCGCCAAAGGGAATGACATTCCTTTAAAGAACCCAGCAACCTGGCAGAAAAGTAATATAAATAATATTTACTTGGCTGTGTCCTGGAAATCAGATAATAACAGACATCAGTGCATCTAACAAATACAAAGGCAATATGGAGGATTTACTATAATTAGAGCAAACAAACATTGGACATTGGTGGAGCTGTGTATAGTAACGGGATCAGCTTCTAACTTCAGCTTGTTTAGATAAGCTTTGAAAATGAAAACTAGAAACTGATTGGAACTGATTAAAAATAACAAATGTGCCTCAGCCAACCAGGTGGGAGAGTCTGGGATGGCTGAGGCATTTGTGCACATAGCTGGATAGAGAGGGGGCTCAGGTAAGCATTAGGGGGGCTGGAGGGGGCTGGAGGGGGCTGGGGGGCTGGGGGGGGGGGGCTGCTGCACACAAAAGTATTTTTATCTTAATGCATAGAATGCTTTAAGATAAAAAAAAAACCTTCTGCCTTTACAACCACTTCAAGCCGACCATAGGCGGTTCGAATCTCAGCCAGTTTAGCAGGCACCAGCTAAGATTCAAACCATGTATGGGCTGGCTGAATGTACACAAGTTGATCAAACAATCAACTTGGGTATAACCAGCCTGTTGGATTCTACATGCAATTAAAGCCAGCTAGCAATAATCACTGTATTCTCCCAGCAGGAATGGCTCCCCCCGCTGGAAGAACACAATGGCTCCACGGGAGGGATTCCCCAATCAACACTGACTGTGACCCTTGGTTGCAGGGAAGAAAATTGCTTCATCTATGCCCGGCTTTAGGAAATTACCCTCTGTGTACATATACAATAGTACAAAATAAATACATTTTTGCTTTTTCCTTTCTTTACCAACAACAATAAATAAATAATAGATATACCAGTTATTGTGATATGCTTTTTTTTTAGTAATATGCTTTCTGTATCAGATAGATGCTATAACTTACCATAACTCTAGTGGTATAGTTGACAGTGTCACAGTAGTTAAAGAAAAAACACTGATGTGCTTCACACTCTTAATCAACAATACCTATTTTTGCTCCTTATGCTACTAGCTTTAATACATAGATAGGAAGGTACTTTTTTTTTACATTTCTTTAATTGCTTCCTGGTTTCTGGCCTAGGCCAAAATTATGTCATACATCCAATGAGACTTTATGGACATTATTTTCCTTTCATCTGGAAGAAGGGAACAGGGCTTTCTCAGCTTATCACACCCTCCTGCCTGCATGCCTTAGCTAGGAGCATATAGATTTCAGTAAGTAAATTCTACTCAACACGCCAGCCCTACTCAAGATGGCCATTGCTAGAAATGCTAGGCGTTTTTTTTTCAAAGTGATTTCTCAACAAAAAATATCACGGATATATGGATAGATTGACAAGTTTACTCTGAATTTTAAAAATGTATAAATAGTGTTTTTTGGTTTGTGGATCTCAAATACAGTTTAGTTCCGCTTTAACTAATGGCTCCTTTATGAAAGTCTAATCAAGTCCCAGATCTAGTTACTATGGGAAGGCTCATAAAGTGAACAAAACATCCTTTTCCTTCTTTGACTGAGCCAAATCCTCCTAATTTTTCTTTTATTTGTTCACCCTCCCAGACACTGCAGCTCACAGTGGGAGGGTTTCAGCAACAGCCAAAGATTTGTCAAGAAAGCAATTGGCAGGACTAGATGTGGCCAGGTGCTAACTGACAAGATACAGACTAATGAATTAGCAGTGACAATGCTTATAGCCCTTCCCCTGCAACATTTTTTTTCATCCCAATATAGTGAAAGCATGCATAGCTTACATGAGAGTGCCACACCATCAAAGGAAGCTTCATTAGGTGAAAATCCTTTCTGGAATATTGCCAGAACAACTTTTTTTGGGATTTTTGGGACAGCCAGCTGGATTTCTTTCTGGAATATTGCCAGAACAACCCTCTTGAATGGAGTTCACTCATGTTGCTGGAAGTCAGAAATTGGTATTCCTGGACCTCGGACTGATGGTGGATGAGGTGGATGATGATCAACGGATTATATCTTGTACTCATTTCAAGCCGTCAGCAGGGAACTCCTATCTCAATGCTCGGAGTCATCGCCACCCTAGATGAATCAAGAATGTACCCCTCAGACAGTTCTGCCAGCTCCAAAAGACTTGTACTCGCCTACTGGATTATGACGAGCAGAGCGGCTTACTGAAGAAGACATTTCTGAAAGGGGTAATC
This sequence comes from Pelophylax lessonae, assembly GCF_965119305.1. Classification (NCBI taxonomy): domain Eukaryota; kingdom Metazoa; phylum Chordata; class Amphibia; order Anura; family Ranidae; genus Pelophylax; species Pelophylax lessonae. Next base: position 410,257,283 of record NC_138771.1, on the reverse strand, counting down.
ATCGATGACGCATATATGAAAGTATCAGCAGATGTATATAGAGGAATATTGGGTATTCTTCATCGAGATCCTTGTCTTACTAATGTCATCCCTGAGCGTCTGAATTTCATCTTTCACAGACCTAGAAACCCGAGGGGCTTCATTGCACATAGCAGAGTCCGCACACAGAAACCAACAGTTGGCCATAGCTGAAGCAGCATATTCGATCAAAAGGGCAGCTTTAGGTGTGGGGTCCCCAAATGTGGAGCATGCTATTACATGTGGCACAGAAAAAAAGATGTTACAGGCAGTAATGGTCAGACACACACTGTGACGGTGTTCACCGTCACTGGGAGTGAGGGACAGATACTTTGTGGACGCTGAGAAAATGGTTTGGACGGATTAAGATGGGACATTAATATTTGTCAGCAATATCTCTCAGGAAATGTATGAAGATGAATGGTTTAACTTTTCAGATTGCTAGAATATTGCAGGAGTGTCTCATAGACCCTTGCTAGATAGGGAGATGGGGTGGGGTCTGTTATTGGTAAGTGTCTGTATTCTATTGTTCAATTGTTTTTGTCTGCCTTAAGATAAACTTATTATGGGATGTACTGTATATGTGTATGTGGATTGGCTGCTAAAGAAGAGGGGGGGATTGTCCCACAGTGTATATCTCTTTGCGCATGTGTTTGAATAAGCAGTTTTAGTTCAACTTCACCCTCAATCTAGAGTCCTGTCTCTTATTGAGGGAATCTGCTACAAGGGATTGCTATGCTCTTCATACTCCCTTGAATAACCACTAAGCTCTTGTAAGAGCTTGTTCTTGCTTCACTCTCTGGGAAAAGAGAGGTTCACCCACTGGAACCTGGAGCCTTGTCGTAGGTCCAGGGTGGGTAGGAGACGGCGAGACCCCAACCAAGCTGCAGTGGTTCGTGGGGTCTGAGGTGGTTATGGTGTCTGATGGAGTGCTTGGAGCCCTCGGGAAGCACTAGGAGCAACTGTCAACGGAGGTACCCAGTCGGGGTGCCAGTTGACTTGTTACATTGGTGGCAAGCGATGGGATGGCATCCTAGTGTGAGGAGAAGCAGCTCTTGGAAACACCGGTAATGTTATGGAGCGAGCTAACACCCATGCAGCATTCCCACAAGAAGAGGAGAGGTACAGATATCAACCGCCATGGAAGAGGAATTCGTGAGGAGGTTGCGAGAGATGCAGATACAGTACAGGTGACCAGTCTCAGAGAAGGTCCTGCTAGGATGGGAACTCTGGAAGGAAACACTAGCCCGTGAGCAGCGCCACCAGGGAAAAATCCTCCCCTCCATCCAGAAAAGGTACTGGTCGCAGTATGGATTGCGGGAGGTGTTTTTGGGAGATACATCGCACAAGGAGCAGACAGCTGAGTTAAGCAGGCTGGTCTGGGCAGAGATGCAGTTGGAAGAGAGCAATGTATCCCAAACATGGCCTTGGATAGCGGATGACAGCCCAACGGAAGGCTTTGGCTACGGCGGCCGGGGACTGTTGTACGAGAAGCTGTCCAACACCAACAGCAGCTTCAGCCTCCTTGAAAGAAGAGTCCCAGGGTGAGAAGGTGGTGATCACTCTCCAACAGCAGCTGCATAGTACAGAGAACAAGGTGGTCATCCTTCCTCCCCAGCGAGAGATAGTTACTTAGTTACATAGTTAGTGAGGTTGAGAATAGACACAAGTCCATCCAGTTCAACCTACGATGCGTGTGTGTGTTTGCTCTCAACCGTACATTGTATACCCCTGTATGTTGTGGTCTTTAAGGTGTCCATCCAATAGTTTTTTGAAACTATCAATGCTCCCCACTGATACGACTGCTTGTGGAAGAGAATTCCACATCCTTACCGCTCTTACAGTGAAGAACCCCTTACGCACTTTAAGGTTAAACCGCCTTTCCTCAAGTTTTAGTGAGTGGCCACGTGTCTTATTGTATCTCCTTTCTCTGAATAGTTTGTTCCTTATGCTAGGGTCGCCAGTACAGTATTTGTACATTGATATCATATCCCCCCTCAATCGTCTCTTCTCCAGAGAGAATAGGTTCAGTGCTTGTAGTCTTTCCTCATAGCTGATGTCCTCCATTCCCCTAATTATTTTTGTTGCCCTTCTCTGGACTTTCTCCAGTTCCAGCACATCCTTCCTGAGGACCGGTGCCCAGAACTGGACAGCATACTCCAGATGTGGCCGGACCAGAGTCTTGTAGAGTGGAAGAATAATCTCTTTATTTCTGGAGTGAATCCCCTTTTTTATACAACCCAGTATTCTGTTGGCTTTGCTTGCGGCGGCTTGGCATTGCATGCCACTGCCAAGCCTGTTGTCTACCAGTACCCCCAGGTCCCTTTCCATCCTAGACTCACCCAGAGGTTCCCCCCCTAGTGAGTAGCTTGCTTTCTGGTTTCTGGCCCCCAAGTGCATTACATTACATTTTTCTACATTAAATCTCATCTGCCATGTAGTTGCCCACCCTGTTATTTTGTTTAGGTCTGCTTGCAAGATTTCCACATCCTGCATAGAAGATATTGGCATGCCTGAAATTAGTATCATCTGCAAATACTGAGATTGTACTAGATATCCCCTCCTCTAGATCATTTATGAATAAATTAAACAGGATTGGTCCCAGGACAGAACCCTGGGGGACCCCACTTTCCACACCCGCCCAATCCGAGTACTCCCCATTAATCACCACCCTCTGTACTCTCCCCTGGAGCCAGTTCTCTATCCAGGTACTCACCTTATGGTCCATACCTACCTTCCTTAGTTTGTACAGTAAGCGTTTGTGGGGAACGGTGTCAAAGGCCTTTGCAAAGTCCAGATACACCACATCCACAGGCTTACCTTTATCTAAGTGGCAGCTCACTTCATCGTAGAAGGTTAATAGATTGGTTTGTCACGAACGATTTTTCATGAATCCATGCTGATTACTACTTATAATACCGTTTTCATTACTAAAGTCTTGTATGTGGTCCCTTATCATCCCCTCCAAAATTTTGCAGACTACTGATGTTAGGCTGACCGGCCTATAGTTACCCGGGATATATCTCGGCCCCTTTTTAAATATTGGTACCACGTTGGCTTTTTTCCAATCAGCTGGCACCATACCCGTCTGTAAACTATCCAGATCAAGAATAATGGTCTGGCAATCACCTGGCTGAGCTCATTAAGAACCCTTGGGTGCAAGCCATCCGGTCCCGGGGATTTATTTATGTTAAGTTTCTCTAGTTTAGCTCTAAGTCTATCCTCTGTTAGCCATGGCGGCACTTCCTGAGGTGTATTATTTAGTTCGGCCTTACAAGCGGGGTTCGTGTAGCCCCCCGATTCCTTTGTGAAGACTGAAGAAAAGAAATTATTTAACACTTCCGCCTTTTCTCTGTCCTCTGTGGCCATTTTTCCTTTATCATCTTTTATGGGGCCAATGTGCTCTGGCCTCGCTTTCCTACTGTTTATATACTTAAAGAACTTCTTGGGGTTCTTTTTACTCTCCTCCGCTATATGTCTCTCGTGTTCTATTTTAGCCGCCCTGATTTCGTCTTTACATTTCTTATTACACTCTTTGTAGTGCTTAAATGCTGACAATGACCCCTCAGTCTTGTGGGAGTGGAGGAAGCCAGGCTCCCTCCCCCACAGTTAGCCAGGCTCCCTCCCCCACAGTTAGCCAGAGTGGAGTATGTGGAGTCCCCAGCAGAAGTGCTGGCAACAGGGCAGAGTGCTACCAACCTCTGCCCAGCACCCACAGCAGCTACAGAGTTCCAGGAAGCTGGGAAAATCGGCCCCTCGCCCCAGCGACAAGCTGATGAAGTTAAACTTCTATACCCAGCTGAAGCGCTGGCAGCCAGACAGAGAGTCAGTGACGTCTGCCCCACACCTGTGGCAGTTCCCGGAGGTCCAGGGTGAGAAGGGAGAGGAGGTTGGTGTTCTCCCTCCCCAACAGTCAGTCAGAGTGGAGGAAACTGTATTCCCTCCCCAGCCAGGATCTGTACATCTGGGAGACAGTACCAGAGAAACGTTGTCCCAACTGCCAGATGGGGGTAAGGAAGATGGAAGCTGACTCCCCTTCCCAGCAGCAGTTGGTGCCCCAGAATGATGACACCAACCCAGCAGAAGAGCTGGCAACAGAGCAGAGTGAAGTTGGCCTCTGCCCTCAACATACAAAAGATGGAGTTCCTGTGGTAGTGGATGGGACTGCAGTCTTTGCGTTGGTGTCCCGGGATGCTTGACAGTTGGCCCAGATCCCCAACAGCCCGACAAAGTGAGCCCCACCACCCTGTCTTCTCTCCAGTGGCTGAAAAGACTCCCGGGAGAAGGACCAGTCCACGCTTATCCACAGCGGTGGGTATGTTCTACGAGAGAGGCAGAGGTTGCCTGGGTGAGTAACGCTGTTTTCCGGACAATTTGTTTGGGGTACTAGGTGGTTGCAGACATTGGGAGGGCCCGTGGAACACAGCCTACCTTAGAGAGGTTGGAAAACCCCTCCCTCAGCCCACTAGGCCCCTCTTATGTCTAAGTCACCCTGTGTCTATTAGGGACACAGGGTGACCAAGAAGCCCAGTCTGGCCTGCCCAAACCAGACTTTCACAGACTGATCGGCTATGAGAGCTCCATGCGCCCTGCCAGGACAAACTTACAAACTATGTGGAACTTTGTCAAGGAAGCTGCCATGATGGATTGACTCTTTGGGACTTGTTACCCGACTAACTCAGGCACAGGCCGATTGGAGGTCTGGTACCTGGTTAGTCTACCTTTGGGGGGAAGATATGTGACGGTGTTCACCGTCACTGGGAGTGAAGGACAGATACTTGGGGGACACTGAGAGAATAGTTTGGATGGCTTCAGATGGGATTTGTCAGCAATATTTCTCAGGAAATGTATGAAGATGAATGGTTTGACTTTTCAGATTGCTAGAATATTGCAGGAGTGTCTCATAGGCCCTTGCTAGATAGTGAGATGGGGTGGGATTTGTTTTTGGTAAGTGCCTGTATTCCATTGTTCTATTGTTTTTGTCTGCCTTAAGATAAACTTATTATGGGATGTATATGTGTATGTGGATTGGCTGCTAAGGGGAGGGAGATTGTCCCACAGTGTATAACTCTTTGGGCATGTGTTTGATTAAACAGTTTGAGTTCGACTTCACCCTTACTCTAGAGTCCTGTCTTTTATTGGGGGAATCTGCTACAAGGGATTGCTATGCTCTTCATACTCCCTTGAATAATCACTAAGCTCTTGTAAGAGCTTGTTCCTGCTTCACTCTCTGGGGAAAGAGAGGTTCACCCACTGGAACCTGGAGCCTTGTCGTAGGTCCAGGGTGGTTAGGAGACAGCGAGACCCCAACCAAGCTGCGGCGGTTCGTGGGGTCTGAGGTGGTTTGGTGTCTGGTGGAGTCCTTGGAGCCCTCGGGAAGCACTAGGAGCATCCGTCACCGGAGGTACCCAGTCGGGGTGCCGGTTGATCCGTTACACACACCAATCGGCAATTCATTAAATGTGGATCACAATTTGTAGTCTATTGTCTGTGATGTCCCTGTGGTCTGCTCTACGTGGGTTGGACAATATGTTTGGCGAACATACAGTATGTTTTGGCATATGTTTGGGGAACATAAAAGGAACAGTCTAAAAGGCTTCGATAAACATTCAGTACCCCTCCATTTTTTGGAGAAGCACAAGAAAAATCTCTCTGGTCTTAGGCTGTTCGGGTTGGAAATCATTGGTGAGGATGTTGACATAGGATGCCGTTTTTGGAGATTATGTAGGAGAGAGATGTTTTGGATACACCAGCTAGGGACCTTGACACTGAGGGGCCTGAATGTAGGGTTGGATGTTCGGACCCTTATGTAGTGCATGTAGCCCGGTGGGTACTTCACCATTATGGTTTTCAGGCCTACTTGAGTCCCGTGCGTCGTGTTTCAGCACTCAGTCTTTGTGTGCTCCTTTGCTTTCCCATAGGATTCAAGTCAGTTCACACGTATGTTTCTGCCATCATTAATATTGGTGTAGCTCTAATTAGTTTATACATACGTTTCCACCATCATTAACATTGGTGCACCTCTAGGGTACTGGTATCAATATTAATATTGGTGTACGAATACTGGTATTATTATTGGTGTACCTCTAGGGTCACATGTCCTCCTCTTCATTGGTTGTGGTGACCAGTTCTAGTTTGGTTTTCTTTATCCTTCATTTTCTGTTTCCCTTTTTATTATTATTTTTTGGTCCCTTTTATCATCATGCCATTGGACATGTATATTTTTCCCAACCTTGAAGGTATATCTTTTCCCAGCCTTGAAGTATACCTAACATGAAAATAGTCACCATTGCTTTAACTTTAGGGTTGGGTATATATACAGCACGCGTTTGTGTATGTATATTCAAATATTTGGGTGTATATGTAGATGCTAATTATATGTACAGTATATGTATATAGAGATGCTAATTATTTGAGTACAGTACTGTATACACATTATATATTTATGATTTGCAACAATATTTTATCTCTATCCACTAGTGTATCCACATATCTAAGTAATTTGTCTAGTTAATTCACATTTTAGTTGTATTTATTTATTCATATATACATTTTTTTCTATATTAATTGTATTGAATTTTTATTAGGTTGGGGGTCTGGTGCTAGCATTGCGCTGATAGGCCAATATTGCAAAAAAGTTTTTTTTTTGTGACTCCTCCATCTGGGGACACAGCCCTGGACCTCCGCTGAGGGCCGAAGGTGACGTCATTGGCCACTTCCAGTGAGACCCGAGAGGATGGAGACACTTGGCATCGGTCTCGGCATCCCTTAGTGGGCGGGTAGATTGGCGCATCAGCTCCCGCTGCCCCACTGGGTTCACATCCCATCGCAGTGGAAGTTGCCTCATCTGGGCCCAGTGGTGGACGTTCTAACCCTGCACTTCCAGTCCATAGGGGCACTGGCTCCAGTGGCCATTTTGCCTGGGTGCAGTATATGGGGTGAGTCACTATTTATTATATGGATAAAATAGACCATTTTAACAACATAATTTTAATAGCACCATCTATAAGAAAGTAATGAAGCACCTATTGATCCTTTGTGGATCTTTTGTATGTACATATATATTTTTTGTGTAATTCATGCCTTTTATATATATATATTTTGCATTTTTTATGAATTTTAATGAATTTGTATGAACTCTAGGAATATGTGAACGTATGTGGCAGTCTCTTTTTTTTTTTTCCTACTCCTCACCCTGCCTCTTTTTTGGGTTTGGGTTTCCAAGCTATGACTCCCTTATATAAGGTCTTGTGGTGTCCAGAGTAGCCCCGGATTTACACCCCTTTGATGTTCACGACGTTTGTGACATTTGTGTGTCTGCACTGCATGGCATTGTGTGATTCTATGGCTATTTTTAGTTGCTACTTTGTGAGTACCTATTTTTATCAATTTTTATAGTGAATAAATGTCTTTTGTTAATACAGTAGTTGCATGCACCTTCTTGTTCATTTGTTTTTGTAGTAAGTCGGGGCAAGTATGTTGAGGATGGGGGAGGGGTGAGTGGCATAGTGGCATAATGACGAAGAAGTAGAGAATGGGGGTTTGGGGATGATTTCAGCTGGTGATGCGAGCAGGCATGAGAGGCAGGAGGAAGAATGATCGAGGCAGGAGAAGAGAAGGGGCAGATGGGCTGCTTGGTGGATTGGCAAGGACAGGGTTGGGTGGGCAGGTAAAAGAGTAATGAGGGAAGGTAAAAGGTGGTGAGGGCATGAAGAAGAGGGGCGAGGGATGGCAGAGAGCAGGGGTGGGGGAAGAATGATGACGGCAGAGGCAGGGTAAGAGTGGTGAAGGCAGGAAAGGATGGGCGGAGAGGGAGGAGAAGTGTGAGGACAGGGTGATGCAATGGACTGTTAACCAGTAATAAAGGTGGTAGGGGCAGGGGTAAAATGCTGAAAGCAAGAGAGGTGCTATAAAGTGGGAAGAGAGTTTGCAGGTAATAAGAACATGGTGAACAGAAGAGTTGTCAATAAGGGGGCCCAGAGTGGGAGAAAAGGAGAGATGGCAGAGTATGGAGGGTGTGGGGTAGAGTGTTTAGAGTGGGGGGGGGGGGGGCTACAGAGTGGTGAAAGGACAATACAACATGTAGTTTTGAGTGAGGCTAAGGTGAGTGGGCATGTGGCAGAGTGGTGCTGGGACGGACAGAGGTGGTGGGAGGGACAGATATTTTGAAATGGGGGGATTGGCATAGTGATGAATAGGGCTTAATCTGATTTTCATGAGTGTCTTTAAATGGTTTTTCTCAGTAACCAAACTATAGTCAGAAAAATCTGTTTTGCAAATAGACTTTTGGTTAAAATGAAATTGTACAGTAACCTAAAAAAATTAGTATTTGCAGCTAGTAAATGGTAATTTCCAAGCCAGAGCAAAGGTTGTATCAAATGTATTTAACAGCTCTTCTATCAAACAGACCTGATGATCAGGAGAGATCATATTACAAAGAACTGTGAATAATTCAGAGAAGAACCTTCTAGTAGAGAGAGAGAGAGAAAGAACTCCTCCTTGTAGAGATGTAACCATCTGGCTAAGGCCCCTTTCACGCTTGCAGACCACTCAGATCCGCCTGTCAGTTTTTCAGGTGGATCTGAATGGATGCCCCATGCATCTCTATGGGGCATCGGATGTCAGCGTAGACATGTCCGCTGACATCTGATCCTGTCCGTCAAATCCGGACGGATGAAAACCCTATTTTCCATCCATCTGGCGGATCGGATGGGATCGGATGAGAACGGACAGGCGCTCCGTTCTCATCCGATTCCTCCATAGAGAAGAGTGGGGACCTGACAGCTCTGTCTCCGCACACAGCGCAGAGACAGAGCTGCCATCTGCCTGCTCAGCGGGGGATCGGCGGATCGATCCCCCGCTGAGAAAAACGGAGTCTGCCTACGTAGCGGCAAGTGTGAAAGGGGCCTAAGTCAGTGTAGCTCAGTGTGCAGCTCTGGCAGGAAAATGATTCTGTGTTTGTGCATTAGAGTAGACTTTACACAAGCACAGCTAAAGGAGAGGACTAGAAATAGGTGAACAGTTCGGCCTGAGCATGAGTTTGGGCTGAACAGTGGCTGTTCACTCATTCGATGAACACCCAAATTATTGGGGCAATTGTTCGGCTCACCAAACGACCACAATGCACTGCGCCGCTGCACAGAGCATTGGAGGCCCTGATTGGCTGAAGCAATGAAATCTTTGCCCAATCAGGGCACATAGCACAGTCAGAGGCATGATTGGATGCTGTCATGATGACTCTATCCAATCATGGTTCATTGCTTTTAGTCCCACCTCACACTATAAAAGTATTCTTTCAATAGCAGCCATTTTCAGCGTGATATTGACGTGGTGAGAGATAGAACAGGGCTCTGTTCAGTGCCACTAGAGAGTTAGTGTGCTATAGTGTGCTATTGTGATTCTATTGTCAGTATAGGGTATCAGTTTAGTGAGAATCTTGGGATACTTCAGTGTGAGTGTAGTTTGACATTGTAGTGTCAGTGGAGTGTGTCTGTGAAATGGGCACTCAGGTTAAAGTGCACCAAACACCCATTTCCATTGTTTAAAGTGCATCTGCGTACACATTTCAACATCTTTGTTACATTTTGTTAATAAGCACTCCCACTCATCATGTCTGGGAGGCAAACAAGGAGAGGCAGATGTTCCCATGGCACTGTGAGAGGGCCAGCAGCATGTGTCCACAGGCAAAGGTGGACGTGGTCAGTCCGCAGACAGGGCATTATTTCATCTGTTTAGTGATGTTGCCCGTGCTATCCAGCCACAGCATGCAGAGGAGGTGGTGGACTGGCTTACTAAACCATCCTCATCCACCTCATCCTCTGTCACCTAAGCAGAGACTAGTGCTCAGTTCACTGCAGCTGCCAGAGTGGCTTATTCTGCCTCCTTGTCCACAGCTATTTCTGCCATATCCCCAGCATCAGGCATGGAGGAGTCAGCTGAGTTATTTGAACACACCGTCAGCTACTTGCTCCTTGATGATGCACAGCCATTACTTGATTTAGATGTTGGTTCTGATGTTGAAGAAGGTAGGAATATGAACCTACAGAGAGGGGAGAACACTGGTACACAAATTGGCAGTCATGTTCCCCCAGCTGCAGCCTATTACCAAGTTGTCTCCAGTGATAATGAGAATGGAGGAGATGATGATAATGAGATCATTGATGCGACTCAAGTGCCGGATAGAGCAGAGGAGGAAAATGAGGGTGAGGCACAACCCCAACGAGGCAGCCATTATGGAGAAATAGAGAGCAGCCACCCTATGCCATCACAATGTGGAGCTGTTATCCCCCGGCCCACTTCCCACAGCTTAGCTGTCTGGGCCTTTTTAGCAAATGTGCAGCCGTTTGCACTGTTGCAATTTGAAAACTTTGTCTCAAGCATGGCAAAAACACCAGCCATTTAGGTACCACATGCTTGACAAGGCATTAAACCTCCCACCACTCAGAACTAAATACCGCACAAAAGGAACGCAATTCTGTTCCTCCTTACTCACCTGAAGTCTACACCCGCTATACCTCTTGACCTCTCAGCAGCCTCTACTGACAGGGATGATGGTATAGTGCAGGGTATCCCAGGTCCTTGCAGCACATCTGCCAGTAGCACACTACCAGCTGTAAACTATAGCCGGCAAATTTCTCTGCCCCATCTGCTGCAGCGGGAAAAAAAAATACACTGTCACCTACATGCCCAGCGTCTAAATGCAAGCTTGTCAAAGCTACTGGCTTTACACCTTCTGTCTTTCCATCTGGTGGATTCTGCCCCCTTCCATGAATTTGCAAAATGTGCTGTATCACAATGGCAGGTTCCCAGTCACTATTTCTTCTTTTAAGGCCATTCCAGCTCTGTACCATGACTTGCAGCTTGTTGTGCCACCATGTCTCCATACAGCTAGTGATGATGATGCAAGATTGGTCAGCTTCACCCCCTTCTCCTCCTCTTCCTCCATGCCCTTAAGCGTTTAAGGGGCTATTCAATGAGTCAGGCTGAAAGGTGCCATGCAGTGCTTCAGCTGGTGTGTCTAGGGGACAGGAACCACACTGGAGCCGAGATTCTTGCAGCTCTGCAGGGGCAGGCCCAGAGGTGGCTTATAGACAGGGTAAGTTGACACATGTGCCAGGCAAATTGTCCTCAATTTGGTGGTGCAGCGTGTTTCAAATAGGTACCCAGGGTTGGAAGTACTGCTAAAGCAGGCCAGAAGAGTCTGTAGCCATTTCAGGTGGTCATACACAGCCAGTGCTCAGTTGGCTGAAATTCTGCAGAAATTCCACCTGCCCAAATTTGGTGGAACTCGACTTTGGCAATGCTACAGTGGCTGCACTTGCAGCAGAAGGCCGTCAACAAGTACCTGTGTGAGTATGGCACAATGACAGGCTCAGGCTGGCTCCACTTTTTTTCTCCATGCCAATGGCTGCTGATAAAGGATGCATGCACTGTACTGTCACCATTTGAGAGGAGGCCACAAGAATGATGAGCCATGACAATGCATGCATCAGTGACACAATCCATTTTGTGTCCTGCTGGAGCAGATTCTGCATGGCATTATGGAAAGGGCACTCGAGGCAGAGCAGCGAGAGGAAGAGGAGGACTTCCTTTCCTCTCAAAGCCTGCTTTATGCAGGCACCATACTACGCCACAGAACATACAAGAGGAGAGGGAGGAGGATTTTGACAGTTTTGGAGGCATTGAAGCAGAGGAAGACATAGGTCAAACCTTAAGAGATGGTTTTCTGTCCCCAGAACCCTTGAGAGTAGTACATGGCTGGGAGGAGGCAGTTCCAGATACTTTAATTCTCAGTGATCCCTAGGAGTCTGCTTCTCATGACTCCACAAACTTGTGGTGCATGGGCTCCCTAATGCTTCAAAGCCTGCAAAAGGACCCAAGAATATGTGGCATCAAGGAGAAGCATCACTTTTGGTTGGCAACCCTCCTTGACCACCATTACAAGGGGAAAGTTTTAGAACACATCACGACCCCACAGAGGGAGAAGAAGATAAAATCTCTTGAGGACACCTTAAAGAGGAGTTTAACACTTTTCCTGACTCTGGTAGGTTACAGTGTCGTGGAAAGTGTAGTTGTGAGGCTTCTGTTGGTTAAGAGATGAGCGGTGGAGAAGAGAGCTGCCTAAGTGATGCTTTTCTCAGTTTTTTAGTCCTTGGTGCCCAGGGCTGTCAGCTTCAACATACCAGCGGCAGCGTCTGCATCATATGGTCAATGATTATCTAGGGACAAAAACAGAGATGAAGAGTTTTCCAGTTGACGATCCACTGGGTTACTGGTTCATGAGAATAGACCACTGGTTATAACTTGCCCAGTAGGTAATTGAGCTGCTGGGCTGCCCTGCATCCAGCGAGCTTTCCAAATGATCATTCAGTGCTGCTAGAGGTTTTGTTACTGATAATAGACCCCATGGACCATCTGACATTTATCAAAATTAATTAGTCCTAGATTACCTGTAGCTTTGAAGCCTCTGGTGCCGATGTCGCTGATTAAGTGTTTTTGGGATAAGGAATCTCTGCAAGACTTCTAGGCTTCCTAGCGTTGTGGGTGTTAATTTCATCTGGAAGAAATTTTTTGGTGTAGATTTCATGGGCACAATTAACTCCCAAAGACCAATTTTTCCACACCTGTTTGACAGGTGCATAACATTTAAATTTTTGACAGCAAGGCATTTTTTGCTTTAATCAAGAGTACCTATATATGGTTATGGTGTGAAGGCATCTCCAAAACCCAAAGACAAATTTTATTGCACCTGTTACTTCTATCCAAAGTCTGCAGAAGAGACACCAGAATTCATCCAAAAAATCTCTAATTTTGCTCCTAGTGAACTACATTGTGGCCTCATCATACAGACTGCTCCCCAAGCCTTTGGTTACAAAATAAAGAAAGCTTGCAGAGAAAATTTCATTTTTTTGGCTTTATAAATGCAATTATTGCTGCAGCAGCTTCTATACACAGTACAGATGTGCCACTTTACAGGCAGACTAAGGGGACCCCCCAGGCACTATATTGAAAGGTATTTTTCATTTTTATTGTTAATTCTCATTTTTGATGCTTTCACTTTAAGCATTAGTAAATCGCTGCTCATTTAAAAATGATGTTTTTTACTTTCTTTTTCATTGATACATGTCTCCCAGGGGAGTAACCGGACCCCATAACCATTGTATGCCCAATTACTTGCATATAAGCCTTAAAAATGGGCACTTTTGATTTTTTCAGTTCGGGTCCAATAGACTTCAATAGGGTTCATTATTCGGTTCTGAGCTTTCGCAATGTTGGAAAGTTCTGGTGCAAACCAAACAGGGGATTGTTCGGCCCATCCCTAGAGAGGACTATTATTATTGCACAGCTGTGTACAGCCAGTGTTAAGCCTGCCCTATACCCAATAGGAAACAATCTAAGTTTGTGGGAGATATAGTTCTGACAGACTGAGCTGTCTTGGGGAGCTTGGAAGGAGTAAACTAAAAACTTCCACAAGGCACTGGAGCAAAGAAGAGAGGCGGCTTCCTGCTGTTTTCCTGGGCTGAGCAGAAGAAGTGTGGAGGCTGTTTCTGAGAGGACTGTGTGCACATTTGGCTGCTTGCAGAATGCTCACCGCTGCACCTGAGAGGGAGAGAGGCATAGCGACAGATATCTGTTGATGTTGGTGGAGCCCTCTATCCCTCATCCACAGCTCTCACCCCTCTGTATCTAGAATACCCCCCATCCACATCTCTCACTCCTCTGCACCTAGAATACCCCCCATCCACATCTCTCACCCCTCTGCACCTAGAATGCCCCCCATCCACATCTCTCACCCCTCTGCACCTAGAATACCCCCCTCCCCATCCACATCTCTCACCCCTCTGCACCTAGAATACCCCCAACCCCATCTCTCACCCCTCTGCACCTAGAATACCCCCCATCCACAAATATCCCCCCTCCTCTGCACCTAGAATAACCCCCATCCACATATCTCACCCCTCTGCACCTAGAATAACACCCATTTACTACTCTCATCCCTCTGCACCTAGAATACCTCCCATCCATAGCTATCACCCCTCTGCTCTTAGAATGCTTCCCATCAACAGCTCTCATCCCTCGGCACCTCAATACCTCCCATCCACAGCTCTCACCCCTCTGCACATAGAATACCCCTCCCCCAGCATCCACATCTCTCACCCCTTTGCACCTAGAATACCCCTCCTCCACAGATCTCACTACTCTGCACATAGAATACCCCCCATCCACATCTTTCACACCTCTGCACCTGGAATACCCCCATCCACATCTCTCACCCCTCTGCACCTAGAATACCCCTCATTCACAGCTCTCATCCCTCTGCACCTAGAATACCCCCCCCCCCATTCACAGATCTCACCCCTCTGCATGTAGGATACCCCCATCCACATCTCTCACCCCTCTGCACCTAGAATACCCCTCATCCACAGCTCTCATCCCTCTGCACCTAGAATACCCCTCATTCACAGCTCTCATCCCTCTGCACCTAGAATACCCCCCCCCCATTCACAGATCTCACCCCTCTGCATGTAGGATACCCCCATCCACATCTCTCACCCCTCTGCACCTAGAATACCCCTCATCCACAGCTCTCATCCCTCTGCACTTAGAATCCCCCCCCCCCCCCACCATCCACAGGTCTCACCACTCTGCATCTAGAATATCACCCATCCACATCTCTTACCCCTCTGCACCTAGAATACCCCCCCCCCCCCCCTATTCACAGATCTCATCCCTCTGCACATAAAATACTCCCATCTACATCTCTCACACCTCTGCACCTATAACACTCCCATCCACATCCACAGCTCTCTCCCCTCTGCACCTAGAATTCCTCTCAGCCACAGCTCTCACCCCTATGCACCTAGAATACCTCCCATCCACAGATCTCACCCCTCTGCACCTAGAATACCTCCCATTCACAGCTCTCACCACTCTGCACATAGAATACCCCCCATCCACAGCTTTCATCCCTCTGCACCTAGAATACCCCCACCCACAGCTCTCACTCCTCTGCACCTAGAATACCCCCATCTGCAGCTCTCATCCCTCTGGACCTAGAATGCCCCCATCCACAACTCTCACCCCTCTGCACCTAGAATACCTCCCATCCACAGCTCTCACCCCTCTACATCTAGAATACCCACCATCCACAGCTTTCACCCTTCTGCACCTAGAATACCCCCATCAAAAGCTCTAACCCCTCTGCTTTGCACCTAGAATACCCCCATCCACAGCTCTCACCCCTCTGCACCCAGAATGCCTCCCATTCACAGCTCTCACCCCTCTGCACCTAGAATACCCCCCATCAACAGCTCTAACCCCTCTGTACCTAGAATACCCCCCCGCCCCCGTCCACAGCTATCACCCCTCTGCACCTAGAATACCCCCCATCCACAGCTTTCACCCTTCTGCACCTAGAATACCCCCCATCAACAGCTCTAACCCCTCTGCTTTGCACCTAGAATACCCCCCATCCACAGCTCTCACCCCTCTGCCCTTAGAATACCCCCCCATCCACAGCTCTCACCCCTCTGCACCTAGAATACCCCCATCCACAGCTCTTAGCTCTCTGCACCTAGAATACCTCCCATCTGCAGCTCTCATGCCTCTGGACTTAGAATGCTCCCATCCACAGCTCTCACCCATCTTCACCTAGAATACTCTCCATCCATAGCTCACACCCCTCCGCACCTAGAATACCCCCCCCCCCTACATCCACAGATCTCACCTCTTCACCCCTCTGCACCTAGAATAACCCCCATTCACAGTTTTCTTCTCTCTGTACCCAGAATACCCCCCCTCCTAATCCACATCTCTCCCCCCTCTGCACCTAGCAGCATCCTGGCCTTCTCTCCATAGCATTCCCTCCTACATCTAGCACTCAGCATTCACTGCTCTCGCCATTGATGCTGCATGTTACAAAAGCCCTCTCAGCCCCCCCCCCTCTTTTCTCTTAACTGAAGCTGACTGTACTCGACAGCTGCCAGCTCTGGCTTTTTTTTTTTTTTTCAAACACACAGCAGCACACTCTCTGCATTGCCTCCCTTATGCAGTGGCAGTGTGCAATGGACCATGGCCATCAAGTGGTGTTGGCACCTGGGGCTCAAGCCAGGGGGGTACACACAAAGGGGGAATAAGATGTCAGTAGACCAGGGAGGGGGATTGGTGCAGCGGGGCAATTACAGAACAATGCCCTGTGTCTATCACTGCAGCAGCCGAAAGGCAGCGAGAGGGAGAGAAACCAGCTTTTGAATGCTGCAGGGAGAGACACAGACTCACAGGGCCTCATTCTGAATTGAATCCACTGCTCCAATTCCCCTGATGTCCAGGCCCCCTTGTGTGCTCGGGCCCCCTACAGGAGAACCAGTGGTACCCCTCTATCAGCAGCCCTGAGTACAGGATCTCCATAGGGACCACCTGGGGTCAGATTGTACAATGCCTTGCAAAGTAAAGTATGCAGGTTTCTCTCTGTGCCTATGGGTGAAGGTATATGCTGGTGTAGTAAAGTGTGTGCTTCATACCAGTTTCTCAAAATGACTTTGTAGTCTAGTGTGGGGGCAGATAGGAACAGACCTAGCTGCTTGCCGAAGAAGAGATGTGGTCCTTCTGTAAGTGTGTGTGAGGCGTAAAGTGTCAAGTGGCCTCTTGGTTGAAAGTGTTAATGCCCACACAAATACAACAGGAATTTAGTAACTTAAATGTAAAACTGAATTTGCTTGCAGTTCCCCAGTGGCCCCTAGTGGCAATACGTTGAACCTCCCAACATCCTATAGGGCCCAAGAGCTGAGTATGATTATATAGAAGGAATACCTTAACTCTGACCTGTAGACCTGTTTTTACTGCATCGCCAGGTTATGTTCATGTTTTGTCAGTTTTAAAATGTCAGGTTTAACATAGAAAATACACTAATGTATAGGAACTTATTTCAAATGAAGGTGGTAGGAAATTGCAAAGTACTTACATTTTCATTCCTGTAAATTCTAAGAATACAGTTAAATGTATTGCCGTATTCTTGGCCAGCTTGTAATCGAGCCTAAATACAACAAATTAGAAATTAATATTAGCTTCTTTTTGGGATAGCTTGTTTTATGCATGCTATACTGTATATTGTTAATAGTTTCTATGAACGTCAACAGCAAATATTCTAAATGCCAGTCATACATAAGCGTGCGCAGGGGGTGTGCCAGGTGTGCCTGGGCACACCCTAATCTCTACGTGTAGTGCTGATTCCCCCTACTTCCCAGGTTTCCCCCCGTGTTGCCCCCCCACCCCGCAGTGCTGCTGGCTCCCCTCCTCTCCTCTCCCCCAGCTGCTGTGGGGGATGTTTCAGTATGGAGAACAGAGGAAGGGGCTAGTAAATATGTTATTTACCAGCCCTTTCCTTTTCTAAATGAACACACTAACTCACTGTGTTCATTAATAACTGAAGAATAGTAAACTGTGTTTACTATGCTTCAGTTTGTGAATGAACAGGAAGCCACGCAGCACAGAGCACTTCCCATTTATTCACTGCCCTGTGCAGATGAGGCTTTGGGGTGCACACCCTAATGCAATAGGCTGCACACACCTATGCAGTCATATAACTAATAATGTAATAGTTGATGTGTGGATACTTGGCAAGCCTATTGTATTGTATTTCTTGATAGGTATAGATGTATGTGAACACTGCTCTAGGTCAGGTCAATCTTCTATCTCCACCTCCACTTACACAGAGACCAGGTACTGGCCCCATCTTTTACAGATTCCAATAAGTAAAAAATAATTCTGGTTGACCGCACGTCCAGTAAAATCACCTTTATTTCAGCAAGACCATAAAAACATGTCCAAAAACAGAAATAGAGGGGAAAAGCATCACCAGCTAACATGTTGCTGTGTAACTGTGCTCTGCAACTGATTGCTGTGTAACCCTGCTCTGCGACTGATTGCTGTGTAACCGTGCTATGCGACCGATTGCTGTGTAACCATGCTCTGTGACTGATTGCTGTGTAACTGTGCTCTGCGACTGATTGCTGTGTAACCGTGCTCTGCGACTGATTGCTGTGTAACCGTGTTCTGTGACTGATTGCTGTGTAACCGTGCTCTGCGACTGATTGCTGTGTAACCGTGCTCTGCGACTGATTGCTGTGTAACCGTGCTCTGCGACTGATTGCTGTGAAACCGTGCTCTGCAACCGATTGCTGTGTAACCGTGCTCTTCGACTGATTGCTGTGTAACCGTGCTCTGCAACTGATTGCTGTGTAACCGTGCTCTGCGACTGATTGCTGTGTAACCGTGCTCTGCGACTGATAGCTGTGTAACTGTGCTCTGCGACTGATTGCTCTGATCTGCGACTGATTGCTGTGTAACTGTGCTGCGACTGATTGCTGTGTAATTGTGCTCTGCGACTGATTGCTGTATAACTGTGCTCTGTGACTGATTGCTGTGTAACTGTGCTCTGCGACTGATTGCTCTGCAACTAATTGCTCTGCGACTGATTGATGTGTAACTGTGCTCTGCGACTGATTGCTGTGTAACTGTGCTCTGCGCCTGATTGCTGTGTAACTGTGCTCTGCGACTGATTACTGTGTAACTGAGCTCTGCGACTGATTACTGTGTAACTGTGCTCTGCGACTGATTGCGGTGTAACTGTGCTCTGAGACTGATTGCTCTGCGACTGATTGCTGTGTAACTGTGCTCTGCAACTGATTGCTGTGTAAATGTGCTCTGCGACTGATAGCAATCTGCGCTCTGTGACTGTGACTGACTGACCGTGCTCCGTGACTGATAGCGATCTGTGACTGACCGACAGCGATCTGCGACTGACGGTGCCCTGTGACTGACGGTACCCTGTAACTGACGGTGCCCTGTGACTGACGGTGCCCTGCGACTGATGGTGCCCGGCGACTGACAGTGCCCTGTGACTGACGGTGCCCTGTGACTGACGGTGCCCTGCGACTAACGGTGCCCTGCGACTGACGGTTCCCGGCGGTGCCCTGTGTCTGACTGAGCGTACTCTGCGACTGAGTACCTGGGAAGACTGGTAAGTATCTTAGCGACTGGTGAGTATCTTAGCGACTGGTGAGTATATTAGCGACTGGTGAGTACCCCAGGTTTAGTACCAGGGGAGATAGAGGTAGTGTAGATAAGGAATAGCAGGTCGTTACCATTATCCCCATAGAGTAGTGGGTAATAATGTCCGACAGGATGCCACTCAGTGCACTTCTTGCGCCATGTATGCATTCCTTGATGAACCAATCGAGGGCGGATACTGCTGTGCAGGATGTGAGCGACTTGTTGCTCTGGAAGCCCAGATCCTGGATCTAGAAAACATAGTGGCAACACTGCGTTGCATCAACAACCTGGAAAGGAGCTTGGACATTACCCATCAGGCACTGGCAGGGGCCAGCATAGAGGAGGAAGGAGTAGAGGAGACGCATGCTTCAGAGGTACGCAGCTGGGTGACCGTTAGGAAGGGTAGTGGGAAGAGTGTCAGGGAGGCCATTCCTGAGTTGGTACACCCTAACAAATTTGCCAAGTTGCAGGTTGAGGGGGATATCAGCTCAGGGGTGGCAGTGCTGGAGCAGGCACCCTCCCCCAGCTGCCAGGGGAGTGGCGGCTCCAGGAGGAAGGGGGGCCGAGATTCAGGAAAGGTTAGACAGGTTGTGGTAGTTGGGGACTCAATCATCAAGAGGACAGAGAGGGCAATTTGTCAAAAAGATTGCGGTAGCCGGACAGTATGTTGTTTACCGGGCGCTCGAGTTTGGCACATCGCGGATCAGGTAGACAGATTATTGGGCGGCGCTGGGGATGACCCAGCGGTCATGGTGCATGTGGGCACTAATGACCAAGTAAAAGGAAGGTGGAGGATCCTAAAGAATGATTTCAGGGACTTAGGTAATAGATTGAGGAATAGGACCTCCAAGGTGGTTTTCTCTGAAATACTGCCGGTACCTCGAGCCACGCAGGAGAGGCAGAAGGAGTTTAGGGAATTTAACAAGTGGCTGAGGAATTGGTGTAGGAAGGAGGGGTTTGGGTTCCTGGAGAACTAGGCTGACTTCTCAGTCGGCTACCAGCATTTTAGTAAGGATGGGCTGCACCTTAATGGGGACGGTACAGCTCTTTTGGGGTGAAAGATGGCCACGAAGTTGGAGGGGCTTTTAAACTAGGAGATGGGGGGGAGGGCTCAGAAGTAGAGTCAGTCAGGAGGGAGCAAAGGACAGAAGGCAGTAGTAGAGACAGTAGTGACAGTAGTTCCATAACGTCAATTGGAGGGTCTGTGCGGGAAAACCTCAGACCAAACAGGAATAAACATAATCACCGTTCACGATTAACTTCCACAAAACTAAGAGGGGTATATGCTAATGCCAGGAGCCTAGCTAATAAAATGGATGAGTTGGAAATGTTAGTACATGAGGATGACATAGACCTTGTGGGAATAACGGAGACTTGGTTCGACCCCTCACATGACTGGCTGGCCAATATCCAAGGGTATTCAGTGTACCGGAAGGACAGGGTAGGAAAAAGAGTGGGAGGGGTATGTCTCTATGTCAAGAACAATGTAAGGGTGATAGAGAGGAGTGATATTATGGAAGGGATGAGTATGGAGTTAGAATCCGTATGGGTAGAACTCCACAGGGAAGAAGAAAAGGGAAAAGTAATTGTGGGGGTTTGCTATAGGCCACCCAACCAAAGGGAGGAGGTAGAGCTGGAATTTTTATCACTATTGGGTAAAGTGGCAAAACGGGGATCAGTCATCATATTGGGGGACTTCAATTATCCCGACATTGACTGGGAAGAGGGGACTGCCCACTCACAGAAGGCCTGTCTATTCACGGAAACCTTACAGGCTAACTACATGTCTCAGTTGGTGGATTCTCCTACTAGAGAAAATGCAGTCCTGGATCTATTGATCACTAATGACCCAGACCTAATCTCGGAGGTAGGAGTCCAGGACAACCTGGGCTCTAGCGATCACAGGATGATCACATTTAGTGTAAATAACAATATAACAAGGCAAGTGGGGAACATAAGAACCCTAAACTTCAGAAGGGCAAACTTTCCAAAATTGTGCTCATTGATGGAAAGGGTAAACTGAGACCAAACCCTGGGATCACTGACCATGGAGGAAAAATGGGAATGCTTTAGGAACATATTAAACAAATGCATCTTGCAGTGCATTCCTATGGGAAATACATTTAGAAGAGACAAAGCCAAACCTGGCTGGCTAAACCGTAACGTTAAAAAACTTATTAGGGGGAAAAAAATGGCCTTCAAGAAATATAAATCAGAGGGCACAGTATCGGCTTTCGAGCAATACAAGGAGGCAAATAAGAAAAGTAAACATGAAATCAAAATGGCTAAAATCAACTTTGAGAGTAGAGATGTCGCGAACATAAAATTTTATGTTCGGGGGGCGTGGCTAGGTCATGGCGGTGTGAGGACGTTTGATTCTGGTGCTCCCGCTCCCTGGCCCCCCTGATCGGCTATATCGATCGTTAACCGGCTGTTTTCTAGCGGACATGAGCTCCTACAAACGGCGGAAGAACAATCCCACCTCCAAGGCTACTACATCGGCTCCGATCCGTCCATTCTTTCCGGACCTTACTACCCCGGTGCTGCGGAAGCTGGTGGCTGGCCCACGTGGCATTGTCGATCCGGCCGCGGTGTCCCTGTCTGTTCAGGCGGCCTTCCCTCCGGCTCCCCTGCCTGTTATGGCTTACCTGAGCCCCTTACAGCTGTCCCAGTCGTCCTCGGCTGGGGACCCAAGTGAAGAGCGGGACATCTGGGCTCTGCTGCGCTCCCCCCCCACTAAAATGGACATGGAGGCTTTAGTGGCAAAAGTTACGGAGCAGCATAAGAGGGACTTTCAAGTGCTGACTGCAGAAGTGTCCCACGTTCGGGAGCGGGTGGCGACCGGGGAGTCGGCGATTGGAGACCTCCAGACTAGGGTGGAGCGCCTGGAGCGGACGCAGGCCGCCCACGCGGATGTCCTTGCTGAACACCAGCTCGCCATGGAGGACATGGAGAACCGGAGCCGCCGTAACAACTTGCGGCTCCGGGGCCTGCCCAAGGCCACCGGACAAGAGGACTTGATGGAGACGGTTCGGGCCATTCTCGCACGAATCTTACCTTCGGACCCCCCTGTTGCCTTCGAATTCGACCGGATACATAGGGCCTTGGGCCCCAAACCGACGGACACTACAAGACCTCGTGACGTCATTTGCCGCCTGCATCGGTATCCGGTGAAAGAACAGGTACTGCGGGCTGCGTGGACGAAGGGCCCGATTGACTTCGATGGGGCACAGATCCAGGTTTTCCCTGATGTTTCTAGAGGCACTCTGATCCGCAGAGCAATGCTGAAGCCCCTGCTGGAGCGTCTCCGAAGTCAGGATGCCACTTACAGATGGGGATTTCCTCTCCATCTGATAGTCCGCAGGAATGGCTCCACTTTCGTCCTCCGCAGACATGCTGACCTCCCAGCCCTGTTCCGGTTTGCAGCCATCTCTCCTATGGAGATCCCGGACTGGTTGGCCAGGCTTCCAGACAGGGACGCTCGCTCTCCTGGAGGCGGACCATTGCGGCCCCGATCCGAGGGACGTCGTCGACAGCGCAGTGCTCCAGTGATGCGATCTACTAGCCCCTCGTTGGCTTCCCCTGAGTTTTGATCCAGCATTGCCAAGGTTCCGTGAGTTCTGAACTAGCCCCTTGTTCCACCGCCCCTGCTTGTCCCGGGTCCCGTCCCTGAGCTTCACCTACCCTTCCCTGATGGCTGTCCGTCCTGCCCTGTGGTGACTGCCTCCCCGGCTGGATTTGTAATGCACTAGCCCCGAGAGCTCTGCCGGCTTTCCGGCTGATCCCGAATATCCCCGGGTGCCACTGACTTTTCCCCCCCAATGCCGAACTTCCAAAGCTCCTGTCATCTGTCCCCCCCCCCCTTCTCCCCCTCTTTTGGATTTTGGCTCCCCTGGACCGGCTCCTTGACTTCTGCTCCCCCTAGTGCTGACCTGCGGGGGCCCTGGAGCGGTTCAGAGCGGTGCGGTGCTCTGCCCTCACCTCCGTGCCTGGGTGTCTGACATGCCTGATAATCTTCTTCAAGTATAGCTCTCCGTATAGTAGATTTTTTTCTGTCCACTATTGCCTGCTAACTGTATGCATAGATTAACTGCTTTATATATGTATGCGTGTCTGCTCTTCTGTGGTTGCTATGGGAGCGCCTCGGTCTGGTTGTGCTTGCTTGGGTTACGTGCCAGGTCCGGGTGTTGCCCCGCACTGCGGAGGAGGGGATGCGGGGCGCTACCGGACATGGAGAGCCGAGGGTAGCTCTCTGATTTCACTTTTGCTCCGCCCCCCCCCCCCCTCTCCCTTCCTTCCCCCCTTTCCCCCCCCCTCCCCCTCTCTCCACCCCCTCAACCCTTCCCCCCCCTCCCCCCCTTCCCCCTTCCCTCCCCCCTCCCCCCCTTCCCCCCTCACTCCCTTTCCCCCTCACTCCCTTTCCCCCTCACTCCCCTTCCCCCTCACTCCCCTTCCCCTCTCACTCACCTTTCCCCCTCACTTCCCTCCCCCCTCACTTCCCTCTCCCCCTTCCTCCTCCCCCTTCCCTCTCCCTTCCCCCTTTTCCCTCCCCTGCCTTCCTCTATATGTTCCCCCCCCCCCGTGTGAGACTTATTTATTTATTTATGTATATTTGGTTTTTCTTTATTTGTCTGGGGTGTGCATGTTTGGTGATGGGGTCTTTTCTTCACTCAAGAGGGGAGTACCCGGGTTGGGCTAGAGTTCCTCCTGCCGAACCCTGGGGGGCCGCTCCCGATTCGTTGGGTTGGCGTTGTCCCCCTGCTGGTTCCCTGTTGCTAGAGGGTCTTAGGTCTCATGATGTGTCTCCCCACCCCCCCTGCTCCCCTCCCTTTTCCCTCCCCCCTGCTCCCCCCCCCTCTTTTTTCACCCGGGTCATGGGGTCTCCCTAGAATTCATTGGTAGATGGAACCTGCATTGTCCTTACCTAATTGCTGTTCTTTTATGGTTGTTGATGGGTCATTTGCGCTGCCCTTTATGGGCCATTGCCGCTGCTCTTACGTTGATTTTTGCACTGTTTAGCTTTCAGCTGCTGGTTATACTTACTCTCATGTAATATATTGTAGTTATGTTGCTGATCTGGGGCGGTCGGGGAGGGGGCACCTCCCTCTATCTGTGGTGGCCCTCCTCGTTCCCCTCGTAGGGTGTTCCCTGAGGTCTTGTCATTTGCACCCTGTTTTTGGGTGTGGTGGCACGAACCTCGGGGTTCTTTGAGACTTGGTCTCTCCCGTGCTACGGCACTATAGTTTTGTTTCCTCAGGCGTCTGTAGTGTGCCTTTCCTCTCCCTTCTCGCTCTCTCTTCCCCCCCCTTTTTTTTTTTTTTTGACTGTTACCTTGTGTGTCTGGGAGTCCCTCCCTCCGGCTAGGGGGGTGGGGATGGCCGTCCCGGGTACTGACCCGGTCCGTCTGGTCTCCTTAAATGTGAAGGGGCTGAACACCCCTGAGAAACGCTCTGTGGTTTTGTCTGATCTCCATCGTCTCCGTGCTCAGGTTGGCTTCCTACAGGAAATTCATTTCAAGTTGGGTAAAGTCCCCAAGCTGTGAGTCCGGCGGTTCCCCACGATCTATCATGGCTGTTCCTCTGATTCCAGATCCAAGGGGGTTAGCATTTTGATAAATAACCGCTCCCCGTGGACTTTCTCGGATATGTGGTCTGATGACTCGGGCCGAGCTCTTTTCGTGAAGGGTAGGTTGGGCGTTCTACCGGTTACGTTGGTGAATCTCTATTTGCCCAACGTGGCTCAGATCTCCTTTTTGGAATCATTGCTTTCCAAACTGGCCGACTTCGCCACTGGGCAGATCATTATGGGAGGTGATTTCAACCTGGCCCTTGACCCCCTAGTGGACACTTCAAGGGGCTCCTCCCATCTGTCCTATGCTGCTTTGCGACATTTTAAAAAGCTGTTACAGGCCTTTCGCCTAGTGGATCCTTGGCGCATCCTTCACCCAGACGGTCGAGACTATACTTTCTTCTCCCCGCCCCACGACTCGTATTCAGGTATCGATTTCTTCCTGCTCCCACAGTCACTGCTGCCCAGGGTACGTACCGCATCAATTGGATCTATTACTATTTCTGATCATGCTCCTGTTCTTCTGGACCTAGACCTTGGTTCCCCTGAAGTGTCGCAGTGGCAGTGGAGGCTTAATGATTCTCTGCTGCAGGATGCAGCGGTAGTGGGAGTACTTGCTGCGGAGCTGCAGAGTTTTTCGCCTCCAACGCCACGCCTGATGCTCCTCCCCTGATGGTCTGGGAGGCCCATAAGAGCTATTTACGTGGAGTTCTGATAAAGTTGGGTGCTGGGAGGAAGAGGGAACGATTGGCTCAAATTTCCGACCTCCTAACTAAAATTGGCCGGTTGGAGGTGGTGCATAAACGGTCGCAGGCTCCTGCCGCCCTGCAGGAACTGACCGTCCTTAGGGACCAACTACGTTCCGTGGTCCTTTTTCGGGCGAAAGCTGCCTTGGCTAAATGTCGCCGCGTTTTCTATTAGCATGGGGATAAGTGTGGTAAGCTTCTCGCCAGGGCTCTCCGTCAGCAGCAGGCGAGGGCGTTCATCCCTGAACTCTCCACCTCGACGGGCCGCAAGGTGCACTCCACAGGTGACATTACCGAAGCTTTCCGTCTCTACTATTCTTCACTTTACAATCTGTCTCCGGACTCAGCGCGGGAGACGAGGATACAGGCAATCTGCTCGTACCTTTCGGCTTCCGGCCTCCCTTCCCTTTCCGTGGAGGCGGTCAAGGAATTGGATGAGCCATTGCACCCAGGGGAGTTCACTGCGGCCCTGCAGGGAATGCAGACGAGTAAAGCACCCGGTCCGGATGGATACACCCTTGCCTACTATAAGTGTTTTGCGGATCTCCTATCCCCGCATTTTCTTTCCGCATACAATGTGGCTGGGGAATCGGCGCACCTCCCAACAGACTCACTTCGTGCTCATATTACAGTGATTGCCAAGGAAGGCAAGAATCCCCTGTCCTGTGCGAGCTACAGGCCGATTTCTCTTCTCAATATTGACCTGAAACTCTTCACCAAGATCCTGGCCTCTAGACTGGCCCCTCACTTGCCACGTCTAATACACAATGACGAAGTGGGTTTCATCGCTACGAGAGAGGCCAGTGATAATACCACTAAAGCGATTGACTTGGTCTACCATGCTTATTCCTGTCGTATCCCAATGCTAGTTCTCTCGACGGACACCGAAAAGGCGTTTGACCGGGTGAACTGGGACTTTCTTTTTTCAACCATGGAACACGTGGGCTTGGGAGGTCGCCTGATGTCCTGGATTAGGGCTATTTACTCCAGTCCGTCGGCAAGGGTTAAGGTTAATGGGTCCCTTTCGGATCCCCTCGACATTACCAATGGCACTCGTCAGGGTTGCCCCCTCTCGCCGCTAATTTTTGTCCTTACCCTGGAGCCCTTTCTATGGACGGTACGGGCTAATGTTGACATCGCTGGCCTGTCGGTTGCGGCGGAAGAGACCCCCAAGGTAGCAGGTTACGCGGACAATCTTCTCTTCTTCCTGACTACACCTCTTACTTCTCTTCCCAATCTCTTGAAGGAATTCCGCGTCTTTGAATCATTGTCGTACTACAAGATAAACCAGACGAAATCGGAAGCGCTTGCGGTGGGCTTACCACCGTCTCTGGCATCCCTCGACAGGGCTGATTTCCCTTTCAAATGGGGTCAGTCACACATTCGGTATCTAGGGATTTCTCTTCCCTGCTGCCCCGACAAACTTTTTGAGCTTAACTTTCCGCCTTTATTGGCCCGTATCAAAAAAGACCTGGAGGAATGGTGCAGAGGACTGTTCTCCTGGTTTATCAAGATGAATGTGACGCCTCGCCTCCTATACGCACTCCAAGCTCTGCCTATCTCCGTCCCGTCCTCCTTCCTTAAGAAGGTTAACCAGGTGTTCCGGGAGTTTCTCTGGGTTAGGGGTCCTCCCCGCCTAGCTCTGAAGGTGCTGCGGCTACCTAAGCTAGGCGGAGGTATGGCACTACCTGATGCTGTCCTCTACTCTGAGGCCTGCCATCTCGCACGCATACTGGACTGGTATCGTCATGGGGCCCTGAAGCAGTGGGTTAGACTGGAGCGGTGTTCTGTGAGCTCCTCTCTCGAGTCTGCTTTGTGGAGTTCCAACCCGGTGCCCAGGGATCTGTCGGCCCACCCGACTATAGGCTCCACTCTCCTTATTGGCCGACGTTTGTGCCATAATGGTACCCTAGCCACCTACCCTTCGCCTCTCCTTCCGGTGATTGATAACCCGGCATTTCTGCCGGGGGTTGACCAACCGGGTTTTCGCTCTCTGAAGGCCGCTGGATGTCATCAGGCCCGGCATTTCATGAGAGCGGGGACCTGGATCTCCAGGTCTCTTCTGAATTCCAGTGCGACCTTTGCTGTTCTGTCATTTTGGCAACGGATCCAGCTCGCCCATTTTTTGCAAGCTCTGCCTTCGGCGCCCCTATTCACTCGATGACTTACATATTTTGAGGACCTGTGTTCTGACCCCTCCCCCCTGCGCCACACAATCTCTCTCATCTACCGTATGCTGGTGACGCCGGACGAGTCTTTCCGTCCCCCGTACATAGCGCTTTGGGAAAGGGACCTGAATATAAGGTTCACGGAAAGATTATTGTTCTTTGCTTATAAGACCTCTCGTTGTTCTCGGTACCAGGAAGTTGGCTATAAATGTCTCACTCGCTGGCACTATACCCCGACTAAACTCCATCGGATGTTCCCTACTGCTTCGGACATCTGCTGGCGCTGTGGAGACGCAGTAGGGTCTTATCTGCACGTGTTCTGGTCTTGTATTAAACTACAGCCCTTCTGGACATCTGTTCTTCGTATCACTCAAAAATTTACGGACCATACTCTCTCGTTAGACCCAGCCCTCTTTCTCCTCCACCATCATGAATTTCCGCGGGCATCCTATCGCAAATCATTACTTCCGCTCCTGTTTACGGCGGCGAAGAGTTGCATTCCCCCGATTTGGAAACAGAGTCAGCCTCCTACGGTGGCGATGTGGCTCCGCAAGGTTGCCCGTCTCAATGAAATGGAGGATCTGGTTGCCACTGAGCACGGTACCAGGGACAAATTTATGAAACGCTGGTACTACTGGCATGACTTCACGTTTACGACGGAATACAAAGACCTGATTGCCTAAGCAGTGACCGTGGAGGTGGGTCGAGCCTCCCCGCCCCTTCCCTCCCCCCCGCCTTTCTTCTGCTTTATTCAACCTGTCTCTCTGCTGTGTCCTCTTGTCTACCTTTCTTTTTGTGTTTAATACTGTGTTTGGTGTTCATTTTTTGCACTCCCCTGTGTTTTTGACCTGGATATTAGCGACTGGCCAAACGACACCTTCATATCATAGGTATTCGGATATCTGGGTCTGCATTCAGTTCTCTCCCCATGAGGGCATGCCTGTGCTGGACCCCTTGGTACCTATCCTGGGCTCTGGGACTTTGGGGTGGTACGTCCCGTCCCCCTGTTACCCGCCTACAGTTGGATGCCGGTGGGGCGGGTGGACTTCCCTAGATATGCCCGACAAGCTCCTATGTCAATCGTTAGTCATCGCACCTTCTACCATTGGGGTCTGCGGATAAAATATGTATCTGACAGGGTCTTCATTGCACTCCTATTTTTGCACCATTGCTCGATGTTAGAGATACGGTATCTGCTGTGAAAATGGACCACTGCTATCTTTCTCGTGATTGGACTTTTTATATTCATGTCCATTGATGTTTTACTGTATGCCTTCTTGTTTTCATGTTTTATTTCATAAATAAAGAATTAAAAAAAAAAAATTTTATGTTCGCGTACGGCGAACGCGAACTTCTGCAAATGTTCGCGAACGGGCGAATCTGGGCGAACCGCCATAGACTTCAATAGGCAGGTGAATTTTATAACCCACAGGGACTCTTTCTGACCACAATAGTGATGGAAAAGTTGTTTCAAGGGGACTAACACCTGGACTGTGGCATGCCGGAGGGGGATCCATGGCAAAACTCCCATGGAAAATTACGTAGTTGACGCAGAGTCGGGTTTTAATCCATAAAGGGCATAAATCACCTAACATTCCTAAATTGTTTGGAATAACGTGCTTTAAATCATCCAGTGTGTGAATACGATCAGGTATGATGTTGTATTGATCAGGTAGTGTAAGGGTTACGCCCGCTTCACAGTGACAGACCAAACTCTGACCTACCAAACTCCCCGTTTAACGCACCGCAAACAACCGCAAACAGTCCATTTGCAGTGGGCACAGTACAGTCTGTGGGCCTGACACTCACTGGCAGGCAACTGCAATTATACTACAGAGGAAAAATGAAATTACTTTTTTATCTGCAAGGTGCTGTGCCACCCTATATGAGTGGTGGGCACTGGCAGTGGGCACAGTTCAGTCAGTGGGCCTGACACACACTGGCAGGCAACTGCAATTATATTAAAGGGTAAAAATTAAATGACTTTTTTATCTGCAAGGTACTGTGCCACCCGATATGAGTGGTTTGCACACAGTACAGTCTGTATATATATATAGAATAAATAAATAAAAGCAGACTGATATACCAGCCCTAAAAAGGGCTTTTTAGGGTGCTGTCAGGATGCTGTCCTTACAGCAGGAGTGGACACAGAACACTGGCCTAGCTAATGATTTCCCTATTAATTCAGCAGCAGCAGCACTCTCCCTGCTCTAACTAAATCTGCAGCTTCAGAATGAATCTAAGATGGATGCTGTCCTTGCTTTGGAGGTGGGAGGGTCTGGGAGGGAGGGTATGCTGATTGGCTGGAATGTGTCTGCTGACTGTGAGGTACAGGGTCAAAGTTTGCTCAATGATGATGTATAGGGGGCGGACCGAACATCGCATATGTTTGCCCGCTGAGGAGAACGCGAACAAGCGATGTTCGCCGGCGAATAGTTCGGGACATCTCTATTTGAGAGACAAATAGCGGAGGATAGTAAAAAAAACCCAAAGAAATTCTTTAAATATATCAACGGCAAAAAAACTAGGGCAGAGCATATTGCACACATAATTAACGATAAGGCGAGGATGGTTACAGAGGACACTGAAAAAGCAACGGTGCTGAATGCTTTTTTCTCGTCAGTCTTTACACAGGAAAAGGAGGGGTACACTGACCATGACTGTATGGTTAGTAGTAATACACAGGTCTTGCAGCTATGGCTAACAGAGGGTGAAATCAGAAAAAGGCTGGATAAACTTAACACAAACAAATCACCAGGTGGCGTACATCCGAGAGTACTCAAGGAACTCAGTAAGGTTATATCTAGACCACTGTTCCTGATCTTTGCTGACAGTATTATGACAGGAAATGTACCAGGGGATTGGAGGAAAGCTAACGTGATTCTGATATTCAAAAAGGGGCTCACTAGCTATGACTAAGTGCTATGTACCAGCCAATTGCAGGATTTGCTCACTGAAGTGTACGTGACCGAGATGAACTGCCTATCTTGTTGGAGGCCGGCTATGAACTTTACCCCTTGGGCCACATGCCCCTGTTGTGGGTCTCTTTACTATCATTGAATGGAAGGGACTGAGGAGCTGCCCCATCTCAGTGAGGATCGACTGCCGATTCCTCAGATATCCTCTGCTCCTTCCAGTCCCTCCATCTTCGATAGATTCCTGATCCCTCCTACCTCTCTGAGCACCATTGTCAGCCAGGAAGTTCATGAGTTGGTCTCCTATGATGAGGAAGGGGTCAAGCAGCCAACCAAACCACCTGCATCAGGAGAACTGCCCATCTGGGATGATGACAAAGTGACCACCTGCTTGCAGGATTCTTCAAGTCCTCCTGTTACTGCCCTGCTGGCTCCAACAGCGGTGACAATGCCTTTCAAACTCAAGATCACAAGTTCAATGGACTTGCCAGTTCGTGACCAAAAAGTACTGCTGTCCCCCACTCTGGATGCTTTCTTTGCAGCTGATTCACCAGTTTCACCAGAGTCATGCAGTCATCCCCTTCTCACCCTTAGAAATTCATCAAGGTGTACTAGATGCTTATATCTAGCTTCTGAAGATTGCAGTATCTGGAACTGCCTCCTCCCTTCTATGTACTACTCCCAAGGGTTCTGGGGATAAAAAAACCATCTCTTAAGGTTTGACGTATGTCTTCCTCTGCTTCAATGCTCGTCCTCCTTCTCCCTCTCCTCTTTTACGTTCTGTGACATAGGAAGAATGGTGCCTGCATAAGGTGGACTTTGAGAGGAAAGGAAGTCCTCCTCTTCCTCCCGCTGCTCTGCCTCGAGTGCCCTGTCCATATTGCCACGCAGAGTCTGCTCCAGGAACACAACAGGGATTGTGTCATTGATGCATGCATTGTCACTATCCTTGTGGCCTCCTCTGATGGTGACAGTACAGTGCAGAAATCCTTTATCAGCAGCCATTGGCATTGGGAAAAAAAAGCAGAGCCAGCCTGAGGCTGTCATTGTGCCATACTCACACAGGTACCCATTGCCGCCGCAGCATTGCCAAAGTCGAGTTCCACCTGGTGGGCATGTCAAAAATCAGGCAGTTTACGGGCAGATGGAATTCCTTCTGAATTTCAGCTAACCGAGCACTGGCTGTGTATGACCGTCTGAAATGGCTACAGACTCTTCTGGCCTGCTTTTGCAGATCTTCCAACCCTGGGCACCTATTTTGGAAAAGCTGCACAACCAAATTGAGGAGATGTGCCTAGCATGGCACATGTGTCAACTTTCCCTGTCTAAGGGTGGACAGGAGGTTTGTGCCATTATCGCACACCACCATTCCTGGCTCAAGCTGGCGTGGTGTGGTGTGGCGTGGCATGAACCACCTCTGGGCCTGCACCTGCAAAGCTGCATGAATCTCTGCTCTGGAGTGGTTAATATCCCCTAGACACACCAGCTGAAGCATTGCATGGCACCTTTTAGCCTGACTCATTAAATAGCCCCTTGAATGCTTAGGGGGTTCTTGTGGTTCATAGGACAATTTAGCAGAGGAGGGCATTGGGGATGAGAAGGAGGAGGAAGAGGGAGTAGAGCTGACAAATATTGCATCATCACCATTAGCTGTATGGAGACATGGTGGCACAACCATTTGCAGTACTGAGCTCTGTCCTGCATCCTTCCGAATTACAAGCAGAGTTACCCAGTGTGTTGTGAATTAAATTTAGCGCCCCTGACCAAGCTTGCTGGACCACGTGTCAGCAGTAATGTGGACTTTGCGGCCAACTGCTTTGCCCAACAATGCCACAACATTGCCTTAAGTGAAAAGAAATAGCGTCTGGGAACCTGCCATTGTGGTACAGCACATTCTGCAAATTCACGGAAGGGGGCAGAATCCACCAGATGGAAAGGCAGAAGTTGTGAAGCCAGCAGCTTTGACAAGCTTGCATGTAGATGCAAGGCATGTGGGTGGCAGTGACTGTATTTTATTTTTTTTTTGCTGCAGCAGATGGGGCAGAGAAATTTTCCGGCTATAGTCTACAGCTGGTTGTGTGCTACTGGCAGATGTGCTGCAAGGACCTGGGACACCATGCGCTATACCATAATACCTGTCGTTGGAGGCTGCTGAGAGATCATGAGGTATAGCGGGGGTAGACTGAGGAGAGTAAGGAGGAGGAACAGAATTGCATCCCTTTTGTGTGGCTTTCAGGTACTCTTGCCAATGATGGTGGGAGGTTAAATGCCTTGTCAAGCATATGGTACCCAAATGGCTGGTGTTTTGCCATGCTTGATGTGCTTGAGACAAAGTTTGCAAATTGCAACAGTGTGATTGGCTGCACATGTGCTAAAAAAGGCCCAGACAGCTGAGCTGTGCGAAGGATGCCGGGAAATAAGAGTTTCACAATTTGATGGAATGAGGTAGCTGCTCTCTACTCTTTCATGATGACTGCCTCGCTGGGGTTGTGCCTCACCCTCCCTTTCCTCCTCTGCTCCCGCTGACACCCAAGTGGTGTCAGTGACCTCATCATCTCCCTCTCCCCCATCCTCATCACCACTGGAGACAACTTGGCAATATGCTGCGGCTAGGGGAACATGACTGCCAATTTGTGTACCAGTGTTCTCCCCTCTCTGTAGGCTCATGTTCCTACTTTCCTCAACCTCAGAACCAACAACTGAATCAAGTAATGGCTGTGCATTGTCAAGGAGAAAGTGGCTGATGCTGTGTTCAAATAACTTTTAAACTAGGTGTTGGGGGGGGTGGGCTCAGAGGTAGAGTCCGCTAGTAGGGAGCAGAGGACAAAAGGTATTATTGGGGTCAGCAACGACAATACAATCGTATTGACAACCACTGGGGGGGGGGGGGTCTGTGCGGACAAACCTCAGACCAAACAGAAAAAACTCAAGTACAAACCCAACACAGAGGACAAGGGGGCACTCTTTAAGTCTAGAAGAAAATTGATTTTGTCTCCAAATACGTAAAGGTTTCTTCACCGTAAGAGCTGTGAAAAGGTGGAATAGACTCCCTCCAGAGGTGGTTCTGGCTAGCTCACTAGATTGCTTTAAAAAGGCCTGGATTCTTTCCTGGGTGTACTTATTATAAGTGGGTACTAATATTTATAGGTAAAGTTGATCTAGGGAATATCCGATTGCCTCTCGGGGGATTAGGAAGGAATTTTTGCTGTAGCAAATTGGATCATGCTTTGCTGGGGTTTTTTCGCCTGGATCAACTGTGGGTATAGGATTGTGTATATGGGATTGTATGGTTGAGTTTTCATTACTTCGATCGGGTCTCCGATGACGTCAGGTCTGGTTTACTCGGCTGCTAAAGGCGCCGATTTTAAAAAGTGACTGTATTCAAAAATGCAGTTTTCAGCATTTTCAATGCATAGGAGGGGTCTAGGGTCTTTTAGACCCCAGATCCCTTCATAAAGAGTACCTGCCACTGCCTTGCTTGTGACAGCAACAAAAGTGATCAGATTTTTTTTTATTTTTAAATCTGTGCTAAAATAAAATAAAATAAACAGGAAAAAAAATGTTTTAACCGCCCCCGTGAGCTCACGCACGAAAGAAAACGTATGCACAAGTCAAATCACTGTTCAAACCACACATGTGAGGTATCGCATGTGTGGTTTGAGGGGGAGAGCAATAATTTAAGAAAAGGAGCGACTCTGTATCGCTAAAATTGTAACAGTTAAAAATGTTTAAATCGTCGCCTATGGAGTTTTTTATTGACTGTAGTTTGTTGCCATTCAGTGGGTTTTAAATCATAACATGTTGGGTATCTATTTACTCGGTGTGAGATCATCTTTCACAATATACAAAAAAATGGGCTAACCTTACTGTTTAGCAGTAAATACAGTGAAATGTATTTTTCCAAAAAAATGGCTTTTGAAAGACCACTGCACAAATACCGCATGACAAAAATATTGCAATGACCGCCATTTTATTCTCCAGAGTCTTTGATAAATATATATATATATATATATATATATATATATATATATATATATAATGTTTGGGGGTAATTCTAGCAAAAAATACTGATTTTAACTTGTAAACAACATGTGTCAGAAATGAGCTTGGTCCTTAAGTGCTTAAATATATCAAAAAAACTAGGTCAGGGCATGTTGCACACATAATTAACGAGGATGGGAGGATGGTTACAGAGGACACAGAGAAGGCAACTGTGCTAAATGCTTTCTTCTCCTCAGTCTTTAGACAGGAAAAGGAGGGGTATACTGACCATGACTGTATAATTAGCAGTACATCACAGGACATGCTGCTATGGCTGACAGAGGGTGAAATCATTGAAAGGTTTCATAACATTAACAGAAATAAATCACAAGGACCGGATGGCGTGCATCCCAGAGTACTCAAAGATCTCAGTAGGGTTATATCTAGACCACTGTTGCTGATCTTTGCAGATAGTATTTTGACAGGAACTGTACTAGAGGACAGGAAGAAAGCTAACATGATGCTAATATTCAAAAAAGGGCAGAGGCATATCCTGGGAAATTATAGGCCGGTCAGCCTGACGTCAATAGTATGTAAATTCCTAGAAGGGATGATAAGGGACTATATCCAAGAATTTGCTAACGTCAACAGTATCATCAGCAGTAATCAGCACGGGTTTACTTCTTGTCAAACCAATCTGTTAACATTCTACGAGGAGGTGAGCTATGAGCTAGATAGGGGGAGACCTGTGGATGTGGTATATCTGAATTTTGCTAAGGCTTTTGATACAGTTCCCCACAAACGCCTAATTTACAAACTAAGGTCTGCAGGCAAAGACCACAAGATTTGTTTTAGGATAGAAAACTGGTTAAAGGGGTGTGTCCAAAGGGCAGTAATAACTAACACGTACTTAGACTGATCTGGAGTGGTAAGTAGGGTCCCCCAAGGCTCAGTCCTAGGACCAATTTTGTTCAATTTATTCATAAATAGCATTGAGGATGGGGATAATTAGCTCAATCTCAGTTTTTGCAGACGACACAAAAATAAGCAGGGCAATAACTTCACATCATCATGTAAAAATCTTACAGACTGACCTGAACAAAATAACAGAGTGGGCAACTACATGGCAAATGAGGTTTAATGTGAAGAAGTGTAAGGTATTGCACTTGGGGACTAAAAACATAAACTCAAAATACACTTTAGAGGGGGAACCTCTGGGGGAATCCAGAATGGAGAAAGATCTAGTAGTCTTAGTAGAAGATAGACTAAGCAACAGCATGCAATGTCAAGCTGCAGCTGCCAAAGCCAGCAGAATATTAGCATGCATAAGGAAAGGGATATATTCCAGAGATAAAACTATACGCATTGTAAGACATGAGGCCATACAATGGGATTAGAGGAGAAGCGATTTAACCTCAGGCTGCGCAAGGGTTTTTTTTTACAGTAAGGGCAATAAGATTGTGGAACTCTTCCACAAATGGTGGTAACTGCGGGGAGTATGGCTACTTTTAAAAGACTCTTAGACGTACATCTCAAAGAACACAACATTGAGGGGTATGGGAAATAAATACGTCCAAACACACATACATAGGTTGAACTGGATGGACTATTGTCTTTATTCAACCTCAACTAATATGTAACTATATGTAACTTAGCTGACTCCTCCATGCCTGATGCTGGGGCTATGGCAGGAATAGATGTGGACAAGGAGGCAGATTTAGCCACTCTGGCAGCTGCAGTGGACTACGCACTAGTCTCTGCTTGGGTGATGGAGGATGAGGAGGATGAGAATGGTTTAGTGAGCCAGTCCACCACCTCCTCTGCATGCTGTGGCTGGATAGCAAGGGCAACATCACTAAACAGAGGAAATGATGCCCTGCCTGAAGACTGACCACATCTGCCTTTGTCTGTGGACACATATGCTGCTGCCCCCCTCACAGTGCCATGGAAAGTTTGCCTCTCCTTGTTGGTCTCACATAATAGGGGGTTCTTATTAACAAAACGTAATAAAGATGTGGAAATGTGTAGTTGTTTGGTGTGTTGGTGGAATGTGTCTGTGTAGTGAGTACTCACTACACAGACACATTCCACATACACACTACAATATACTGCAGTAAAACTGCACTAAATATACTACGTTAAACAAGCACTAACACACAGTAACATACTGCGTTAAAGGTGCAGTAAAGCACTGAAATATACTGCCTTAAACGTGCACTAATGCACAGAAATATACTGCGTTAAACGTGCACTAATGCACGGAAATATACTGTGGTAAACGTGCATTAACACACAGAAATATGTTGTGTTAAATGTGCACTAACTCACAGAAATATACTGCGTTAAACAGCACATAATGTACTGAAATATACTGCATTAAACGTGCACTAACATACAGAAATATACTGCGTTAAACGTGCACTAAGGCACTGAAATATATTGCGTTAAACGTGCACTAACTCACAGAAATAGACTGCGTTAAATGTGCACTAACGCACAGAAATATACTGCGTTAAACATGCACTAACGCACAGAAATATACTGTGTTAAACGTGCAGTAACACACAGAAATATATTGTGTTAAACGTGCACTAAAGCACAGAATATATACTGCGTTAAACGGCATGTAACGCACTGAAGTATACTGCATTAAATGTGCACTAAGGCACAGAAATATACTGTGTTAAACGTGCACTAATGCACTGAAATATACTGCGTTAAATGGCATGTAACGCACTGAAGTATACTGCATTAAACGTGCAGTAACGTACAGAAATATGCTGCATTAAACGTCCAGTAATGCACAGAAATATACTTAGTTAAACGTACACTAATACACTGAACTATAATGCAGTAAACCTGCCCTGACTAAATAAACTGACACTAAAGTAAAAATGAATTGGTCACTACCTTGACTGAACTATCACTAGATTCACACTAAAGTGACACTAAAGTAAAAATGAATGATCGCACTACACTCACACTGATTGAACTATCACTAGATTTACACTAAACTGATATTCTACACTGATAATAGAATCAGAATAGCACACTATAGCACACTAACTCTCTAGTAGCACTGAACAGAGCCCTGTTCTATCTCTGATAGTGTGATATTCGCGGATATCACACTACAAATGACTGCTTTTGAAAGAATATTTTTATAGTGTGGGGTGTGACTAAGGGCAATGAGCCATGATTGGATAGAGTCATCATTATTTTCTTCAATCATGGCTCTGACAGTGCTATGTGCCTTGATTGGGCAAAGCATTCATTGCTTCAGCCAATCAGGGCTTCCAATGCACTGTGCAGCAGAGCAGTGCGTTGTGGTCATTCGGTGGGCCAAACAAACGTTTTGAACGTCCCGTTTGTCGAACGGGCAAACTCATGCTCAGGCCGAACCGTTTGTCCAATTCTGTTCCCTTATGTGCCCAAGAACTTGTTCAGGAAGCTCGAGGAAGAACGACCAAAGATTTACATTCTGCTACCTGGGAGAGGCTCCGCTTACTGGAACACCTCAGAGAATTCTGGTACCAAAACAAATTCAACGAAGCTCAGTATCATAAAATCTAGGAAGAGTAGAACACTGGCTGCCATATTTTTATGGACCAAGTAGAACTGGTTAAACCAAATTATGCCTACCCAGTTGTCTATCAGATAATGGGCACCTACCCAATCAAGGGAGAGAAGATCTTTCTTCCAGACCCAAATTTCTATGTCTAAATAAGAGACTTGAAACTGTTCCTGTTTAAAAGCTGTTTTAATGGTTTATGTTCCTGCTGCATCACTATTTACATTGTTAATGTTAGAATTGTATATTTTAATATATGTGTGTTATTTATTTGGTGCTAGTCCCAGCTGGGACAGCTTGCGAAAAGGGGGGGGCATGTGTAAGCAGGTTGAAATGCATTGGTACTAGTGAGATAGCAGCCAGCCCAGACTGGGAGTAAGGCTTAATTGTTGTAAGCTCAGTCCCTAAGCTTTTGGTCCTAGCCAGCCCACCTGTGTTAAAAAAAGGGGGAGGCTGAGGTTCAGGGCTTCTTCTTGGCTAAATTGATTGGTTCCGCTCATGGTACTGGAAGTGCTACACCTTGCAGTCCACTGAAGACACTGGGACTTTAAGAGGCATCCAAGCCATGGACAATGCCATAATGGATTCTCACCTCAGAGAGGCATACCTAGGCAGCCTTATTAGGGTTAGTGGAAGGATATTGTTCATATTGATCTGTTATGTCACACTTGTTCAGTAAAGTTATATTAAATGTTTAGAGCCCTGTCTGAAGTTATTCAAAGGGATACATGTTGGGTTTGGCGTATCTAAAGAACCAGGGTCTGTAAAGCACTAAAGCAAACTACAAATGCTTTACTTGGCTGGACAAGAAGAGGAGTGTAGTTGCCAAGAGTACCCAAGCACAAGTTCAAGACACAAGCAACCAGTCGTTGAACGTGGTACCTGGTAAGATGAAAGATTCTCCAGTAACGAGGAGGTTGTTATCTGGCTCCTTTCCTAGTGGTTGGTATCCAATAACAACTGGATCCCTACTCATGTTACTGAGGTCTATTGCCTGGTCTCGAGGTACGGGAAGTGAAGGAGTTAATAGGTGCATACATTAAGTCCACACTAGGTGCACGACAGGACCCTCTTCTGTTACTGGCAGTGAGGTAACAGAGGTATGCTGGACTGGTGGAGTGGGCACAGGCTTAGCATTGTCTTTATGAAGTGGCTTTTTGTTAGAGATTAATTGTAGCATTGGATTCTGGGATTCTAGGAGTTTTTCATTGCCTAGTTTTATCTTACGTATCTTCATTCATTCAAGTTTTCTGCACTTGTGGCCAAGTGCCCTGAATTTACCAAATAAGTGCTCACATACACATTCCCAAGCTTCAGAATAAGTATTTAGATTGAAACGTGGCCTAATCACACCAAAATGTACGATGTAAAAAATGAATTTTGCTGTAGCCCCTCAAATCCAGAACAACTGGCTAAAGGGGTAGAGCAGGGGTTCTCAACCTGGTCCATGAATGGGTTTCAGGGGATCTGTAAGGGTCAGATAAAACTTAACATTTACAATAACTATACAGCTTTCCCTCATGTCCCTATCAGGGGTTTTACATTGAAAGAAAGACATCTCCACTGACACCCGCTGCTATCCGATCCGATCCTGTCTGTGAAATCCAGACAGATAGAAACCCTATTTTCCATCCATCTTGAGGTTCGGATCGGATAGGATTGGATGAAAACGGACAGGCGTCCGTTTTCAACCGATCTCCCATAGAGGAGAGCGGGGATCTGACAGCTCCATCTTTGCACACAGAGAGGAGACAGACCTGTCACCTGCCTGCTCAGCGGGCATCGATCCCCAGTAAAACGGAGTCTGTCCAGCACACTGCCCATGTGAAAGGGGCCTTAATATATTGGCTTACCAATGCTTTTTTTTTTTTCTTTTACATAATAAGAAATGAAATATTTACTTTTATATTATGTTGCTTTTCTTATACTATAACATTATAGCATCAAAAAAACATGATTGGTACCAGAGGAATGCTGACAAACGTAAGGAATTCACATACCTTAACAGTGTCCAAAGGATGTCCAACAATAACACTAGAAGCGCCTGTATAGGAAAAACAAAACAAAAAAAAAAACCCAGTAATTTGGTAACAGAAAATTATCTGACATTATTATGACTGTCACACAGTGGAAAATGAATAATCCTGAAAATCTGTAAAAATGTCTAAGAGGTTATCATTACGAAAATAGTGCAACGAAAGATATGCTTACCTCCAAGATAACCAGCTACAAATTCATCTGTCTGGACCCTTCCCATAATGGAATTTGGTTCTGTGGTTTATTCTCCTTTGCAGATGCAGTACTTTTACACACAACTACATGTCCTGTCAAAGTGTATTTGCTTTCTTCCAGTCCAAAGGTTTTTAATGTACAAAACAAATGTGTTCTCCTGGCAGATGCAGCAGTATCTCGTGTCATCTGATTTTTTTCTACCAATGTCAGTTACAGTTTACGATTTCAATGTTTTCACTCCTAGTGTTAAAATTATTGTGCTTGTGTGGAGTGTGGGGAATTACATTGAGGACTGAAAACTCACTGTGGCTCTGCCATGTCTAGTCCACATTGCTATCAGTCCACAAATGCACAAAATATGTTGGCTTTTCATAAAAGATATTTGCATAGCATTTTCTGCTTTTTTACAGTGATAAAACCAGAAAAACACAATTAGTTAAAAGCGAATTAATTATTCCAACACTAGAGATGCGTATTTAAAACAACCTTTAATCGTCTATACAATCTTGACCATTGTGTACATTTCTGCTCCGATGATTATCCTTTAAGCTATTAGGTGTTTGATGTCAAAGGAGTGAGACCACATATTTCTGAGCTTACAATCTTTTTACATTATGATATATGTCTGCTTCCTTGCACGTTTAAACTTTGTTTGCAGTCTTTTTGCTTCATAATCACA
This sequence comes from Pelophylax lessonae, assembly GCF_965119305.1. Lineage (NCBI taxonomy): Eukaryota > Metazoa > Chordata > Amphibia > Anura > Ranidae > Pelophylax > Pelophylax lessonae. Next base: position 410,216,355 of record NC_138771.1, on the reverse strand, counting down.
TTAATCCATCCAGTTCCTGAAATACAGCATGTGATAATAACTTTCGGTCTTTAAGAATGTCTATCATTATATTTTTTTCTGTTATGTTCTTTATGGGACAAAGTACAATAAAAGTGTTGATTTGCTAAAACTGGAGAGTATTACAACCAGTCCACATAGTTAGTCCCCGTTCACACTGGGGCGACCTGTGAGGCGACCTGGCTCGCACCACGACCTCGAAGGTCGCCCCGGTAAGTCGGATCGCCCCAGTGTGAACGGGGCCTTAGTGCCTCAAAATGGTAAAACACATGATTAAAAATTGTTAAAGCTGAAAATAAAACAAAGTGTCAAAATAAATGTAAAATGTATTTTAGCCAATAGGCATTGATTTACCGTACTACAACTGGAGAGTGAAAAATACGGTGCAGCTCTGCATAGAAACCAGCTTCCAGTTTTTTTGGCAAAGCTTATTTGAACAAGCTGAGGTTAGAAGCTGATTGCACAGCTGTACCAGATGTTGCACTCTCCCGTTTTAGTAAATCAACCCCATAGTGCTTTGCCCCATATTGCTGGGTGCTTCCTAACCCTAGCTACCCTATCCTACCCTTTAAAGTAGAACTATAGGCAAAACCTTTCAATTTGGATAGAGTAAGGGAGGATTATAACACCTGTTAATTTTTTTCTGCCATCTGTGTCCCATTGGGGAGAATTACCTTCACTTTCTGTCCCATAGCCAAAGCAGGAAGTGAGAGGAATTCCCTGAAAATTAAGGGAATCTCTTGGAGACCCCAAGTCACCAGAACTAGTGTCCTCATCGAAAGATTTCACCTCTATTACTTTTCTGGGGACAACCCAAAATTTGGCATATTCCTTTACTTTCACTTTCAATGAAAATGGTAAACAGGACAAATATAGAGGGTGAATCTCCCTAATGGGGACACAGATAGCAATAAAAGCATAATAAGTGTTCGAAACCCTCTCCACTCTGGAAAAATGTTGCCTTTAGTTATACTTTAATTTTGGTTTATCATTTACAGAATAACATAAAACTGGAATAAGTGACAAGTGTGTGTGCTTAGATTTATATGTTATTAATTAACAAAATTAAACTTTTGCTGTGAACTTTATCTTGTTACTGAATTGTGTGTTGCTGACAGGTCTTTTTAACTTTCATTGTCCTCATTCTTATTTGATTTATGTAGATTATATTTGAACCTATATCTAAACATAGCTGCACAATAGAGATGTTTCATGTGCTTTTGTAACCATCAATATTTCTTTGATGTGCTTGTGTTGCTTTGATGGACTTTGTAGACCCCAGCACTTGAGGCACATACCCTTGTCTCCTGCTTGGTGCCCCAGGTCTAGCTACACCCAAAGTTTAAGCAATGTTGAATTAATTTTTAAGAAACTAAGACCTGACACCAAAGATCTTTTTAGCTGAGTTCCCACTAATCACCAGGGGACACATCATAATTTTACATGTAGCATACTAGACCTATTCCAAATTGCTGCACTTAACCACTTCAGTCCCGGAAGATTTTACCCCCTTCCTGACCAGGCCCTATTTTGCGATTCTGCACTGCATTACTTTAACGAACAATTGCACAGTCGTGAGAAGCTGTACCCAAACGAAATTGACGTTCTTTTTTCACCACAAATAGAGCTTTCTTTTGGTGGTATTTGATCACCTGTGCGATTTTTAATTTTTGCGCTATAAACAAAAAAGTGCAAACATTTTGAAAAAAAAAACAACAATATTTTTCACATTCTGCTGTATAACATTCCCCAAAAAAAATTTTAAAAATCAAAATTTTTAACATTTTAGGCCAATTTGTTTTCTGCTACATATTTTTGGTAAAAAAAATCATAATAAGCGTATTTTGATTGGTTTGCGCAAAAGTAATCGTGTTTACTAACTACTGTAATGATTTATGTCATTTTTATTTATTTATTTTTTTTACTATTAATGGTGGCGATCTGCGATTTTTAGGGGGGACTGCGACATTGTGGTGGACAGATCATACCCCTAACTGACATTTTTGACACTTTTGGGGGGACCAGTGACATTACTACAGTAACCAGTGCTAAAAATATGCACTGTTACTGTAATAATGATACTGGCTGGGAAGGGGTTAAACCCTTTGGGTGATCAATGGGTTAAATGTATGCCTCATGCTTTCTGATGTGTGTGTGGGGGGGTTATGTGACAGAGACAGAGATCGCAGGTTCAGCTATGCTGAATCCTGTGATCTCCTCCTGTGTGTCACTGAGAAGATCCCCCTTCTTTGTTTACATAAGCAGGCAGGTCTTCTCACAGTTTCCCCGAGGATCGGGGAAGGGAGGCGGCCAACCGCCGCCTCTCCTCCTCCGGGCCGACTCCGGAGCGCGCCTCCCTAGGAACCACTAGGAGTCCAGCGACGTAGGTCTATGTCGCTGGACCCAGGGGAGCCGCACTGCCGCAGTGGGATTACTGTGAGCAGTCGGCAAGTGGTTAAAGTGATTGTAAAAGAATCATTTTTATTAAAAAAATATAAATGTTATACAAATCTGTTCTGCGCAGTGGTTTTTCACAGAGCATCCCTGATCCTCCTGAATCACACCCCCTTAGAAGCCGCAAGTAAACTGGATTCCCCACTCTTGCACAGCCAGAATTTTCACAGGCATTCCAGAGCCAGAGAACAGTCCATGACCTTACCTTTTGTTATTTATTGAGGGTCAACAACCTGGATAGGGATGGGAGGCCATGGGATGCCCATCCGACTTCAGCAACAAAGCCTCGGCCACAACCCCAGGGACATCTCCCCACATACAGTCCATATACACAGGGCCGCTGATAAGCCAGTACAACCAGCCCTGTTGTACCGGGCCCTGAGTCCTCAGCTCAGCAGGGGGGCCCGGGCATTCTAAAAATCAAACACATAGTGCAGATTAAAAAAAAGCCTTTCTGAATTAAAACCAGGCAGCACCTCCTAATGACTTAGCTGGGTGAGTTTTTCCTTTTTCTGGGCCCCTCTGCAGTGATGTGCTGGTAGGTGTGGGAGGGACTACTTCTTCTATTTCGGGCGCATGTCAATTCAGTGCCTGCTCTGCATAGGATTCTCTGTATATTGCCTGCCCTGGCGGAGTGATCTATCTTCCCCTGCTCACAGCACTCAGCTCTCCTCCCCATGGAAGCTGTGAGGTGGAGAGGAAGCAGATCAGCCGAAATTTCTCCACAGGAAGCAGCACTGCAGGAACTGAGGAGGTTGGTGATGACTGACTGTCTGAAGACACATTTATTTCACATAAACTCAGGCAGGGCTATAAATTCAAGGAACGTCCAGATTGTCTCTTTATTTAATTAACTTTGTGAACGTTTGCTGGATTGCTATACCTAAATATGTGTTTGCCTGTTATTTTTTCCCGAGTCAGCCTAAAGGCTTCTATAGTAAATAGAAAAAAGTTATGCTTTGACATGTGTGCTTTTCAATCAAGCTGTCTGAAAACAGAAACGTTTTTTTTTTCAGGTTGGAAATAAAATGCTAACTAACCATATAGCAGTGTCATTGAATGCATCCTGTCACTTCTGTTACAAGGGAAAGTATCAGGAATTCAATATGTAATGAATGAACAAAGAGGGTTCTCTCTGCCAGAGGTGGGAAGCATTGTGACACTGCCCTAAAAAATCTCTGCTTTCACTTTATCTAAAAACTAAGATCCCAGACAGAGAGAGAGAGAGACTGAGAGGAAAAGAGAGATAGATATATAGATGGGGAGAGAGATGGAGAGACAGAGAAAGAGATGGAGAGAGACAGACAGAGAAAGAGAGAGAAATGGAGAAAGAAGGAGAGAGAGAGAGAGAGAGAGAGAGAGAGATGGAAGGGGAAAGAGACTCTGAAAGCCACAGATAGAGAAAACAAGATATAGAAAGAATTACAGCTGGAGGGGCAGAGAGAGAGAGAGAGAGACAGATAGATAAATATAATATATATTGTATAATATAAGATAAAGATGGAGAAAGAAGCAGAGAGGTAGGGAGAAAGAGAGGGGCAGAGAGAGAGATAAAGAGAAGAGAGAAAGAGAGAGGGGCAAAGATAAAGAAAGAGACAGAGATAAAGATTATATAATACAGAATAAAGATAGATAGAGAGAGAGAGAGACTGAAAAGATAGAGATACAGCAGAGAGAGAGATAGAGAATATATATATATATATATATATATAGATGGACAGAAAGGGAAAAAGAGAGAGCAGAAAGATATATGAAGAGAGAGGAAAGGATGAGATAACGAAAGAAAGAAAGAGGAACAGAGTGAACAAATAAGGGAGGGAAGAAGAAAGAGGAACAGAGTGAAAGAGGGAGGGAAGAGAGAAAGAGACAGAGAACAGAAGAGAGTTCAGAGAGGAGCAGTGAGATGAACTGCAAAATCTATATACAGTATCTGAAGCATCAGCTTTTATCAAGAGAACATTAACTTGTATAGAAGGCTGTATATGGTGGCACCTGTAGCTCCTCGGGTGCAGACATTTTATGCCCAGCTTATTTTTAGCCTCCATGTATATGAGGCCTGAGTTCCCATCACCACTGCTTTAAAATGGGGTAGGGATAGCACTGGCAGCAATTTATTTCAGAGCCACCCCAGTGCAATTTCAAAACAGCTAGCTTACCCTCAGCATTTTCTGTGTGCCCCCCTTTGGATTTAGTAGGAGGCCAAAACAGGGAGGGGGCTTAGTGATGAACTCTTCCTTCAGCAGCTGAAAGCTGGTCTTTCCCTGCTGCCAGCTTTTATCTTCTGAGAAAGAGACAGTCGTCCCTCACTAATGCCCCTCCCTGTGTGGGCCCCCTCCCAGCCCTGGCTCTAATGTTAGCTCTGCTCCTGAGTTTGTTATCTCTGTACCTTTGTTTCTCTCCCTCTGTCTCTCTGATCTAGAGCTCTAACTGCCCAGCCTGTATATTTTTTTCATCTCATCTTCATTTTTATTTATTAACTCAGTTTTTTCTTTTAGATTTAGCTGGAATTCAGTGAGTTATGTTGTATTTGTTTCCGCTAATAATGATTTTATTGTATTTTTAGCTAAATATAGCTTTAATATTTTCTTGGGGGCCCTGTCAGGTAGTCTGTGAGGGGCCCCGCGATTTCTATCAGCAGCCCTGCATATACAGTACAGTATCTATGCACAGCTTCAACTTCTTCCTCCAGCACACACTTGCTTGTTCCAGCTATGTCACTCTGTGAGGATCTCACAGGCTCCAGTCAGATGTAGCAACAGCCCATTACAGGCAGGAGCTTGCAGTCCCTATAAATGAAGAAAAGTAAAGTGACACAGTTGTACGTTCATATAATTTTCTCTCTGTGGCCACTGATCCCAGCACCACATCTTTAGGCCCTGCTAGCTGCAGCAGCCGCTTTCACTAGCCCTCCATGCCAACTTCTCCACACCACCTGGCCAACTCCCACCAGCCCACCCTGCTGACCCCCAGGGAATGTAGAAGACTCAAGCATACGGCTGTCCCCAGGGAAGACTGACCACTGGCGGCATTCTCCCCCCTGCCAGTCCCAAGCAGCGCTGATCCACCCACACTGCCCCCCTCTTTCTCTCGTGCCTCCAAGAAGGGCCCCCTCCCGCACATTTTGGCAGGACCCCTTCAGCACCTTGGCCCTTCAGCACGTAGCTGTCTTAACACTGTATCTCTATCCGAATGCCCAGCTGGCATTGCCCATGTCTATTTATGAGGTAAACTCTGCCCCCTGCCAGCTCACTACTGGGGATTGGCTTAGGTCTCATAAATATTCCAGGCAGCGCCTCCTAACCTCCTGCCCACTAGCTCTAAAACATTCTCCAATGTTCTAGAAACAGCGGGAGGCACCAGGAGTCATCCATCCCTGACTCACTAAACCCTGGCTTGGCCCTGAGCTAACTAAATTTAACTACACTAACAAGCCCTAACTACTAATCCTAAACTTAACTGTAGTTTAACCCTGAAAGTCAATCTCCAAGCAAAAATGTATGTCGGAGAAAGCAAATACTGTACTGTGTTATAATCAATTGCTCAGTTGTCACAAACATTAATTAAATATGTTGCATCACTTACAATGTCTGACTTAGGTATGGGTGATTTCAATTGCATGTTGAGACAAACACTTTTTTTTTTTTTAGTTTTTGGATAGTAGGGAAGGATTAGACCCCCTGTAGGGTTTATACTGCTATCTAGTGCTTAAATTGGGGAGGATGTATTCTTTATTTCTGTCCTGCTGACAAAAATTTCACCCTATAAGTAATGAAGGAAAATCTGCAACAGGAATGGAAATACGAATCTCACAGGGGTTCTAGCCTTACCCTACTATAAATAAAAAAAAAATTATATTTCTGCCTGTGGTGCGGTGGAGATTAACCCTCATTTCCTGTATGAATAATGTTGTGACAGACAGGAAGTAAGGATAAATCTCTCTAATGGAGCCCCACACAGCAGTAAACAATGCTGTCAGTGCTTCATTATTGGGGAATTATGTAATCTACAGTATTTACTAACACAAAATAATGTAATTTGACAAGAACATTGACTATTGCAGGTAGCTAGCCCTGAAATTGTTTTTATTTTTGTACCGACATAATATAACTGTGCAACTGTGCACTATACAAGAACGATACATTTTTCATCCTACCGTTGTTGACTTGCCAATTAAGTACATTTTGCATACTGTTTTTATTCTACAGTGAGCCAAATGGTGATGCATCTTAACTGCTTGGCAACCTTGCCAAGATACAATACCATAGCAACTAATGATGCCATCAAAAAAAAAAAAAAGCTGAAAAAGACCATTATGCAGCTGAGAAAAATTCTTTCTTTCTTTTTTTTTTTATTTTATGTTTGTTTCTTTATTACAGATAAATCTTTAAGTGATTCCATTAAAAGTTGAAGCCTCACCCTTCCCAAGAACAGAAATTCTGGCAGAACATTTTCTAGCAAATTAATCCAGTGTGTGTTCTGTCAAATGGAGGATGGGGGAAAATGCAAAACAGTTCCAAGCAGATTTTCTCAAAAATAATGCCTTAAGGGTTATGTTACACAACACAAAAAACATATACACTTATCTCTTTTTCTTTCTCTCTCTCTCTCTCTCTCTCTGCCTATCAAGATAGATAATAAATGAAGCTCTTATGAGATTATAGGCTATCCACCAATGTGACTATATTGTGGCAGGGCTGAGTAAAGCCTCGTACACACGCAACGATTATCGGCCGACCGATCGTCCAACTTTTGTCCAAGTTGTGTTTTGTTGGTTGGAATGTGCCTAGACTGCACACAAATTTTCTCGGCCAACAAAATTCTACTTCAGAAGTGATGTCATGTGTTGGTTTGTTTTCTTTGTGTTTTTTCTTCTCTGAGCATGCCCAGACTTGCTCATCAGATTTTTCCCTGTCCAAATCTGTACTGACTGCACAAAAATCGGCTGTTGTGTTGACGGCCAACAAAAATTTTATAGCCTGCACACCAGATTTTTTTCAGGCCAAAAAGTCGGAGTTGGTTGTTGGAAGCATCATACTAACAAGCGGAAAATCGGCAGATCGGACGTTGGCCGAAAATTCCCTGCCAATTTTCGACGCGTGTGTACGGGGAATTAAAGGCCAAAGTATTCTCTATCTGTTTTGTGCCTGCTCTCCAAAGAAGTCTGTTTAACTACTTCAATACCGGGCACTTTTCCCCCCTTCCTGCCCAGGCCAATTCTCAGCTTTTAGCACTGTCTCCCTTTGAATGACAATTGCGCAGTCGTGCAACACTCCACCCATATGACATTTTTATGATTTTTTTCACACAAATAGAGTTCTCTTTTGGTGGTATTTAATCACCACTAGGTTTTTTATTTTTTGCTTAATAAACAAAAAAAAATTGAGCAAAAAATGTGTTTTTCTTAGTTTCTGTTATAACATTTTGCAAAAAATAATTTTTCTTCTTAAATGTAGGCCAAAATGTATTCTGCTACATTTTTTTGGTGAAAATAACCCAGATCAGTGTATATTATTTAGTCTGCAGGAAAGTTATAGAGTCCATATACTATGGTATACAGGTGCCTGTCATAAAATTTGAACATCATCAAAAAGTAAATTTATTTCAGTAATTCAATTCAAAAAGTGAAACTCATATATTTTATATAGATGCATTACACACAGAGTGATATATTTCTAGCATTTCTTTATTTTAATTTTGATGAATATGGCTTACAGCTAGTGAAAAACCCAAATATCAGCAGCTCAGAAAATTAGAAGATTACATAAGACCAATAAAAGAAAAGGATTTTTAATACAGAAATGTTGGCTTTCTGAAAAGCATGTCCATGTACAGTATAGTATGCACTCAATACTTGGTCGGGGCTCCTTTTGCATGTAATAGGGCATTAATGCAGCGTGGCATGGAGGCGATCAGCTTGTGGCACTGCTGAGGTGTTATGGAAGCCCAGGTTGCTTTGATAGCGGCCTTCAGCTCATCTGCAATGTTGGGTTTGGTGTCTCTCATTTTCCTCTTGACTATACCCCACAGATTCTCTATGGGTCAGTCGAATTTGCTGGCATATCAGGCGTGATACCATGATCATTAAACCAGGTATTGGTACTTTTGGCAGTGTGGGCAGGTGCCAAGTCCTACTGGAAAATAAAATCAGCATCTCCATGAAGCTGGCCAACAGAGGGAAGCATGAAGTGCTCTAGAATTTCCTGGTAGAGGGCGGCACTGACTTTGGACTTGACAAAACACAGTGGACCATCACCAGCAGATGACATGGCTCCCCAGCTCATTACGGACTGTGGAAAATGTTGCATTTCATTTGGAAATCAAGGTCTGTAGGAAGTAGAGAGACACACAATCCAAGTTGCATGAGGTCCAGTGTGAATTTTCCACAGTCAGCGGATGCACCTGTATATCTGAAAATTGATCAATCCTGATGTACTGATAGCCTCTCATTTCTGGATGCCTGAAAACACCAGGACATACAAATATCCCCCAAATGACCCCTTTTTGGAATGTCCAAGGTATTTAAAAAGAGGCATGGCAAGTCTTTTTAAGTTGTATTTTTTCTCTCTTTTTTTTTTTTTTTTGAAAATTGAGAAATTAATATTTTAATATTTCACATGCTGTTACCAGTTCAGTTAAGAATTACCATAAAATGGGTATGGCGGTGATCAGGGAAACTGACTGGTGACAGTATGTAAAAACAAAGTAATTTTTTTTTTTTTTTCATTTTTGTTTTCCTTTTTATTACATTTTTAATTTTTTTTTTTTTTTTACTATTTGATCAGAGCAATGCAGTGTTAACATAGTAACACTGTACTACTCTGGGGAAGTGATCTGAATTTTTTTTTTTTACACATTATGATTGTTTATAAAAGTGAATTTCACTGGTATAAGCATTCATTTTTACTGAATAAAACTGATTCATTCAGTGTGTTTTGTTGTGTTTAGCTGTGATTGGTCACATCTAATCACGTGGTACAGATTGGCTGTTATTGGCCCTGTCTGTAGCATGTGATCACTGTGACCAATCACAGATAACAACACAATTGTACACAATGGATGGCATGGAAGAAAGCCAAGCTACAATTGTCACGTGATCTGCTGTGATTGTTCACAGCAATCACATGGTACAGTCAGCGGGCCTGTACACTGATCAGTCATCAGCTATGTCCTATGGACACAGCCAGTGACAGATCGTGCCACAGTTCGCAATTAAGCGTGATCTGGGAGGGCATCACTCAACGTCAACCCAGGTCGGTTAGCATCCCACCCAGCCATCATTTTGCTATAGGGCAAGAACTGGTTAATGATGTGAGTTCCTTGTTTGCTTATTTACATGAGAAACAAAAGTAATACAATAAGGGCTGCTTTAAGTTGTTTTAAACAAACAAAATTTATATATGGCAGCTTTCCAATCCTTAAAACAGAACTAAACTTTCCTATTCTTTTCAACCAAGGAAGGTACCATCTATCTGTTTATTCTGTAGTTGTTATGGTGATGCACATGAGCTTACCTATGACAGTGGTCATTCAAATCCTTGAACGTTTGGTTGAGAGCTGGCCTAAGCACAGTGGTAAGCATGACAGTTAATACTAGGGGCATGTCTAGAATGTAAGTGTTTTGGGAACATTTAAATTGGTGGGTTTAGTTCTGCTTTAAATGTGGTGACTGCAATAGCTTTTCCTTTTGTAGTATTTTTCCTTTATTTGCACCTGGGGATCCTGCCAGCATGTAATTTCCTTGGCTCCACTCTATGGAAGGGCAGGAAAGCCCCCCTTGCACAGCAGCATTTTCAATATGGGAAGAGGGTAGTGTTAAGCTGGGTACAGATGAATGGCAATTCAGCTGGTTCAATCTGTGTTTATTCCTCCCTTTTGGACAGAAGTTGATCATTAGGTCTATTTCTGTTGAATGATCACACTGGAAAACCTACATTGATCAGCAGCCACTGTTCAGTCTATTCTAACAGCAGAGAGTCCTGCTGTCAGAATACAATGTCCTGGCCAGAGGGATTCCACCATTCATCTTGCTTGTGTGGATATGGGAATCATTATTTTTTTTTTTTTTATTCAATCCATGACTGAATGAAAAAAATGTAAGTGTCCACCACTTTTGTTGGACAGCTTGGCCTACTTTAGGAAGTTAAAAAATAACAAACTTACAGGGAGATCAACAGGTGAAAGAAAAGGGAAAAATTTAAGTTCACCTTAAAGCGGCACCTTAAAGTCCGCTTTGTGATTTTTACCTAAAGGTAAGCCTATAATAAGGTATACCTGTAGGTAAACTGAATATCTTCTAAACGTGCACCGGTGACTGGACATACCGTGGCGGACCTTCAGAGCACTATGCCGTAACGAGGGCTCCCGCATGTATGCGGCATCGCGGCTCCAGCAACTCGCACAGCCGGTGTCCACGAACCCGGATGGAAGTTTTTTTGTTTTGTTTTATGGCAGAGGTTTACTACCACTTTAATGAAAGATATATATACTGTATATATATATATATACAGTATCTTACAAAAGTGAGTACTTCCCTCACATCTTTGTGAATATTTTATTATATCATTTTCATGTGAAAACACTGAAGAAATTACACTTTGCTACAATGTAAAGTAGTGAGTGAACAGCTTATATAACAGTGTAAATTTGCTGTCCCCTCAAAATAACTCAACACGCAGCTTAATGTCTAAACCGCTGGCAACAAAAGTGAGTACACCTCTAAGTGATAATGTCCAGTTAGCCATTTTCCCTCCCCGATGTCATGTGACTCGTTAGTGTTAAGGGGTTTTAGGTGTGAATGGGGGGCAGGTGTGTTCAATTTTGTGTTATCGCTCTCACTCTCTCATACTGGTCACTGGAAGTTCAACATGGCACCTCATGGAAAAGAACTCTCTTAAGATCTGAAAAAAAGAATTGTTGCTCTACATAAAGGTGGCCTAGGCTATAAGAAGATTCCCAAGACATTGAAACTGAGGTGCAGCACGGTGGCCAAGACCATACATTAGTTTACCAGGACAGGTTCCACTAAGAACAGGCCATGCCACGGTCGACCAAAGAAGTTGAGTGCACGTGCTTAGCATCATATTCAGAGGTTGTCTTTGGAAAATAGACATATGAGTGCTGCCAGCATTGCTGCAGAGGTTGAAGGGGTGAGGGGTCAGCCTGTCAGTGCCTAGACCATACGCCGCACAATGCATCAAATTGGTCTGCATGGCTGTAGTCCCAGAAGGAAGCCTCTTCTGAAGTTGATGCACAAGAAAGCCCACAAACAGTTTACTGAAGACAAGCAGACTAAGGGCATGGATTACTGGAACCATGTCCTGTGGTCTGATGAGACCAGAATAAACTTATTTGGTTCAGATGGAGTCAAGCGTGTGTGTGTGGCAACCAGGTGAGGAGTACAAAGACAAGTGTGTCTTTCCTACAGTCAAGCATGGTGATGGGAGTGTTATGGTCTGGGGCTGCATGAGTGCTGCCGGAACTGGGGAGCTACAGTTCATTGAGGGAACCATGATTGCCAACATGTACTGTGACATACTGAAGCAGAGTATGATCCCCTCCCTTTGGGGACTGGGCCTCAGGGCAGTATTTCAACATGATAACAATCCCAAACACACCTCCTAGATGACCACTGCCTTGCTAAAGAATCTGAGGGTAAAGGTGATGGACTGGCCAAGCATGTCTTCACATCTAAACCCTATTGAGCATCTGTGGGGCATCCTCAAAAAGAAGGTGGAGGAATGCAAGGTCTCTAACATCCACCAGTTTCGTAATGTCAACATGGAGGAGTGGAAGAGGACTCCAGTGGCAACTTGTGAACCTCTGGCGAACTCCATGCTCAATAGGGTTAAGGCAGTGCTGGAAAATAATGGTGGCCACACAAAGTATTGACATTTGGACCCAATTTGGACATTTTCACCTAGGGATGTATTCACATTTGTTGCCAGCGGTTTAGACATTAATGGCTTTGTGTTGAGTTGTTTTAAAGGAGTAGTCTAAAGCAAAGTTTTTCTGGGGGAAATAGAGCATCACACAAAGTTATAACACATTCAAATATACTCACGTTTTCCTTATGGTCTTTTTCCTGGTCTTCTCCTCGTTTTTCTCTCCGGCCGGAAGTTGGGTCTTGTGATGACGCTCGACTTCTTTCTTCTTCATCCGCCGCAATCTTCGCCCGGTGACTCATCGATTCCCAGGAGTCACTGCGGGCTGCGCCGGCCTCCACGCCCGGAGTCGAATACTCCCCCTGACCTAATTTATGCATATATGCGCTGAGCTGAGCTGTCATTGGCTCAGCTCAGCAAACGCCGATTGGAGCGCTGTCCTCCAATCAGCGGTTACGTACCGCGCATGCGCACGTCAGACCGTAGAAAAATCGGAGCTCGGCAAGCCAATAGAAGAGGACGTATTTTATGAGGCGGGGATAGGGAAATAGGTGCGAGAGGAGGGGGCGTGTAATATTATAATTTAGGGAGGGGGCCGAGCGGAGGAGTCACAGGGGGAGGGCAGGAGATTACCGGAAGAGATAAGCGGGCATGCTGGGAGAGGTAGTTTTATCATGGCGGCCATAGAAGAAAACCCGGAAGTGCTGAAAACTTCGGGAGGGAATAAAAGAATAACCGCTGGGCCGATTTTCTTGAAAGTGGCGACATTGAAAAGGTATTTCAATTGGCTAAATTCTGGCATTTTGTGGAATGGGGCTTCAGACTACTCCTTTAAGGGGACAGCAAATTTACACTGTTATACAAGCTGTACACTCACTATTTTACACTGTATCAAAGTATCATTCCCTCAGTGTTGTCACATGAAAAGATATAATAAAATATTTACAAAATGTGAGGGGTGTACTCACTTTTGTGAGATACTGTATGTATATATATATATATATATATATATATATATATAGAGAGAGAGAGAGAGAGAGAGAGAGAGAGAGAGAGAGGGGACTTTAGAGGACCCACCAGCGGGGTTGGATTATATAGAATTGTGAAAAGATGAGAGAATTTTCCTTTTAATTCATTTCCCAGCAATGCCTTTCTGAAGGTCAGGTTTGCTTCCTTTTTTTTTCTTAAAAAATAAACCTAAGGAGGAGATCTGGAATAGGCCATTGCTGATCCATTCTGAAAAAGCTAGTTGGCTGTTTTTATGCTATTACATTCTGAGAAAGAGACTTGGAACAAGTATGTGAATCAAGAAAGCCAGAGAAAAGTCAAGGCCCCGTTATCCGTATGCTTGTTAAAAGTCAGTTGGTCACAGTAGTTCAGCATACCAGACAAGAAGCTAGTATTCAAAAAAGAATATTGTGATAATATATTGTGATAATATTTTTCTATATTTCTGTCATGACATGCTCCTTAAAGATTGTGCTGCGGTTGACAGACATCTTTTTCAGATCCAATTACCATCCATTCTCAAATTTAGCCCCACACCAACCTGTAGTAACTGGTTGGTAGAATCAGAAAGATTGGCAACCGTAGTTCTAAAAGAGATTGGGGGTTTTTAGGGGGGACTAATTTGAACCTAGAAGTCTCCTTTAGATTAGGGGGACATCTGATATCTGCCTCCCCAGGTGAACGAGTATGGGGTACATAATAACTGTTGTTACTTCTTTTAAAAAAAAAATTTGCAATGTCCCTGATGTACATCCAGTTGCTCATTGCAAAGGATTCAGCCAGGGATCTTGGGTGATCTCATTGATCAAATATGGTCATGGCTCTATTTGGTCAGTTACATCACCCAGGATCCTTGGCCTGTTTGTTTACCAACAGAAGCCAGCAGGGATCTGTTTTTTAGTGGCAGTAGTGCTACTGCCACCAAATGACAGACGCTCTGGTCTGTTTGCAAACAGAAGCCGTAGAGAGATCTGTAGTGCTGCCACAGCTTCTCTGTGCTGAACAAGATGATCATTTTTTTTTTTTGCATAGGTTCATATCTTACATGGCAGTGCCCTTCTTTTTTTTTTTTTTTTAAAGTGCAAATTCGTTTTTAAAAAGGTCACAAAGACATAGCAAGATTTGGCTCCCAACTATTTTAATGGTGTCCAATGCTAAGATCAGGGTTTGCAAACTTCCCGCTGGGTTTTTGGGACATCTAGAGAAATTAACTTTGCCTAGTTTGCTAACTACTAGTCAGGGCCTGCCAGACTGTTAGGCATTTATAACCTTCCTTTGCTAGGTTGTTTTTCTTATATATTATTTCAAGTCATTGTTTTAAGGGTTAGTTCACCGTTACAGAAAAAAAAATGTAAAGATGAACTAACACCCTCTCCAGTCCCCGCTGTACTTACGACCAGGGTTGCAGAGCTTTCATCAACCCTGCAGCTGCTCCTCCAGTGGTCTGGGGATTTAAAAACTCTGCTCTTCGTGCTCTTCTCCATCAGCGCTTCCAGGATGAACCAGAAGGTTTTTATTTGGTCAGTGCCCTCACATTGACAGGGCAAGCTCCAAATATCCCCTTATATAAAAGGAGGTTATTACTAGAATTCCCAATTGTAGGAACATGTGTGAAGAATCTGCACAGTCATGGGGTTCTGGGGGATGTTATTATGCTACATTAGTAATTGCACAGCTGGAAAAAGAGAGGTAACAAAGGAAGCACTTATACTTGATAACGAAACTCAGACCAGTGGTTAAACTGTCCCAACCAAATGGACTGTAGAGTATAGGTCTAAATTTCTAATGACTTTGAGTCAGCAAATGTTTGTCATTTTGCAAACAAAATGACATACCAGAAGCAATGTAGAAACAGAGATTGCTGTTCACTTAGGCTATCCCTGTTCTCACTAATGCAAAAGTGCGCTGCCACTGAACACATTCTATCAATCTATTAAGAACTAGGAGACTGCAGATGATACAACAGTGAAAACTGGTGAGCAGCAAGACATTTTTAATAATTCTTTATTTACAATTTTTGCAATCATGCAAACAAGAAGGGAAGAGGGGTTACAAAATGACTCAGAATGACATGTCTGAACCATTGCATACTTAATAAGTATAATAACATGACAAATGGCACAGAGGGAGGTGGAAATCATGAACTAAGAAGAATTCCAGATTTGTTGACACTTTTGCAGAAAGATTTCTCCTGAGCATTTATTGTATGTAACTCTCTTATCTGTCATTTTATAGGAAGAAAAAGAAAGACGTCTAAATGACTGTTAGATAAGAAACAAAAGATAAAAGGCCTTGGAGTAAACCACAAGAGTGGTTTACTCCAAGGCCTAAGCAGCTAAGAGAGGCGAAAGAAAACAATAACAAAAAAGTATTTTTGACAAGAAAATAGGCCAAGAAGGTGTGGCAAAGAAGAAAAGATCAGAGTAGGTATAAAGTTGGGGAGGGGTTCCTGAATGCGGCCATCACCAAGCAAGTTGGTGTGAGGGCTTTATCAGTGGACGGTCTTTCATGCTAAATCACTATAAATCAATAATAATTAGAGATGTTCGGTTCACAGCAGAACTCGTTATGGAAAATGTTCTAACCCGAACGGTTAAAGTATATAGAAGTCGAACAGGAAAAATCAAAAAGTGCCCATTTTGAGGGCTTATATGCAAGTAATTGGCCATAAAAGGGGTATGGGGGTCTGGGTACTGCCCTGCGGGACATGTATCAATAAAAAAAAAAAAAGTGAAAACAATCATTTTTTCAGGAGCAGTGATTTTAATGATGCTTAAATGCAACAATAAAAATTTAAAACTCCTTTAAAAATAGTTCCTGGGGGTCCCCTAATGTGCCTTTTAAGTGGCACATCTGTAGCATGTATAGATCATGCTACAGCAAAAATGACATCTCTAAAAAGAAAAAAAAACAAGCCAAACCCTATTTAAAATGAGTCACAGGTTGCAATTGCCAGCTCCTGACTATTACATATTAAAGAAAAAAACAGTGCAGGGTCCCCCCCCCCAAAATTCATACCAGACCCTTATCCAAGCACGCAGCCTGGCAGGTCAGGAAAGGGGGGGGGGTTGAGAAAGTGCCCCCCCTCCTAAACCATACCAGGCTGCATGCCCTCAACATCGCCTCTTCCCAACAACCCTGGCCGTTAGGTTGTCGGGGTCTGCGGGTGGGGGCTTATCAGAATCTGGAAGCCCCCATTAAAAAGAGTAAATTGTAGCCTTATTCATTCACCAAAAAAGTGTACAAAAAATAAAAACACAGACACAGTTTTTGACAAGTCCTTTACTGAAAAATAAAAAAAACAGTATCCCCCAGTGTCCCCCGATCGTCAATCATGCCGCCCGCCGACCCAAACAAAATATAAAAAAGTCCACTTTCGTTGAACGCTTCTGCCTGCTCCATGGTTTGACAGTTCTTATATAAGGAAGGGGCATCACCTGGTGGCCCCAACCCCTCGTGACATCACGGACTGGTGCATGCCGGGTCATTGATGTCATGAAGGGTGGGGCCACCAGGTGACATCAGCAGTGTGAAAAATGTACTTTATTGATAGAGGACAAAAAATTAAGCACTAAGTGCTATAAAATATGGAAAACATATCAATTGGAAATAGCATGTTCATGGGCCCATAGACTACACAACAATGAAAATCGTGTCCCAACTCATCAACACACACTGGTATTGCCTCACAGGCTCCACCCCCCACCCCCACCCAGACCCACCAAGTATATTTCACCCCTCAATATACTGGCAATAAACCCCAGGGATCCTCTTGATTGAAGATTTGTGTATATCAGGGAAAGGAGAAAGATATCAAAACCCCATATATCCCAAACTGATAAAGTCAGGTAATTATTAGAATTTGAAAAAAGCAGTTCAAGGGGCTAGAAAAATCAAAAACCAGAAGAAATAATGTCCAAACGTTTCAAAGACACCTGGATTCAGCAATCATATGAGATGTAACTTATTAAGTGAAGAGTCTCTCAAGCTCTTGCCAGCGACCAGATGCTTAAAATCAATTATTGTGGTGAGAGCATCAAATAGCATCTTTGAGGTGAGTATATAAAATATAAAGGGTGAGTCACGCGCTGTCTGGGGGAATGTAAAATCTGAACAAACTTTTTCCCAAATGCTGCAAGCACCGGTACTGAAAATCATGCAGTAAAAGCTAGAAAAGGGGGGGTGGGGGATACTGCGCTTCTGGGAAATATTGAGATAAGACAATTGATAAATAGATAAAACTCAGATATGTGATAAAATGTGTATACGTAAAAATAAAATCCCTCACAGGGGTGAAAACACTAAATTGGTGTATAAATTACTATAATATATTCCGTGTAAAAAACAATCCTTATAGAAATAATAAAACGATCAAACCTTCATAAAACCATTCAATATAAAGTAAATTGGTGTATTCATAAAGCAAATCATAAGATGTTCTACTCTTAAATATAAAAATAGTTCAAGTGACAGGTAAAGGTGCTCAGTGCTCAAAATAAGATGTGCAAGGTTTACTTAGTCCATTATATACATTGCTGGTGCCCAAAAAATCAAAGCTCAAGATTAATAGTCCAATGGTGTATTCAAATCAATCCACAGCCAAACGATGGTGTTAACCCTCCACCTAACACTGTGACCAAAAAGTGGGGTGCTTCTTCTCCTTCGTGAACCCCTCTGGGTGTGCTAATCGCTCACCTCAATCTCTCAGACCTTGCGCCTTTCAGAGATCCCAAGGGCTTCTCTCTACTCCTACTCTATCAATCAATGACAGTATTCATCCCCTGAAGAAGCCACGTGAGCGGAAGTGGCGTAACGCGTAGGGACGCTATACCGGAAGTGACGCAGGTATGCGGAAGTGAGGACCGCGATCTCTAACTGTATGCGCACGTTGTTGAACGAGTAAATGTGAGTTTTTTTAATCTTTGTGGTAATAAAGCCGTTTTTACACAAACAATATTGCACTATCTTGAGCCTTTTGATTTTGAGATTCATCGGCCACGGTGAGAGGACAGGAGGCTGAGCCATTCTAGGCAGTATGAATACCGTCATTGATTGACAGAGTAGGAGTGGAGAGAAGCCCTTGGGATTTCTGAAAAGCGCAAGGTCTGAGAGATTGAGGTGAGCGATTAGCACACCCAGAGGGGTTCACGAAGGAGAAGAAGCACCCACTTTTTTCGACAAGGTACTGTTGCAGAGGGAAAAGGCCTGGATCTTTAGACTCAATACCTTAGTTCCCAATGGCCTGAATACGGAATTGAGTCTAAAGGTGTTCCTGGAGCCTTAGTCTTTTAGGGCCCAGCTCTATATATCCTAATTTCTCTATATTGATTTTGCTTTTGATGTGGTATGAGACATCAGACCTGTAGGATATATGCCCAGTTACTTCTATTTGCAGACCGATACATAAAGAAGTAGGTATCTGAGTAAATCCGCGCTAAGGATGTCAAAGGATAAGTAAAGTATAAGCACAAAGGAGCTGCAGCCTCCCTTAAACTATAGCCAGCAGACTATATAAATAGAAATGTAAAATGAAAGGTGATGGCGCTGCTTCTTATAAAGTGCAAATGAGTATATAAGATTTTTGAATATATAGCATAAATATAATTGAGGGATGGGTGAGAAAAAAATCAATGACCAGGTTAAAAGATATGTTGTTGTAAGGAATAAAAAAACTTCTATAAAATATGAGATATAAGATATATAAGAAACAACCATCAGAGGGCGTAATGCAAAGTACAGGCTACAGCGAGAATAAAATGTAATAAATGTATAACAATAAATAAATTGATAAAAAATTCCAGACAGTGCTGATACCGTAAGTGATAATATAATTAGGTGAATCAAATAATAATAATGAATAGTGCAAATATGCAAAAAAAATATATAAATTTTAAGTGTGCCGGAAACTATTATGCACAAGAGAAATGTGCAAAAAGCAATTAATATAAAGTGCAACAAGAAGTGATATGATATCAATATCAATATCAATGATAATATAAATAGGTGAATCAAAGAATGGTAATAAATAGTGCAAATGTGCAAAAAATTATATATATGCGGGAAACTGTTATGCACAAGACGAATGTGCAAAAAGCAATTACTATAAAGTGCAACAAGAAGTGATATGATATCAATAAATATAGTCCAGAGGGTGCAAAATAAATAAGTGTGCAACACAGTTAATTGCGGGTGGATAAAAAAGTGCGGGAAACTTATTAGTGCAAAATGCAAATAAAGTGGTATTCAATCAGTCCATATAAATGATATGTCCATAAATTGGTGATTGTGACCACAAATAAAGTGAACAGGTGTCTTACGGTGACCCCCAGGTGGGTGACTGGTGAGTGGTGGGGTGGCCCTTAGTAGAAAGACCTACTCACCAGATGTACCCACCCCACACAGGGGTATAGAGCGGGTACTGCAGAGGTATCTCGTTTGATCCTGGCTCTGTATGATGGTTCCCTTCCTGGGGAGCTATAATGTGGGGTCCGGAGTTTCTTAAATTGGGGTCCTGTGCAGGGATCCTATGCAAATGGTGTGGTATCCAAAACTTCGTGGGTTGTTCAAATATGGCCACTCAAAGGTATATGGATGGAAGGATTCATAAAAAAAGAGAGGCTCGATAGTGTGATAACGTTTAAATAAGCGTTTTATTTATCCAGCAACGAAAAATGGGTACTCACATGTATACAATGATAAAACAGCGAGGTATCGGCGTCCGGGAACGCAATGCGCTCCAACCAGAGACCGGAACCGGAAGTGACGTGACGGCGCTGTACGCGTTTCGTCATGTGACGTCTTCTGCCTCTTCTTGGGATTTCTGAAAGGCGCAAGGTCTGAGAGATTGAGGTGAGCGATTAGCACACCCAGAGGGGTTCAAGAAGGAGAAGAAGCACCCCACTTTTTGGTCACAGTGTTAGGTGAAGGGTTAACACCATCAGTTGGCTGTGGATTGATTTGAATACACCATTGGACTATTAATCTTGAGCTTTGATTTTTTGGGCACCAGCAATGTATATAATGGACTAAGTAAACCTTGCACATCTTATTTTGAGCACTGAGCACCTTTACCTGTCACTTGAACTATTTTTATATTTAAGAGTAGAACATCTTATGATTTGCTTTATGAATACACCAATTTACTTTATATTGAATGGTTTTATGAAGGTTTGATCGTTTTATTATTTCTATAAGGATTGTTTTTTACACGGAATATATTATAGTAATTTATACACCAATTTAGTGTTCTCACCCCTGTGAGGGATTTTATTTTTACGTGTACACATTTTATCACATATCTAAGTTTTATCTATTTATCAATTGTCTTATCTCAATATTTCCCAGAAGCGCAGTATCCCCCACCCCCCCCCCCTTTTCTAGCTTTTACTGCATGATTTTCAGTACCGGTGCTTGCAGCATTTGGGAAAAAGTTTGTACAGATTTTACATTCCCCCAGACAGCGCGTGACTCACCCTTTATATTTTATATACTCACCTCAAAGATGCTATTTGATGCTCTCACCACAATAATTGATTTTAAGCATCTGGTCACTGGCAAGAGCTTGAGAGACTCTTCACTTAATAAGTTACATCTCATATGATTGCTGAATCCAGGTGTCTTTGAAACGTTTGGGCATTATTTCTTCTGGTTTTTGATTTTTCTAGCCCCTTGAACTGCTTTTTTCAAATTCTAATAATTACCTGACTTTATGAGTTTGGGATATATGGGGTTTTGATATCTTTCTCCTTTCCCTGATATACAAAAATCTTCAAACAAGAGGATCCCTTGGGTTTATTGCCAGAAGATTGAGGGGTGAAATATACTTGGTGGGTCTGGGTGGGGGTGGGGTGGGGGGTGGAGCCTGTGAGGCAATACCAGTGTGTGTTGATGAGTTGGGACTTGGGACACAATTTTCATTGTTGTGTAGTCTATGGGCCCATGAACATGCTATTTCCAATTGATATGTTTTCCATATTTTATAGCACTTAGTGCTTAATTTTTTGTCCTCTATCAATAAAGTACATGTTTCACTTTTTCAATACCCTTGTTTGAGCCATTTCTTGCAGCTCTTTCTGTGTTTGTTTTTTTTCTATATAATATTTAAGTTGCTTGGCTCACCAGTTATATACTGAAAGGTATTTCATTGGTGTCTTTTTTTCACCTATCCTTATACTAAGGGCAGTGATATTTATCCCTGGAGCTCATCCCTTCTTCCCCTCTTTCCCTAAATGATTTCAGACATCAGCAGTGTGGCCCTGCCCCTTCCCTATATAAGAACTTTCAAACCGCGGGAAGTGTTTAACGAGAGCAGACCTTTTTTTTTTCTTTTTTTCCGGGCAGCGGTGTGGTTGGCGGTGTAATTGATGATGGATTGATAAACACTGTTTTTTTTTTTCGAGTAAAGGACTTGTCAAAAACTGTGTTTGTGTGTTTATTTTTTTTTTTGTACACTTTTTTGATGAATGGGTAGGGGTACTATGTACCCCTTATCCATTCACATTGGGGGTGGGGATCTAGGGGCCCCTAGATTCCGATAAGCCCCCCGACTGCAAACCCTGACAATCACAGCCCAGGGTTGTTGAAAAAAAGGCCCTTGTCCCCATCAACATGGTGACAAGATGCTCTGGGACAGGGGGGGGGGGGGGGCAGAGACTTTTTAATGCATGCTAACAGTCTGCTTGCTTCGCTTGCTGCAGCTCAAAATTGCATTATTTTTCTAAGTCTGTCTTTTACTAGAACCGCCAGATCTTTCTCCATCCTGGATTCCCCTAGAGGTTCTCCCCCAAGCCTGTAACTTGCGTTCTTATTTTTAGCCCCCAAATGCATTAATTTAAATTTTTCAACAATAAACCTCATTTTCCATGTAGTTGCCCACCCCATTATTTTATTCAGGTCTTCTTGTAAAGTATATATATATATATATATATATATATATATATATATATATATATATATATCCAGCTGTGATATACTTCCCTACTTTTTTTTTGTATTGTCAGCAAGCACGGAGATTGAGCTATTTATACCAACCTCTATGTCATTTATGAACAATGGTCCCAGGACAGAGCCCTGGGGTACCTCGCTTACCACTCCAGACCAGTGTGAGTACATGTTATTTATATATAAAAAGAAAGTCCCGCGCTATGGAAATAAAAGGTAAGAAATGGGGCCGCAGCCTCCCTCAAATATAGCCAAGGCTATATCAAGGATATAAATAAGCAGGGGTAGGGAAATGGCACTGCCCAGTAGGTGTGGATAATATAATAAAAATGCACTCTAGTGGGTGTCACAGGTAGGAAAATGAATATATGTATATCACATCAATAAATTAAAAAATAAATAATACATTATAAATCATACATGGAACTCATCAATAGCCACAATATAAATAAAGTGCTTGGTGCCGTGGTCTGTTAAAGTAAGGTGACTATGTGACATAAAGTGCAAACCTTATAAAAGTGATAGTATTGGTGGCTCGTGGGAGGTGTAGTAGGAACTCAATATATAATAAATTAAATACTAAAAAAATTAAAATAACTGATGACAAATACCATATAAAGTGATGGTGTTTAGTAAGAACTCAATATATAATAAGATAAGTGGTGCCAATACATAAATAAATGTATAATATTATAATTATATTTAGAATAGAACAAATTAAATTTATTTTAGGCAAAATAAATAATATAGTGATAGGTGCAACAGTATACCACCAAAGTTCATAGGCTAAGGTGCTCAATCTTCATGTGGCAATCCCAGATATCTTCATGTAAAAAAGAAGGGTGCCCAGGGTGGTTGTAAAAAAGATTGCACTCACCAGATTGCCCACCCCACACAGGGGTATTAGGCAAGGTATATTAAAGCTGTATACCACAGCGTAGAGGTAACTGCTCCTGTCAATCCTAGATAATACTCCTACTTCTGTACTACTCTGTACCAGGAGGGGGAGGGGACAGTGCTGCTCCTCAATACTCAACTTGCTCCCAGGTTAGGCTCTGGTGGTGGTATGTATAAAATGAACAAGGGGGGGGGACATATAGTGTGATATCGTAATACTACTTTTTTTTTTTAGCTCATAAGGTAAGGTACTCACATTTCCATAGTAAAAAAAACAGCATTTAAAACGCAGCCATATAGAGAGAGGAAAACCGCGCAGGCAGTCTGCCGAAATGAATACAGTTCCGGAACGATGTGCGTTCCATGAAAGCTCCGGATCAAGAAGTGACGCAACTACGCTGTACGCGTTTCATCATAGACGTCTTCAGCAGCATCATTTCACTTCCTGGTCCCATCTATATATACGCTGCGGTTGCCCGGCAATGAACCAAGCGGGATCGCAAAATGTGGAAGTCTGTGGTTTGTATACATACAGGAGCCGGGCACACCTATTGGTATTTGTTTGAGTGATCTCGAGTAGATATATGTAATCAAATACATTAATAAATAAATAAAGTGTCAAATGCATATATTACACTATTGCAGCATACATAAGATTAGCCCCATAAAATACATAGTAAATATACACTAAACAAATATTAGATAAATATGACATATAAAAAATATATAAAAAAGTCACTTTCGCTGCAGTAATATGGCTTCACCCCTGTCAGCTTGCTTTTTGGCTGCAGGCGTCTATAGGGATTTTTTGAGCACATGTTTGGAGTCAGGCATGACATCTGAACATGTGTATAGGGGTATATATACACACCCATGTATGTATATATACACCTGCACATATATAGGTGTGAAAGGAGCAGAAAACTAAATGAACTAAATAATACACCTCAGGAAGTGCCGCCATGGCTAACAGAGGATAGACTTAGAGCTAAACTAGAGAAACTTAACATAAATAAATCCCCGGGACCGGATGGCTTGCACCCGAGGGTTCTTAATGAGCTCAGCCAGGTGATTGCCAGACCATTATTCTTGATCTTTAAGGATAGTTTACAGACGGGTATGGTGCCAGCTGATTGGAAAAAAGCCAACGTGGTACCAATATTTAAAAAGGGGCCGAGATATATCCCGGGTAACTATAGGCCGGTCAGCCTAACATCAGTAGTCTGCAAAATTTTGGAGGGGATGATAAGGGACCACATACAAGACTTTAGTAATGAAAATGGTATTATAAGTAGAAATCAGCATGGATTCATGAAAAATCGTTCGTGCCAAACCAATCTGTTAACCTTCTACGATGAAGTGAGCTGCCACCTAGATAAAGGTAAGCCTGTGGATGTGGTGTATCTGGACTTCGCAAAGGCCTTTGACACCGTTCCTCACAAACGCTTACTGTACAAACTAAGGAAGGTAGGTATGGATCATAAGGTGAGTACCTGGATAGAGACCTGGCTCCAGGGGAGAGTCCAGAGGGTGGTGATTAATGGGGAGTACTCGGATTGGGCGGGTGTGGAAAGTGGGGTCCCCCAGGGTTCTGTCCTGGGACCAATCCTGTTTAATTTATTCATAAATGATCTAGAGGAGGGGATAGCTAGTACAATCTCAGTATTTGCAGATGATACTAAATTAGGCATGCCAATATCTTCTATGCAGGATGTGGAAATCTTGCAAGCAGACCTGAACAAAATAACGGGGTGGGCAACCACATGGCAGATGAGGTTTAATGTAGAAAAATGTAAAGTAATGCACTTGGGTGCCAGAAACCAGAAAGCAAGCTATTCACTAGGGGGTGAACCTCTGGGTGAGTCTAGGATGGAAAAGGACTTGGGGGTACTGGTAGACAACAGGCTTGGCAGTGGCATGCAATGCCAAGCCGCCGCAAGCAAAGCCAACAGAATACTGGGATGTATAAAAAGGGGGATTCACTCCAGAAATAAAGAGATTATTCTCCCGCTCTACAAGACTCTGGTCCGGCCACATCTGGAGTATGCTGTCCAGTTCTGGGCACCGGTCCGCAGGAAGGATGTGCTGGAACTGGAGAAAGTCCAGAGGAGGGCAACAAAAATAATTAGGGGAATGGAGGACATCGGCTATGAGGAAAGACTACAAGCACTGAACCTATTCTCTCTGGAGAAGAGACGATTGAGGGGGGATATGATATCAATGTACAAATACTGTACTGGCGACCCTAGCATAAGGAACAAACTATTCAGAGAAAGGGAATACAATAAGACACGTGGCCACTCACTAAAACTTGAGGAAAGGCGGTTTAACCTTAAAGTGCGTAAGGGGTTCTTCACTGTAAGAGCGGTAAGGATGTGGAATTCTCTTCCACAAGCAGTCGTATCAGCGGGGAGCATAGATAGTTTCAAAAAACTATTAGATGTACACCTTAAAGACCACAACATACAGGGGTACACAATGTACGGTTAAAAGCAAACACACACGCATCATGGGTTGAACTGGATGGACTTGTGTCTTTTTTCAACCTCACTAACTATGTAACTATGTAACTATGTATAAAACACTACTTGCGCTAATGAAATAATTAACACCAATATAGTTACGCTCCTATCACACCTATATATGTCCAGGTGTATATATACATATAAGTATGTGTGTATATATACCACTATACACAAGTTCAGATGTTTTGCCTGCCTCCAAAGAACCCAAGAAAATGCCCAAAAAAACGCTAGCGTAAAAAAAAAAAACGCCCAGGTGTATTGTTGCAGGCATTTTTTGGGGGTTTTTGGAGGCAGGCAAAACATCTGAACTTGTGTATAGTGGTATATATACACACATACTTATATGTATTTTACACTTAGACATATATAGGTGTTATAGGAGCAGAGCCATATTAGTGTTAATTATTTCATTAGCGCAAGCATATATTTCTGCTACTATCACACCTATATATGTCTAGGTGTATATATACATATAAGTATGTGTGTATATATACCCGTATACACAAGTTCAGATGTTTTGCCTGCCTCCAAAGAACCCAAAAAAATGCCCAAAAAACGCTAGCGCCAAAAAAAAAAACGCCCAGGTGTGTTGTTGCAGGCATTTTTTGGGGTTTTTTGGAGGCAGGCAAAACATCTGAACTTGTGTATATGGGTATATATACACACATACTTATATGTATATATACACCTATATATATATATTAGGTTTGATAGTAGCTGAATAATAGGTGTGATAGTAGCAGAAATATATGCTTGCGCTAATGAAATCATTTACACTAATATGGCTCTGCTCCTATAACACCTATATATGTCTAAGTGTAAAATACATATAAGTATGTGTGTATATATACCACTATACACATGTTCAGATGTTTTGCCTGCCTCAAAAGACTCCAAAAAATGCCCAAAAAAACGCTTGCTACTAAACCGGCAAGGTGTGAAAAGAGAGAAGCCACTAACCTGTTCTATAAGTGACCTAATAAAAACAATCTTTTTTTATGGTTCTGGACATGCTACAGAGCTGAAACATCACAGGTACACTTTTTAGACCCCCCAGATACTAAATCCAAAGATTTTTTTTTTTTTTTAATTAATTTTTTTCTTTTAATTTTTTCAATAATTGGCTCTCTATCAAAAATGACAACTTTTAAGAACTTTTTTTTTGTGTGATTAATAGTCCCTGGGGTATAACCCAGAACCCTAGGCACTTTTTAGGGGCATTTATTGGGTTTTAGGGCTTCAAAATGGTGTTTTTTGATTACCGAAGTTCGGGTCCCATTGATTTCAATGGGGTTCTGAAATCTGGGCCGAACTTTCAGGAAGTTCGGATGTTCTGGCCGAACCGAACTTTTGAAAAGTTTGATCATCCCTATTTGGGAGAAGCTTAGATAGGACCCTGTCCAATTTCAGTATAGGCCAGTATTTCTTTATAATGTGTTCCGTCAGTATATATTGTCTATTAAATCCTGTAATGAATGCTACCTCTGTGAAATTCTTTTTATTCTCTCGCTGTTTATATAACAGGTCTTCTCTTTTCGTTCTCTTTATTTGTTCTTTTACTTTGGTCAATTTCTCTTTGTTATATCCCTCTTCTTCAAATCTATTCACAAGGGTAAGTGCTTGTGCTTCGAAATCATTGATATTGTCACAGTTCCTTCTAAGTCTTGTAAATTGACTTTTAGGGATATTTTCTAACCATCTTGGGTGGTGACAGCTTGAGGTAGATATGTATCCATTACGATCTGTCGGTTTAAAAAAGGTTTTTGTCCTTAATAAATTACCCTCTTTAAAAACTTGTAGATCTAAAAAGTCAATGGATTCATGACTCCAATTACCCGTAAATTTAATACCATATTCATTATTATTTAGGTCCTGGAAAAAGTGCTCTAGTGCATCCTCAGGTCCCTCCCATAAAATAACAATATTATCGATGTACCTTCTATAAAATTTAAGATGGGGTATATTCTTTGAATACATCATTTTCTCTTCTAGCATATCCATAAATAAATTTGCTAAGGTGCGTAGCCTTATCTCATTGCTACTCCTTTCTTCTGTACGTAGAAATCTTGCTCATACCAAAAAAAAATGTTGCTCATGGCTAGGTCTAATCCCTCTAGTATGTATTTTATTTGTCCTTGTTTGAGATTGGTCCTTTCGTGTAAGGCCTTAGACACTCCTTGTATGCCATTATGTTGCTTAATACTTGTATATAGGGAGTTTGCATCTATAGTTGCCAAAATACAGCTTTCTGAAATATAAATATCTTTAAGTAATTTGATAAGTTCAGAGCTACGCCAATCTTCTAGTAAAGATGGGAAGATACGATCTTCCCATCTTTACTATTGGCTGTAAAAATTTGTCTATGTATTCGCCTAGTCTCGAGAAGAGGGAATCTATCCCACTGACTATAGGCCTACCTGGGGGTTTGACTGGGTTTTTGTGGACTTTCAGCAAATAATAAATAACAGGCGTCTTAGATGTTTCTGGTATCAAGTATTTGCTCTCCTTCTTGTTCAATATCCCGGCTTCTTTCCCCTTATGAACGAAAGTCTTGAGTTTTTCTTTATATTGCTTTGTGGGATTACTCTTTAATTTTTGATAGGTGCCCTCTATCTGTAATTCATTTGTCATTTCCTCTTGATAATACATTTGTCATTTCCTGCTTTCTTTAAAATAACCAATCCTCCTCCCTTGTCTGCGGGATGGATTACAATGTCTTTTTGTTTCTCTAGCTTTTTTCTGGTTTTCCAAATTTTATTAGTGTCTTTAGTTTGTATCTCAATTTTCCTCAAATCAGTTTCCACCATCTTTTTAAATGCTCCTAGGCAGTCACTCCCTGGTACTTTAGGGTTAAAAAGGGAGTGGTTCCTGAGATCTGTGTGTTTAAAACCATCTGGTGTGGTATGGCTGGGCCTTTAAGACTAAAACGTTTTTTTTTTTTTATATTGAGTTTCCTCATAAATTTTTGTAAATCTATGTAGAGTTCGAATTTGTCTAGATTCTTGGAGGGGGCATATTTTAAACCTAGGTCTAGTAAGTGGAGTTCTTCTTTTGAAAAAGTAACACGACTCAAATTGAAAATACCTTTACCTTCGCTTTCTTCCTCCCTCCTCTCTTGCCTCTAGCGCGTTTCCTTCTTCCCATTGGCTGTTCCAGGTGTTGTGTCTGTTATAGTCCTCCTGTTGGTGACCTCTCCATTGGCCTTGTTGACCTCCTCCTCTATAATATGGGGGTTCTCTGTGTTGTGTGTAATCTTGGTCCCAATTTTGGTAGTTCCCTCGAGGTCCTCTTCCTCCTTGTCTCCATTGGGGTCTGTGGTGGTCTTCCCCTGGGTCCACCCCAAAAAAAACCCCTCTGTTCCTCATTAGGTCCTGTCTCTGTTCTTCCTCTCCTGGGTGTGTAAGGTCCTGTTCTTCTCAAGGGGGAATAATGATTATAGGTAGGAACATTATATCTCTGTGTTAAAGGTGAGATTGGTCTCTGTGACCTTTGAGGTCTGTTTCTCTCACGTACTGGTGGGTTTACTTCTTAGAAGGTGTGCCACATTGCGACTAAATTTCTTTTGTTTTTTATTCTGAACCTCTGCATCATATTTGGCAATACATGTTTGTAGCTGTTTTTCTTTTTCTTTATATTCCCTAAGTTCTGAGAAAGGTGCTAACGAGTTTTTAAGAATTTGTGTCTCAATCTTTCTTAATTTAAATTTTCTCCTAATGATAATCAGTGTAAGGAGATCAGCCTCATGTCTGTTGAAGAAGGTGTACCACTCATCCATCAGGGTTATATCATCTATACCATCATTTGGGTTCACATCCCATCTCAATCTCCTGGGTGTGATCTTCTCTTTTAGGTACATCTCTAAGGTAGAGAATCTAGAGATGTCCCTCCAGACTCTGAGTTGTTTCTCTAAATCATGTTTAAGCTGTTTGAATAGGCTCTCCATATCATGATTATTAGGCACTAGAGTTGAGCGGAAACCTGGATGTCCGTGTTCGGCGGGTTCGGCCGAACTTGAAAAAAAAGTCCAGGTCCGTGTCCCGGACTTTTTCCGAACTTTACCCGGACACCGAACCCCATTGAAGTCAATGGGGACCCAAACTTTCAGGCACTAAAATGGCTCTAAAACACCAATGGAAAGGGCTAGAGTGCTGCAAATGGCAGCAAAACGTAGTTAAGAGCATGGCAAGTGCTCTGCAAACAAATGTGGATAGGGAAATAACTTAAAACAACAAAAAAAACCAGAAAAATAAAACAATGTTCTTCATCTGTGAAGGACGAGGCCCATATGGAGTAGGAGGGAGGTTGAGGTGGTGGTGGATGTGGCGGTGTCATAGGCGTGCGCACAGGGTGTGCCGGGAGTGCCTGGGTACACCCTAATCACCTAAGGCACATTAGCATTATCGCTCTGTTTGCCAGTGAGGAGATGGGAAAGATCTCCCTCGGACCTGCTCTGCCATAAGAGAAGTGCCACACACTTCTATTTCACTTTGCCAGCAGGGAGAGTAATGTACCGGGGCCATATACATGTAGGCAAACACATGCATGTGTATTTAAACTTTGGGGTGCACACCCTAATGCAATAGGCTGCGCACACCTATGGGCGGTGTAGGTGGAAGCGGCGGTGGAGGAGGACAAGGTAGCCAACACTGCTTTTTTTCAGTCATTTTAAATGAGGGTACACCCCAAAAGAGTGAGAAAGAGCAAAAATAGAACAATTGCTGGGTAAGGTCGGTATCCATCTCTATTCTGCACAAGGTACGGAAAAGTCCTGTGGGATCCATGCCTGGTTCATTTTAATGAACGTGAGCTTGTCCACATTGTCTCTGGACAGGTGGCTGCGCTTGTCTGTGATAACGCCCCCAGCCGTGCTAAATACACGTTCAGATAATACACTGGCTGCAGGGCATGCCAGCACCTCCAAGGCGTAAAGGGCAAGCTCAGGCCATGTGCCCAATTTGGAGACGCAGTAGTTGAAGGGGGCTGACCCGTCATTCACTACATGTGGTCAGTGTGGCCACCCAGTAATCAGCACAAGTTAGAATGTGGGCAACTCGGCGGTCGTTGTGGAGACACTGCAGCATGTAATCGCTCATGTGTGGCAGGCTGCCCAGAGGCAACGAAAGGCTGTCCTCTGTGGGAGGTGTATCGTCGGTGTCCTCTGTATCCCCCCAGCCACGCACCAGTGATGGCCATGAGCTGGCCTGGGTGCCTCCCTGCTGTGAACATGGTTCCATCTCCTCCTCCATCTCCTCCTCCTCATCCTCCAGAACTGTGCCCCTGCTGGACAATTGTGTCCCTGGCGTTTGTGGGTGCAGGAACCCACCCTTGGAGCCACTTGCGAATGACTGCCCTGAAAGCCTTGGAAATGTTACCTCTTCATCCTCCTCCTCCTCATCCTGTGCCACATCCTCTTCCATCATTGCCCGAATCGTTTTTTGAAGGAGGCATAGAAGTGGGATAGTTAAGCTGACAACGGCGTCATCGGCACTGGCCATGTTGGTGGAGTACTCAAAACAGCGCAACAAGGCACACAGGTCTCGCATGGAGGCCCAGTTATTGGTGGTGAAGTGGTGCTGTTCCGCAGAGTGACTCACGCGTGCGTGCTGCAGCTGAAACTCCACTATGGCCTGCTGCTGCTCGCACAGTCTTTGCAGCATGTGCAAGGTGGAGTTCCACCTTGTGGGCACATCACATATGAGGCGGTGAGCGGGAAGGCCGAAGTTACGCTGCAGCAGCAGGGTGAGAACGCCGAAAGTGCGCACAGACGGCCCGCACTTTCTGCAGCAGCTCTGACATATCGGGGTAATTTTTAAGTAACCTCTGCACCACCAAATTCAGCACATGCGCCAGGCAAGGGATGTGCGTCAAACCGGCTAGGCCCAGAGCTGCTATGAGATTTCGCCCGTTATCGCACACCACCAGGCCGGGCTTGAGGCTCGCTGGCAGAACCACTCATTTGTCTGCTGTTCCATGCTCCTCCACAACTCCTGCGCAGTGTGTGGTTTTTCCCCCAAACAGGCAAGTTTTAAAACTGCCTGCTGTCGTTTACCCCTGGCTGTGCTGAAGTTGGTGGTGAAGGTGTTACGCTGACCGGATGAGGAGGCGGTAGAGGATGAGGAAGCGGAGTAGGAGGAGTTAGGAACAGGAGGCAAACTGAAGCGCCCTGCAATCCTCGGTGGTGGAAGGACGTGCGCCAAATTGCTATTTAATTGTTTAAATAGCAATTTAATTGTTTTTACCCCAAGGGTGTAGATTGAATAGCGGAATAGAAAATATGATATTAAAAGGTGTATCTATCTCACACGTACAGACCCAGACTAGGCCCAGATTACTATTTTTTGTACCCCCAAAGGCAGGATGAGGAGTAGGAAGAGTTCGGAACAGGCAGGAGGCACACTGAAGCACCCTGCAATCCTTGGCGGTATGAGATGCGCCCCAAAAATTGGAAAGGTGTATCTCACACGTACCGATACAGACTATCCCGCAATTTAATTGTTTTTACCCCAAAGGTGTAGATTGAATAGCGGAATAGAAAATATGATATCAAAAGGTGTATCTATCTCACACGTACAGACCCAGACTAGGCCCCGATTACTATTTTTTGTACCCCACAAAGGCAGGATGAGGAGTAGGAGGAGTTCGGAACAGGCAGGAGGCACACTGAAGCACCCTGCAATCCTCGGCGGTATGAGATGCGCCCCAAAAATTGGAAAGGTGTATCTCACACGTACCGATACAGACTATCCCGCAATTTAATTGTTTTTACCCCAAAGGTGTAGATTGACTAAAAAAAGACCGAAAGGCATCCGTCAACCGCACACCTTCTCCAACGCTCCTCTAGTGACCAGCAGTAGAGTCCATGGTAGGTTGTCCCCGCCCCTGCACCCTACGGGAGTCGGGGAACGTGTTCACCAGAATCCTCTTGAGACTGTCCTCAAGGGATTTGATCCTGTGGACTCTCTGGGTGGATGGGAAAAGCTCAGAGACTTTTAACTTGTACCGGTGGTCAAGTAGGGTGGCCAACCAATAGTGGTTAGTCTCTTTAATGGCCTTGATTCTGGGGTCCTTTCGAAGGCTCTGAAGCATGATGTTTGTCATGCGTCGCAAATTAGCAAAGGCCTCAGAAGCTGACTCCTCGGGTCACTCAATACGACATTATCTTGAATGTGCTCCTCCTCCTCCCAGCCACGTACTACTCCAAAGTGTCCTGAGGGAGTTAAACTAGGCCTTGCAGATTGCCGCATGTCTTCCTCCTCCTCCTCCTCCTCAAAGCCTGCAAAAGTTCCCGGAGAATCGTCCTCCTCCTCCTCCTCTTCCACCCCTGGATCCTGCTCGGGCCTCTGGGAGCTAGGCATAATGGGGTCAGGATTCTCAGGAAAAAGGGTGCCTTGAGGGGCAAGGAAGTCCTCCTCTTCCTCCTGCTGCTCTGCCTCCAGTGCCCTGTCCATAATGCCACACAGAGTGTGCTCCAACAAAAACAGTACCGTTAGGGTGTCACTCGCAGAGATATTCATTGAGGGCCCTCTGCTGCGTGTACAGGTGCTGCAGCATAGCCAAGGTGGAGTTCCAGTGGGTGGGCATGTCACAGACGAGGCGGTGTACCGGCAGGTGAAACTCGCGCTGCACTTCGGCCAAACTGAAGTGACTGCACACCCTTCTTGCCATCCTTAGCACATCCTGCATTCCCGGGTACGAGTTCAAAAACCGCTGTATCACAAGATTCAGGACATGCGCCAGGCATGGCACATGGGTCAACTTTCCCTGCCGAAGGGGGGCCAGGAGGTTTGACCCATTATCGGTAACCACCATTCCTGGCTGCACCACCTCTGGGCCTGTGCCTGCAGAGCCCCAAGAATTTTAGGGGCAGTGTGCTGCCTGTCCCCTAGACACACAAGCTGCAGCACTGCGTGACACCTTTTGGCCTGAGACATAGAATAGCCCTTTGAACGCTTACGTGGTACCTCATCATATTCAAAGGACCATGCTGCAGAGGAGGGCATGGAGGAGGATGAGGAGGAGGAGCAGGAGGGGGTAGAAGTGATCGATCTACCCGGATCAGCGACACCACCAGCTGTTTGCAGACGTGGGAGCAATACTGGCTGCAGCACCGAGCTATGGCTACAATCCCTTCCGCTGGCAAGCAGTGTCACCCAATGAGCAGTGACAGATATGTACCGTCCCTGCCCATGTTTGCTTGACCAAGTGTCAGCCGTCAGGTGTATCTTACGGCTGACTGACTTGGCTAGGGACGACACTACATTGCCTTCCACATGTTGGTATAGGGATGGCAGGGCCTTACGGGCAAAGTAATGCCGACTTGGCACCTGCCACTGTGGAACTGCACATTTTGCAAAGTCGCGGAAGGGAGCAGATTCTACCAGGTTAAATGGTAACAGTTGCAGAGCCAGTAGTTTTGCCAAACTACTGTTATGACGCTGGGCATGTGGGTGGCGGGGAGTATAATTTTTTTTTCGTTCCAGCATGTGTGGAATCAAAATTTGGCGTCTAGATGTTACAGCTGGTGGTGTGCTGGAGGTATATGCGACACTGCCTGCTATATCATCATCCCTGTCAGTGGAGGCTGCCAACAGGTGACGAGTGACTATAGCAGGGACAGACTGATGTGCAGGTGGAGCACGAGGAGGAGCGCAAGGAGGACTAGGAGGTCGACTGACCGATCTTTGGCCCTTTTGTGGGTTCTTCAAATGCTCCTGCCAACGGGCCAAGTGGTGGGTTGTCAAATGCCTGTTTAGGCAGCTTGTACCCAGGTGGTTGACATTTTTGACACGTTTTATACCCTTATGACAAATCTTGCAAATCACAACTGTTTGGTCTGCATGAGATGTCTCAAAAAAGGCCCAGCAAGAAGAGGTGTGTATAGTGGCCCGGGAGACAACAGGTGCTGCCTTAGATGGAGTGGGTAGTCTACTCTCCCCTCTTGCTTGCTCTGCCTCCTCCTCAACCTCAGACCCAACATCAGACTCCATAAAGGACTGAGCATCAGGCGTGGCCCGGGAGACAACAGGTGCGGCCTTAGATGGAGCGGGCTGTCTGCTCTCCCCTCTTGCTTGCTCTGCCTCCTCCTCAACCTCAGACCCAACATCTGACTCCATAAAGGACTGAGCATCAGGCGTGGCCCGGGAGACAAAAGGTGCGGCCTTAGATGGAGCGGGCCGTCTGCTCTCCCCTCTTGCTTGCTCTGCCTCCTCCTCAACCTCAGACCCAACATCAGACTCCATAAAGGACTGAGCATCAGGCTGGAGTAGATGGCCGACAATGTGGTCAAACAGCTCAGCTGACTCCTCTGCCATGTCTGAAGTTGGGTCTAAGGGAGGACGTGAGGTGGACATGGACTCATCTCTATTTGTTCTGCCAACTGCAGAAGACTGACCACTTTTCTCTGCCTGGGTCACTGTAGTTGCAGATGATGCCGATGATGAGGGTTTGGTAATATAGTCCACCACCTCCTGTACGTACTGTGGATGTATAGCTTGGCCACTGTCGGAGAACAATCCAAATGGTGGCCTGGCTGAGGACTGACCACCACGTTCACCCCTGCCTCTTAGACACTGTGCCCCTTTCCGCAGCAGGGCCACATATGCCTTTTCTTGGTCTACCTGGCATATTTGTCACTGAGGCGTTGGTAACTCTGTGCGGTGAAAAACGCACACTGCTATGCGACCCACAGTTGTCGCTGAATACAGCACAGCAGATGCGTGTCACACACAGTAGCAAAGCCTTTTGCACAGTGGACCTAACGCTTTCAAGAACAGGCGTTAAGTTGTCACTGAGGCGTTTGCAACTCCGTGCGGTGAAAAACTCACACTACTATGCGACCCACAGTTGTCGCTGAATACAGCACAGCAGATGCGTGTCACACACAGTAGCAAAGCCTTTTGCACAGTGGACCTAACGCTTTCAAGAACAGGCGTTAAGTTGTCACTGAGGCGTTGGCAACTCTGTGCGGTGAAAAACGCACACTGCTATGCGACCCACAGTTGTCGCTGAATACAGCACAGCAGATGCGTGTCACACACAGTAGCAAAGCCCTTTGCACAGTGGACCTAACGCTTTCAAGAACAGGCGTTAAGTTGTCACTGAGGCGTTGGCAACTCTGTACGGTGAAAAACGCACACTGCTATGCGACCCACAGTTGTCGTTGAATACAGCACAGCAGATGCGTGTCACGCACAGTAGCAAAGCCTTTTGCACAGTGGACCTAACGCTTTCAAGAACAGGCGTTAAGTTGTCACTGAGGCGTTGGCAACTCTGTGCGGTGAAAAACGCACACTGCTATGCGACCCACAGTTGTCGCTGAATACAGCACAGCAGATGCGTGTCACGCACAGTAGCAAAGCCTTTTGCACAGTGGACCTAACGCTTTCAAGAACAGGCGTTAAGTTGTCACTGAGGCAATGTATTTTGCTGACTAGCAAGCACGTATACCTGCTGTAGATATATCACTTTCCCTATAGAAACTAGATTGTTGAATCTAACTACTGTGGTATAAAGTACCCTAACTACACTAGATATCCCTTTCCTCACACTAAAAGAACAGCTCCATACAGCAGAAGACTGACACTGTCCCTGTAAATTTTTTATTTTTTTTCCCAACTCAAAAAAACAGCACAATCGCTGTATTTCTATCTACACTGACTGGCTGTAAGCTGAATGCAATTCTGCTATATGGAGCTTTAGAAGCACTCGTCTATGCAGCAAACGTAGTGTAACAAAGCAGGAGTAAGAGAAATGCTTCCACTCTCTTCAACAGACTCTGTATCACTGTGCTAGGGGTTAGGCAGGGCTATCTTATATACTGTGGGGCGTATTCACTCCTGATCGGCCTCTGGTCCCTGTAGTCACTCCAATCACGTTCCTAGCAGACTCCTGCCCTGTCATTAGCTTTTGCTGACGTTTCTGGGCCAATCACGGGCTTTTAAAGCCCACTTCCTGTCCCATTGCATTTTGGGCGGTTCTGGTGACCGAATTCCAAACTTTTACCGCAAACAGTTCGTAATTCGGCCAAATTTCGAACACCCAATGTTCGGGTCGAACCGATGGTCGACCTGAACCGTTCGATCATCCCCAGTCATTAGCATAGAGATGGTATTGGAAGCCATGGGAGGCTATTATCTTACCCAGGGAGGAGGAGGTGTAGATGGAGAATATGAGAGGTCCAAGAACAGACCCTTGGGGACCCCAGCAGTCAAAAGGACAGGAGGAAGTAGAATTGTAAGTAACGGTAAAGGTGCGGTTGGATAAGTAGGATGAGAACCCGTAAACCGTACTGTCACGGAGACCAAAGGAATGGAGTTTTTTTGAGGAGGAGGGGGTTAACTATCCTCAATCCAAAGCACTGAGTGTATCACCTCTCTTATGTCTGCTCTCTCTGCTATCTGCAAAGAACTCTAAAAACAACAGCCTGGAAGACAGCCCACCCCCCTCCAGCACACAGCAGGGGACTCATAGCCTGAGCTTTGCATGTTTTTCTATGAGCATGTGTACAGGTGGTGTGTCTCTTCTCTTAGCTATCAAATTACCAGGGACTCTGTGCTCTATCTCTGCAATGTGTACCCTCTATTGCTCTGCCTTCTCCATTTTTCAAATATCCTTTTTTTCCTACCATGATCTGAATTCCTGTTAGAGAGTGGTTATGCACATTCTTCACAGTCTCACTGTAAGTAAAAAAAAGTAGCCTCCCCCTCTTGCTCACTCCCCAGATGGACTAGGAACTATGAATTATGGAATTTGTGGTTTGCATCTGTAAAATGTTGCTGATATTAAAAAATATCTGTAGCGTCTTTTCAGGCGTTGTGTTCAAATAGTTCATTAGCCAGGCTTAAACAAAGTGTGATTTTATTCAAACACACTTGGCACATCAAGCATAAATACAATGTAAAAAGTATAACAGTTCAGTACATTGTAAGTAATAAGAAGTTTGTGTCCTGCTGACTCTGCTTCCAAAAAGGTGACTGAGAAACAGCTGTTGTAGTTAGGTTGAGTGTGTAGGCCTAAAGAAAACAATGAAATGAGGTTTCAATATGTATGTGTCGTTATTCTGTGTGAAGGAGGTGTGTCAGTGTCTGTATGTGATGTCCTGCCATCTGGGCTCCAGGACACTGTCTTTATACTGTTTCAGACCGTCAAGACTCATAATGCAGTTATGACCTAATACAGTTTAAGCTAAATGTGTGATGCCCATATTAGTAATAATCCCTAATATGTATATGACCAAAACGCTGACTTAGACTTGAACTACTTTGATTGACAGAAACATATAGTAGTATTCTCGAAATACACCATAGTATGAAATGACCTTTTCTACAGTCAAAATAAATAACCTTTGTGACATATACATTCTTTTACAACTGTAACCAAACTTACAAATGGATAATCAATTTCAATATTATGTATATATATATATATATATATATATATATATATATATACACATATCACAACACACAATTCTTTACACTCTATTAAACAGTTAATTTACTTGAATAAATAACTTAAATACTAACTTTATTATAGATAACCCACTATTCTTGACATAAAAGATATGTTCAAGTGTCTAGTGAAGTGTGTCTCAAATATCTCTGAAGCTATATTTGACAAGTTAGCCACTGACCTATTGACCTCTCAAGCAATGAATTCTGGTCAAAAGAAGGGAGACAACTGGACAAGATGACATTCAAACTCCTATATTAGAATCTGACCTTATGCCTAGGCTCCCAGTAACAAGGGTTAAAAGAGAACCTGCATAATTGCAAAATCCATGATAAAGCCGAATTAATAAAATAATTCTACAATCCCCCCTAAATATAATTTATTATATTACCTAACTCACGCACACTCCATTTATGGCCCTTTCATTCACATTCTTGAATCAATTGCTCCAGATGTACCATTGTTCATTACTTGATCAGTTAAGCCAGAAGTAACTCTTCGACTAAATACACCTGTCATCATTTCTTCACCTTTTTTCATTTCTTTCTTAATTAAGTTATAAAATCGCTTCATTCTAATCATAATACAGATTTGAAATAAAATACATAATATCATAATACTAAATAAAATCACTAACGGATGCAATAATATATTTCCGGCTGCAGTAGTAACTGAAGTTTTTCCCCACATCGATACAGTATGTTTAAACCTTAACCACCATGAATGACCTGAAAACTCAGACCAATCATGCTCTATTCCTTGTAAATTTCCCTGTTCATGCTTAAATTTAATCTCTGCTTTCTGAAGTTCTTCAGATAAAACAATCAATAATCCTTTATCTTTTTGTATGATATCAGCCCATTCCCTCCATGGGAATTCATCTACTTGAGATATATTATATTGTATAGGAAGAACACTTACATTTCTCATTAGCATATTCGTTAAATTAACTCTGATTCCATTTATATTGATTCCTGTAAGGTCTCCCTCTATACAATACAAACCTCGACTCAAAATTTCTGTTTGTGTGCAGGATAAGAAAAAAGCTTTTACTGTTTCAGTGTTAGTCATAACTTGAAAACAGACCTTCCTTTTTCCTACTGGAGTAACTAAGTCTAAGGAAGTTTTTAATTTCTCTATTCTTGCTGTACACAATGAATGATTATGGAAACAAGAATGAAAAATACCTTTGTCCTGTTTAGGCAAACAGATTACCTTTGACTGAAAATGTAAACAAGAAGATAAATCTAGTTGTTCTGGTTCCGAATTATTATTATTCAAAACGAAATCTGTAAACTGTAATTGATAATACAACAACTGAGTATCACTAACTGGTAATCCTAAGACTGTAATTGGAACCAATATTTGTTCTCTCCCAGCTATAGGAATCATTGAGGTACTAAAGCATTCATGCTGATCACATCCTACCCATTTGTTTACCCATAAATCTGTATGATTCTTTGCAAACACATATTCATTAGGTAGATTTTGTAAAATACCTAGAGGGGTTATTCCACTTTGAAAAGCTTGAGCTATTATTTTAAAATTGGTGGAATACTCTGTCTGTATCTCTAGACATATCCTGGCTATGTGGGAATGTTGTTCACTGTCCATCAAATTCAAAGTTATATTTTGTAAATGGACTATAGATGGGCCTATAACTGTTGCTGTCTTTATTATCATGTTTTCTAATATTTGGTTTAAATTTCTCTGGACTTTAATACTTTTACTTCCCACTAAGCCTGCTGTTTCTAGATCAGACTTTAATGTATTAATATCCATACTATTGGTAATACTTCCAATAGTACCAACTCCTCCAAGGATACCTTCTACAATACCTCGTTTATTCCTGTTAACATTTTTACTACTAATTCCAAACCATTTATTGATACCCAATTCCATACTAGCTAAATACTCTAGACATTTAGGATACCTTGATGAAATTTTCCATTCAGAAATGTTAAATTTCCAAAGCATAATAACAAAATGTCCTTCTCTTAAGAGATGTCTGGATTGGAAATGATTAATTTGAAAAGGACTGGCAGCAATAAATTTCCCATTAGTACACTTCGTTTTTTCAGGGGATAAAACAATAACATTGCTAATATTACATTTCATAGGATAATTTCCTAATGATATGCAACACTCATATATACCTGAGTCATTTAGAGTTGGACTAGTGTGATGATAAATAAAACTATTATCTGTCCAATCTATATTTCCAAAATTACCCTTCCGAATTATATTAGTTGAGCTATGGAAAAGACTACCCAACAACTCACCATTTTTCTTCCAAGTTAATAGTGAATTTTGAGGTATATATATTTGCGTAGTGCATCTCAAAATTAAATCATCTTTCCCTTCTGTAACATTAAGAGATTGCGGAGATACCTTTATATCTGGAATAATCAAATCAACAAATGTAATAAGCACCTTCACATTGACTTGAGCTAAACCTCTTACTATTTGAAAATCCCATGCTCTGTTTACATCTCCTATTTCATCTCCTGCAATTTTTAAATGTTCAGGATCTACAAACTGTATGTAATTTTGTGTTAAAAACCAAATATCTGATTTGGATCCTCCTACAGAAGCAATATGTATCCTATCTGTTGTTAAATCGCCAGTCCAGGTTGTTGACTCATTTCCTTTTAAAACAATAACCCAGAATCCCATATTTGTTAAACTACATTCATATGTACCAGTTTTGTTATTATGTAGATATGATCCTTGCATTTTTGTAAATTCTGTTTTGGATTCTATTCTGGCATGTATCTCAATAGTGTTACTTTGATAAAAATATAGTTCCATGCAACAAGTAGTCCCATAACCTATGCAAATGAACCCATATATATCGTTGCTTGTGTCAAAGTTACTGTATCTTGGAAAATGTCTCTTATTCCTGGATAGTAGTAAGTCTCTTTTATGCAGGGTCTCAGTCTGGTTTTCTTCTGCTGAGCTGGAAAAAGTCTTGTAAGTTTGTAAATAGAAGAATGTCATTAAAGAAATAAGGAGTCCTGTGATGATGAATTTCCTCCCTTTTATGTATTTTCTTTCATTCTGATTTTCTGATGTTTTCTTTATTTCTTTCGGAGTTTGTTGATTCTCCATATTCGATTATCGGATTCCGTAATCTGCTAAAGAAATGCAATATCATTATCTTGGCATAAACAATTTGCATTGATCAGTGTGAACCCATATTTTTTGTTGTCTCCGTGCATTTTTTGCAGAATTGAGAGGCCTTTGGACTTGTATCATTACTCCTAATGTGTCCAAAATCTCAAAGGGACCTTCCCAATTACTTTGCCACGGTCCGGTTTTCCGGAAAGTTTTAATCATGACATGTCCACCTATCGCAAACTTTGAGGAGTGTGGAGGTATCATTTTCTGCATATGAGAAGCTGCATGTGGCAAAATAGTGTTCAGATTGTCTTGCAACATCTGTAACCATTTGGTTCTCTCAATTGCTTCTTTCTGCGGAGTAGACAAAAAAGGTTCGTGTGGAAATACCAGAGGCATTTTCCTACCTGTCATTAGTTCAAAAGGACTGTATTGTGTAGATGAGGATGTTGTACTCCTGATACTCATTAGAACAAAAGGTACGGCATCTACCCATGAACTACCTTTGTCCAGAAGCATTTTTGCAATTCTGGACTTGATAGTCCTGTTCATTCTTTCTACAATACCTGCAGATTGCGGATGGTATGGAACATGAAATCTTTGTTGTATTCCCAAAATTTTGCACATTGCTTGCATTATTTTACCTGTAAAATGCGTTCCTCGATCTGAACTGAGGTTCATAGGGATTCCCCAAGTGGGAAAAATGTGATTAATCAACATTTTTGCAGTTGTTAATGCATCATCTGCGCGCACCGGTAATATCTCTGTCCATTTTGAAAAAACGTCTACGATTACGAGAGCAAATCTCAAACCGTTTTTTTCCTGTTGGCAGTGGTCCTATATAGTCAATTTGTAATGTGGACCATGGACCATTAGCTGGAGGAACTCTTTGTAAGGGAGGTTTTTGTCCCTTTGGTCTGGGGTTTACTTGAGCACAAATTAGACAAGATTGAATTACACTGTCTACAGTTTCTTCCATTTTTTCCCAGAAAAACTTCTCTCTGAGAACCTCAAGTAACTTCTGCTTACCTACATGGCCTAAGCTTTCATGATTGTATTTTGTGAATTCCACCTGCAAATGTTTTGGTATAACAGGACGCAGAATTCCGTTTAAGTCATGACACAAAATCCCGTTTTCACAAACAAAGGGAGATTTTGGATCAACCTGAGAAGCAGAAAGGGATTGATCCTTTTTCTGTTCTTCTGCAAATGAAGGAATCTGTGTATCTGTCTGTCTGACTACACTCACTGAAACTGATTCAAATGGAATCTCTGACTGTTCAATAACGGCTGCTTCTTTTGCTAATGTGTCAGCTGTCCTGTTACCAATGCTTAACTCATCATTGTCTTTTTTATGAGCTGGAACTTTCACAATAGAATAAACACAAGGGTTTTTCTCTGCTAGTGTGAAAATTGATTGTAATGTTTCTTTATGTATCAAAACTTTGTTTGAGGCATCAACAAAACCTCTTCTTTTCCAAATTGGCAAGTAGTCAGTAAGAGAACGCACAACATATGAACTGTCACTATAGATTACTAGTGGACCGCGGTTCTCTTCATTGTTTACAGTCAGTACTGTTTCTACGGCTAACAGTTCTGCTTTTTGGGCTGAAAAATGTCCTGGAAGTCCGTGCTGTATGGCATATCCTCTATTTGGATACCAGATTGCATAACCTGCAAAATACTCTCCTGAAACACAGTATCGTGAACCATCCACAAACACTGGCTCATCAGTCTTTTCTGCTTCTCTGCGAAACAGAGGAGAGTAGGAATCCTGGACCTCACATGAACACTCATGTTCCAATCCATTATATTCCATCAACTGAGGAAGTACATACTTTGCATTATGTTCAACCTGGATCTGTTTAGGTGATAAAGCCAACAACCATTGTGAAAATCTTTGATTTGAAACACCTGGAACATTTTTCTCAAGGAGAAATTTCAAGGTGGAATGAGGTGTTTGTAAGAC
Source organism: Pelophylax lessonae (assembly GCF_965119305.1). NCBI lineage: Eukaryota > Metazoa > Chordata > Amphibia > Anura > Ranidae > Pelophylax > Pelophylax lessonae. The sequence continues at coordinate 410,173,093 of NC_138771.1, read as the reverse complement.
AATTTTGTTGAATCCTACGATGTGCTCAGTTGCTTTTACTGCATAGTGAACTCCTACCAATTGTTTCACACATGTGTCAAAACCTTTCTCGACTGGAGTTAAAATCCTAGAGAAATATCCCAAAATCCTCCAATTTCCTCCTTGTAATTGAAGCAACACAGAAGAAATTGCTTTTTCAGATGTATGCACCTGCAAAGCAAATGGTGCTTGTCTTTCTACTGTAGCTAGGGCTGGTGCAGTCTGCAAAGCTTTCTTCAAAGATTCAAAAGCTTGTTGATGAACTTCAGTCCAAGGACCAAAACCATTTTCCTCATTGTTTTTCAGAAGTTCATACAAACATTTTGCTTTCTCAGCAAATGACTCAATGAACTCTCTTGAAAAATTCACTAATCCTAGGAACTGTCTTAGAGATTTAAATGTAGTTGGTACAGGAAGTGCGGCAATAGCATTAACCCTTTCTTGCAAAGGTTGACGTTTTCCCGGACTGATCTGAATACCGAGAAACTTCACCTCGCGTTTCATGAGCTGTACTTTACGAGTATTCAGCTTGAGACCTGCATCTTGCAACAGATCAAACAATTCTGCCAAAAGAGTTAAATGCTCTTCCTCACTTTCAGAGGACAATAAAATATCGTCCACATACTGTAGAATACAGTCTGGCCTAGAAAATTTTGATAAGACTTTCGCTAAAGCCTGATGAAATACACTTGGGCTAAGATGGAGGCCTTGAGGAAGACGATTGAAGGTATATTGCTCGTTTTGGAATGAAAATGCAAATTTATATTGACAACTTTTGGTTAAAGCAATCGAAAAAAATCCATTTGCAATGTCAATCACAGAGAACACCTTTGCTTTTGCATCAATTCGGGACATTATGTCAGGTGTTTCTGCGACTAATGGGGCACAATTTGGAGTATATTTATTCAGCATTCTGAGGTCAACCAGAAGCCTGAATGAACTAGGATCATCTCTTTTAGGTACTACCCATAATGGATTGTTTGTAACTGAATTTGTTTTCCTAATAATGCCTTGTTGCAAAAGTTCTTGTATTACAATTGACACTGGTTCAATTGACTCCGGTGGCAATTTGTATTGTTTCTGAGCTGGTGGGTCACGTCCTTGCACATCCACTTCAACATCTTTGAACAATCCTGCCTCATTTTTACCTTGGCTCCACAGATTTTTGAATGATTTGACCAAGTGTTCTAGCTCCTGATTGTCACCGACATCTTGCCACCTATGGTCTTCAGCAATCACTTCAGCTAAACAAATGCTGCCGACTTCACAGTAATCTGCTGGGTCAATTACCACAGGCTTACGATTAATGGAACCTTTCCAGATAACACCGTTACCTAGGTCAATTATCCAACCTCTTTGTTGAATGACATCTGTACCAATAATGTTCTCTGCACCTTGACAATACCAAATATCAATTTCAGTATCTAAATAACCAGGAACTTCGAATGAAACCTGTTTACACTTAGAAGCTTTAGAATTACCTGATCCATTAAATCCAACAACTGTACAAACAGCTGCGTCTGTCACAAGAGGTAGTTTTACACCAGTAATTGAAATTTCAGCACCTGTATCAATTAGGAACTTAAGTTTTTGCCCATTCAATTTAGCTTTAATGTAGGGACGCCCACTTTTGTCTAGACATATTGGTGTTACATATTCTAGATGATGGGACTTTATTTCCTTTTTGTTTTCTAGTCAGGGGGTTGGTAATAATGGATTTGAATCAACAGTGGCTGATTGCAAGCTCTTTTCACTCATACCATTGCTGATTGATAATTCTCTGATTTGTTTTATCAGAGGAGCATAAGGAGAAGAAGATTGAGTTATGTTTGGACGAGGAGGTGCGGATGGTTCAAGAGGTATAAGTCCATTTTCTTTACCTATGTCTCTTGACTGTTTCATCTGCACATCCCTCAAGAATTTTTTACATTGCCATTTTAAATGACCAGGATTATGACAATAGTAACAAGTAATGGGATCTCTCTTTCTCATTTGCTTGTACTTGTCATTTCTAGTAGCAACAGTCAGTCCTGTCTTAGTTGAGGTATGACTATTCCTGTTTAAAGTGTCATTATGAACTAGAGCGATCTTGGACTTAAGATTGCCCTGTTTCATTTGTCTTCTAACTTTATCAATGAAGCTAGCAGCTTCTGACAAAGAAGTCTTATCATAAGCAATCGCTAATGTAGTTGGGTCAAGATATTTAAACTTTTTCACAAATAAATGTATCATTCCAGTGTCATTTTCATCGTCAACACCAAAAATCATTTTGTATGCCTTTGAGAATTTAATTTTAAATTCAAAGGGATCCTCTCTAATAGATGTCTGTAATGCATCTATTGTGTCAATTGACGGAACTTCCTCACCTGTTGTGCATAGTATCAATTGTCGTAATCTGTCAGATTCGTCACCATGTCTTTCCTGTCCATTAGCATCAATAAAAGGTGATTTTGTTAATCGTCGTGCATAGTGTGCAGGTAACCAAAGGTAAAATATATGATTACGTTGCTCATCTTTCAAATTGTATCTGTCAGTGTACGACTCAAATATATCTGCATTAAAAAATGCATCGCAATTTAAACTGTATGATGGAATTTCCTTTAAAACTTTCATTAATTGGTCATGTATTTTCAACTTTAATTTTGCTGCACGGTCTAGTAGTTTTTTCTTCCTAACCTCTGCGTCATCCTCACCGTCATTGTCTCCTATTTCCGAAGTATCCGGAATATATGAAACTTGCGTTTTTGACGTAGATGCTGTCTGTCCATTTGTTATAGTAGAAACCTGTCTACTGTCATTCTGTTGTTGTGACAAAACATTTGTTTTTGAGTTAATTTGTTCCTCAAGATCCTCTATATAACTACAGACAATTTCACAGTTTGGACAATTAAGAGAGTCTTGGGACAAATTTTCATGAATCCCTGTGTTCTGTACAGTGTTACATTCTGTCTGTTGTAATGTACTAATACTTTTGGCAGGTAAATTAACATTAAGTAGCATTTTGTTAAAAATTCTTACCAACTGTAAGATATTAGAGATCTTCTTACTCTGTTTGTTTACAGTAAATTTAGATTTGTCTATCTGAACATTAGCTTGTAAACATTCCTTGTACATATATGCCCATAAATGACTATCATTTGGATACATAGACACATCTTTAAACTCTAGCTTACTGTCTCTAGCTAGATCATCAATAAATTCCATGACTTTTACTCACCGTAATCAGAAGATTTTCTCGTCTTCAGCCGGCTATCACTTCACTGGACTTCTTGTCCACGTCTGATGGAACACCAAAGCCTCTGTTCTAGGTTCTTTTGATCGTTGTTTTTCTTTCCAACTTGGTCACGAAATTGCGCCAAACTCCCCTCTCAGCAAGTGGGAAGAAAAAAAATGACGACTATGGCTGGCATTCGCCAAAATGTAAAATGTTGCTGATATTAAAAAATATCTGTAGCGTCTTTTCAGGCGTTGTGTTCAAATAGTTCATTAGCCAGGCTTAAACAAAGTGTGATTTTATTCAAACACACTTGGCACATCAAGCATAAATACAATGTAAAAAGTATAACAGTTCAGTACATTGTAAGTAATAAGAAGTTTGTGTCCTGCTGACTCTGCTTCCAAAAAGGTGACTGAGAAACAGCTGTTGTAGTTAGGTTGAGTGTGTAGGCCTAAAGAAAACAATGAAATGAGGTTTCAATATGTATGTGTCGTTATTCTGTGCGAAGGAGGTGTGTCAGTGTCTGTATGTGATGTCCTGCCATCTGGGCTCCAGGACACTGTCTTTATACTGTTTCAGACCGTCAAGACTCATAATGCAGTTATGACCTAATACAGTTTAAGCTAAATGTGTGATGCCCATATTAGTAATAATTCCTAATATGTATATGACCAAAACGCTGACTTAGACTTGAACTACTTTGATTGACAGAAACATATAGTAGTATTCTCGAAATACACCATAGTATGAAATGACCTTTTCTACAGTCAAAATAAATAACCTTTGTGACATATACATTCTTTTACAACTGTAACCAAACTTACAAATGGATAATCAATTTCAATATTATGTATATATATATATATATATATATATATATATATATATATATATACATATATATATATATATATACACATATCACAACACACAATTCTTTACACTCTATTAAACAGTTAATTTACTTGAATAAATAACTTAAATACTAACTTTATTATAGATAACCCACTATTCTTGACATAAAAGATATGTTCACGTGTCTAGTTAAGTGTGTCTCAAATATCTCTGAAGCTATATTTGACAAGTTAGCCACTGACCTATTGACCTCTCAAGCAATGAATTCTGGTCAAAAGAAGGGAGACAACTGGACAAGATGACATTCAAACTCCTATATTAGAATCTGACCTTATGCCTAGGCTCCCAGTAACAAGGGTTAAAAGAGAACCTGCATGATTGCAAAATCCATGATAAAGCCGAATTAATAAAATAATTCTACAGCATCCAAGTTCCACAGAAATCCTGTGCTCTAAATAATTAACTGAAAGTTGGGGAGAACTCAGGACCCTCCTGCGCAAACAGATGTAGACCTATGTCGGTCGCGCTCCTGCAGCTAGGGGGAGAGCGCGCACCGCCACGCCAGCGGCGCGCTCCCGCCCCTACTCAGCAGGGGGCAAGCTGATGCATGGGGCACGCGGCTCCGATTGCCGCCTGACACCCGCAATCGCTCGCCACTGAGAGAGAAGAATGGTCAGCTGTTGTAAACACAGGTGACCGTTTTTTTCCCTGGAATGATCACAGAGCCCTTGTGATCCTTTTATATAGGATCACAGGTCTCTATGATCATTTCACAAGCCACGCCCCCCAACAGTTAGAATCACTCCCCTAGGCTCACATTTAACCCTTTGATCACCCACAATGTTAATCCCTTCCCAGCCAGTGTCATTATTACGTAACAGTGCATATTTTTAGCACTGATTACTGTAGTAATGTCACTGGTCCCCTCCAAAAGTGTCAAAAATGTCAGTCAGGGGTCCGATCTGTCCGCCGCAATGCCGCAGTCCCTCAAAAAAAAAAATTGCAGATCGCCGCCCTTACTAGTAAAGAACAAAAAAAAAACAATAAAAATGACATAAATCTTTCCCGTAGTTAGTAGACGCGATAACCTTTGCGCAAACCAATCAAAATAGGCTTATTGCGATTTTTTTTTATAGAAAATATATAGCAGAAAACAAATTGGCCTAAAATGTTAAAAAAATTGGATTTTTCAATTTTTTTGAGAATGTTATATAGCACAAAGTGAAAAATATCGGTTTTTTTTTTTCAGAATTGTCACTCTATATTTGTTTACAATAAAAATAAAAATCGCACAGGTGATCAAATACCACCAAAAGAAAGCTCTATTTGTGGGGGAAAACAGACATCAATTTTATTTGGGTACACGCACAATTGTCTGTTAAAGTAATGCAGTGCCGAATCGCAAAATATGGCCTGGTCATTAAGGGGGGAAATCTTCCGGTCCAGAAGTGGTTAAATCTGTCAAAAACACTGTAAACATTGATTTGGTAAAAGCCTGTAATAAAATAGCAGGAAACTTTCAGCATCAACTTGAAGCCATAAAATCATAAAACAAGATAATATATGTAATTAAGATTACAAATCAAACTAGTAACTATATAATCTACCGGAATATTGAAAACAGGTTTCGCTAACCACTTCAGTAGCGGACACTTTCCCCCCCATCCTGCCCAAGCCAATTTTTAGCTTTCAGTGCTGTCACATTTTGAATGTCAGTTACCCAAATGAAATTTTTATCACTTTTTTGTTAGATGGATTGAGCTTTATTTCGATGACATTTAATCACCACAGTTTTTTTTTTTTTTTTTACTATATGATCACTGTTAAAGGCAATAATTTTTATGACTGGCATCCACTAATTCCCAGTGTGTACTATTGTGATAGCTGTGATTTGCCATGCACTGTGATTGGTCCTGTCTATACCATGCGATCACTGTAACCAGTCACAGAGATCACCACAATATTACACGATAAATGGCTATGAATGAAAGTGCAGGAGGCGCGCAAGAAGGTGCACGGGTGTGGGCGTGACTGAAAATAGAGTTTAAGGGTACCAGATCAAGACATTAATATTTTAAAACAATTTATTTTCTTATTGGTATAATAAAATGTGTTTAAAACAAATAGCTAACAATATAATTTAGTTTGAGAGCATCTAAGTATTTCTCATTCCCCCTCCCCCATATATATAAAAATATGTTGATGAAATGTACCAACACCCTTCCTCTGTGAATCTTAGAAAGGGTATGGCCCAACAGCAATCCTCCTGGCATCATACAATCCTTGTGGGAGTTTTACCATCACTGTGGCTTTGTGTCGCTTCCATTGGGCCCCCACTGGCAAGGACCAGATCACCTTCTGCAGCGGTGCCAATATTACATTTTTCTTCGGGAGGTATAGACCACCCCCACCTGTTCAAGTTGCCTCTTAGAAGCTCTGCATTGTGCCTCGAAAGCCTGAAGTACTCTGGTCCATACAACCAAAGACAAGGGTCAGCCGGCCCCAGTGTGGGGCAGATCCAAGTCCTTCAAGACATTTAGAGGCATTTTGCGAAATTACCCGGGTCGCTGGTCGCGACAACTTTGACCTGATCCACCACCTGGTCCTCAATTTTATTCGATAATTTCGACTAGGATAGGCAGAGTATTTACTGTTTGAAGGGCCAACGTGGGTTTAGCTGTTCCCAGGCTCCAAATCTCTGCACATTGAAATCATATTCCATGACTGTGACCTCAGACCCAGCGTCAATCAAACATCAAAGACCTTTTGCCAATTGACTAGGGTGGTAACCATTGGGCTCGCAGCGACAATGCCTTCAGACTTGTTGGGACTCTGGCTTGACTGTCCAAGGAGTTGTCCCTCTGCCCCAGGAGTTAGTAGTTTAATCACGGCCTAGAAGAGTTCCTTGAATATAAAAGTGGAAATTCCCCTATTGTGGGACTTTGTAGGCACTTGAATCATATAGCAAAAATATTTAAAAAAAAACTGGTTTTGTTTATAAATCATCAATAAAAAACAGGAATCACAAAATATACATGGTCTCAATAGCTGAAAATACACCAAGTGGAGTGTACAATGATACTACAGACTGGTATCCTCCACCCAACATGCTTCAGAGGCTGTGCAACTACTTCATCGGGGATATAGGAGGTATCATTTGTAAATATTCAAATGGTATAACGGTGAAAATTCCATGTATCATTTAAAAACAAAGTCTCAAAAACTCCTGCCTTTCTGTCCCACATTGGAGGTAATGTGTATTATACTGAATGCAAGTCGATATTGGAGAGGAGCATCAATGGGAGTGCTGCACTCAACTTGGAAAAAAAACAGGAAACACTGAGGCTTAGCAGACAAGGTCCTGCATCTATGGACCCATTATGGGATAGAACTTGAATAATAGTGATGTAAGTATAGGCTGGCTACCAACAGCATTGTGTAAGTGATATGTCCTCCGTAAGGGCATTCAGTAGGACAATTCTTGAATATGTGTCCATTGCGACCACACTGCCAACATTTTCTGGCTTATTCCTAGTCCTTTTGCAATGGGTTCTTGCCACTATGGGGTTGAAGTGAGTCTTTTTTAGAAAAGGCTACCTCCTGCTTCAAGGCGGCCAGATCCTGAGCTAGCTTTGTCAGTGCTGTTTTGCATGGAAAACAGGGGTGATGGTGCCAGGGCCTCCTCCCTGAGGTACACAGGCACAAACTTCTTGGTGACTGCCACAACTGTTTCCGCCTCTGCTTGTTCCCATGCAACCGCATCCTTGTGAAAAGAATTGGTGGGTTGTGCTTTAATTTTCTATTGCATGACTCTCCGGACCGAGCCTGCCTTCAGAGCAGTTATGAATTAATTCCTCAGGATGTGATCTGAATCAGTGATGTTGCCACAGCCACAAACATCCCTCTTTTCTATACACAATGATCGTGAATACCTCTGTGCTACCACTTAAATAGTGTCAAGTGCAAATTTATGGGTGCTGCTCACATACATATGCGTTCCCACTCGTGGATGTAATGATTATAACTAATTCACCAAAGCAGTTGAAACTGATTAACAACCCCATATGCTACTTAACTGACTGGATCAATATCCCAGGAGTTTACTGTAATTGACTGGATGCTATGCTCTGCTTAAAAAGTGTTACTTTAATGTTTTTGAGCAGTGTATTTTTTATATACTGCTAGTGGATTTAATCCATGTTGTTTTTCTTGTATTGAGCATTGTGGTTTATTAGTATATATAAAAGTTTTTTATATTTTTTAATTATTTTTTTAACACTTATAATTAGTGCAGTACTATTTCGAATTTCCAGCATCTCTTCCCATTCTGCCATAGGAATGGTAGAGCCATAACAGTTCGGTATCAGGGCCAAGGCCAATCCTAGCAGAGCCACGCTGAAGCCCAGTCCTCCTTCCACACCTTCTGCTGCAAGGGACATATCCTGCTGACTGCCATCAAGTGCCATCAGGTGCCATCAAGTGTAGGTGGGGTGCAGCATGGTGCGGCGGCAATATTTCACACAGTCATGTGCAATATAAAACTTGTATTGAAGTAATGCAGCAACAGTTCCAATGGGACAGCAAGTGAGCCAGGCACACTCAAATTTTCCAATAACATGAAGAAGCAGGTTCCAGCCGAATTAACAGCGTCTGTTGAGAGGAGACAGAATGTGGCCTGGCTGTCTCGTGTCCAATCAGGAAGATATCCAGAGACATGTGACCCTTAGGTCTGTTATGGATTTTGAGGGAAACCCTCAACACCAAAATTTGAAAAAAAAAATGGAGTGGGGCCCCCCAAAATCCATGCCAAATCCTTATCTTAACATGCAGCCTGGCAGACCAGGAAAGGTGGCCCCTCTCCTGAACCATACCAAGACACATGCCCTCAACATGGGGGGTTGCTTTGGAGCGGGGGGGGGGGGGCTCTGCATGTTAATGGGGACAAGGACCTCTTCCTCAAAACCCTGGGAGGTTTGTGGGGATCTGCAGGCAGGGGGCTTATTGGAATCTGAAAGCCCCCTTTAACAAGGGGACCCCCAGATCCCATCCGCCACCCTATGCAAATGAGTATGGGGTACATTGTACCCTTACTCATTCACCAAAAAAAGTGTAAAAAAAAGAAATAAAAACAAAAACACAGTTTTTCATAATACCTTTATTGAAAAAAAATTAAAAATGTCCCCCGATGTAGATCTATCAGTTATGATGCCTGCCGCACCCGAAAACCCACTCCAGCATGTGAAAGTTCTTAAATAGGTAAGAGACAGGGCCACCTGGCAACGTCACCTGGTGGTACCACCCCCTTGTAAAATCACAAGCTGTTATATGTAAAAGTGCCTGCGCTTAGGAAATGGGTGTAAACAATTTAAAGTGAGCTGCTGCTGAAAAAAAGGAAAAGCCTTTTACATAAACTAAGGGTAAGTATCAGCTCTGCTCAATACATCTATAAAGTGTGCTAGTGCTAATTATGTGTGTACAAGTATTATTAAATAGATATTAAAAAAAGAATAGCGCGCAAATGCAAAAGAAATAACTACCAAATCTGAAGACAATCCATAAATAAAAATGGGGGTTTGGTCCCACCATATGGCCATATCGTACTCAAGCCCACTACTGCGTCAAAGTACCCCATTATCAGTGGGTCCTACACTATCCATGAAAAGGAGATGAATCCAGCCTAACCCTTGGAGATAATACTCCTTGCTGGGAAGGATGTGCAAATGCACTACAGGGGACTCCTCCTATATCCACTTGATGGTGGACACTGATTGAGTACAGGTGTGTGTGGGGGGGTGGGGAGGGTTGCTCAACCTCGATAGTCTGGTCAGACCGAATACATAATAAACAGGAAAAAAATTTGGGGGAGCATACCCATGTATTTCTAAAGCTGCTGCAGCTATGAACCAAAAGACATGTATATTAAAAAAAGAATAGCGCGCAAATGCAAAAGAAATAACTACCAAATCTGAAGACAATCCATAAATAAAAATGGGGGTTTGGTCCCACCATATGGCCATATCGTGCTCAAGCCCACTACTGCGTCAAAGTACCCCATTATCAGTGGGTCCTACACTATCCATGAAAAGGATTTTTCATGGATAGTGTAGGACCCACTGATAATGGGGTACTTTGACGCAGTAGTGGGCTTGAGCACGATATGGCCATATGGTGGGACCAAACCCCCATTTTTATTTATGGATTGTCTTCAGATTTGGTAGTTATTTCTTTTGCATTTGCGCGCTATTCTTTTTTTAATATACATGTCTTTTGGTTCATAGCTGCAGCAGCTTTAGAAATACATGGGTATGCTCCCCCAAATTTTTTGCCTGTTTATTAAATAGATATCTTATTAAATCAATATCATACCATATGCAATATATTAAAAAGTACTTAGTGATAAAAAAACACATATCATAAATATATACATCCAAGCAAATATGCAAAATCCATACAAATTATAGTGCTATGTATTCATTAGTGTAAACATATAATATAAATCAATTAAAAAAGTGTCCAGTGCTCAGTGACAATATTTAAATGAATCTCCTCTTCATACAAAAGTGCTCAGTGCTTGTCTGCTGTCTTATGCCAAAAATGATCAAAGTGCACAGTGCTCAGATGTCCGGGTGCTCCTCTCTCAGTCCCCTACTCACCGGACTGTAAGAGGAATTAAGCCTTATAAGCATAAACCAATGATCAGGATCCCAGGACAGCACCAAGTTATCAGTACCTCAGATCAGTATCTCCTTATATACAGCTCGCAGCAATCTCCGATATATATCATCCAGGATTATAGATCCACCATAAAATTCAAATGGAGAGAGACCTCATCGTGCAGTATTACCAATTTTATTCAAAAATAATTAAAATTGCACTTACAGCGTATAACATCATAATATGCGGTATCGGCTCCTAATACGGGGACGCCACTGTTTCCTCGGCGTTCCACCCGCTCGAACCGTAAATGACGTAGTGCGTGAGAGTAACAGCTTGACGCGTTTTGCTCTGCCAATCAGAGCATTCTTAAAAGCCTTTTGTAATGATTGTACTAGCAGATTGACACACTATGGAGGGTTTTAACACCCCAAAAATTATTTATTGCTGGTTGCAAAATAGTATGGATAAAAGTGGTGTGCAGACCTTTATTGTTAATTACTGTAGGAATCTTTCTTAATACTTTTAAGGTCAAATTTTGTTTAGAGAAATGCATTGAGAGGTTGATCCACCATATCGCCTGTCCAACAGAATAGTAAAAGACAGTGATGACACTTCTGAGCCATTTTTCTAACTAATGCTAATAAGTGGTATAAATATTTTGAATGCACAGAGGTGGGCGTTGGGGTGATGAAAAAGACTGAGACGCTCTAATAAAAAAATTACTAATGTCCTGATCTAGTACCTAAAAAGTCCTTTTTGTTTATTGTTCTAGTATAAGCTATTATTACATGGATGTGATACCCCCAATACAACAGCCCACATTGTCACTGTGAACAGTAGCATTCTTAATAAAGGGGTCTTGTCTCTGATTTACAATAGAACTCTCATCTAACTGGTAAATTAAATATTTTTACTTGGGCCAGGTCTGTTCAGCAACAAAAGGTGTCTGCTCACAACTCCTGCTATAACAATCATTTTTCAAGAAAATAATGCTTATTATGGCTTTTCCATTTTCAGTTGACATAACCAAAACTTGCAGGGCCAAAGTTAACTTTCGTGTTCACTTTTGCATATTATCTTGTTTTTTTCTGCAAAGCCCACAAAATGTATAGTCATTTGCGGAAAGTATCAGTGAATGGGAACATCTGGTACAAATATATGTGCTTACACGGTTCAAAGAATGGACGGAACTACAAAACCACAAATAACTTGTCAAAGTACTCTTAATTCATATGAAATGGGCAACGTTTAGTCTCAATATTAATGCTACATAAATTGCAAAAATTCTGAACTTGTAAAGAGTATTGTGCCTTTTTCAAATATACAACCTTGGCTGTTTTTAGAGTTTTCCATATCTACCATTCACATTACCCATCATTAGTGATGAGCCGAACATCCCCCTGTTCGGTTGGCACCAGAACATCTCGAACAGGGGAAATGTTCTAGCGAACATGCGAACTCCATTAAAGTCTATGGGACATGAACATGAAAAATCAAAAGTCCTAATTTTAAAGGCTTAAATGCAAGTTATTGGCCCAAAAAAGTGTATGGGGACCTGGGTACTGCCCTGGGGGACATGAATCAATGCAAAAAAATGTTTTTAAAACAATCGTTTTTACAGGAGCAGTGATTTTAAATGATCTAAAATCCATACCAGACCCTTATCCGAGCACACAGCCTGGCAGGCCAGGATGGGGGTGGGGGCGAGCGTGCATCCTCCCCTCCTGAACCATACCAGGCCACATGCCAGGCTGTGTGCTCGGATAAGGGTCTGGTATAGATTTTAGGGGAACCCCACGCTGTTTTTTTTAAATTTTGGGACAGGTTCCCCTTAAAATCTATACCAGACCCAAGGGGCCTGGTATGGACTGGGGTATATATATGTGGTATACACTGCACTATCTGATCGCAACATACTGTAAAAAGCAAAAATCTCTCTCCCTGCCAGCAATGTATTAATAACTATAGAATTCCACTTATAAACCACCTGCTGACCAAGAGATTCAAACCCACAACCTAGCAATTAGCAGGCCTGTTATTCTACCATCTACATCACCGCCAAGCACGCTTAGGTTGAGCACACTTTCCCTGCCTAACTAACTAACTCCTATATCACCCTACACACAGTGGATGAGATAAAAGTTAGGGAGAGTGTATTCAGCTTAAGCAGGCTTAACGGTGACGTAGGTGGTAGAATACCAGGCTTGCAATGAGAGGGCTGTGGGTTAAAATCCCCCAGCCAGCAGATGGCTCATTGGAATTGAGAGGTCAGAGTCCATGATAATGCAGGAACTCAAAGTTTCCACTAAGAAGCCCATTTGTTTGTCATTCGACGAACGAGCAAACAGCCAATGTTCGAGTCAAACTCAAAGTTCTTCCCTACCCATCATTGCATTGCTTCAGTAAATGTTTGCTGAAGATAACTGGGATGGATTGACTAAACTGAAGTTTGCTTAAAACACCCAACGTTACATGGTTGCATAGGTAATCTTGCTGAAAAAAGACACAAGTCCATCTAGTTTAATCAACAGAGAAAAAAAAAGAAAACCAACACCCTTAAATAGAAGTCTCCATTAACACCATCCAATACCCACAGTTGATTCAGGGGAAGGCACCCCCCCCCTTCCTGTTTCCCCAAGAGGCAATTGGATATTACCTGGATCAACTTTACCTAGAAATATTAGTGTCCAGTTATATTATGTGCATCTAGGAAAGAATACAGGCCTTAAACAATCTACTGAGCTGGTATCACGTACCTGGAGATGAGCCTGACACTGTGAGGAAGGCCTCCCTTGCGCCTCCAACTCGGGACCCCTGATAGTGCAGACAAGGGACACCTGAGTGTAGAGTAGCACGAGTGCCTGGAGACTTGCTTGGTGCGGACGATGGCTACTGGTGAAGTTTGCCAGAGAAGTCCGATGAGCAGGGTGTTGAGCAGGCAGCAGGTGCTGGAAGCAGGGGTTCCTGGGTAACAGGAGGAGCTTCCTATGCAGGATGGATGGATCTGGAAATTGCAGAAGCGTCGTAAGACAAGCCGGGTCAGGAGCCAATCGGTAACGTAGAAGCCAGTAGGAGTAGACAGGAAGAGAGGTCACGGGACAAGCCAAGGTCAGTGCAGGTGGAGATCAGAGAATCGTCAGGGCAAGCCGGGTCTGGAACTCAGGAACAAGATGCAGGTAAACAGGTAACAGGTATCCAAGGCTGAAGACAAAGCAGCACTAGAGCAGTGCAATGGCTGGGTTTAAATAGTCCCTTTGGCGCCAATGTCTAACGTACGTTCGCGTACCATGCACATTGGCCATTGTCCGGTTTCTGACAGGAACGTGTCTTTGTACAGCAAACATTCTCTTACAGCTGTCAAGAACCAGCTATTGAGAGAGTGTATTCCACAATTTCACAGCTCTTACTGTGAGGAAAACTTTCTGTATTTAGAGAATAATCTCTCTTCCTCCAGATGTAAAGCATGCCCCCTTGTCCTCTTTGATGACCTTAAAATTAATAACTCAATACCAAGGTCACTATTAGAGTCTAGCGAATGATTCCAATAGAACTCTCACTGCTAGTGAAACTTCTTTATTGTCCACCAAGGGTTTACATTTCTGTCCACAGAGGCATTTGAATATGTTTGACACTATACTTGATGTTAATAAATTTGTTAGAAGTGTAACCATTAAAAAGCATTATTTTACAGCGGAAGATACTTAAAGACCTGAAATCCCTGATGACACATTAATGGAGGATGTGAATTTTTCATTTAAGGAATTGTGTGCCATCGGAGATTTAGAGGACTTATCGCATGAAGGTTCCTCTGGTATGATAAATTCTTCTGTTAAAACTGGCGCTGTCAAGCCCGTTTTATTTAATACTAGATCTCATTTTTATCCCATTAATTCCTGCAATCCTGAGATGATTCAATTCCAGAGGGTGGTGGAACGGGATTTGACAGCCCTAGCTTTACGGGCTACAAGAGGTGATACACAGAGGTGTGATAATATGACTAAAGAGGAAAGATTATCCCTAGACAAACTTGAGGCAGATGACACTATAGTGATCCGTAACTCAGACAAGGGAGGTCTGATAGTGGTTATGGATACTGACATGTATGTCGGCGAGGCTATCCGACAGTTGTCGGACACTCGTACATACTCGCGGCTTAGGGGGGATCCCACTAAACAATATAGATCGATTTTAGTTAATATTGTTAATAGGGGTGTGAAATTGGGTATCTTTAATGAAAAGGAGGCTAATAAAATTATACCGGAGAGCCCAGTGGGCCCCACATTTTATCATCTGCCCAAAACCCACAAGGGTCTGGATCCCCTGCATGGACGCCCTATTATATCAGGGATAAACTCCCTTAATGAGAGATTGGGACAGTGGTTGGACAAAAAATTACAGCCTCTGGTCCAGCAATTACCTAGGTACCTCAAGGATACGAATCACCTTTTAGAGATTGTGGAGAGTTTTGAATGGAAAAGTAATTACACATGGGTCACTTGTGATGTTTCAAGTTTGTATTCATCCATTCCACATAATTTAGCTATGGTGTCAGTATCTTTTTTCCTTGAAACATTTACGGATTTGCCCATTGAGCGAAGGGTGAATAAATTTTGGAGGTCTTAGATTATTTGTTATCACATAATTATTTTTCTTTTGATGGGGAGTTCTACCTCCAGAGATGCGGGGCTGCTATGGGGTTCAAGTTTTCGCCCTCACTTGCCAACCTTTATATGGGTTGGTGGGAGTGGGCCCGCATCTTTGGAGGTGAGAACCCCTTTAGGCCCTTCATCAAACTTTATTTAACGACCTCCTGTTCATCATGGAGGATGGCACATCTAGGTTGGTTCCTTTTTTGGAATACCTTAATTACATCAATAAAAATCTCACCATTACTGGCGAGGCAGATACAGCTGAGATACACTACCTGGATGTGCTTCTCAAGGGAGTGAACAGGGGGATCATGACAACCCTCTATAGAAAACCCTTATCAGGTAATTCTCTCCTCCTGGCACAATTGGGACATCCCAGACACACAATTAAGGGGATCCCTGTGGGACAGTTTTTACACATCATGAGAATCTGTTGGGATGATGTTGACTTGGAGCGTTAGGCAGTGTCTTTGTCTCAAAGATTTCTAGATAGAGGATATCCAAGATGGATGATCAACAGGGCTTGGCTGATTGCCAAAAATAAGAACAGATTTGATCTCATCAGTGGAAACAAAACACGTGCTCAGAGCCAACATCAAACCAGAATGACTCTTTCTACTCCTTATACTGTGGAATTTGGGGATATAAGAGATATCATTATTAGATATCTCCCTATGTTGTATGCAGATGAGACATGCACTAACATTTTACAGGGTGGAATCAATGTGGTACCACGCAGAGCCCCTACTTTAGGTCGTTCACTCTCCCCCCTTACTTTTTTCATAGAAGGGTCCCCAAATCCCTAACTTGGCTACATTTTAAGGGAAATTTCAGATGTGGTTCCAATGGGTGCCCTTGTTGTAGCCATGTGATAATTGGGAATCAGCTCTGCTCTACTAAAACGGATAAGAAGTATGAAATAGTTCATTTTTATAATTGCAAAACCAACTTTGTTATATACTTACTGACATGTGACATTTGTCACATTCAGTATGTAGGCAGAACGACTAGGCGTCTTTTGAGCATTAATACAGTTTAACAAAGAACCTTAACACCAATATAGCTACACATTTCAACTCGTGCCATGATGGTAATACTTCAGCTATGGCTATACAAGTAATTGAAAAAATTAGATCACCAATACGGGGGAGAGATGTATTCCGTTTGCTGTGTCGGAG
Source organism: Pelophylax lessonae (assembly GCF_965119305.1). Classification (NCBI taxonomy): domain Eukaryota; kingdom Metazoa; phylum Chordata; class Amphibia; order Anura; family Ranidae; genus Pelophylax; species Pelophylax lessonae. Next base: position 410,156,519 of record NC_138771.1, on the reverse strand, counting down.
AGAAGTCTTTTGAATTTTTCATTTTTCATTTACAGACTCGTTCCCCGCATGGGTTAAATTTTGAGTGGGATATGACTCATTTTTATGATTAGTTTTGGCAGTGAAAAGAAGAGAGGAGGGGAGTGAGAGAATCCCACAAATGGGATTTCTCACCCTCTCAAGTAGGTTGGGACTTTATTGGCTATAAGTGGGTGCTGATCTTGATGGGAACAAAATGCAACAGTCGTTTTTTATATAAAAGATTAAATCATTTATTACATATATACGTACAAAAGTGTTCAATAAAACATGATAAGTACATGCAAATAAGTCATGAGACAAAATTGGTTAACCACTGGATCCCCAAATGCCTCTACTGGCTAGGGCAACTATACTGAAGTATATACCAGATCATAATAAATCATGATATAAGATCGTACACATATGGGGTTCTCCTGTGGTAACCGGGGAATCGCAACGCGTTTCGCTTGGTCGCTTCCTCAGGCGATTCCTGGAAAATTGTCTACAGAACAAGCACTGTTATCATACTTAACCCCTTGATCAAATGGGGTATCCAATTAATTTGGGGACATATCACATATGGCTCCACTGATTTGTCCCCTATTAGCCGCCAAAGCATATATTGGTAGTCACATATACAGTAGTGGAATGTATCCAATTTTTGCAGAGGAATCAGTCTGTCCAGTGCATATCTTGCTTTAGGCAGATACAAAGAAAAAATTTTCGTTGTCAAGAAAGGGGGGGACCCGGTCCCATGCGATACACCAGCCACCTCTCCTCATGGAGCTCACGCTGTCTATGTCTTTTATTGAAGAGAATTTATTTACTTTTTGTTAAATTTATATTTTTTGTATATGTTTGTTATACTCTATTCTGTTAATAATTCCCCCTTTTGGGTCAATGTCTATACCACTCATTTATTTAACAGGGGCTGTCCAAAACACTTTGTGAACAGCAGGTTATTATTTATATATCTTAATAATATAAGTTTTTTGTTTATTTTATATAATGGTAATTGATAATTGATATAATTTATTAATGATTGCGATATTTGCTCAATATGGGGGGTCTTTTACGGACATTAGAGATAACTTAATTGACATTTTATACTTTGATATGTGATATTTATCGTCCATATGAGCCCATATATGCAATCGATATATATCGCCCACAATTAATTATGATACTGGGTGTTTTTCCTCCTTTTTGGGTGTCGTCTACTCTACTCTATATATATATATAATATTGTTTACATAGCCAGTGCACTGAGTGAAGAGGGACCGTAATATTGAATAGACCGATATGGATTTCTTATGGTCGCTCTGATGTATGATATCTGATTATCCATATATCTATTTTGTCTTGTTCCATATCCCTATCTTTTTTTTTCTGTATGTCTACAACTACCTAATGTATTTTTGATTGATGGTTTTATTTTGGGGATAATTGGATATGTATATATATATGGGGTTATGAGAGTAATATGAAGTATATCTTATCATGTATGTCTATATATGATCTTTTCCATGAGGATATACAATACTTCATTATGTTTTTATTCAATATTTTCTCTTCCTATGTCTTTTTTTGGTCTTTCATTTTCTGTTTTTTATTTTTCATTTTCTTATTTGTATATTTTTCCTTCTCTAGGATACATATGCAATAACTTTCACAAATTTTATATTTGTGCACTTTTTGCAATTTTAGTCATAAAAGATCATTTGAATCTGTTTAAATGCATATGTGTGTATCTTTGTTTCTTTTTCACTAATGTTCAATGTGTAATGTTTTATGTGAATCACCTGTGGCTAGGAGACAAGCCTGCCTCTTTATCTGTATCACCTGTTGTCAATTTAGATACATGTATATTTAAGGATTGTGATGCTGACTTGTCTTTGTAATGAATAAGCACACCTGTTAGTGTGTGAAACGCACCTACCTGTCATTGTTTGCTACACTGGGATGTTCATCCATTAAATCAAGATTTTGATGTTATTCAGAGTGCGGCCATTTCTTCTATATAGATTGACACACTATGGAGGGTTTTAACACCCCAAAAATAATTTATTGCTGGTTGCAAAATAGTATGGATAAAAGTGGTGTGCAGACCTTTATTTGTAATTACTGAAGGAATCTTTCTTAATACTTTTAAGGTCAAATTTTGTTTAGAGAAATGCATTGAGAGGTTGATCCACCATATCGCCTGTCCAGCAGAATAGTAAAAGACAGTGATGACACTTCTGAGTCATTTTTCTAACTAATGTTAATAAGTGGTATAAATATATTGAATGCACAGAGGTGGGCATTGGGGAGATGAGAGACTGAGACGCTCTAATAAAAAATTATACTGTGAACTATTTGTTTTAAACACATTTTATCATAATATTAATAAATAATTTGTTCGCTTTAAATTACTAATGTCCTGATCTAGTACCTAAAAAGTCCCTTTTTTGTTTATTGTTCTAGTCTAAGCTATTATTACATGGATGTGATACCCCCAATACAACAGCCCACTTTGTCACTGTGAACGGTAGCATTCTTAATAAAGGGGTCTTGTCTCTGACCTTTACAATAGAACTCTCATCTAACTGGTAAATTAAATATTTTTACTTGGGCCAGGTCTGTTCAGCAACAAAAGGTGTCTGCTCACAACTCCTGCTATAACAATAATTTTTCAAGAAAATAATGCTTATTATGGCTTTTCCATTTTCAGTTGACATAACCAAAACTTGCAGGGCCAAAGTTAACTTTCGTGTTCACTTTTGCATATTATCTTGTTTTTTTCTGCACAGCCCACAAAATGTATAGTCATTTGCGGAAAGTATCAGTGAATGGGAACATCTGGTACAAATATATGTGCTTATACTGTTCAAAGAATGGACAGAACTACAGAACTACAAATAATTTGTCAAAGTACTATTAATTCATATGAAATTGGCAACATTTAGTCTCAATATTAATGCTACATAAATTGCAAAAATTCTGAACTTGTAAAGAGTATTGTGCCTTTTTCAAATATACAACCTTGGCTGTTTTTAGAGTTTTCCATATCTACCATTCACATTACCCATCATTAGTAATGAGCCGAACACCCCCCTGTTCGGTTGGCACCAGAACATCTTGAACAGGGGAAATGTTCTAGCGCAGTGTTTCTCAACTCCGGTTCTCAGGGCACACTAACAGGCCAGATTTTAAGTATTACCTTGAGGAGATGCAACTTAGAATACATCAACAACATCATCAGCAGTAATCAGCACGGGTTTACAAATGGGCGTTCTTGTCAAACCAATCTCCTAACATTCTACGAGGAGGTGAGCTGTGAGCTAGATAGGGGGAGACCAGTGGATGTGGTGTACTTGGATTTCGCTAAGGCGTTTGATACAGTTCCCCACAAGCGCTTAATTTATAAAATAAGGTCTGCAGGTATCGATAGCAGGGTTTGCTCTTGGATACGGAACTGGCTAAAAAGGCGTGTCCAAAGGGTAGTAATAAACAGCGCATACTCAGACTGGTCTGAGGTGGTAAACGGGGTCCCCCAAGGCTCAGTCTTGGGACAAACCTTGTTCAATTTATTCATAAACAACATTGAGGTCGGGATCAGTAGTTCGATATCAGTTTTTGCAGATGACACAAAATTGGGCAGGGCAATAACTTCACAACATGAAGCAGATATCCTACAGAATGACCTGGACAAAATAACGGATGGGGCAACGACATGGCAAATGAGGTTTAACGTGGAGAAGTGTAAGGTTTTGCACTTGGGGACTAAAAACATAAAAACACAATACACGTTAGGAGGGGAGCCCTTGGGGGAATCAAAAATGGAGAAGGATCTGGGAGTCTTGGTTGATGATAGATTAGGAAACAGCATGCAATGTCAAGCGGCAGCTGCCAAAGCCAGCAGAACATTAGCATGCATAAAGAAAGGGATGCATTCCAGAGATAAGACTATAATCCTTCCACTTTATAAAACTCTGGTCCGACCGCATCTGGAGTATTCCGTCCAGTTCTGGTCGCCAGTCCTCAGGAGGGATGTGTTGGAGCTGGAGAGAGTCCAGAGAAGGGCAACTAAACTAATTAGGGGATTGGAGGACCTTGACTATGAAGAGCGTCTACAATCGCTCGATTTATTCTCCCTGGAGAAGAGACGTCTGAGGGGGGACATGATAGCAATTTATAAATATCTTAATGGGGATCCCAGCTTAGAAAAAAAGCTGTTCATTCGAAGGGATTGCATGAGGACTCAAGGGCATTCAATGCGATTAGAGGAGAAGCGTTTTAACCTCAGGCAACGAGGGGGGTTCTTTACTGTTAGGGCAACAAGATTGTGGAATTCTCTACCACAAGAGGTGGTTTCTGCGGGTAGTATGGTGGCTTTCAAAAGACTCTTAGACTTACATCTCAAGGATCAGAACATTCAGGGGTATGTGAGATGATTACAGCCACACACACCTACACAGGTTGAACTAGATGGACTATTGTCTTTATTCAACCTCACCTACTATGTAACTATATATGTAACCATGAATACTGCAATCACTGAGCAGCAAATTATATCACCTGTGATGTATTTCAGTTTTCTTTCAAACCGGGCTTGTTAGTGTGCCCTGAGGACCGGAGTTGAGAAAATGGGAAAATTGTATCAAATACTTACCGTAATTTTCCTTTCCTGACGCCAATACATGGCAGCATACACATGATATAGCTCCGCCCCTATATCCACCCACAGGACCTGTTTAAATCTATAAAAGTGTGACTGAGAGCAACCTCCCCATTCTTCGTAAAAAGCATAAAGATCAAGAGGGAGGGTCCGTATGCTGCCATGTATTGGCGTCAGGAAAGGAAAATTACGGTAAGTATTTGATACAATTTTCCATTTTCCTGACGCAGCATACACATGATAAATAATGAGCTTCTGAGAGGGAGGGTTTTGTGTTGCTAACTCAGTCTTTATTTTAACATGTAGACATAGATGCCTGAATAGTTCTTCTCCCGAACTCCACCATAGTGAGAGCTGCTGGATCCACCCTGTAATGTTTCACAAACGTATGGCGGGAAGACCAGCTAGCTGCTCTGCACACTGTCTCCAGAGACACCCCTGCATGTGCTGCCCAGGATGATGACACTGCTCTGGTCGAATGAGCCCCTACCACCTTCCCAACCACTCTATATGCATTTTGAATGGTTTTGACTATCCATGCTGATATTGTTCTGGATGAGGCATCCTTCCCCTTCATTTTTCCGGAAGGAATGATGAAAAGCCTCTCAGATTGTCTGAAGGCGGCTGTTGCCTGTAGATAGGCCTTTAGGATCCTGGGGATGTCAAGTTCCTGGAGGTTGGCCTCTGACTCCTCTGGAAATCCCGGAAGAACCCATTCACTATTGAGATGAAATATCGAAGCCACTTTAGGCACAAAGTGATCTAGTGGTCTTAATACCACTCTATCTGGGAAAAAAGTTGTATACGGGACAGTAGCACCCAGGGCCTGAAGCTCTCACACTCTCCTGCCTGAAGTTATGGCAATTAGGAAGGCAGTTTTTAGGGTGATATTCCCTAATGAAAAGTCCTGCATTGGAGCAAACGGGGTTGTGTCAGGAAATTTAGGACTACCACCAGGTCCCATTGGGGAAACCTATTTCTCTTCGGAGGGCGAAGCCTAAGAACTGCTCTCATAAACCGTTCCACTAGCGTATTTGCTGACCATTTTTTCTGTGTAAAGGCTGAGATCGCCGAAACTTGAACCTTCAGAGAGCTTAGACTTAACCCTAGATCTAGCCCCGTCTGCAGAAAAGAAAGGATCTGCGAAATATTGGGGTTACTCAGTTCGAACTGCCAGTTGGTCGCAAAGCTGGCGAACTTCTCCCATATCCTGGTGTATATGGTGTTCGTGGAGCTCCTTCTGGAGCTTTGCAGTGTATGTATGACCTCTGGTGAACATCCTAGGTCTTGTAACCCTTGCCTTTCAACCTCCAGGCCGCTAGGGCCAGCCAAGATGGATTCGGGTGTAGGATGTCTCCTTGCACTAGGAGAAGCGGGGTTTCTGGCAGCATGATCGGAGGACACATGCTCAGATCCATTGCCAGAGAAAACCATGGCCTGCGTGGCCAGTATGGAAGTATCGTAATGACTACCAGATTCTCTGCCAGTAGTCTCCTCAGAAACGTCAGTATTAGTGAGATTGGAGGAAAGGCGAAGGCCAGTTGTGCCCTCCGCACGTGTCAAGGCGTCGGTCCCCTCTGCCATTGGGTGAGGGTAGCGCGAGAGGAAGCGGGTTACCTTGTAGTTGTTTGAGGAAGCAAAGAGATCTATTTGCGGAAGCCCCCACTGGAGGACGATCTGCTCGAACACTTCCGGGTGAAGAGCCCATTCATTGGGATTCCTGAACTGCCTCGAGAAGGTCCGCTTCTATGTTTTGTCTGCCTGGCAGATATATTGCCCTTAGATCTACCAGGTGTTGTTGTGCCAATGTCATTATTGGTTCTACCTCTGCTAGGAGAGAACGACTGTGTTCCTCCTTGCCTTTGTATATATGCCACTGCTGCCGTATTGTCCATGCGGATTAGGACTGGGCGCCCCTGTATGTAGGGTAGTAGGGTGGTTAGTGCCATAAAGGCTGCCCGATGCTCCAGGATGTTGGAGACGAGATCCTCTGTCGGGAATTCCCATCTGCCCTGAGTCTTTTGTGTTTCGCAAGTGGCTCCCCACCCTGCTGCGCTTGCGTCCGTAGTGACTGTGATCCAGTCTTGTGGACCCAACGGCCGGTGTCTCAATAGGGTATCTTGGCGTGTCCACCACCAAAGACTTTGACTCATTTGAAAGCTGACCCTGATGGGTTGGGCTAGCCTCAGTTTTCTCCACTGCGCTAGGAAGCCCAGCTGGAAGATTCTGAGTCTCAAATGTGCCCATGGAAGCATCGGGATACAGGACGCCATGGTCCCTAATAGGCTCATACATTGGGCTGCTGACATCACTGATGTTGCTAGGGCCTGCTGTATCTTTTCCCTTATCTTGGGAATTTTTTTGTAAAGGTAAAGAGACTGTGGCCTCTCGGGTATTGAATTGGGCTCCTAGATAGACCATATTTTGCGTAGGTTCCAGCTGGCTTTTCTGTAGATTTACTATCCAGCCGAATGTCCTTAGAGTGGCCAAGAGTAAGTCTCTTTGCTGATGTAAGAGGTCTAAACTTTGGGATATAAGAATAATATCGTCCAAAAAATGGTGGACCCTGAGCCCTCTCTCTCTGAGGGGGGCTAAAACTGCAATTGGTACCTTGGTAAAGGTTCGCGGGGACGTTGACAGCCCGAAGGGGAGGCAGACAAATTGGAAGTGGTCTTCCCCTAAAGCGAACCTGAGGAACTTTTGATATGCCTCTTGTATTGGGACGTGCAGATATGCGTCCTGCAGATCCACTGAGATCATCCAGTCCCCTGGTTGGATTATCTTGATAATCGTGTTGAGAGACTCCATTTTGAACCTCTCCAACCTGATGAACTGGTTCAACCTCTTGAGGTCTATCACTGACCTGAAACCTCCTGTTTTTTTCTGGACCAGGAACAGAGGCGAGTAGAATCCTGTAAACCTCTGACAGGCAGGAACTACTATGATCGCCTCCTGATTCAGCAGGATATTGATATACTCCTGGAGTGCTGACATCTTCGAGGGAGATGTTTTGGTGGGGTAAAGGAATACTCAGGGGGGTGCTGCTTGAATGTCCAATAGTGGCCCTGTGGACTGCACCCACCGGTCCTGACACTGATCCTGTCAGATTTGGGCAAATCTGAGCAATCGTGCCCCGACCGTTGTCCTCTGGACTGGCTTGATGTCAAAAGGGCTTCTGGGAGGCAAGGGGATTTGGAGGGGCCTTGTTTCTTTGAGTTCTCAGGAAGGTGGATTGAGTGCCTCTCCAGTTCCTTCTAGAGTCTCTGTTGTACCGAGAGTTTCCGTATTCCTGGAACCTATTCGGTATCCTTCTGGAGGGTCATCCCCTCTGTCTCCTAGTTTTTCTGTCTTGAGGCAGAAGACCCGACCTTCCTCCATCTCTCCCTGCCAGCAATGTATTATTGGTATAGAAGAAGTGTGCTGGATGAAGTAAAGTAAAGCTGCAACCTTAGAACCAATCGGGAAAAATACTATAAATAAAAAAGCAGGTGCGCTAAACTCATATGTGTCAACCACTCAGGTTGGGGTGAACCAATCAAGTGATATCAAAATAAATTAGTCACAAAACGAATAAAACACATCTCACAGTGAATATTGGATGATAAAACTGATACGCCTCAAAAGGACGAAAAGTTAATAAACAGTATAAAATTGAAAAAAACGCACACTAATATAAAGTGGCAAAAAAAAACTCTAAAGGTGTAAATAAGATAAGGTGCATAAAGTCCAAAACAATGTCTGTTATATCATATGATATATACGGTGACTTCTAGGTGTAAAATTCACAGCAACTTAAGGTGCAGGTGATCCCACCACCATGTCTGGACTGGCCCCTTACCAGAGGATGGAAATCTTAAGGGCATATAGATATTAGAATCCAGATAAAGCTGATCACAGGAACACCTATGCTGTTTATACCACACAATACTTACCAAGAAAAAAAAAAGAAATCCAACACCCTTAAACAGAAGCCTCCAATTACACTATCCAATACCCACAGTTGATCCAGAGGAAGGCAGCACCCCCCCCCCCCCAAAAAAAAAAAAAAAGCATGGTCAAATTTTAGCTCCAGCAGGGGAAAAAAATACTTCCTGATCCCCAAAGAGGCAATTGGATATTACCTGGATCAACTTTACCTAGAAATATTAGTGTCCAGTTATATTATGTGCATTTAGGAAAGAATCCAGGCCTTAAACAATCTACTGAGCTGGCAAGAACCAGCTATTGAGAGAGTGTATTCCACAATTTCACAGCTCTTACTGTGAAGAAACCTTTCTGTATTTAGAGAATAATCTATCTTCCTCCAGACATAAAGCATGCCCCCTTGTCCTCTTTGATGACCTTAAAATTAATAACTCAACACCAAGGTCACTATTAGAGTCTGACGAATGATTCAGGCCACAGCGTCCCCACGGTCCTTAACAACTGATGAGTCATCAGCTGACAATGGGATTTCCTGCTGACAGCTTAATAAAAAAAAAAAACATTGCAGGCTCTTTGGGTCTGGTAGGAATTTCAAGGGTAACCCCACACCAAAATTTAAAATGGCATGCCCCCCCTCCCCACCAAAATCCATACCAGACATTTATCAGAGCATGCAGCCTGCCCCCACCCTACCCCACAGCACCTAGGTGTCTTCTATACAGGTAACGAGCTGAGCTTGTTACTTGTATAAAAGACAACTGTCCACCTGTCCACAGAATCAATCAATCAGATTCCAATCTATCCATCATGGACAAGATCAAAAAGCTGTACAAGGATTTCAGGGACAAGATTGTAGACCTACACAAGGCTGGAATAGGATACAAAACAATCACCTAGCAACTTGGTGAGAGTGTGATGATTGGTGCGATTATTCGCATGTGGAAGAATCACAAAATAACTGTCTATCTCCTTCAGTCCAGAGCTCAATGCAAGATCTCACCTCGTGGAGTTTCAATGATCATGAGCACAGCGAGGAATAGAGATGAGCTTCAAGTTCGAGTCGAAGCTAACTTCAACTCGTACATCGGTCGTTCGATCGTTCGTCAAATGACGAACAAATGTGCTTCTTCGCTGGAAATTCGCAGTTATGTAATTGGCCAAAGCGTGCACCCTGACCTCATGCTTTGGCCAATCAAATGATCTCTGCCATGATTGGACTAAAGGCATGCTGCCTTTAGACAATCATGGCTCAGGGGCCAAGTAAACGCCCCACACTACATAAATGTAGTGTGATGGTGCGGGCGAGGAGACAGGGAGAGGGACATGTGTGAGGCAGGGTGAGAGTAGCTTTTTTTGGAGTTTGTCAGACAGTGAAGAGAGACGTTCCTAGCAGTGTAGGGAGTGCCAGGAATGTGTTTCAGGCAGGGAGAGATTTGTTTCTTTGCAGTTTGTCAGACACTGCAGAGCCAGTCATACATTCCTAGCAGAGAGGGAGAGAGATTTCTCATCTATAGGGCTATAGATTACATCACATCAGTGAGAGTATTGTTAATCGGTCACTTACGTACATCCTACAAGCAGCAAAGATTATCTAAAGGGCTATAGATTACATCACATCAGTGGGAATATTGTTAATCGGTCACTTGCGTACATCCTATAACCACCACAGCTCATCTATAGGGCTACCGATTACATCATATCAGGTCACTAAGTATCTATTGGTCAGTTGCGTATACCCTATATTGATCTGTATCAACATCATGTTCGAAAAGGCAGACAAGGAGAGGCCTACGCTCACAGGCCACGAAAAGAGGGCAATCAGCCTCTGTGTGCATTGTGAAAAGCGGTGGTCACAGTTGACATAATGCATCCTCTGCAAACAGGGCACGCCCGTCCTTTATTTTTGGTGCTGCCCGTGCTATTCAGCCACAACATGTGGAAGAGTTGGTTGAGTGGATCAATAGGCCGTGCTCATCCTCCTCGTCCTCTGACACCCATCCTCACAGTAGTTTGTCTTCCACCGCAGCTGCCAAAGCGGCCCGTTCCACAGGCTCCTTCTCCACAGCTACTGCTTCTGTCGCCCCACCATCATGCATGGAGGAGTCATCTGAACTATTCGATCATAGTGTCAGTGACATACTGCTGGAGGATACGCAGCAATTTGAAAGCTGTGATGTTGGTTCCTAGGTTGATGATGGGAATAACGTTAGCCTAGAGAGAGGGGGTGACAATGACAGACAAGAAACCAGCAGTCATGTTGCCACAGCTGAAGCATATTGCCAAGTTTGCTCCAGTGACGAGGAGGGAGGGGATGATGAGGTCACTGACTGTACTTGGGTGCCTGACAGGATAGAGGAGGAGGAGGAGGAGGGGGAGGTGAGGAGGACGCACAACTCCAACGAGGTGGGATGTGCTCCAGGGGCCGCCATAGGAGTAGCCAAACTATTGCGTCACAGCACAGAGCTCCACAAGTGCAGGGTGCTGCAAACTCCCCCCGGACTCACAAAAGTTAATTAGTGTGGGCTTTTTTCAGCACCTGTGCAGTAGACCGCAGCTTTGCTGTTTGCAACATCTGTCTAAAGTGCCTTGATTCTGCTAGCTTCCAACAATGTTTTTGGTTTAGGTCACTACCAACCCCCAAGGCCTAATTTTTCTGCACTTGTATGACAGGTGCATACAATTTAAATGTTGTATGTCATTTTTAACACCTAACTGCGAGGGGTTATGGTGTTCAGGCACCAACAACACCAAAGGCCCAATATTTTTAAGCCTGTATGACAAGTACATGCAATTTCACATTTGTATGTATTTCTTACCAGCAGGTCCCGTTCTTGCACCCAGCAACCTGTATGACAAGTTCATGCGATTTCAATTTCATTTCTAATTTCTAATGGCAGGGCCTGTCCCTGTGCCCAGCGAGAGTAACTCTGAGGGGTTGGGGTGTTCAGGCACCACCAACAACCAAGGCCTAATTTTTCTGCACCTCTATGACAAGTACATGCGATTTCAAAATTTGTATGGAATTTCAAGCAGTAGGGCCCATTCCTGCGCCCAGCAAGAGTAACTGCGAGGGGTTACGGTGTTCAGGCACCACCAACACCAAAGGCCTAATTTGTCTGCACCTGTATGACAAGTACATGCGATTTCAAAAATTGTATGGAATTTTTAGCAGTAGGGCCCATTCCTGCACCCAGCAAGAGTAACTGTGAGGGGTTATGGTGTTCAGGCACCACCAACAACCAAGGCCCAATATTTCTGCACCTGTATGACAAGTACATTTGATTTGAAATTTGTATGTATATTTGTATATTACATTTTTTGCTTTAGAAATGTCAGTTTTGCTGCAGCAGGCTACATACATCATAGAGATGCACAACTTTACAGGCACATTCATGGGACCCCCAGGCACGATATTCGAAATAATTTTTCATTTTTATAGTTTCACTTTAAGCCTCATTAAAATCAGTATATCAGTGCTCCTTTAAAAACAATTATTGTTTTTAAAAAAATTTTTTTCCATTGCTACATGTTTCCCAGGTCAGGACCCGGACCCCTATACACTTTTTTGGGGCAATTTGCATTTAAGTCTTCAAAATGAGGACGTTTGATTTTCGGGGTTCGACTACCATAGACTTCAATGGGGTTTGTTTCTTCGAACAAACTTTTCCTCTGTTCGCGGTGTTCTAGTGCCAACCGAATTGGGGGGGGGGGGTGTTCGGCTCATCACTAGTGAGGAATTAGCCCAGAACTACACTGGAGAATCCTGTCAACGATCTCAAGGCAGCTGGGACTCTAGTCACCAAGAAAATAATTGGTAATACACTACACCGTGAAGGACTGAAATCCTGCAGCGCCCACAAGGTCACCCTGCTCAAGAATGTACATGTACAGGCCTGTCTAAAATTTGCTAATGAACATCTGAATGATTCAGGGGAGAACTGGGTGAAAGTGTTATGGTCAGATAAGATCAAAATCAACCTGTTTGGCATCAACTTATCTTGCCACGTTTGGAGAAGGAGGAATGCTGCCTATGACCCCAAGAACACCATCTCCACTATCAAACATGGAGGTGGAAACATTATGCTTTGGGGATGATTTTCTGCTAAGGGGACAGGACAACTTCACTGCATCAAAGGGACAATGGACGGGGCCATATACCCGTCTTGGGTGAGAACCTCCGTTCCCTCAGCCAGGGCGTTGAAAATGGGTCATTGATACTGTATTTATTCCAGCATAACAATGACCAAAACACACGGCCAAAGAAACAAAGGAGTGGCTCAAGAAGAAGCACGTTAAGGTCCTAGAGTGGCCTAGCCACTCCCCAGACCTTAATCCAATAGAAATATGTAGAGGGAGCTGAAGGTTTGAGTTACTAAGCATCAGCCTCGAACTCTAATGACTTTTTTTTAAGATGTGTGCAAACCCAGTGGCCAACTACAAGAAATGTTTGACCTCTGTGATTGCCAACAAGGGTTTTGCCATCAAGTACTAAGTCATGTTTTGCGAAGAGGTCAAATACCTATTTCACTCATTAAAATGCAAATCAATTTATAACTTTTTTGAAATGCATTTTTTTGGACTTTGTTGTTATTGTTGTTGTTTTGTCTCTCACTGTTAAAATTATAGACGGATCATTTCTTTGTCAGCAGGCAAATGTACAAAATCAGCAGGGGATCAAATACTTTTTTCCCTCACTGTATTTAAAGGAATTTTCCATTTTTATTGTTGCACTTTAGGCATCATTAAAATCACTGCTCCTGTAAAAACTATTTTTAAAAAAAAAAAATGAATTGATACATGCCCCCCAGGGCAGTACCCAGACCACCAATAACTTGCATATAAGCCTTCAAAATGTGGACTTTTGATTTTTCAAGTTCAGGTCTCATAGGCTTTAATAGGGTTCTGGTCAGAACTTTTTCTCTGTTTGGGTGTTCTGATGCGAACCGAACAGGAGGCAGTTCGGCCCATCTCTATTCACATTAAGGAACACCTATGTATTTATACATGTTGATCATATCCCCCTTAATTTCTTTTTCTAAAAAAAAAATAAACTCAGTTCAGCTAATCTTTCCTCATAGCTGAGCTCCTCCATGCCTCTTATCAGTTTGGTTGCCCTTCTCTGCACTTTCTCCAGTTTCTCAATATCTCAATAGCGAATGAAAATTCGCTATTGTCACACAATGGGTGGGCTCTGGGCGCACTGCTCTGTGCCCCGGGTCCACCCTTTGCATCACCCTATTAAAGCCTCTGGCTCTAATCAGGTGATTGAAAAAAAAAAAAAACATTGAGACCCCTGCGCCCTCAATAGACCGGCCGCCGCTGGTCCTAACACTGAACCAGTCTCCTGATGACGTCGGTTAGAAGAAACGCGTAGAGCGTCATTACATCACATCCGCCTCTGTGGAAAGCTTTTCCGGCGGAAAACTCAGTTCAGCTAATCTTTCCTCATCGCTGAGCTCCTCCATGCCTCTTATCAGTTTGGTTGCCCTTCTCTGCACTTTCTCCAGTTTCTCAATATCCCTTCTGTCAACCGGTGCCCAAAACTGAACTGCATCTTCTAGATGAGGTCTTACTACTGATTTGTACAGGGGCAAAATGATATCTCTCCCTGCAGTCCGAACAAGAAATTAATTTGCCTACTTTGGAAATTGCAGTTTGGCATTGCCTTCTATTATTAGGCCTAGTTGTACCCTCCCTAGTATGCATGAATATTTTTAGCCCCCAAGTGCATAAGTTTACATTTATCAATATTAAACCTCATTTGCCACGCAGTTGCCCAATTAAATGCATTGAGGTCAGCTTGTAAGTTAGAGACTTCCTGCAAGGATGGTATTCCACATCATAGCTCGGTGTGATCTGCAAAGACTGAAATTGTACTTTAAATCCTAGACCTTATATCATTTATGCATATATTTAAATAAAAAAGAAAGGGTCCCAACCAGTGGCGGCTGGTGCTCAAAATTTTTTTTGGGGGGGGGGGGGGGCAAACAGAAAAAATCGAATAGGCATTGCTTTGCGGCAAAAAACACAGCAAAAAATTGCATGACTTTGAGGTCACAAAAGTGTGAAAGGGGCATTCAGTAATCAAAGTATAGTGTGCCCCCTTTCAATGCAGAGTTACCACAGCATGCCACCATCAATGCAGAGTTACTACAGCGTGCCCCCATCAATGCAGAGTTACCACAGCATGCCACCATCAATGCAGAGTTACCACAGCGTGCTCCCATCAATGCAGAGTTACCACAGCATGCCACCATCAACGCAGAGTTACCACAGCATGCATGCCACCATCAATGCAGAGTTACCACAGCATGCATGCCACCATCAATGCAGAGTTACCACAGCATGCCACCATCAATGCAGAGTTACCACAGCATGCATGCCACCATCAATGCAGAGTTACCACAGCATGCCACCATCAATGCAGTGTCCAGCGTGCGTGCCCTCTTCAATGCAGTGTGGGCCCCCCCAGACCAGTGCACTTACCTGGAGCCCTGGAGCAGCCCAGCGGCGATGGCTTCTGTCTTCTGTCCAGGCGGGCGGCTTCTCCTCACTCGCCGACGGCTTCTGTCTTCTGTCCCGGCGGGCGGCTTCTTCTCACTCGGCGACGGCTTCTGTCTTCTGTCCCGGCGGGCGGCTTCTCACTCGGCAAAGGCTTCGGCGGGCGGCTTCTTCTCACTCTGGCGGCGGTCTTCTCAAGTCCTCCTCCCGCTCCCGCCTCCTACTCGGCCAATGGCATGGGGTTTGCAATGCGGACAATCAGGAAGCCGGTATTAGACCGGCTTTCTGATTGGCCAGGAGGAGGATCGGTGTGACAATAGCGAATTTTCATTCGCTTTTGTCACACAATGGGTGGGCTCTGGGAGCACTGCTCTGTGCCCTGGGTCCACCCTTTGCATCACCCTATTAGAGCCTCTGGCTCTAATCAGGTGATTGAAAAAAAAAAAAACCCCTTGAGATCCATTCGTCCGGCGCCCCTGCATGCAGAATAGGGGGGCCGGATGCATGGAAGGGGGGGCGGCGCCCCTGCGCCCTCAATATACCGGCCGCCGCTGGTCCCAACACTGAACCTGATGACATCGGTTAGAAGAAACGCGTAGAGCGTCATTACATCACATCCGCCTCTGTGGAACGCTTTTCCGGTCGCGTGGAGCACATCGCGTCCCGGAAATGCGCCAATGATACAGCACTATTGCTTTTTTACATTGCCTTCTTATCATCGTTTCTATGTGAGTACTTATCCAAATAAATCCATTTTTATTATTGACGGTACTACACTATACGAGCCCTTCTTTCCCCATATGTACTCTTGGAATATCCCTGGACTCTGAGGGGCCACGCTATCCAGAGAGATAGGATCCTGGCGGGCTAAACCTTCTATCTATAGGGATAGGACCCATATTGGAGTCTCCTGATGACGTCGGTTAGACAAAACGCGTAGAGCGTCATTACGTCACATCACCTCTGTGGAACACTTTTCCGGTCGCGTGGAGCGCATCGCGTCCCGGAAGTGCGCCAACGATACAGCACTATTGTTTTTTTACATTGCCTTCTTATCATTGTTTGTATGTGAGTACTTATTCAAATAAATCCATTTTTATTATTGACGGTACTACACTATATGAGCCCTTCTTTCCCCATATGTACTCTTGGAATATCCCCAGACTCTGAGGGGCCACGCTATCCAGAGAGATAGGATCCTGGCGGGCTATACCTTCTATTTATAGGGATGGGACCCATATTGGCCAGACTGCCCAGACGAACCAAGGGATAGGATCTGAGGACCATAGGAGTCATATTACAGATTACAGGCTTGTTACCCCTGTAGGGGTGATAATCTCTGGTAAGTGTGGTCCTGGGAGTGAGGGGAGCAACGGTTCACCCACCACACCAGCCACACTTGAAGAAAAAATAATTTCTGGTTACCTGCACTAAAGTCACTTTTGGCCGTGACACAACACGAAGTCACATCATATTTTTCCTTGCACTTGAGCACTTCATATGTGCTACTTTGGGACTATTTAAGGACAATATTCTATACAATCCATGCATTTCATTTGTATGCGTTTTGAACACTTTATCTTTGAGTGTCTTTTGTTATGCGATTTGGATTTAAATATTTCTATTGTACCTGATTTTTATGCGATTTTTGGACCATAAATCGCATTCATTATTAATTTCTTGCAGCACTTAGTTGCTTATGGACATGTCCATATTATAACTTCTGTTTTTTTCAACAAGCACTTTATATTTACCTTTAGCACCTTACTTCTCACATCCAATTTGGGCTTATTTATTGGTTATAGTCACTTTATAGCACTTTTTATGTGCAACTTGCATTTGCTTTATTTCATTTTTTGCTGATGCGATTTTGGGATAATCGCAAACATTTTTTTTGCAATTATTAATTGTTTATTGATCACCTGACTTTTATTCAGCACTTTATATTTCTGTTTACCACACACATTTCTTTAAGGGGGTTTATTCATATTTTCTGGCATTTCTTTTTTGCACAGTCACTGAAACACTTTAATAAGTCTGAGATTATATCTTTTGGTGACGTTCACCAACACTTGTAACAGAGTCACTTTATGCATAGTTTAATTTGCACTAATATTATGGATATATGTTTATGATGCGTATGTGTTTATGATTTTTAATAGTGATTACGAAATCATCTCTTACTGCATGTTTTATAGAGTCTAATGTTTAACTCTGTGATTACACCTGCTGAACTTGTAGGGTTGAGCCATCCCCCTACACTATACCTGCCATATTTACCTGCTATACTAGGCAGGGCCAAATACCCCTCACGTTTAACCATTTTAATTTTTGCTATATATCCTTGGATTACAGTTAGGAGGTAGGCTGCAGCCTGCACTTCGATTTTCTCCTATCCTAAGCGCGGATCATTCTCCATTCTTAAAAAATTAATTCGATTTGTTTGAAAACCTCTGTCTTAAATTAATCCATGCTGCCCACTGCTTAAAATTGTTTTTTTTTTCTAGGTAAAAACTCATCTATGTGGTCTTTTATTAAACTCTCCAGTATCTTCCCA
This sequence comes from Pelophylax lessonae, assembly GCF_965119305.1. Lineage (NCBI taxonomy): Eukaryota > Metazoa > Chordata > Amphibia > Anura > Ranidae > Pelophylax > Pelophylax lessonae. The sequence continues at coordinate 410,138,877 of NC_138771.1, read as the reverse complement.
ACTATAAAAGTTAAATTTCCAGGTATAATTGTTAGATGTGATATCTGAATTACTTTTCCTTATTTGTATATAAAAGTAAGCAACTGACAGGAAAATATAAGATACAGTGCTTTGTAAGGCTGATAGTCCTGCTCTCTGCTTCAGAATCGGTGTCGCTGATAGGAGTGAAGCTGGTGGTTTCCAGTTCTTGCTGGTGGCTCGGGTACACTGGGAAGATGACAATGACATCACTGCCGGGGCAAAGTGAGTGAGCATGGCGCGCACTTCAAGCATGCGTGCTTCTTCTTCAGGCCTAAGGAGCCATCTTTGTATAGGTTTATGTAGACAATGGCGGAGGCGGACGTGGATGTCACACCCCCTGTACCATGGCAGCAAACATAATAGTAACCACATGCAATGCCTCATACTGAATCAATCTAGACTTTCAAGAAGCGCTAGTAACAGTCACTAAAGGGTAAAATGAATTAGATAACTGCTACAAGTATGAATATAAATATACTGTATATCTCTAGATACTTATACTATATATGATATATAAACCATTTTAAAAAAGAGCAACATGTGATCAAAAATTGGATAAAACCATGAGAACTAATGGTACATTAAAAATTGGCTATAAGCCTTATTGGGGACTGGGAATTAAGAAAATGTATTAAATAGCAGGTATTTTACGTATCGCACAGTGAACTACACTAGTTGGTGTTTGTGATAGTGATCTCTAAAAGCCTTGGGAACTATGAAATTGTTATAAAAGAGGCTAATTGCACCACATTTTGTAGAAGTGGATAAGTAAAAATAGCAACATAAACATAATAATAATAATCATTATATACATAACTCTCATGGGATAGAATAAATAATGTATCGTTTGTTAATTTCCATAATCCATATGATCTATATATCTAAAGATGGGTTGCATTAGTGTAAGCTATGAGTATATATTTCTCAAGAGGATGATGATTATCACGAGGTGAGCAATATCTCAAATAGCCAGGTATTATGTTATAAGAGGGTACTGATCTCTTAATCCTCATTCAACCCACCAGGGCCCAAAGTGTCCAGAGTATAGATCTAGAAAGTCTCTCTCTTACAGAGACATTTAAAACATTCAGCTGTGGGAAAAATTACCCACAGCTGAACTGGAGTTTACTTGTGCACTTTTTGTCATGACTGAATGACAGTTACTTTTATCATTTGGCTCTGCAGATTTCTTGGGAGCCACTAGATAGCCCCATAGGCTCCCGATGTGGCCGGGAGAGCTAGTTTGTTTGTTGGGATTAGACATGCATGCGCCCACTGTGTCAGGCCTGCAGCATGGTGAAGTGGTGGGCGGGTGTGCACCCACTGTTTTGGTCTTTGTGGAGGGCTGGCATCCTTTATGCATCCATGTCACTTTGTGAAGTTTTTAGGTCGGGCCTGGCGGGAGGGGTATATCTGGAGTGACCCCCGACGGCTTGTTATGTCTGTGGGGGGCTGAACACAAACTCACCTTGTGATTTATTATAACACTAGACATTAAGCCCGTTAAATTAACGGGCGCTAGAACATATGTGGTCAAACATTTGTAAAAACAGAATTAGCAGTAAGTCCACGTGAGCGCGCACCCGCCGCGCGCCCGCGCACACCAACCGCTTCCAACAGTTTTGCCCGGCTGCCCAAAGTCTCTGCGCTCCAAGTCCCAACGGCTGTCCGTGGGGCACATGCGCAGTAGCGCAATCCCACGCACACAGGGACTGGACGCAGAGACACTTGTACTTTATATGTATAGATTATTTAGTATACTTAGAACAGAAGGAGCTATATATATGGGGGGGGGGGGGTTGTAGCGTGTTGGGGGGAGGGGATTGTAGTGTGTTGGGGAAGGGAGGGGATTGTAGTGTATGGGGAGGGGATTGTAGTGCAGTGTTTTTCAACTCCAGTCCTCAGGGCACACTAACAGGCCAGGTTTTCAAGAAAACTGAAATACATCACATGTGATATAATTTGCTGCTCAGTGATTGCAGTATTCTAGTCTGCATCTCCCCAAGGTAATACTTAAAATCTGGCCTGTTAGTGTGCCCTGAGGACCGGAGTTGAGAAACACTGTTGTAGTGTATGGGGAAGGGAGGGGATTGTAGTGTATGGGGGAGGGAGGGGATTGTAGTGTATGGGGGTACAGAGGGGATTGTAGTGTATGGGGGGGGTTATAGTGTATGGGGGAGGGGTTCTACAGTGCATGGGGGGATGTGTTCTACAGTGTATGGGGGAGGGAGAGCATTGAAGCGTGGGTGGGGGGAGGGAGGGGATTGTAGTGGGGGGGAGGGAGGGGATTATAGTGTGTTGGGGGGGAGGGGATTGTAGTGTATGGGGGGATTGAATGATAAATGTCGGGTTGGAGATTGGTGTGGGAGAGGGGAGATGTGAGGGCGGGAAATCAGAGAGGAGGGGAGCTTCTCACACACACAGAACAGTGGATCATCCAATAGGAAAAGACCCCCAAATCCACCACCACCTCCCCTCCCAGGAAAATTGCTGTCCCCAAAATTGTACCGCAGGTGGCCAAGACGCTCCCCCTACAGCTGATAAAAATTTGGTGTTTCGGGGATGAAAGGGCACGGAGCAGTGACCCCGAGAACCGGCCACCCACCGCCATAGACTTCAATGTTAAACCTGGTCACCTCGCAGTTAGGTCACGGTCCCTTTGGGGAGGGGATTGTAGCGTGTGGGGGAGGGAGGGGATTGTAGTGGGGGGGGGGATGGGATTGTAGTGTATGAGGAAGAAAGGGGATTGTAGTGTATGGGGGAGGGAGGGGATTGTAGTGTGGGGGGGAGGGAGGGGATTGTAGTGCATGGGGGGAGGGGATTGTAGTGTATGGAGGAGGGAGGGGATTGAAGTGTATGGGGGGGAGATTATAGTGTATGGGGGAGGGGTTCTACAGTGTATGGGGGAGGGGTTCTACAGTGTATGGGGGAGGGAGGGGATTGAAGCGTGGGGGGGAGAGGGAGAGGATTGTAGCATGGGGGGGGGATTGTAGTGGGGGAAGGAGGGAGGGGATTGTAGTGTGTTGGGGGAGGGGATTGTAGTGTATGTGGAAGGGAGGGGATTGTAGTGTATGTGGAAGGGAGGGGATTGTAGTGTACCGGGGGGGGGAGGGGATTGTAGTGTATGGGGGAGGGAGGGGATTGTAGTGTATGGGGGGATGGAGGGGATTGTAGTGTATGGGGGAGGGAGGGGATTGTAGTGTATGGGGGGACGGAGGGGATTGTAGTGTATGGGGGAGATTATAGTGTATTGGGGAGGGGTTCTACAGTGTATGGGGGAGGGAGGGGATTGAAGTGTGGGGGGGGGAGGGAGTGGATTGTAGCGTGGGGGGAGAGAGGGGATTGTAGTGTGTTGGGGGAGGGGATTGTAGTGTGTTGGGGAAGGGAGGGGATTGTAGTGTATGGGGAAGGGAGGGGATTGTAGTGTGGGGGGGGAGGGAGGGAGAGGATTGTAGTGTGGGGGGAGGGAGGGAATTGTAGTGTATGGGGGGGAGATTATAGTGTATGGGGGAGGGGTTCTACAGTGTATGGGGGAGGGGTTCTACATTGTATGGGGGAGGGAGGGGATTGAAGCGTGGGGGGGGGGAGGGGATTGTAGCATGGGGGGAGGGGATTTTAGTGGGGGGAGGGAGGGGATTGTAGTGTATGGGGAAGGGAGGGGATTGTAGTGTGAGAGGGAGGGGATTGTAGTGTATGGGGCTGAGGGAGGGGATTGTAGTGTATGGGGGGGAGGGGATTGTAGTGCATGGGGGAGGGAGGGAATTGTAGTGTATGGGGGGACGGAGGGGATTGTAGTGTATGGGGGGGTATTATAGTGTATGGGGGAGGGGTTCTAGTGTATGGGGGAGGGGTTCTACAGTGTATGGGGAGGGAGAGGATTGTAGCGTGGTGGGGGGAGGGGATTGTAGTGTGTTGGGGAAGGGAGGGGATTGTAGTGTTACATAGTTACATAGTTACATAGTAGGTGAGGTTGAATAAAGACAATAGTCCATCCAGTTCAACCTGTGTAGGTGTGTGTGGCTGTAATCATCTCACATACCCCTGAATGTTCTGATCCTTGAGATGTAAGTCTAAGAGTCTTTTGAAAGCCACCATACTACCCGCAGAAACCACCTCTTGTGGTAGAGAATTCCACAATCTTGTAGCCCTAACAGTAAAGAACCCCCCACGTTGCCTGAGGTTAAAACGCTTCTCCTCTAATCGCATTGTATGCCCTCGAGTCCTCATGCAATCCCTTCGAATGAACAGCTTTTTTTCTAAGCTGGGATCCCCATTAAGATATTTATAAATTGCTATCATGTCCCCCCTCAGACGTCTCTTCTCCAGGGAGAATAAATCGAGCGATTGTAGACGCTCTTCATAGTCAAGGTCCTCCAATCCCCTAATTAGTTTAGTTGCCCTTCTCTGGACTCTCTCCAGCTCCAACACATCCCTCCTGAGGACTGGCGACCAGAACTGGACAGAATACTCCAGATGCGGTCGGACCAGAGTTTTATAAAGTGGAAGGATTATAGTCTTATCTCTGGAATACATCCCTTTCTTTATGCATGCCAATATTCTGCTGGCTTTGGCAGCTGCCGCTTGACATTGCATGCTGTTGCCTAATCTATCATCAACCAAGACTCCCAGATCCTTCTCCATTTTTGATTCCCCCAAGGGTTCCCCTCCTAACGTGTATTGTGCTTTTATGTTTTTAGTCCCCAAGTGCAAAACCTTACACTTCTCCACGTTAAACCTCATTTGCCATGTCCGTGCCCACTCTGTAATTTTGTCCAGGTCATTCTGTAGGATATCTGCTTCATGCTGTGCAGTTATTGCTCTGGCCAATTTTGTGTCATCTGCAAAAACTCTGATATCGAACTACTGATCCCGACCTCAATGTTGTTTATGAATAAATTGAACAAGGTTGGTCCCAGGACTGAGCCCTGGGGCACCCCGCTTACTACCTCAGACCAGTCTGAGTATGCGCTGTTTATTACCACTCTTTGGACACGCCCTTTAAGCCAATTCCGTATCCAAGAGCAAACCCTGCTGTCGATACCTGCAGATCTTATTTTATAAATTAAGCGCTTGTGGGGAACTGTATCAAACGCCTTAGCGAAATCCAAGTACACCACATCCACTGGTCTCCCCCTATCTAGCTCACAGCTCACCTCCTCGTAAAATGTTAATAGATTGGTTTGACAAGAACGCCCATTTGTAAACCCGTGCTGATTACTGCTGATGATGTTGTTGTCTTTAGCAAACTCTACGATATAGTCCCTTATCATCCCCTCCAGAAGTTTACATACTATTGATGTCAAACTGACAGGCCTATAATTTCCCGGGATATGCCTCTGGCCCTTTATGAATATCGGAATCACGTTAGCTTTCTTCCAATCCCCTGGTACATCTCCTGTCCTAATACTGTCAGCAAAGATCAGGAACAGTGGTCTGGATATAACCTTACTGAGTTCCTTGAGTACTCTCGGATGTACGCCATCCGGGCCTGGTGATTTGTTTGTGTTGAGTTTATCCAGCCTTTCCCTGATTTCACCCTCTGTTAGCCATAGTGGCAAGTCCTGTGCATTACTACTAACCAAACAGTCATGGTCAGTGTACCCCTCCGTTTCCTGTGTAAAGACTGACGAGAAAAAAGCATTCAGCACGGTTGCTTTTTCAGTGTCCTCTGTAACCATCCTCCCATCATTGTTAATTATGTGTGCAATATGCTCTGCCCTAGTTTTTTTGCTGTTGATATATTTAAAGAATTTCTTTGGGTTTTTTTTACTATCCTCCGCTATTTGTCTCTCAAAGTTGATTTTAGCCATCTTGATTTCTTGTTTACTTTTCTTATTTGCCTCCTTGTATTGCTCGAAAGCCGATACTGTGCCCTCTGATTTATACTTCTTGAAGGCCAATTTTTTTCCCCTAATAAGTTTTTTGACGCTACGGTTTAGCCAGTCAGGTTTGGCTTTGTCTCTTCTAAATTTATTTCCCATAGGAATGCACTGCAAGATGCCTTTGCCTAATATGTTCCTAAAGCATTCCCATTTTTCCTCTGTGGTCAGGGATCCCAGGGTTTGGTCCCAGTTTACCCTTTCCATCAATGAGTACAATTTTGGAAAGTTTGCCCTTCTGAAGTTTAGGGTTCTTATGTTCCCCACTTGCCTTGTTATATTGTTATTTATACTAAATGTGATCATCCTGTGATCGCTAGAGCCCAGATTGTCCTGGACTCCTACCTGCGAGATTAGGTCTGGGTCATTAGTGATCAATAGATCCAGGACTGCATTTTCTCTAGTCGGAGAATCCACCAACTGTGACATGTAATTATCCTGTAAGGTATCCGTGAATAGGCGAGCCTTCTGTGAGTGTGCAGTCCCCTCGTCCCAGTCAATGTCGGGATAATTGAAGTCCCCCAATATGACGACTGATCCCAATTTTGCCACTTTACTCATTAGTGCTAAGAATTCCAGCTCTACCTCCTCCCCTTGGTTAGGTGGCCTATAGCAAACCCCCACAATTACTTTCCCCTTTTCTCCTTCCCTATGGAGTTCAACCCACACAGATTCTAAATCTATGCTCATCCCATCCGTAATGTCACTCCTTTCTATCACCTTTATATTGTTCTTGACATAGAGACATACCCCTCCCTAGTGTGTTGGGGAAGGGAGGGGATTGTAGTGTGGGGGGGAGGGAGAGGATTGTAGTGTATGGGGGGGGAGGGAGGGGATTGTAGTGTATGGGGGAGGGAGGGGATTGTAGTGTATGGGGGGATGGAGGGGATTGTAGTGTATGGGGGGGAGATTATAGTGTATGGGGGAGGGGTTCTAGAGTGTATGGGGGAGAGAGGGGATTGTAGTGGGGGGGAGGGAGGGGATTGTAATGTGTTGGGGAAGGGAGGGGATTGTAGTGTATGGGGAGGGGATTGTAGTGTATGGGGAAGGGAGGGGATTGTACTGCGGGGGGAGGGAGGGAGAGGATTGTAGTGTGGGGGGAGGGAGGGGATTGTAGTGTGGGGGGAGGGAGGGGATTGTAGTGTATGGGGGAGGGAGGGGATTGTAGTGTGGGGGGGGGGGTAGAGGGGATTGTAGTGTATGGGGGGAGGGGATTGTAGTGTATGGGGGAGGGAGGGGATTGTAGTGTATGGGGGAGGGAGGGGATTGTAGTGTATGGGGGAGGGAGGGGATTGTAGTGTATGGGGGGGATTGAACAATAAATGTCGGGTTGGAGATTGGTGTGGGGGAGGGGAGATGTGAGGGCAGGAAATCAGAGAGGAGGAGAGAGAGAGAGAGAGCCAGGCGCCGATCTAAGTGTAGCACAGCAGTAATTTTAATGACACACAATAAAATCGTTACTCACAAGAGGTCCATAAAAGCAGGCATTGGTAAAACCAGTAAGGGGAAGGTCTCTGGGGTCACATCCGAGGTGGAAGATCCAGTCAGGCGGTAGCGCTGTGATGAGGGAGGACAGCCGATGGCCTCATGTCGGAGGCGGGAGACGTGCAGATCCTCTGTGGTGGTGAAGCAGCGTGGGACCGCCGGTCGGATGGCTGTGACGTCACTTCCGGAGACAGCAGGGAATCGAACGGCGACGCGTTGCGGAGCTCCGCTCCTTCTTCAGGCCGTGCAGGGGCCATTTTGACTGTGGTATTTATGCCCATAGTCCGGGACGAGAAGTACAGTGGCTCAGGAGGGACAAAATTGGGAAGGGCGAACCAGCATTGGGATATGCATACTAAACAAAGAATGGTGGAGGCTAGAGAGGGGAGGAGGGAGAGTTTGGATGTATGGGGAGGGGGAAAGGGGGGAGGGGGGGGGAATGTGATGACTGAACTGGATGTTTTAGTATTGGGGCCAATAACGGCGTAACACTACAAGATGAATGTTCATGGTATGGAGAGTTGTGTGCATGAAGGGACTAAATTATGTATTTGATACACCCGGGTGCGTGTTTGAAACGGCCCGTGTGATAAGAGCGCACATGTGTGGATATCTGCAATAAAGACAATTTATATGAAGAAGAAGTAATGAATAAATATGTGAAGGGTGTAGTAAGGAAATGTTTGGACTAGTGCAACATGATTGGATTGATTTTGTGAAATGTATGGACCTACGCATGAAGGCAAAAATGGGGGGGGGGGGGAAGAGATTGTGTGCGTGCGTGAAACAGGTCCTGGTTCATGGTCAGGAGTCAGACGTGACTTCCCCCAAAACTTGCGCAGTCAACGTGCGCACAAACGCACACTCGCAAGCATAATTACGGAGTGGGCAACGACATGGCAAATGAGGTTTAATGTGGAGAAGTGTAAGGTTTTGCACTTGGGGACCAAAAACATAAAAACACAATACACGTTAGGAGGGGAACCCTTGGGGGAATCAAAAATGGAGAAAGATTTGGGAGTCTTAGTTGATGATAGATTAGGCAACAGCATGCAATGCCAAGCGGCAGCTTCCAAAGCCAACAGAATATTAGCATGCATAAAGAAAGGGATGTATTCCAGAGATAAGACTATAATCCTTCCACTTTATAAAACTCTGGTCCGACCGCATCTGGAGTATTCTGTCCAGTTCTGGTCGCCAGTCCTCAGGAGGGATGTGTTGGAGCTGGAGAAAGTCCAGAGAAGGGCAACTAAACTGATTAGGGGGTTGGAGGACCTTACCTATGAAGAGCGGCTGCAATCGCTCGATTTATTTTCCCTGGAGAAAAGACGTCTGAGAGGGGACATGATAGCAATTTATAAATATCTTAATGGGGATCTCAGCTTAGAAGAAAAGCTGTTCATTCGAAGGAATTGCATGAGGACTCGAGGACATACAATGCGATTAGAGGAGAAGCGTTTTAACCTCAGGCAACGTGGGGGGTTCTTTACTGTTAGGGCTACAAGATTGTGGAATTGTCTACCACAAGAGGTGGTTTCTGCGGGTAGTATGGTGACTTTCAAAAGACTCTTAGACTTACATCTCAAGGATCAGGAGATTGAGGGCTATGTTAGATGATTACAGTCACACACACCTACACAGGTTGAACTGGATGGACTATTGTCTTTATTCAACCTCGCCTACTATGTAACTATGTAACTATGTATATATGCGCGCGCTTCCACATACACACACACAAACCACACGCACACCCATGGGGAATTAGTGTGCCAGTGTGTGGGCGGGTGTCGTGCGGGGCATATATGGAAGAAGGTCATGCTATGAATCGGATAGTGGTAAGGAAACTATGTGGGCAAGGTTAACTTATATATGGGTACTTACTTTGGTGTTGGCTTGATATGGAGAAACATATGTCGGGAGGGTTCAAAAAGATCTCTGGAAGACGGAAGGAAGAACCTGGGCAGAAAATGATCATGTTAGTATACCACAAGAATTATTACTTAGGGAGATGGGCTACAGCAGCACATTGATTTCAATTTCTTCGTTCAGGCCCCCAGGCGAGAGCGTTTCAAGGGAGTAAATCCAGAAGGTTTCCCTCTGGCACAACCGCTTGAAACGCTCTGTCCTGGGCAAGGTGTTCGGAATTGACTCAATTACCCACACCTTGAGTCCAGAGGGAGATTGGTTATGGAACTCTGCAAAGTGTCTGGGGACACTGTGTTTGTCCTTCCCTTTTTCGACCAGCCGACGATGCTCACCAAATAGTTTCCTAAGGGGCCTTATGGTGCGGCCTTCATAGAATAATCCACATGGGCAGGTTAGACAGTATATAACGTATTCTGTGGAACAGTTGTAGAATTGTTTAATTTGGTGTTTTTTGCCTTTCACGGTGAACTCTGTCTGTCCGTGTTGGACATGGGCGCAAGTGAGGCACAAGGGTTTGCGGCACTGGAACATCCCTATGAGGGGGATGAGGCAGATGGTGGTGGTGGGGTGGGGGGTGGCTGATTTGAGTTTGCTCGGGGCAATGAGATTTTTGATGTTTGAGGATTTTCTGTAGGAGACTTTGGGAACAGGTGGGATGGTGGATTTTAGATGGGGGTCCTCTGATAAGATGGACCAGTTTTTCCGTAAGATCTTTTCCATTTGTCTGTGTTTAGTATGAAACTGTGTGGTAAATCGTAGGGGTTGGGGCAATGAGTTCTTTGAGTGGGGTGGGGCCTGGGGAGCGCTAGAGTCATATTGTAGCAGGTATTCTGAGTGGGCTTGTTGGACCAGGGATGCGGGGTACCCTTTATCTAGGAATTTTTGGATTAAGAGGGCACTTTGTTCGCAGTAATCCTGTTGTTTAGTGCAATTGCGTTTTAAGCGGCAGAATTGACTCTTTGGGATGTTGGAGATCCACCTGGGGTGGTGGCAACTATGGTAATGTAGGAATGAGTTTCCAGCGGTGGGTTTTGTGTAATTTTTGGCTACAATGTTGCTATCTTCATGGTATAGGGTAAGATCTAAAAATGCCAATTGGGCCGAATCGCATACAGAGGTGAAGGATAAATTGAAAGGATTTTGATTGCAATGTTGTACAAAATGGGTAAAGGTGGATTGGGGACCGTCCCAGATGACAATGATGTCATCTATGTAACGGCCATAAAAAATGATGTGGGGAGTGAAAGGGTTGTTCTGCCAGATGTATTGGGCTTCCCAAAAACCCATGGTGAGGTTGGCATAGCTGGGTGCAAAATTAGCCCCCATCGCTGTGCCAGTGACTTGGAGATAGAAGTCTCCGTTAAACTCAAAGTAGTTCCGGGTGAGGCAGAATTCAGTAGCATCTAGGATGAATTGTGCTTGCTGGGGGTGGATCGTGGGGTCTGCGGATAGGAAGTGTGAGATGGCCGTGAGTCTGACCTGATGGGGAATGGAGGTGTAGAGGGAATTAACATCCAGGGAAGCCCACATGTAAGTGGGTTCCCAGGAATAGTGGCTGAGGAGGTCGAGTAGGTATGATCCGTCTCTGATGTATGAGGGAAGGCCTTGTGCTAATGGTTGCAGGAATTGGTCAATGTATTGGGAAAAAGGGCTGGTAATGCTGTCCATGGCAGCAAAAATGGGACGGCCTGGGGGATGGGTGCTGTTTTTATGGATTTTGGGTATGTGATAAAAATATGGGGTGGAAAAGAAGTCTCTATTAAAGAATGAGAGTTCTTGTTTGTTGATTATCCCCTCTTCCATTGCATCTCTGGCGAGGCACTGAGCCTCTGCTTGGAACTTTGTGAGGGGGTCCTGCAGGAGGGGGCGGTATGTAGAGGTATCTGAAAGAAGGCGGATGGCCTCCTGGACGTAATCGGCCCTGTTTTGAACCACTATGCCTCCACCTTTGTCAGCGGTTTTTATTATGAGGTTTTGGCTCTGGGTGAGGTGTTTAAGGGCAAGTTTCTCTGCTTGGTTCAGATTGGAAGCTGGGGCATGGGAGGGGTTTTTGGATTGTTTACACATTTTGAGAATGTCCGCGTATACTACTTGGTAGAACGTTTGGAGATAAGGACCTTTGGACTGGGTGGGATTGAATACTGATTTTGGTCCGAGTGAAGAATGGCGGACTGGGGGGGAGGAGGAGGGATGGAGGGTAAATGGGATGAGGTCCTCATCATTATGGTGTTCAATGTGTAGTTCTTCTAAAATTTGGAGGGCCAGTGCATCCATGGAGGAGTCTAGATCAGGAGTGGAAAGAGGGGGTTGTGGGTCAGGAGAGGGGTCAAGTGAAGCCTTGGAGGATTGGATATTGTAATGACGTTTCAGGGTAAGGTTCCGAATGAACCTGTTAAGGTCTTTGAACAGAGTAAATTGGTTTGGTGCGGTGGCTGGGGCAAAATTGAGGCCTCTATTGAGTAAGGCCTTTTCGGCAGAGGATAGTGGGTGGGAGGATAGGTTGTATGTTTTTACTGTGTTAGTAGTTTGGCTCTTTTGTTTATTTCTGAGTCTTCCCCCCCCCCCCCGCTTTCCTCTGTGTCTAGTTTTCTTTTGTTTGTTTGAGGAGTCGGTACAAGCAGGGGGGTTGATCCTAAAAAATGGTCTGTGGGGGAGCAACTGGCGGATTCGTGGGAGGGTTGGTCAGGTGGTCTGTCGGGATCAGGTACTTGGGATGGGAAGACCCTATCCGTGCCAGTGGGATTGGGCCCGGATGAGGAGGCAGGGCCTGTAGGGGGAGGTGCGGACTTTCTGAGAGCACTGGTGGAGCTGCTGTAGCCCGTTCTGGAGTTAGGTGTAGCCACCGCTGGGTTGGTGGCAATGTTGGGGGTGTTGGTAGTTTGGTGGCCTTCTGGGGCCCTAGGTTGGGGCAGTGTGGTTCTTTGTCTTCTAATTCTTTTCGGTTTGGGGGTGGGGGCTATGGGGTGTATGTTGCCAGGCTGGGTCCTGGTGAGATTGGGGCATAGAGGGGGTATAAGGGGGGCAGGGGGTGGATAATGTGGACGAGGAAGTGGACCTAGTAGGGAAGGGGGTGGGCTGGGGGGTCGCGGGACTGTAGGGCGGCAGGGGGCCTGGGGTGTTATGGGGTTGGATGGAATCCGTTGTTTGTTCTTTTTCCAATTAAAAACTCTTTTGTGGTTATAATCATCCAGATCTCTCCTGATTTTGTTCAGTTTGGTATTCAGTAGTGAATCTTCATCTTTTTTGGTGTGCAATTTTAGTGTGGAAAGCCAGTTCTTAGGAACATGGGGAACATATTGTGAAAGATTGGATATGGTTAGGACGATGTTGGACAGGGTTTCTTGGTATTTTAAATCTCTCTGTTGGGCAATGATCTGCATCCATTTTTTGGTGCAGAACTCAGATATGTGTGACCATTCTCTGTCTAGATCTGGGTTCAGGAAGGAACATGTTTTGAGGATGCGTAGGCCCCGGGGGGAGATGTTCTGGGAAATGTAGTGTTCCAAAAAGAATTTATCCCACCAATGGTGGTTTGCTGCGGACATGAGGCGTTCAATTTTTCTAAATGTGTGGCTACTGCCTTGTAGTTTGTCTGTAGGAATGTTGTATAGAGGGCAGAAAAAGTTGTTGGGGAAAAGTGCATAAAGTTCCTCTAGATTTTGGTATTTGGTGGATTCTACTTGTTTGAGGAACTCCATGTGGGATCTGCTGGGGGGACACGGGGTGTGCTATGGATGGATGGATGGATAGATACCGGGATGGGGTTAATAGGGGGAGTGTAGGCGCAAGGGGGGAGGGAACGGGGGTGTGTAGGTGTGTGGCTGAATCGGGCAGATGTATATGTTAGATGGTCAGTGGGAAATGTTGGGAGTAGGATGGAGGGATGGATGAGTCAGCACAGGGATGGTGTGGCAACGGGGGAGTTGGCTGGCAGGTGAGAAATTCAGGATAGTGGCCGATATGAGCACAGTGGTGAAATAGATCAGTACAATAAAATCAATCAATCAGTACCATAAAAATGTTCTTAAAACATGGGAGCAATGTGCATAAATTATGTAAAAATCCTTTCTGGTAAGTCCATATGCTGGTAAGTAAAAACCATCAGAGTTCTGGCTGAAGGGTGTGGTGGTTGGGGGGGGGGGGGGTTAGATAAGCAGTCTCGTGTCTGATGCTGCACAACAATAGTACTTCAGTAGTTAAGGCAGGCAGAGGGGGGAGAGAGGTGGCGCAAACAGACAGTACGGGTGACTGCAAAAGTATACTTAAGGGCAGATGGTGGAGTGCAATCCGATAGCTGGACACTTGGATGGCTGCAGGCTTGTAGAGGGTGAAGCGACCCTGTATCATTTCAGGAGAGAGAGAGAGCCAGGCGCCGATCTAAGTGTAGCACAGCAGTAATTTTAATGACACACAATAAAATCGTTACTCACAAGAGGTCCATAAAAGCAGGCATTGGTAAAACCAGTAAGGGGAAGGTCTCTGGGGTCACATCCGAGGTGGAAGATCCAGTCAGGCGGTAGCGCTGTGATGAGGGAGGACAGCCGATGGCCTCATGTCGGAGGCGGGAGATGTGCAGATCCTCTGTGGTGGTGAAGCAGCGTTGGACCGCCGGTCGGATGGCTGTGACGTCACTTCCGGAGACAGCAGGGAATCGAACGGCGACGCGTTGCGGAGCTCCGCTCCTTCTTCAGGCCGTGCGGGGGCCATTTTGACTGTGGTATTTATGCCCATAGTCCGGGACGAGAAGTACAGTGGCTCAGGAGGGACAAAATTGGGAAGGGCGAACCAGCAATGGGATATGCATACTAAACAAAGAATGGTGGAGGCTAGAGAGGGGAGGAGGGAGAGTTTGGATGTATGGGGAGGGGGAAAGGGGGGGAGGGGGGGGGAATGTGATGACTGAACTGGATGTTTTAGTATTGGGGCCAATAACGGCGTAACACTACAAGATGAATGTTCATGGTATGGAGAGTTGTGTGCATGAAGGGACTAAATTATGTATTTGATACACCCGGGTGCGTGTTTGAAACGGCCCGTGTGATAAGAGCGCACATGTGTGGATATCTGCAATAAAGACAATTGATATGAAGAAGAATTAATGAATAAATATGTGAAGGATGTAGTAAGGAAATGTTTGGACTAGTGCAACATGATTGGATTGATTTTGTGAAATGTATGGACCTACGCATGGAGGCAAAAATGGGGGGGGGGAGAGATTGTGTGCGTGCGTGAATGCGTATTCACGCACGCATGTGAAACAGGTCCTGGTTCATGGTCAGGAGTTAGACGTGACTGCCCCTAAAACTTGCGCAGTCAACGTGCGCACAAACGCACACTCGCAAGCATGTATATATGCGCGCGCCTCCACATACACACACACAAACCACACGCACACCCATGGGGAATTAGTGTGCCAGTGTGTGGGCGGGTGTCGTGCGGGGCATATATGGAAGAAGGTCATGCTATGAATCGGATAGTGGTAAGGAAACTATGTGGGCAAGGTTAACTTATATATGGGTACTTACTTTGGTGTTGGCTTGATATGGAGAAACATATGTCGGGAGGGTTCAAAAAGATCTCTGGAAGACGGAAGGAAGAACCTGGGCAGAAAATGATCATGTTAGTATACCACAAGAATTATTACTTAGGGAGATGGGCTACAGCAGCACATTGATTTCAATTTCTTCGTTCAGGCCCCCAGGCGAGAGCGTTTCAAGGGAGTAAATCCAGAAGGTTTCCCTCTGGCACAACCGCTTGAAACGCTCTGTCCTGGGCAAGGTGTTCGGAATTGACTCAATTACCCACACCTTGAGTCCAGAGGGAGATTGGTTATGGAACTCTGCAAACTGTCTTTTTGAACCCTCCCGACATATGTTTCTCCATATCAAGCCAACACCAAAGTAAGTACCCATATATAAGTTAACCTTGCCCACATAGTTTCCTTACCACTATCCGATTCATAGCATGACCTTCTTCCATATATGCCCCGCACGACACCCGCCCACACACTGGCACACTAATTCCCCATGGGTGTGCGTGTGGTTTGTGTGTGTGTGTGTATGTGGAGGCGCGCGCATATATACATGCTTGCGAGTGTGCGTTTGTGCGCACGTTGACTGCGCAAGTTTTGGGGGCAGTCACGTCTGACTCCTGACCATGAACCAGGACCTGTTTCACATGCGTGCGTGAATACGCATTCACGCACGCACACAATCTCTCCCCCCCCCCCCATTTTTGCCTCCATGCGTAGGTCCATACATTTCACAAAATCAATCCAATCATGTTGCACTAGTCCAAACATTTCCTTACTACACCCTTCACATATTTATTCATTACTTCTTCTTCATATCAATTGTCTTTATTGCAGATATCCACACATGTGCGCTCTTATCACACGGGCCGTTTCAAACACGCACCCGGGTGTATCAAATACATAATTTAGTCCCTTCATGCACACAACTCTCCATACCATGAACATTCATCTTGTAGTGTTACACCGTTATTGGCCCCAATACTAAAACATCCAGTTCAGTCATCACATTCCCCCCCCCCTCCCCCCCTCTCCCCCTCCCCATACATCCAAACTCTCCCTCCTCCCCTCTCTAGCCTCCACCATTCTTTGTTTAGTATGCATATCCCATTGCTGGTTCGCCCTTCCCAATTTTGTCCCTCCTGAGCCACTGTACTTCTCGTCCCGGACTATGGGCATAAATACCACAGTCAAAATGGCCCCCGCACGGCCTGAAGAAGGAGCGGAGCTCCGCAACGCGTCACTGTTCGATTCCCTGCTGTCTCCGGAAGTGACGTCACAGCCATCCGACCGGCGGTCCCACGCTGCTTCACCACCACAGAGGATCTGCACGTCTCCCGCCTCCGACATGAGGCCATCGGCTGTCCTCCATCACAGCGCTACCGCCTGACTGGATCTTCCACCTCGGATGTGACCCCAGAGACCTTCCCCTTACTGGTTTTACCAATGCCTGCTTTTATGGACCTCTTGTGAGTAACGATTTTATTGTGTGTCATTAAAATTACTGCTGTGCTACACTTAGATCGGCGCCTGGCTCTCTCTCTCTCTCTCTCTCTCTCTCCTGAAATCATACAGGGTCGCTTCACCCTCTACAAGCCTGCAGCCATCCAAGTGTCCAGCTATCGGATTGCACTCTACCATCTGCCCTTAAGTATACTTTTGCAGTCACCCGTACTGTCTGTTTGCGCCACCTCTCTCCCCCCTCTGCCAATCAGAGAGGAGGGGAGCTCCTGACACACACAGACCAGTGGATCATTCAATAGGAAAAGACACCCAAATACACCACCACCTCCCCTCCCGGGAAAATTGCTGTCACATGCGAACCAAAGGTGCTGGAGACCCCAAAATTGTACCGCAGGTGGCCAAGACACTCCCCTACAGCTGAGGGGTTCGGGGATGAAAGGGAACGGAGCAGTGACCCCGAGTACCGGGCCGTGACCTAACCACGAGGTGACCAGGTTTAACATTGGAGTCTATGGCGGGGGGAGGCCCAGTTCTCGGGGTCACTGCTCCGCGCCCTTTCATCCCCGAACCCCGAATTTTTTCTCAGCAGTAGGG
The DNA here is from genome assembly GCF_965119305.1 of Pelophylax lessonae. NCBI lineage: Eukaryota > Metazoa > Chordata > Amphibia > Anura > Ranidae > Pelophylax > Pelophylax lessonae. The sequence continues at coordinate 410,121,978 of NC_138771.1, read as the reverse complement.
GAGTGTCTTGGCCAACTGCGGTACAATTTTGGGGTCTCCAGCACCTTTGTTTCGCCCGTGACAGCAATTTTCCCGCGGTGGTGTTCTCTGCGTCCCAACGGCTGTTCGTTCAGCACATGCGCAGTCGTTCATTTCCACGGACACAGGAAAAGCAGGGAAAGCGGACGCAGGGACACTGGGGTTTTATTAATATAGATAAGGCGAGTTTGTGAGTGAGGTCGATATTTTGGTTACACTTTGGGACTACTTATATGCTCTTTCTTCTTTAGTCTATTTGAAGCGCTTCTGAAGAAGTCACATGATAAAACGCATATTGCGCCATTACGTCACTTCCGGTTTCCGTCATTTGGAATGCATGCCGCGTTCCGGGAGGACACTCATTATATCGCTTGTGCTTTTCCCTCTGTTTGTGATTACCTTGTTATTTATTTTAATAAACCAATACTCAAATGTTATCACGCTGTTTTGGCCCTTCTTTCTTATCCCCTGTGGGGATCTCCCTGCAAGCTATTGACCGAAGCTTTCTGGGCAACATACTTATGGATCATCCACCCTGGGTACTGCATGTCTTACCCCTGATGTATACCTGCTAGTAGAGAGGATCTCATATTTGGCAAGATACCCCCTTGTGGGGTGATTATTTATGGTGAGTGCATTTGTGATTGGGGTGACCACGAGCACCCCCACCTCACCTGGCCTATCACCACTTGGGAGGAATACCACCACATACTTACCATCTGTGTTTGTTGGATACCTGCATGGACAATTAAGTGTGATGCTTGCACTGACATTTATATCAGCACTGATCTGTTGAACGGCTACTGTTTATATTCATTTATATACCTTGGGTCTCATCCCAACATTAAATTCACTTGATCACTTAATATCACATTTGTGATTCAGTATTCACCTTTATATATATATTGGGATGTAATTATTTATTCACAGCACTGGGACACTTTAGATTATACACCATTCATTTTTCATTTTTATTATTAACACAACTGTGTATAATTATTTCAATTGCATGATTTTACATCTATTTATTTGTATTTATTTTGATGTATTTATGTATTTAGGCACTAGGACACTTTACATATTAATTTCTCATATGTGACCATTGGCACTACATTTATATATGTACTCCCTTGGCAGCGCCACTGACCCTTGCATTTTCCATACTTTTATCCTGAATGTTTGTTTGGACAACAACCTTTCTTATTTTACATAGAATAGATTGCATTGCATATTGCCTGTAAAGACTTCTGGTAATTGCTGCTTATTAGAGTTTATAAAATATAAACCCTGAAAAGCATAACTCAGTAAACTTCTTTATTTCATTTGTGAATAATTTCTCTGTGCTTTGTTCCTGAAATGAACATTAGTGTCTTTATCAATGGTGAATTAAAGAATAAAATGTACACTTTTTATCCACAGTAACACTACTTGTTACATAATGAACACTGGCTAAACTAAACAAAATAAAATTGCTGAAGTCTAAAATGGGTATATAAGTGCAAGAGATGAAATGGTTAATTTGTGTGTAAAAGAATGTATATTTCCTTAGAAGTGAAAGCGTGTAACTTTTTCTAAGAAAAAAGACAAAAGTTTGCCCTCTTTCACAGGCAATGCCATTATCTAATGTGCCATTAGATGTCAGTATTGCCCACATAAAGTAATACATCTTATAAGAAAGCAGAGTAAGAGATTTATAGAATGTTCCCTGGATTTCCACAATAGGAAAGGTATCCATGGTTACCAATATAAAACATCCTTGGTGTATTACATTATTAGAATATGGTGCATTCCAGCAAATGCATTACAGATGCCTGTTTGCAGTTTGTTTGTTTATCTAATGACATACATGATCCAAACTCTTCTATTGCAGCTCTGGGTTCTGGGATTTAATTCCATTTGGGGTACTCTCTGCATAGAGTCTGTATATAGTTCCTTTTTTGTGCTCTAAATTACTCCCATTATTCAAAAACACAATGATTATTTAACTGACATCTTACCATATTAATTTCCATGTGGTTGTGTATAATATATACACAGTAGGGATCAACCGATTATCGGCAACACCAATATATCGGGGGCCGATATGCACTTTCCCCGATATATCGGAATCGGCCCCTGAGGTTACCAATATTGCCGATATTTCGGGAAAGTGCTGTACCGGTGTGATGCCTGCAGCTAGAGGCATCACCCTGGTACCGGTGTCCATAACCGATGGTCGGCTGTCTTGTAATGACAACCGATGCAGCTGAGAAGCCGCTCGGCTGTCATTACAAGGAGCTGGAGGGGACATCCTACCTCCACGGCCGCTGAAAAGAAGACGCGATCAAAGCCGCATTTGGCTCTGATCGGGTCTCCATGTAAAAAACCCGTACTCGGCGCCAAATTAAAAAAAATGACAGCATTCAAAACAGCCAAACTTGGCGTCTTGAATGCTTCTAAGTGCAGAGGAGGGGTTTGGGGTCTTTTAGACCCCCAGATCCCTCCACAACAGTACCTGTGAAAAAAAAAAATGATTTTTAAATGTCCGAAAATATCGGCCAATATCGGCTGATACCGATATCCAATAACCAAAATATCGGTATCAGTATCGGCATTAAAAAAAATGATATCGGTCGATCATTAATACACAGTATCCCACAAAAGTGAATACACCTATTGTGAATACACAGTATATATTTTATTATATCTTTTTTTAATGTGACAACAATGAAGAAATTACACTTTGCTACATTGTAAAGTAGTGAGTGTACAGCTTGTATAACAGTGTACATTTGCTGTCCCCTTAAAATAACTCAATACACAGTCATTAATGTCTAAACTGCTGGCAACAAAAAAGAGTACACCCCTAAGTGAAAATGTCCAAATTGGGCCCAAAGTGTCAATATTTTGTGTGGCCACCATTATTTTCCAGCACTGCCTTAACCCTCTTGGGCATGGAGTTCTCCAGAGCTTCACAGGTTGTCACTAGAGTCCTCTTCCACTCCTCCATGATGACATCACAGGGCTGGTGGATGTTAGAGGCCTTGCGCTCCTCTACCTTCCATTTGAGGATGCCCCACAGATGCTCAATAGGGTTTAGGTTTGCAGACATGCTTGGCCCGTTTATCACCTTTACCCTCAGCTTCTTTAGCAAGGCAGTGGTCATCTTGGAGGTGTGTTTGGGGTCGTTATCATGTTTGAATACTGCCCTGCGGCCCAGTCTCCGAAGGGAGGAGATCAGGCTCTGCTTCATTATGTTACAGTACAAGTTGGCATTCATGGTTCCCCCAATGAACTGCCGGCAGCACTCATGCAGCCCCAGCCCATGACAATTCCACAACCATGCTTGACTGTAATCAAGAAACACTTGTCTTTGTACTCCTCACCTGGTTGCCGCCACACACGCTTGACATCATCTGAACCAAATACGTTTTTCTTGGTCTCATCAGACCACAGGACATGGTTCCAGTAATCCATGTCATTAGTCTGTTTGTCTTCAGCAAACTGTTTGCAGGCTTTTTTGTGCATCATCTTTAGAAGAGGTTTCTTTCTGGGACAACAGCCATGCAGACCAATTTGATGCAGCTTGCGGCATAAGGTCTTAGCACTGACAGGCTGACCCCCCACCCCTTCAACCTCTACAGCAACCTCTGGATATGACGCTGAGCATGTGCACTCAACTTCTTTGGTCAACCATGGCAAGGCCTGTTCTGAGTGGAACATGTCCTGTTAAACCACTTTATGGTCTTGGCCACTATGCTGCAGCTCAGAGCCAGGGTCTTCGCAATCTTCTTATAGCCTAGGCCATCTTTATGTGGAGTAACAATTCTTTTTGTTCAGACCCTCAGAGAGTTCTTTGCCATGAGGTGCCATGTTGAACTTCCAGTGACCAGTATGAGAGAGTGAGAGCGATAACACCAAATTTAACACACCTGCTCCCCATTCACACCTGAGACCTTGTAACACTAATGAGTCACATGACACAGGGGAGGGAAAAAGGTTAACTGGGCCCAATTTGGACATTTTCACTTAGGGGTGTACCCACTTTTGTTGCTAGGGCTTTAAACATTGGCTGTATGTTGAGTTATTTTGAGGTGACAGCAAATTTACACTGTTATACAAGCTGTACACTCCCTACTTTACATTGTAGCAAAGTGTCATTTCTTCAGTGTTGTCACATGAAAAGATATAGTAAAATATTTACAAAAATGTGAGGGGTGTACTCACTTTTGTGAGAAACTGTGTATATATATATATATATATATATATATAGACACTTTGTCAATCAGAGTGCAGCTGTAGTAATTTGTATACATCATACAGATTCAGCCACTTCAAAGACAGTATCAGGGCAAATTTCAGGCATGTTATTTAATAGTATTTTGCATTTTTAATGTTTCACTTTAGGCCTTACTAATATCAGATCCCAACCAAACAATATTTTTTATTTTGGCAAATGCCCCCAGGCAAGTGCCCAACACCCAATGGCATTTGTTTGACAATTTATGCCTAATAACAGAGAACAAGGCCAGAATTCAGCTCCTATTGACAATGCGGTGCAGATTTGGCACCTGAAATTTACTGTTCACTGAACTCTTCTTGAACCAAACCCAGGTGTGTTAGGTTCATCACTAGGGTTGAGCGAACACCTAGATGTCCGTGTTCGACGGGTTCGGCCGAACTTTAAAAAAAAGTCCGGGTCCGTGTCCCGGACTTTTACCGAACTTTTCCCGGACACCGAACCCCATTGAAGTCAATGGGGACCCGAACTTTAAGGCACTAAAATGGCTCTAAAACACCAAAGGAAAGGGCTAGAGTGCTGCAAATGGCAGCAAAACGTAATTAAGAGCATGGCAAGTGCTCTGCAAACAAATGTGGATAGGGAAATAACTTAAAACAACAAAAAAAAAACAGAAAAATAAAACAATGTTCTTCTTCATCTCTGAAGGACGAGGCCCATATGGAGTAGGAGGGAGGTTGAGGTGGTGGTGGATGTGGCGGTGACATAGGCGTGCGCACAGGGTGTGCTGGGTGTGCCTGGGCACACCCTAATCACCTAGGGCACATAGCATTGCCAGTGAGGAGATGGGAAAGATCTCCCTGGGACCTGCTCTGCTCTATTTCTCCTTGCCTACAGGTACATGGCCCCGATACATTACTCTCCCTGCTGGCAAACACATGCATGTGTATTTCAACTTTGGGGTGCACACCTTAATGCAATAGGCTGCGCACACCTATGGGCGGTGTAGGTGGAAGCGGCGGTGGAGGAGGACCAGGGCCGGATTAACAGCATCATGGGCTTGGTGCTGAGGATTTTGAAGGGCCTTAAGGGCCGTGCCTTGCCATGCACCCAGAGGAGGAAGGGTGCAGCCATGCATGCCTAATTCAACATGGGATGCTGTCTCTGAAGCCCATAAACACATCCATGCATCGCCAACTGTCCCTCCTTGTCCGGCCTTCACGCTGTGTGGGGAGGTTCTGAGGGTGCTGCCTGGGGAAGCGAGCATAGAAGCCAGACTTCTGTGTTTACAAGTGACAGAAGAGCGGTAACAGTGAATATGGCCAACCCGGGGCCTATATAAAAGGTAGGGGCCTGGAGCTGCAGCTCCAATAGCCCCTACATTAATCTGGCCCTGAGGAGGAGGACGAGGTAGCCAACACTGCTTCTTTTCAAAAATTTTAAATGAGGGTACACCCCAAAAGAGTGAGAAAGAGCAAAAATGGAACAATGGGTGGGTAAGGTCGGTATCCATTGCTATTCTGCATAAGGTACGGAAAAGTCCCGTGGGATCCATGCCTGGTTCATTTTAATGAACGTGAGCTTGTCCACATTGTCTCTGGACAGGCGGCTGCGCTTGTCTGTTATAACGCCCCCAGCCGTGCTAAATACCCGTTCAGATAATACACTGGCTGCAGGGCACGCCAGCACCTCCAAGGCGTAAAGGGCAAGCTCAAGCCATGTGCCCAATTTGGAGACCCAGAAGTTGAAGGGGGCAGACCCGTCATTCACTACATGTAGGCGTGTGCACACATACTGCTCCACCATGTTGGTAAAATGCTGCCTCCTGCTAAGACGTTCCATCTGAGCTGCTGGTGCTGCTGTTTGTTGTGGCGTGCTGACAAAGCTTTTCCACATTTCGGCCATGCTAACCCTGCCTTCTGAGGTGCTGGCGGTGCCCTGGTTGCGTTGGCGACCTCCTCCTCCTCCTCCTCTGCCTTGTGCTTCCACTGTGGCCCCGCTGTCAGATGGGAATGCCAGCAGCATGGCGTCTACCAGCGTGCGCTTGTACTCGCGCATCTTGCGATCGCGCTCCAGTGAGTGAATTAAGGACGGTACGTTGTCCTTGTAACGGGGATCCAGCAGCGTGGCCACCCAGTAATCAGCACAAGTTAGAATGTGGGCAACTCGGCGGTCGTTGTGGAGACACTGCAGCATGTAATCGCTCATGTGTGCCAGGCTGCCCAGAGGCAACGAAAGGCTGTCCTCTGTGGGAGGTGTATCGTCCGTGTCCTCTGTATCCCCCCAGCCACGCACCAGTGATGGCCATGAGCTGGCCTGGGTGCCACCCTGCTGTGAACATGGTTCCATCTCCTCCTCCAGCTCCTCCTCCTCCTCATCCTCCTCATCCTCCAGAACTGTGCCCCTGCTGGACAATTGCGTCCCTGGCGTTTGCGTGTGCAGGAACCCACCCTCGGAGCCCCTTGCGAATGACTGCCCTGAAAGCCTTGGAAATGTTACCTCTTCATCCTCCTCCTCCTCCTCATCCTGTGCCACATCCTCTTCCATCATCGCCCGAATTGTTTTTTCAAGGAGGCATAGAAGTGGGATAGTTAAGCTGAGAACGGCGTCATTGCCACTGGCCATGTTGGTGGAGTACTCAAAACAGCGCAACAAGGCACACAGGTCTCGCATGGAGGCCCAGTTAAATTAAATAGCGGAATAGAAAATATGATCCAAAAAAAGTGTATGTATATCACACGTACACAACCACACTGGGCCCCAATTACTATTGTTTGTACCCCTAAAAGGCTAGATGAGGAGTAGGGGGAGTATGGAACAGGCAGCACCCTCAAACCTTCAGAAGTATGAGATGAACCCCAACAACTTGGAAAGGTGGATCTCTCTCACACGTACCGACACAGACTATCCCGCAATTCAATTGATCCTCAAAGGTTTTTATTGAATAGCGGAATAGGAAATATGATCAAAAAAAGTGTATGTATCTCGCACGTACACAACCACACTAGGCCCCAATTACTATTGTTTGTACCCCTAAAAGGCTAGATGAGGAGTAGGGGGAGTATGGAACAGGCAGCACCCTCAAACCTTCAGAAGTATGAGATGAACCCCAACAACTTGGAAAGGTGGATCTCTCTCACACGTACCGACACAGACTATCCCGCAATTCAATTGATCCTCAAAGGTTTTTATTGAATAGCGGAATAGGAAATATGATCAAAAAAAGTGTATGTATCTCGCACGTACACAACCACACTAGGCCCCAATTACTATTGTTTGTACCCCTAAAAGGCTAGATGAGGAGTAGGGGGGGTATGGAACAGGCAGCACCCTCAAACCATCAGAAGTATGAGATGAACCCCAACAACTTGGAAAGGTGGATCTCTCTCACACGTACCGACACAGACTATCCCCCAATTTAACTGATCCCCAAAGGTTTTTGATTAAATAGCGGAATAGAAAATATGATCCCAAAAAAGTGTATGTATATCACACGTACACAACCACACTGGGCCCCAATTACTATTGTTTGTACCCCTAAAAGGCTAGATGAGGAGTAGGGGGAGTATGGAACAGGCAGCACCCTCAAACCTTCAGAAGTATGAGATGAACCCCAACAACTTGGAAAGGTGGATCTCTCTCACTTGTACCAACACAGACTATCCCCCAATTTAACTGATCCCCAAAGGTTTTTGATTAAATAGCGGAATAGAAAATATGATCCAAAAAAAGTGTATGTATATCACACGTACACAACCACACTAGGCCCCAATTACTATTGTTTGTACCCCTAAAAGGCTAGATGAGGAGTAGGGGGAGTATGGAACAGGCAGCACCCTCAAACCTTCAGAAGTATGAGATGAACCCCAACAACTTGGAAAGGTGGATCTCTCTCACACGTACCGACACAGACTATCCCGCAATTCAATTGATCCTCAAAGGTTTTTATTGAATAGCGGAATAGGAAATATGATCAAAAAAAGTGTATGTATCTCGCACGTACACAACCACACTAGGCCCCAATTACTATTGTTTGTACCCCTAAAAGGCTAGATGAGGAGTAGGGGGGGTATGGAACAGGCAGCACCCTCAAACCTTCAGAAGTATGAGATGAACCCCAACAACTTGGAAAGGTGGATCTCTCTCACACGTACCGACACAGACTATCCCCCAATTTAACTGATCCCCAAAGGTTTTTGATTAAATAGCGGAATAGAAAATATGATCCCAAAAAAGTGTATGTATATCACACGTACACAACCACACTGGGCCCCAATTACTATTGTTTGTACCCCTAAAAGGCTAGATGAGGAGTAGGGGGAGTATGGAACAGGCAGCACCCTCAAACCTTCAGAAGTATGAGATGAACCCCAACAACTTGGAAAGGTGGATCTCTCTCACACGTACCGACACAGACTATCCCGCAATTCAATTGATCCTCAAAGGTTTTTATTGAATAGCGGAATAGGAAATATGATCAAAAAAAGTGTATGTATCTCGCACGTACACAACCACACTAGGCCCCAATTACTATTGTTTGTACCCCTAAAAGGCTAGATGAGGAGTAGGGGGGGTATGGAACAGGCAGCACCCTCAAACCTTCAGAAGTATGAGATGAACCCCAACAACTTGGAAAGGTGGATCTCTCTCACACGTACCGACACAGACTATCCCCCAATTTAACTGATCCCCAAAGGTTTTTGATTAAATAGCGGAATAGAAAATATGATCCCAAAAAAGTGTATGTATATCACACGTACACAACCACACTGGGCCCCAATTACTATTGTTTGTACCCCTAAAAGGCTAGATGAGGAGTAGGGGGAGTATGGAACAGGCAGCACCCTCAAACCTTCAGAAGTATGAGATGAACCCCAACAACTTGGAAAGGTGGATCTCTCTCACACGTACCAACACAGACTATCCCCCAATTTAACTGATCCCCAAAGGTTTTTGATTAAATAGCGGAATAGAAAATATGATCCAAAAAAAGTGTATGTATATCACACGTACACAACCACACTAGGCCCCAATTACTATTGTTTGTACCCCTAAAAGGCTAGATGAGGAGTAGGGGGGGTATGGAACAGGCAGCACCCTCAAACCTTCAGAAGTATGAGATGAACCCCAACAACTTGGAAAGGTGGATCTCTCTCACACGTACCAACACAGACTATCCCCCAATTTAACTGATCCCCAAAGGTTTTTGATTAAATAGCGGAATAGAAAATATGATCCCAAAAAAGTGTATGTATATCACACGTACACAACCACACTAGGCCCCAATTACTATTGTTTGTACCCCTAAAAGGCTAGGAGTAGGGGGAGTATGGAACAGGCAGCACCCTCAAACCTTCAGAAGTATGAGATGAACCCCAACAACTTGGAAAGGTGGATCTCTCTCACACGTACCAACACAGACTATCCCCCAATTTAACTGATCCCCAAAGGTTTTTGATTAAATAGCGGAATAGAAAATATGATCCAAAAAAAGTGTATGTATATCACACGTACACAACCACACTAGGCCCCAATTACTATTGTTTGTACCCCTAAAAGGCTAGGAGTAGGGGGAGTATGGAACAGGCAGCACCCTCAAACCTTCAGAAGTATGAGATGAACCCCAACAACTTGGAAAGGTGGATCTCTCTCACACGTACCAACACAGACTATCCCCCAATTTAACTGATCCCCAAAGGTTTTTGATTAAATAGCGGAATAGAAAATATGATCCCAAAAAAGTGTATGTATATCACACGTACACAACCACACTAGGCCCCAATTACTATTGTTTGTACCCCTAAAAGGCTAGGAGTAGGGGGAGTATGGAACAGGCAGCACCCTCAAACCTTCAGAAGTATGAGATGAACCCCAACAACTTGGAAAGGTGGATCTCTCTCACACGTACCAACACAGACTATCCCCCAATTTAACTGATCCCCAAAGGTTTTTGATTAAATAGCGGAATAGAAAATATGATCCCAAAAAAGTGTATGTATATCACACGTACACAACCACACTAGGCCCCAATTACTATTGTTTGTACCCCTAAAAGGCTAGATGAGGAGTAGGGGGAGTATGGAACAGGCAGCACCCTCAAACCTTCAGAAGTATGAGATTGTGTTCACTGTACCCCACAAAGATTGAGTTCACTGCACCCCACAATGATTGTGTTCACTGCACCCCACAAAGATTGTGTTCACTGCACCTCACAAAGATTGTGTTCACTGTACCCCCCAAAGATTGTGTTCACTGCACCCCACAAAGATTCTGTTCACTGTACCCCACAAAGATTGTGTTCACTGCACCCCAAAAAGATTGTGTTCACTGCACCCCAAAAAGGATGTTGTTCACTGCACCCCAAAAAGGATGTTGTTCACTCCACCCCAAAAAGATTGTGTTCACTGCACCCCACAAAGATTGTGTTCACTGCACCCCAAAAAGATTGTGTTCACTGCACCCCAAAAATGATTTTGTTCACTGCACCCCAAAAAGGATTTTGTTCACTGCACCCCAAAAAGGATGTTGTTCACTCCACCCCAAAAAGATTGTGTTCACTGCACCCCAAAAAGATTGTGTTCACTGCACCCCACAAAGGATTTTGTTCACTGCACCCCAAAAAGATTGTGTTCACTGCACCCCAAAAAGGATGTTGTTCACTGCACCCCAAAAAGGATTTTGTTCACTGCACCCCAAAAAGATTGTGTTCACTGCACCCCACAAAGGATTTTGTTCACTGCACCCCACAAAGATTGTGTTCACTGCACACCAAAAAGGATTGTGTTCACTGCACCCCAAAAAGATTTTGTTCACTGCACCCCAAAAAGATTATGTTCACTGCAGCCCAAAAAGATTGTGTTCACTGCAGCCCAAAAAGATTGTGTTCACTGCAGCCCAAAAAGATTGTGTTCACTGCAGCCCAAAAAGATTGTGTTCACTGCAGCCCAAAAAGATTGTGTTCACTGCAGCTCACACACAGAAAAATGGATGTGGATCACTGACACCTGCCTATCTCCAATCCCACACCACACAGCAATATCGATTGTAGTTTGTAGAACACAGTTTCCCTAAAATTCAGCAGACTCTGTCCCTAACAGGATTGAGAAGAGATCGTAGATCAGGATTGAGTGCAGACCCCACCCCCCACACAGCAATATCGATTGTAGTTTGTAGAAGACACTGACCCTATAATTCAGCAGACTCTATCCCTAAAATGCCTACAACTCGCCCTGCCTAAACACTCCGACCTGTCCCTCAATTCTATCCGGACACAAATGGTTTTTTCCTGCCTATCTTTCCCTAATCAGCAGCCAGCACGTTGATGTGTGCTCTGTCCCTGAATCTAAGCAGCATAATGACGCCGCTGCGGCTGCCTCGAACTTATAAAGACTTGGTCACATGCTTCAGACGGCCAATCACAGCTACTGAGACATTTGCAGGCATGGCTGGGATGGCTTAACCGCCTTAGCGGTAAACCCGAGCGTGACTCGGGGTAGGAATTTTCTGCTATTAGCGGTATCCCCGAGTCACGCTCGGGGTCAATGGGCAGAGCGTGCAGACAGCGCAGCGGAGCTTCTCTTACCTGATCCTGGCGATCCAGCGATGAGCTCTCATTGCTGTGACCGCCAGCGAGATCTCCGCCGCTCGTCTGTCGGTAGGAGGACTTCCTAGTTCCGTTCCCTGCAGCAGCAATGCTGCATGGGAGCGGAACTAGGGAGGGAAATTCAAAAAAAAAAAAAAAAAAAAACGTTGCACAAAACACATAACACATTTTATATTATATATATGCATATATATATATATATATGCATATATATATATATATATGCATATATATATATGCATATATATATATATATATATATATATATATATATATATATATATATATATATATATATATACATATATATGTATATATATATATATATATATATATATATATATATATATATATACCTATATACACACACACACATATATATATATATATATATAAAATTATATTATTGATTCGATTATAATTCATGCGTTATATATATATATATATATATATATATATATATATATATACACACACACACGTATGTATATATATATATATATATATATATATATATATATATCTATATACACACATATATATATAATATATAGCGCATGAATTATAATCTAATCAATAATATAATTTTATTATATATATTATATATTAAATAATAAAATAATATTATTGATTCAATTATAATTCACTTGTTTGTGTTTCAAATTTATCACATCTGGGATGTCTACTAGAGTCTTGTTTTGGTCAGGTTTAAGTCAGTAATTACTAAGAATTGTAGGCCTATAATACATAACGCCAAATTTCCATGAAAAGAATTGTACCGCTTTTGGAACAGAATTCCTGACAGAATCATACCGCCAGGGAGGTTAAGGCACACCAGTTAAACGATTGTTGATTGGCTGTTGAAAGCCCGCCATGAAAAGAGCGCCAAAGCATGCAAAACCCGGAAATAAAACGACCGAACACGGATTTTTACCCGAACATACAGTAAAGTGTCCGTGTCCGTGTTCGGGTACAAAAAATCCAATTATTCGGTACGAACACGAATAATACAGTCCGTGTTCGCTCAACACTATTCATCACTACTGGTGATTTGGTTAGTAACACACTTCCTGTCTTAGGGTGTCTCCTTTATGAAGAAGCAACAGAAACACTTGCGGACAGCAGCATTATCTGGAGAGGCAGAGGCGTAACTAGATTTTTCAGGGCCTCGGTGCAAGAAATCATGAAAGCCCCCCTCCCCCGAAAAAGCATGTTTTTGACGCTTATTTTTTTTTTGCAATGTATAACAAAGTAAGGTGGGTGGGAGCAGTGGCAGCGGTGGTGCGGGGTGTGGGATCAGAGGCGGTAATGGTGGTGAGGGGGGTGGGATTAGAGGCGGTAATGGTGGTGAGGGGTGTGGGATCAGAGGCGGTAATGGTGGTGTGGGGGGTGGGATCAGTGGTGGTGGTGGGGTGGAATCAGTGGCGGCGGTGGTGGAGAGGGAAGTGGGATCAGAGGCGGTGATGGTGGGGAGGGGGCTGGGATCAGTGGCGGCAATGGTGGGGAAAGGCAAGGGATCAGTGGCGGCAATGGTGGGGAGGGGGGCGGGATCAGTGGCGGCGCCGTGGTGGGGAGGGGGGTGTGATCAGTCGCGGCGGTGGTGGGGAGGGGGGGTGTGATCAGAGGTGGTGATGGTGGTGAAGGGGGGATGAGATTAGTGGCGGCGATGGTGAGGGGGGTGGGATCAATGGCGGTGGTGAGGGGGGGGGGTGATGGTTGGGGGGGGGGTGGGATCAATGGCGGTGGTGAAGAGGTAATAGTGGAGAGGGATCAGTGGGGGCGATGGTGGGTGGGGGGATTGGAGGAGGGGTGGGATGTGGTGTCATCCTCCCCCACCACCTCTTTCTTACTGATCCCATCCCCCCACCACCGCAGATCTCATCCCTACACCCCCCCCCCCAACACCTCTGTTGTAGATAGGGATGAGATCTGTTCTGTGCCAGGCATGGGTCTGGGATCATTAAGAGGCAGCATTCCAGCAAGCCATCAAGGGTGGAGTTTGGGATCAAAAAGGCAAGTTTACTTACAATTAGCACTTAGCAGTCGAGTCGGTCAGTCAGCTTCCCCCTCAGTCACTCAGCAACTCCAGCCTAGCAGGCACAGCAGCATGTGGTCTCTTCGCACTCGCAGAGGGGAGAACTCCTCCTCCCCCTGCACTCTATTGGTGTCAGCTGGTCAGCTGACTTTCTTTCAGTGAATGCACAGTGTCCACCCTTGCTGCCTCACTGCATCAGCTCTGATTGGAGGATCGGCAGGGCTGAGGGCGGTGCAGGCAGCACAGCAGCAGATTGCAGCTTTACACAGAAAACTGGCCGCTGTAGACACCTCTTCCCCCCCCCCCGCCCCGCACAACGATCGTCTCTCAGTCTCAGCCACTAGCGAACACGAACAGTCTGGCGGACGGACTGGCCCCCTCACGCCGCGGCCGCGGTAAGAGAACAGGGGCTGGCAGGCCCCCCCTCAGGTAGCGGAACTCCAGGGCCCGGTCGCAAGCGCGACCGCTGCGACCCTGATAGTTCCGCTACTGTGAAGAGGGCAGCATTAGATGGACCAGTCAGTTTTCGATGTACTTACATAAGTAACTAACAAATTAAAGCTGAAGTCTAGCTAAAGGTCATACATCATTTTTTTCATTCAACTTTTGATTCCCTATCCATATATTTGAGGTGGATGAGGGAATCACTTCCGCTGTTCTATTGTGTTCTGATGGCTAGGAGACTCCCATGTCGTCAGAATACAATGATCAGTGCTGCTTACCCAACAGGTTTGCTGCATACAAGTCAACCTATCTACAACCAGCCTGCCTATACATGGATTGACGTTTGTGCGGTCTCTGCTGAACTGGCCAAATGTAGGTCTATTTATGGCCACCCGAACGCTTTTTAGGCAGTTTCTTCCTTTTAGGAAAAGGTTTCAACCAAATGCAAATAAGCTAACTGTTTTAAGACCCTTGACAGTGTAAAAATGTTTCTCTTCACCCTGTATTTGTCACTTTTGCTTGACACGCTTGGTCTGTTAAAGAATTTTGAAAAATTACAGACTTACTGGCCGGATCACCAAGTGAGAATAAAGGGAAAAAAAACAAAAAAGGAAAATGCAGACACCACATGTATGGTTAGGTGAGCTGCAACACATTCACTTTTTGCTTTTGGGTTTAATTATGGTTTAGGTTCTTGTTTGGCTGCACCCTTCATTGGGTTTTCGTCTGGCTGCACTCTTCAATAACTTCTTATCTCTGGTTTCTGAGTAGTACTTAATATGATCATGTGAAAAGGGAGGGATCTATGATCTAAAGCAACTTGCTTTCTAAGGAAGGGGGCTTCACAAAACAGAATTAAAGTGGAGTTCCAGCCACAAAAACATTTTTTAGCTAAAAATACCCCCTAATCCTAAGCTATCGCCAATTACAGTAACACTAACCCCACATTACAGTACAGTACAGTAATTGCAAAAAAAGAAATTCTTACCTTTAAAGTTGATTGCAGAGCGCGGCCATTTCCGATGTGGGCGTCTGAAGCCGATGTGTCCCCGGCTGTGTCCCTCTTCCTGGTTCCTGGCTACCCAGAATGCTGATCACAATCTCGCGCATGCGCTGTAGAGTAGCAGCCGTCCATTCTCATTGCATTCTGGGATTGATGATGCTCATCTCCCAGGACGCAATGCAAAGGAGGAAGTTACGTCAAGGGCCGCAGTTGCATAAGGAGGAAGTGGAAGAAAGGTAAGTTTATTTTCATTAAAAACAAGGTAAGTGAAACAAAAAAAAAACTATTAATTATCCAATTCTTTTTCAGGATTTTTTACTGTAACTGATGCTATAAAGTTCATTTTTAGGGTGGAACTCCGCTTTAAAAAGGGCAGAAAAGGTTCTGTAGTCCTTCCTAGGAACACTAGCTCTTTTTAACCATGTGGATTTCATAAAAGCAAATTAGACCACAGATAGCCTTCTACACAGGTTTACTGTAACTATAGTAATCAGTCTGTGTAATGTAGCAGTGATAAAATATTATATGGCTATGTTGTCCATATACAAAAGAGATTGAAAAGTTAGACTTTTGGCCTTTGGGCTTGCCAAGTAGTCGTCTTTGAACTCTGCCTCAACTATCATAATGCTTAGAATAGTCATATGTGTCCATCTGTGTTTGTAGTATTTGAATATAAGAACCTGGTGTCAATATTGTTTCCCTTGCATCAATGTATAGCACCACTACCTATCCTGTTTAATTAGTGCAGCTACAAATTAGTTTAGCTTCTTAGTAGGCCTGTCATTTCTTCTTCACAATCTCTTTCCTTTTTTGTTTAATTTGTTGAGCAAAACTTGATTCTCTAATAAAAAAAAAAGTACAGGTACATGCTAATAATTGAATCTCCCATAATCCTTTGCAGGTCAGTCTTAATGAGGTTGATAGCAAGCATAATTAATCAGATTCAACAGCTGCATGGCAAGGTTGCAAATCCTTGTTAAAAATATCTGTAGTCCTATTGGGAATAACATTTTGCCAATGACATCAAGAATTTAGTATTTAATGTATTTTAACCAAAGAAGGAGATGACTACAAGCCATGAAAAAGTAAATCTGGAAGTAAATTATAGGTAGCAGACCATATAAAAAGCTCTGTTATGTAACAGTATGCTTTCTTTCACTCAAATGGCATTTTTAATTTCGCTTTCTTTTAATCATTTTACATAACAAGCCTGATTTACTAAAGCAAAATAGAAGGGAAAATGTGTTATGGTACTCTTGAATCTTGGATTGGCATGTATATGGAGTTGTACATGCGCAGAGTGACAGCAATACTTTAACCACTTCAATACTGGGCACTTTTACCCCCTTCCTGCCCAGACCAATTTTCAGCTTTTAGCGCTGCTGCATTTTGAATGACAATTGCGCAGTCACGCAACACTGTACCTAAACTAAATTTATGTAATTTTTTCCCCACAAATAGAGCTTTCTTTTGGTGGTATTTGATCTTCGCAAGGTTTTTTCTTTTTTGCTAAACAAATAAAAAATCCCGAAAAGTTTGAAAAAAAAAGTTTTTCGTTTCTGTTATAAAATTTTGTAAATAAATACATTTTTTCCTGCACTGACGAGCACTGATGAGGCCGCACTGATGAGCACTGATGAGGCTGCACTGATGGGGTGGCACTGATGATGAGGCACTAATATGCAGCACTGATGGGCACTGATAGGCAGCACTGATGGGCACTTATAGGCGGCACTGATGGGCACTTATGGGCACTGATGGGCACTAATAGGCGGCACTGGTGGGCACTGATAGGCGACACTAATGGGCAATGATGGGCACTGGTGTGCGACACTGATAGATGGCAATGATGGGCAGAACTGATAAGGAGGGCACTGACAGGCTCCCTGAGCACTGATTGGCATCCCTGATGACATGGGTGGGCATCCCTGGTGGCCATAAGTGGGCATCCCAGGTGGCCATGGGTGGGCAATCCCTGGTGGCTCTAGTGGCATTCCCCCCCCCAATGGTCTGCACTGGTAATCAATGCTCTGATTACCAGCACAGACCCCCCCCCCCCTCTGTCAGGAGAGCCGCCGATCGGCTCTCCTCTACTCATGTCTGTCAGGCGCAAACTGAAGAAAGCCGATCAACGGCACTTCCTATTTACTATGTGACCAGCTGTGATTGGGCACAGCTGATCATATGGTAAATAGCCTACGTCATAGGCTCTTTACCAGGATCAGAGATGCGGTGTGTCACAGTGATCGGCGCTCTGTCTATTCTGCTGGGCATCATATGATGCCCAGTCAGGATGGGGCAACCACTTTGCGCCCATAATTTTTCTATATGATGGGCGGGAAGTGGTTAAAGATGTGTAGCTGATTATACAGTGATGCCTAATGCATCTATAATGTTCCTGTAAAGGCCTAGAAAATATTTTACCTAATACTTTTTATCAAACCACGCAGAGCTTATTAATAATGTTCATATAAAAGAACATCTGGGTAGCAGTGACCATAATATGATTTAATTTAATGTTAGCTGTAAGCAAAAAGCGCATACAGGAAATATAAAAACACCTAACTTTAAGAGAGCAAATTTTCCAGTTTTTCCTCCCAGTATTAATGAGGAGGTGGAGACTCAGCTCCTTGCCCAGATAGAAAGGGCTTCAAGGGCAGGCACAGTGATAATAATGGGAGATCTTAACTACCCAGACATTGACTGGAGTAATGGCACTGCTGGAAAAGTTAAAGGGCAAAAAAGTATAAACCTATTACAAGACAATTTTATGGTACAGTTTATTGAGGCTCTCACTAGAAATGATGCTCTGTTGGACCTGGTAATGTCAAAGCATGCAGAGCTTATTAATAATGTTCATATAAAAGAACATCTGGGTAGCAGTGACCATAATATGATGTCATTTAATGTTAGCTGTAAGCAAAAAATGCAGAGAGGAAATACAAAAACACTTATCTTTAAGAGAGCAAATTTTCCAAGGATGAGGGCTGCTCTCCAGGATTTAGATTGGGAGGGAATATTGGCATCAATAAGCACAGAACAGAAATGGGAAATTTTCAAAAAGACTTTATGCAAACTCACTGCAAAGTATATTTCCATGGGCAATAAGTTTAAAAGGCTAAAATTAAAACCTATGTGGCTCACAGCCAAAGTTAAAAAAAAGCTATAAATAATAAGAAAATAGCTTTTAAAAAATATAAAAATGAAGGAACACTATCATTGTTTAATTGTTACAAAGAATATAACAAAATATGTAAAAAGGAAATCAAGGACGCAAAAATTTCAAAATGAAGGATAGATTGCAAAAGATAGTAGGACAAACCCCAAAAAATTCTTCAAATATATTAATAGTAAAAAGGTTAGTTCTGAGCATGTAGGCCCTCTACAAAATAATCAGGAGTGAGTGACTGAGGACAAAGAGAAGTCAAATTTCTTAAATACTTTCTTCAGCTCTGTGTAAACAAAGGAGCATGGGGGAGCTCATGACCATAATGAGGATGGTATTAACACAGCCCCAAATGATCCACAATGGCTCAAAAGTGATATAGTCCAGAAATATTTAGACAGAATAAGGGTGGATAAAGCACCTTGACCAGATGGCATGCACCCATGCATCCTAAAAAAATATAAGTAATTTAAAGCATAATTTCAAAGCCTTTGTTTCTAATTTTTAGGGACTTGTTAAGGACTGGAATAGTACCACTGGATTGGCGTAGGGCCAATGTGGTGCCTATTAGTGTTGAGCGAACACGGACTGTATTGTTCGGGTCCGTACCGGATAATTGGATTTTTGTTACCCGGACACGGACCCGAAAACGTTACTGTATGGTCGGGTTTAAAATCCGTGTTCGGTAATTTTATTTCCTGTATGTAATGGCGCGGTTTTAATGGCGGGCTTTCAACAGCCAATCAACAAGCGTTTAACTGTTGTGCCTTAGAAGCCATCCGAGCCATGCCTACTAATGTATTAGTAGCTGTGATTGGCCAGCTGAAGCATGTGACCCAGGTCTTTATAAGCTCGAGAGACACAGCGCGGTGCGTCCGTCTGCTGTAGTGTAGGGAGAGAGCACACAGAACGGTGCTGGCTGCTGCTGATAAGGGACAGACAGAGAAAAACAACATTGTGCCCGAAAATAATGCAGGGACAGGTCAGAGTGTAGGCAGGGAAAGATATTTCAGCATTTTAGGGACAGGCTGGAGAGATTAGGCAGGGAGAGATTAGGAGACACAGGACAGAACAATCGTCTGTTAGTGATCTACATCGATTTTGCTGTGTGGGGGGTGGTGCAGTGAACAATCTTTTTGCCCTCACTTGAGACTACTGAGGAGGAGGAGGGAGAAAAAAAAATATTTTTATCAGTCTGTTGTGTGCAGCGTTCAGCTATATTTTACTACAGAGTGCAGTTCTAATCTGCTATTTAAAAATTACACGGCACTTGCCATGCTCTTAACTACATTTTGCTGCCATTTGCAGCACTCTAGCCCCTTCCATTGGTTTTTTAGAGCCATTTTAGTGCCTGAAAGTTCGGGTCCCCATTGACTTCAATGGGGTTCGGTGTCCGGGTAAAGTTCGGAAACCGGACTTTTTTTTCAAGTTCGGCCGAACCCGCCGAACACGGACATCCAGGTGTCCGCTCAACTCTAGTGCCTATATTTAAAAAGGGATCAAAGTCTTTGTCAAGTAACTATAGACCTGTTAGTTTTTGGTGGTATTTAATCATCTCTGAATTTTTTATTTTTTACAAAAAAAAAGAAAAAAGACAGAAAATTTTGAAAAAAAAAAAAGTTTTTCTTATTTTTTGCGAGTAAATTTTGAAAATAAATAAATTTTTCTCCTGCACTGATGTGCGCTGATGAGGCGGCACTGATGGGCACTGATAGGCTGCACTGATGGGCACTGATGAGGTGGCACTTATGGACACTGATGAGGTGGCACTTATGGGCACTGATGAGGTGGCACTGATGAGGAGGTACTAATATGCCGCACTGATAGGCGGCACTGATGAACACTGATAGGCGGCACTGCTGGGCACTGAGAGGTGGCACTGCTGGGCACTGAGAGGTGGCACTGCTGGGCACTGAGAGGTGGCACTGACGGGCACTGAGAGGTGGCACTGACGGGCGGCACTGATGGGCACTGATGGGCGGCACTGATGGGCACTGGCTGGCAGCACTGATGGACACTGACGGGTGGCACTGATGAGCACTGATGGGCGGCACTGATGAGAACTGATGGGCAGCACCATCAGTGCCCACACTCAGTGCCCATAGTGCTGCCAGTCAGTGCTCATCAGTGCCTAGATGAGCAGGCACTGATGGGCACTGACTGGCAGCACTATGGGCACTGATTGTGTGCACTGATGGGGGGCACTGATGGCAGGCACTGTGGGCATTGAAGGTGTGTTTGGTGTACCTCTAGTAATCAGGGCACTGGTGATCGGTGCCCTGATTACATTTGTTCTGTGTCCCCGGCGCTGGGCAGCTCTCCCTCCTTCCTCACACGCAGGCTCTGTGTGAAGGAGCGCTGGTGATGAGAGATGATCTCATATGTTTACATATGAGATCATCTCTCATTGGACGGTCCAATCACGTGGTGAATGGCCGCTGTGATTGGCCATTCACCACGATCTGTGATCGGCTGTGTCCAAGGGACACGGCCGACACAGATTTTCCCCGATGCGCGCTCGCAGGAGCGCGCGGGGAGACTGTTTCTGGAAGGCCGTTTAAAAACGGCCTCCCGAAAATGTGAGTCCGCGCTGCAGCCATATATAGGCTGTAGCGCGGATGGGAGAAGGTTAATAAAAGACCACATAAATGAATTCTTGCTGGAAAAAAATATTTTAAGCAACAGACCGCATGGATTCATGAAAGACAGAAGTTGTCAAACAAACCTGATTTCTTTTTATGAGGAGATAAGTAAAATGAGGAGATAAGATAAGTAAAAAAAAGTAAAAGTAAAAAGGAGATAAATAAATGATATAAGGTCTGGGATTAAAAGTACCAATTAAGTCTTTGCAGATGACACCAAGCTTTGTAGTGGAATAGCTTCCTTACAGGATGTCTCCAATTTAAAAGCTGACCTCAAATAACTGTTTCATTGGTCAACTATGTGGCAAATGAGGTTTAATGTTGATAAATGTAAAGTTATGCACTTGGGGGCTAATAATATGCATGCATCATACATACTAGAGGGAGCTGGGGGACTCTATAGCCGAGAAGGATCTGGGTGTTCTGGTAGATCCTAAGCTTAATAATAGCATGCAATGCCAAGTTGCAGGTTCCAAAGCAAGCAAAGTCCTTTCTTGTATTAACAGAGGCATGGACTCCAGAGAGAGAGTTATCATTTTGCTCTGGGCTCTGAAGAAGAGGCTATGCCTCGAAACATGTTAGCCATCATATATTGAGGACATTGGTAATCGAATACAGTTTTTTCCAGATGTTCGGATTGGATGTGCTTTTTATACCTTTGTTTGAGAGTATATATATATATATATATACTTTTAACCAATAAAACCTGTTATTGAGGATAATGCACTAGGCCGGTGTGCCCTTCTGTTTGTTTTTTGATTCTAGTGCCTTTAGATAACCCCAGATAAAGGGCAGCAAGGCTGTGGCCATTTGGGAAGACAAGTGTGAGTTCCGTTGAATTACATCTCCAAATAGGTCGGATGGGGCCCCTATCTCTGAGCGCAGGAGAAAGGTGCAACGGCATCGCATTTTTGTCTTGGAGATATAATTTTGCCCCTGTACAAATCATTGGTAAGACCTCACCTGGAATATGCAGTTCAGTTTTGGGCACCAGTTCTTAAAAAGGATATTGGGGAACTGGAGAAAGTGCAGAGAAGGGCAACCAAACCGATAAGAGGCATGGAGGAGCTCACCTATGAGAAAAGATTAGAGAAACTGAATTTATACTCTCTTGAGAAGAGGAGCTTAAGGGGGGATATGATCAACATGTATAAATACATAACGGGTCCATATAGTGAACTTGGTGTTGAGTTATTCACTTTAAGGTCAATGCAGAGGACAAGAGGGCAATCTTTAAGACTAGAGGAAAACAGATTTTGTCTCCGAATATGGAAAGGTTTCTCCACAGTAAGAGCTTTCCTAGGTGTACATAATATAAATTGGTACTAATATTTATAGGTAAAGTTGATCAAGGGAATATTCGATTGCCTCTTGGGGGATCAGGAAGGATTTTTTTTCCCCTGCTGTAGCAAATTGAATCATGCTTTGCTGGGGGGTTTTTTTGCCTCCCTCTGGATCAACTGCATGTATAGAATTGTGTATATGGGATTGTATGGTTGGGTTTTCTCTACTGTTTTTTTTTTTTTTTTTGGTTGAGCCAGATGGTGTCTTTTTTCAACCTGACTAAACTATGTAACTATGTAACTATGTCAGAGTTCCCTTGCACTGTTAAGGGGGAATCCTGTAGACTCTGATGTAAGGAGGACCTCTTTGCTGGCTGGGATATATTAACCTGACCTTCGTGTTAATGGAGAAATACGGTTTTGTTTACAGTAACTATTTATAGCATGAATGTAATCAGAGTAATCAATGGAGGAAGTGACCCAAAGTCCCATATGGAAATGTAACATGTTTGTGTGCAAAATCTGTTGCTCATAATAGGGAACAAAATTAAAGATTCCTTTCCCATTTATCTGTTAAGGAGAGAAATGTGAATTCCCAGAAGAATAATTAGTGACGTTTTGTAGTTCAAGGTTATGGTTGATTTGTGTTTGCACTCATGAACTTACAGGTATGTGTCTAGCAAGCCTCTTTCCTCTAGTGATTCTAAAGGCTCGAGTTTTATATTTTAAAAATAACAAACATTTATTATTATTATTATACAGGATTTATATAGTGCCAACAGTGCTTAACAAAATGAAGGCAGACATTACAGTTACAATACAATTCGGAACGAAAGGAATCAGAGGGCCCTGCTCGTTAGAGCTTACAATCTAAAAGGGAGGGTCAATTGTTACAAAAGGCAATAGCTGTGGGGGATGAGCTGATGGAGCAAGTGAAACAGTGTTATTAGTTAGTAGCCGGGTAGGCTTCTTTAAAGGGAAGGGTTTTCAGGGATCGTCTAAAGATGGATAGATTAGGGGACAGTCGGACAGATTGGGGTAGAGAGTTTCAAAGAATGGGAGAAGCTCTGGAGAAATCCTTGAGGCACGCATGGGAAGAGATGACAAGGGAGCTAGAGAGCAGGAGGTCTTGGGAGGACAGAAGAGAGTGGCTTGGTTGATATTTTGAGATCAGGTTAGTGATGTAGCTGGGGGCAGAGTTGTGGATGGCTTTGAAAAACTATTGTTAGCACTTTGAATTTTATTTGTTGGGTGAGTGGAAGCCAGTGAAGGGATTGGCAGAGAGGGGTGGAGGACACTGAACGGTTGGTAAGGTGGATAAGTCTTGCAGCAGCATTCATTATTGATTGAAGGGGGGGATAATCTATGTAAGGGTAATCCAATGAGGAGGGAGTTGCAATAGTCGAGGTGAGAGATAACCAGGGCGTGAATTAAAAGCTTGGTGGTGTCGTTGGTTAAAAAGGGCTGTATTCTAGCGATGTTGCGGAGGTTAAGGCGGCATGATTTGGACAGGGATTGGATGTGAGCCTGAAAGGACAGTGCAGAGTTCAGGATTACCCCTAACACCCTGGCATGTGTGGAAGGACTGATAGTTGTTCCGTTGATTTTGACAGACAATTCCAGGGAAGGGGCACGTGCAGGAGGAAATATTATGAGCTTGATTTTAGATAGATTCAGTTTGAGGAAGTGGTGAGACATCCAGGTTGATATGTCTGTTAGTAGATCAGTGATGAGGGAGGAGACTGATGGGGTGAGCTGAGGGGTAGAGAGGTAGATTTGGGTGTCATCAGCATAGAAATGGTAGTGGAAGCCATGGGAGGCTATTAGCTGACCCAGGGAGGAGGTATAGATTGAGAATAGTAGCGGCCCAAGGACAGAACCTTGGGGGACCCCAACAGTAAGAGGGGTTGCAAGTGAGCAAGTGGAATTGTCCAGGGGGCAGGAAGTTAGGTGGGCATTAGAAAAAATTTTAGTGACTTCCTCTACAGAAGTTGGGTTAAACAAGGGAAGTATTGATTGTGCAAGAGGACAAGGTGTGTAAGGTGAGGGAGATATCTTTAGTGTAAAGATCTCTTCACGAATTGTATCAATCTTATTTTTGAAGTGATTGGCAATCTCTTGGGCAGTGAGTAAGTTAGTGGGTGGAAGTAATGGAGGATGAAGTAGAGCGTTGAAGGTAGAAAAGAGTTGACAGGCACTGTGTGAGAGGGTGTTAATGAGAGTGATAAAGTAGGTCTGTTTGGCAGTGTGGAGGCAGGAACTGTATTTTTGGAGGGCAGATTTATATTGGCTGAAATCTTGCTGTGACTTAGTCTTACGCCACAGACGCTCAAGAGCGTGACTACGTTTTTTGAGGCTTCGGGTATTGTCTGTCTGCCAGGGTTGTAGTGGTCGGGGCCTGATTCTGTGTGTAGTGAGGGGGGCCAAAGCATCCAGGGTAGATGACAGTGAACTGTTGTAGACAGAAGTGGCCATGTTGGGGCAGGAAAGGGATGAGATTGTGTTGAAGAGACAATCTGCAGCAGAAAAAAGAAGTGAAGGTTTAAGATGGCAAAGGTTTCTACGGGTAATTGTTCGGTAGTTGGGAGGTAAGAAGGAGGACAAGGAGAGACTGAAACTAATGAGGTGGTGATCAGAGAGAGGGAATGGAATGTTGGAGAGGTTGCGAGGGGTGCATAGGTAGGAAAACATGAGGTCAAGGCTGTTGCCATTAGAGTGTGTAGAAGCATGTGTCCATTGTTTTAGGTCAAAAGAGGAGGTTAAGCTCAAAAGTTTAGAAGTAGCAGGAGTGTTAAGATTAACAGGGATGTTGAAGTCTCCAAGAATGATTGTGAGAATTTCAGAAGAGAGAAAGTAGGGTAGCCAGGCAGAGAAGTCATCAAGGAAGCCTGATACCGGTCCAGGAGGCCGATATTTCCATCCACTAGGCCTGGGAGAGTGAGTCCACAGGAGGCCACCATGGGAGAGGGCAGCAGGAGAAGGATAGTCAGTAATTGCAAGCAGGTTGAAGGAGATTGTGATAAATAGGTCATGGACAGAGGTGGTCAAGGTCATGGACAAACATGATATACTTACTGTACCTGATCTGTGTAGTGGTTTTGCACAGAGCTGCCAAGATCCTCCTGTTCTCGGGGTCCCTCGCTGGCACTCCTGGCCCCTCTCTTCTGCTGAGTTCCCCCATAGTAAGCAGCTTGCTATGGGGGCACCTGTGCTGAGCTGCTGCTGTGTGTGTCCATTCAGACATGGATCCACGGCTTGCCCCCCCCTCTCCTCATTGGCTCGCTGGCTTTGATTGACAGCAGTAGGAGCCAATGGTGCCCACTGCTGTCTCAGCCAATGAGGCAAGAAAGTCCCAGATAGTCAAGTCTCTCTATCGCTGGATTGAGATGGGGCTCAGGTAAGTAATGGGGGACTTCTGCACACAGACGTTTTTTTATCTCTCTCCTCACTGTGATTGACAGCAGTGGGAGCCAATGGTGCCTGCTGCTGTCTCAGCCAATGACGCGGGAGAGTCCCAGATAGTCATGTCTCTTGTGCAATATCGCTTGATTGAGATGGGGCTCAGGGCACACAGAAGGTTTTTTTTTATCTAAATGCATAGAATGCATTAAGATAAAAAAAAAACTTCTGCCCTTAGAACCACTTTAAGCTTGCCGGACATTATACAATTTTCTTATCAAATTTCCTTTAGATTTACCTATTACTTACCTAGTTAACTATGTAGTGCAAGGGCCTGCCTGATCATATACAAATTGAAAGTATTTTGATTTGACTTCATATTATATGGTTTTGGTAAATCTACAGGAAATTTGTATAGAAAATTGGATAATGTGTGGCTAGCCTTAGCTTCCTAGTAGCTACACCACTCCTTTATGAGAGTACCTACTCATCCCTGTCCTTTTTATGGGTTGTCCCTGTCACTCAGTATTTGCAGAATCCCATGTTTCTATTTAAAAAGAGATTGCCTGCTCTCAATACTTGACTAATATAGAGTTTATTTCCTGACTTATAGGTTCACTGCCTATTAATTATCTGTATTTCATTTTCTGACCTTAGTTTGATCTGACTATTGAACCTTTGCTGCCTGGATTGTCTTTCTGTCTGTTACTTGATTACAATTTTTGTTTGGTCATTGGGAATAGTTGCCTAATAGTTTCCTGATTTTGCTTTGACATGGGTTTGTCTACCTCTGCCCTTGGCCATGTCCTCTCATCTCCATACATGCATGTATAATATCTTCTTCACCTAAATCCTAGGGGCATCCCCAAAGAATAGCTTGTATGTAGGTGAAGACTGCAGGGTAGATTGTGACATTATATTTGAACTGAAACAAGGTTTCCTAAACAGGATGTCACACTATGTGTTATAATGCAGGAAAACAGTACTTAACAAGATGTTTACACTAGAAAAGCTTAGCTGTAACTATAACTTTCTACCTGTCTTGGTGGAGAAATTAAAGCTTTAACTGTCACCTTACCAAACTAACAATATATTCTAGGCCTGCACAGAAAAAGTATATACTTACCTCTCCTGATGCCCACACAGCTAAACACCACTCTGCTAAACAGAAATCCTCAGATGATTCCATATCCCTCTCAGCATCCCTGGTTCCTCATGCCAATCTACATGTCCCTAATTTTAAAAAAACATTTAGAAATGCATTGTGGTGCACTGTGTTAAAGCAGAGTTACGGGCACAAAAACATTTTTTCAATAAACATACCCCCGGGACAGTCAGGGCTAGTACATTCCACAATGGCTAGCCTCTGATCTGTCCCGGCTCGCACTTACCTGCAAGAAGAAATGCTCACTTTCAAAATTTCTTCTCCAGCATTGCCATCTCTGTTGTGGGCAGCTGAAGCCAGCGCGATCCTCTTCTGCCTCCTCTTCCACGTCTTCTTCTCCCAGAATGCGCCTTCACTGGCCCCTCTCGTCACTTCCGGTGCGGCGCCGCATTCCTCCACAGCTTCTGGGAATGCCCAGAAGCTGTTTAGCAAGGAATGCGGCGTCACACTGGAAGTGACGAGCGGGGCCCGTGCCGTCGCATTGATTCCTGGGAGCGATGACATTCAGCTCCCAGGAATCATTGCAAACCGGAAGTGACGGCGCAGGCCTCGGCCGCCAAGGGAGGAAGTGGAAGACAGGTGAGTATTTCTTTCTACAATTACAAAGTAAAAAAAAAAAAAAAAAATATCCTAACTATCCAATTCTGTTTCAGGTGAGGAAAAGCAAGCGGATGGCCACAAAATCGGTTATGTCGATTTTGTGGCCGGAACTCCGCTTTGATAATGGGTTAGGTACAATTTTCCATCTAGGTATGCTTCCAGTCCATTCAAAAAGAATAAATTGAGTTAATGCAGTATGCCTTAATGCAGGTAATGCCTTGTTGTATTCCAGCACGTGTGCCAATGCAACAAAATGTAGAAAGTAGAAGTGAAATATCTGCACTCAGGTGAATTTTTGCATATATTAGCTGCTGACAGATATAGGTATATAACAAGGGCAGCAGTCATAAACTTAAAATTAAAATGATAAAAAAAATAGTAATAAAAAATAACCCTATGGATCATCAGGATCTTACCCCCAAGGTCTCCCACCCAAGTTCTAACCAGGCCTTATCCTGCTTAGTTTCTGGGATCAAACAAGATTAGGCATGCTCAGGGTGATGTGACCATAGGCCTTGTACCCAATGTCTATTGGTAATAGCAATATGTGTAATCAAAATGCGTTACATAAACTATGAAACTGTGGTAATTAACAAAAACATAAATCAACAAAGTGCTTAAATCGAGGAATTAACATAGAGGCATATACAACAGAAAACACTTGTAAAGTCCCCCATATGTAATTGATCATACACAAGGCTTACCAAAAAATGCAAATCTCCATATAAGAATGGTCACATGCACATAGAGAAAGGGTGCTCTTTCCAGCCTCCACTCATCCACCAGGAATATTGCTGTCAGTTGTCACTATATACATTCACAACTTGCAGGGAACCGCTACACCACTGGGAATTATCTAATTAGCTTAGCAGTACCAATGCACATATGATAAAAGAGACACTCAGCATAGTGTAAAACAACCCATAAAAAAGAATGTTTTATGTCTAACCACTTACAAATATACAGAAGTAACACAGCATATCGCATGGTACAGCAACATGGAATTTCAGTATCAAAGATGGCTGTATTCCTTCGCACATGCTCAGTAGCATGTATCTGGGTCCGCCCTACTGGTTTTATCACAAATATCATCAAGGGCATGGGCCCTAAGTGATAGCCTGAGGAGCTCATCCTATTTTCTTATCACGGCTTTTGGGACTCATTTTATTCTGTCATAGTGTATTTTCTGCTGTATATGCCCCTAAATTAATTCCTTGATTTAAAGGGTTACTAAAAGTACAGCAGTAAAATCAATTTGTATATGCAGTAAAGCATGCTTGTTATGCTCACTGTGGAACCTAAGGGGTAATCCTCCGCACTGTGTAAAAAGGCTGTTTGATCCTGTATTCTCTGATCCTCCCCTTCTTCCAGTGTCCCCAATCCATCTCCTGATGAGATAGAACCTTTGGAGCCACTCTGCACATGCTCAAATTGGTGTGTATTGCTAGAGAGTTTTTTTTTTTTCTTGGGAGGGTGCATGTGATCAGCACAGGGCCAATCAGCACTGTCCAGACATAGAGTCAGGGGTCTTGCAGCCTCACAGTCAGAGGAGAATTTCAACTTCTACAAGCTTTAACCAGACATGAATAGAAGTCACAAGACTGCTATATACTGCTGATGAGAAAAGGTATTTAGCAGTTTAAATTTACTAAAATAATTGCATTTCCATGTTCTGTGTACTGTGGGAAACCGAATACAGTAAACCCCCACTCCATCGCGGTTCAGTTTTTGCGGTCCCGGTATATGGCGTTTTTTTTTGTAATGTTATTTTACTATATAAATCATTAAGAATGAAAGATTTTTGTGTTTTCCATAGCTCTTGCTATGTCTCTTAGTATCTTTTATGTGTTTAAATGAGTTTCTATTGTTTTAAAAGTGTGTTTAAAGACCTTAAAATGCTTTTACACGGACAGTGACAGTAAAAAAAAAACATGCCTACAATGCATTTTAATAGGGTTTTTCTATTTCTCGGATTTTCACTTTTCGCAGCTGGGTCCGGAACGTAACCCCCTCAATGGAGGGGGGTTTACTGTATAGTGAATACAGGGTTCTAGGTTTAGTAACACTTTTAGGACTTTGTTAATTTAACAATAGATATTGGGGGAAAGGCCTATGGCCACACCACCCTGAATGTGCCCAATCTTGTGTGATTGTGGTTTGGGCCTGGTTAGTACTTGGATGGGAGATTTTTGGGGTAAGATCTTGGTGACTCATAGGATTATTTTTCATTACTATTTATTTTTATCATTTTGGTTCTGAGTTTGTGAGCACTGTGCATGTTAATGTATAGGGAAGGCCTTTGTGCTGGAAGTTGGGAGAAACACTATTCTATTGATAGTCTTTTAAAAGTATCATTTAGATGCACGTGTGAAAGAAATCAACTTAAAAGCTGCTAAACAATTTACTTTTGTTTTTTTATGTCTTTAATGTAATTATATTGCTGTTTTCCTTCTTATTTCTTTTTCTTTGAATGTACTTTTATGCTGTTGACTGCACATTAATAGATTATAATAAAATATTAATTGAAAAACAAAAATTCTATTTACATTGAAGTCAATATGTCAACATTTTTTTCTACTATACAGCAAGATAAATTGAAAATATATCTCATCTTCTGTAGCTGTAACAAAACAGCTGGGTGGCTTCATAATGATTTATAAGCACCTGATTTCAGTGACGTCAATGGATTAGAGATGGATGACTTGATCAAGTTGAATTACTTCTTTTGCTTTGATCCGTATATTCACATGTCAAAAAATCCTATTTATTCCATCATAATGATAAAAGTTGCTGTATAACAATGTATTTATTTTCACACTGGTTTACATGTAAATTTTTGGAGAATGTATTTGTCCTTCGGTTATAAATAACAGCTGTCTTCTAAATTAACTAGCTATGAATATACAATTCAAGCAATAAAGGTAACATGATTGTGGTTCATTTTTAATAAAATCGTCTTCTGGATTTAGAACGACCTTGCTACTCAATGCGACACACACTCAATGTATACAAACTTGTCTTCTTTCTTTGGATATCAGGAAAGTATTTGATACAGTATATTGGTCTTATTTGCATTATGTCTTGCACCATTGGGGTTTTTGGCCTGTACTTCCTGCTGTGAGTGGCCTCTTTATACAACAACCCTAAGGCATACTTGTGTAGTGCTACCCTCGAAGGAGCAAGATGCCCAACCCAAACAGAAAATCTGTTTATTGTAAGTGGTTTTGTCAAAAGCTGTGATCCACTTTTATTTTCTCATGAGTTGGAAGTCTCTGCATCTAATCCCATGAGTCTGGCTATGTGAGCAACATAGGACAGACTTTTCTGAAATTTTAAACACACTGAAGTTTCACCAACAACTACACTTCTACTGATGGTTACCTTGTTTGTGTCTTGGTGTAGATTTATGTATCCCTTTTGAGACTCACTCTGACTCTACCCCTCAAGTATACTTTCCTTTTTACAATCATCCCATTTTGTATGTTTTTCTTCTGGACGTGCAGATAGGCTTTGCTTCCAAAAATGTTTAGATGGTTCAAATTTAGGCCTTTTCAATTCCACAGTTCATTTGGAGTTTTCTCAGTTAATTTTCTTGGTAGTCGATTTTGGAGATAGCATGTGGTCATAATTGCCTCCCCCCAGAATGTGGTAAGCACATCTGCATCGAACATCATGTTTCTTCCACTCTCACATAGAGTACGGTTCATTCTTGCAACTCCATTTTATTCTGGGTTGTATGGTACAGTCGTTTGAAATATTATGCCAAGCTTTCTGAGAATCACCTGTATATTCAGTTCCATTGTCTGTGCGCAATGCACTCAGAATTTTGCCAAATTTGTTACTTACTTGAGCCAAATACTGTTTAAGTTTATCTGGTACTTCACTTTTGTTGCATAACAGATATAGTGTAGTATACCTGGAGTAATCATCTATAAAAGTGAGAAAATACCTCTTCTTTCCTGGAGTAAATTTTTTCATTTGGACCTCAAAGATCTAAATGAATTATGTACAGAGGTTTCTTAGCTCTGTTGCTACTCTCGGGTAATTTTTCCTTTTTAAACAGCTGTGCATTCATTGTTTGATCACATGGACACATTTTTATTCCACTTGCATAGTCATTCTCAGTTCATTTCTTTATTATGTCAGGACTCCAGTGCCCAAGGAGTCTGTGTCATGTGTGAATGCAATTTGAATGTTTTTCCTCCTTGGCAGTATTACCACCTCACTGCAGTTCAGCTGAATGATGAACAGACATACAAATATTTGGATGTAATTATAATGTAATTTTAAACTGTCAATGTCTTTTCTATTTTTTTGTACCAATTTTGTAAAAATAAAGATGTATACGTATTTTTAATACAATTATCTGTACCTGAAAAGTCCATGTTTCATTCCCAAACTCTCTCCATGTAAAATTAGGATGTGGCATAGTGCCCTATAGTTATGTCCAGAGTACCATCATGTGGTGACACTTAACAAGAGATTTACAGAGTGCAGTGTTCAAGAGTAGGAAGTATGCAACATAGTGTATATGGTGCAGGGGCAAGGATTGGGTATCACACAGAATTCAGGGTGAAGCCATAAACCAAGGAAAGCAGGGAGCACAGTGGTACAACAGTACTCAGGGGTCAGGAGTGGGTAATGCACAGATTCCAGGGGTCAGGAATTGGTATACCATGGAGTGCAGGGGTCAAAAGTAGGTCTGAAGGAGGTAATACACAGAGAGCAGGCATCAGGAATGGTTAACACACAGAGCACCAGGGTCTAGAATAGGTAAAGCCACAGAGCACAGGGGCTGGGTGAGAATAATGTACAGATTACAGAGTTCTGGAGTGGGTAATGCACAGAGTGCAAGGGTCAGGAGTGAGCAAAGCACAGGATTCTAGAATGCAGGGTTCTAGAGTGGGTAATGCACAGATTGCATGGGTCAACTTACAGAGTGCAGGATTCTGCAGTGGGTAATGCACAGAATGCAAGGGACAGGAGTGAGTAAAGCACAGGGTACAGGGATCATACATGGTTAACACTCATTGTGCAGAGTTCTGGAGTGGGTAATTCACAGCGTGCAGGGGTCAGGTGTAACAAACAGAGCATGGGGTTAGTGTTGGAATACACAGTGCTCAGGGGTCAGAACTAGGAAATGAACAGAGCACAGGGATCAGGAGCAGTTAACGCACAGAACACACAGGTTACAGAATAAACAGAGAAAAACAACTGCGCTAATCTGACCAAGGAATGACTGATGACTGATGCACATAGCGTAAGGGTCAGGAGTGGGTAATGCAAGGAGCGCAGGGGTCAGGAGGGATTAACACACAGAGGACAGGGTTCTGGAGTGGGTAATGAGCAGAGTACAGGGGTCAAGATAGTGTAATGCACAGATCACAATGGTGTGGTTAATGCTCTAAGGGCAGAGTTCTGAAGTGGGTGATGCACGGAATGCAAGGGTCAGGAGTGGGTAAAGCACAGAGATCATAAGTAGTTAACACATAGTGTGCAAGGTTTTGAAATGGGTAATGCACAGAGTGAGGGGGTCAGGAGTGAGTAATATACAGAATGCAGGTACAGTCAGGAGTAGGTACCGCACAGAGTGGGGGGATCACGCCAGGGTAATGCTTAGAGCACAGGCGTCAGAAGTGGGTAATACGCTGAGAGCAGGGGTCAATGGGGTAATACACAGTGCTCTGGGATCTGGAATTGGAAATACACAGAGGGCAGGGGTCAGCAGTGGGCAGTGCACAGAACACAGGAGTCAGGAGTGGGTAACACATGAGGGCAGCAGTCAGAAGTATGCAACACACAGAGTATAGGCATCAGGAGGGTAATGTGCAGAAGGCAGTGGTCAGGAGTGGTTAATGCACAGAGGTCAAACATGGGTAACACACAAAGCAGGGGGTCAGTATTGGCTAACACACAGATTGCAGAGGTCAGGAGTGAGCAATGCATAACGGGCAGAAGTTAGGAGTAGGTAACATAGACTACAAGGGTTAGGAGCGGGTAAGGCACAGAGTGCAGAGTTTAGGAATGTTTGAACCATAGAGTGAAGGGTTCTGGAGTGGGTAACACAAAAAGCACAGGGGTCAGGAGTGGGTAAATCACAGAGCGCAGGGTTAAGGTGTGGATAACTCGCAGCACATGGGGGTCAGGACTGGGTAACGCACAGAGCACAGGGGTCAGGAGAATTTATTGCAGGGGTCAAGAGTGGGTAATGCACAGAGCACAGGAGTCAGTAGAGGGTATTGCCAAGAATTCAGGAGTCATTACTGGGTAACACACAGTACACAGAGCTGAGGGGTTACGAGTGGGTAACGCACAGTGTGCAGGTTTAAGAAATGGGTAACACACAGACAGCAGGAGGTAGAAGTGGGTAATGCACAGAGAAGAGGGGTCAGGAATACCTAATGAAAAAGAGTTAAGGGGTCAAGAGTGTGTAAAACACAGAGGGAAGGGGTCAAGAGTAGGTAAAGCACAGAGCGCAGCAGTAAGGGAATGGGTAAGGCATGTAACACAGAAATCAAAATGACTCCCTCCTCCTTGTTCAAATATCTTCAAATCTCCTGGTACAAACCCCCCTTCCCAGTCCCCTAGACCTCAGAGATAGTGTCCTTCCCTCAGCTGTGTCATGTGACACTGCACATTATATCTACGCAGGAATTTAGGAGACTCTCTCAGCTCTGAAAAAAGTGGCATGTGGTCACTGTGTCAAAGTGGTTGTAAAGGCTAAAGGTTTTTTCAACCTTCATGCATTGTAAATACAATGCATGAAGGTAAAAAACCTTCTATGTGCAGCAGCCTCTCCCTAACACTTACCTGAGCCCCATCTTGATCCAGCAATGTGCATGAAAGTAGCCAGTGAGGAGAGAGCGGAGCTGTGCCGTTCTCCATGTGTGAATAAACACAAAGAACAGCAGCTCAGGAGAGAGCCTACTCAATTTCCCCTGTAGCAAGCTGCTTGCTATGGGGGCACTTAGCAGGACGGATTGGCCAGGAGCACCGGTGGGGACCCAAGAAAGGAGGATAGGGATTGCACTGTGCAAAACCACTGCACAGAGCAGGTAAGTATGTCTTGTTTGATATTTACCCCTTCAGGCCGCCCGTACACAAATATGTATGAGCGACTGGACAAGGATTTTTTCTGTGGGGCCTCATATTTTTCCCAGCAGAGTGACTGGGGTCTCACGGAGAGTACTACTGATCAGGACCTGGAACAAATTCCAGGTCATCTGATCGCTGTGATAGCCTCTGACTGGCTATCACAGTGATCCGCTCCTTTGTTTCTTTCTCTGTGAATGAAAAAGAGATACTTTGTATCTCTATCTGCTTGCAGAGAAAATAAAATATGTGTAAAAAAAAAAAAAACAATAATAAAAAAAAAATTGGGCCAGTTTTCCGTTGATAATAAAAAAATAAATCAGGAGATATCCATTACGAAAGAGCAGAGTTCAGGAGTGCGCTATGCATTGATTGCAGGGTTCAGGAGTATGCTACACACAGAGCAAAGGGTTAAGGAGTGAACTACATACAGGGTTAAGATGTGTGCTACATACAGAGTGAAGGGTTGAGGAGTGCACACTGCACTGCATACAGAGTGAATGATTCAGGAGCAGAGATGTATAGTAACTAAGTAGAACTACTTCACTACTGTACTTAAGCACCGAAAGGCGGTATCTGTACTTTCCTAGAGTAGAATTTTTTTCTCCTACTTCCACTTTTACTTCACTACATTTTTTCGATGATTTCAATACTTCTACTCCGATATTTTTTTCTTTGTGCTGCATAGTTACTCGTTACAATTATAAAAATTACCACTGCCAGAACAGTAGATGGCAGGTTTCATGAAGTTCAGAAAAATGTGTATAATGTCATGTGTAAATTTTATTGACTTTGATTTCATACACTCTTCCTTTATTTCATTATTGTAATATATTGTTGTATATCAGATTGGTTTATATATGATTTTGCGCACCAATAAGCTGTGGAGAAAAAAAAAACATGCAGGGAAGAGAAGGAGGGATGCTTTAAAGGGGGAAGGGAGGGACATACTTTATCTGTTTTTGTTTACAAAAAGTTACAGCCAAAGGAATTGTGATTGTCCTTTAGGTTAATCATTTGAAATAATAAAAAGCAATATGTGTTCAAACTTTTGACTTCTTTCTTTAATAACTACATAACACAGTACTTGTACTTTTACTTTCAGTACTTGAGTAGCAATTTTTTTTTAAAAACTACTGGTACTTTTACTTTCAGTACTTGAGTAGCAAAATTTAAAAAAAAAAACTACTTGCAATACTTAAGTACAAAAAATGTTGAATACTTTAGGACTTCTACTCAAGTCACTTTTTGATAGAGCACTTCCACTTCTACTCAAGTCACTTTTTGATCGAGCACTTGTACATTTACTCAAGTATGGGTTTCGAGTACTTTATACAAGTGTGTTCAGGAGTGTGATATGCACATAATGCAGAGTTCAGGAGTCTGCCACAGTGCAGACGTCAGGAATGTGCTACATACAGAGCACCGAGTTCAGAGTGCGATATATACAGAATGCAGAGTTCAGACAGGAGCTACATACAGAGTGCAGAGTTCAGGAGTGTGCTATGTACAGAGTACATGGTTCTTGAATGAGCTACGCACAAGGGTTGAGGAGTGCACCACATACAGAGTTCAGAAGTGTGCTATGTGCAGGGTACAGGAGGGCAGTAGGCACAGGGTGCAGGTTTGGAAGTGTAGGAAAAAATTGTAGAGAAAGAAGTTGCATGTATGGCTCAAACGCTGGTAGATGGTTAAAAGAGGATACTTTATTGAGGAAGATAAAATTCAACATAGTGCAAAAAATACTTTCAAAAGGACATATGACACAGGATAAAACACATACATGTATGTAAGGGGTCCACCCTGATGGCAGCAAGGTACCTCACTAAGGCTCCACCCACCAACTGGAATCCCCCAATGAACAGAGTATAAAGTACTCGTATGCCTATCCTAAAAGTCTAGGGTCCGCCCGATGCTTACTGAGTTGTGTTAATTATATGGAATCACAGGTGATCAACAAAGGATCTAGGTAAACATATTGTGGTACTCAGGGGGCATCAATGGCAGGAGACAGGATAGGGGGAAGCTGTTAGGCTGGCTCGGTCTCCCTCGCTCGTGAGTAGCGGCGGCGTGCCTTCTGGGTGTAGTGGGTGGAGCCGTTGTCGTGAGGTCTTGGGCGCGTGTGATCCAGATATGTGAAGCCTCCTCTCCATGGCTCCTATAGAAATAGAGGGTCCACACATCTTCTAATTCGTCCGTGGAATAATACCTCTCAATGAACTGTCTCTAGAACTTGGAGAGTAGAAAGGCATCACACAGAGTTTGAATTGCAACCCGCTTGCTAAATGTGCTACATGTGCTGCTGCATATATGTCGTCAGTTTGTCCATTATATGCTAAATCTCTTGATAATTGTTGCATCTGAATACTGGTGAACTTCCTGTGAACTGTCTGTCAAACGGAGGGTCCACACTGCTATATGTTCCAATAGATTGGTGGAATAATACCTCCTTATGAACTGTCCTCAATAACTGGAAAAGGAAGACTTAACACCAAGTTCAAAATTAAGTTGTGTGCTACATATGCTATGTGTGCTATATTTGCTGCTGCATTAATGTTGTGAGTCAGCCAACTGTATGCAAAATTCCTCGATGCAATCTATCTGTTGCACACTATCCTTAATTATGTCTCTTGAACTCTCTGCAACTACTTAGTTACTATCCGGAATCCATAATAATTTAATGCTACAACCAGACAGTGATACGGTGTAGAAATACAGCCTATTGAATCAATCCAGTGGATGGAAGAATATTTTTTGGAACACCTCTCACTGCTTACTGCCCCTCCTCTACCCCCTTCCCCCTATCCTGTCTCCTGCCATTGATGCCCCCTGAGTACCACAATATGTTTACCTAGATCCTTTGTTGATCACCTGTGATTCCATATAATTAACACAACTCAGTAAGCATCAGGCGGACCCTAGACTTTTAGGATAGGCATACGAGTACTTTATACTCTGTTCATTGGGGGATTCCGGTTGGTGGGTGGAGCCTTAGTGAGGTACCTTGCTGCCATCAGGGTGGACCCCTTACATACATGTATGTGTTTTATCCTGTGTCATATGTCCTTTTGAAAGTATTTTTTGCACTGTGTTGAATTTTATCTTCCTCAATAAAGTATCCTCTTTTAACCATCTACCAGCGTTTGAGCCATACATGCAACTTCTTTCTCTACAATTTTTTCCTACATGTTTATCAGTTGCTTGGCTCACCGGCTATATGCCGTTTGGTAATTTTTGGTATTACTTGGAATTGTCACATCCCATTATACCCTCAATACTTTGAGGAACCTTGGGGATTTATTTATGGTCCTCTTCCATTCCCTTTTCCCCTCTCAATTTTGATTGAGGTTTGGAAGTGTGCTACCTATATATGATCATCACCTACAATATCTCACAAAAGTGAGTACACCCCTCACATTTTTGTAAATATTTTATTATATCTTTTCATGTGACAACACTGAAGAAATGACACTTTGCTACAATGTAAAGTAGTGAGTGTACAGCTTGTATAACAGTGTAAATTTAGTGTCCCCTCAAAATAACTCAAAACACAGCCATTAATGTCTAAACTGCTGGCAACACAAGTGAGTACACCCCTAAGTGAAAATGTACAAATTGGGCCCGAAGTGTCAATATTTTGTGTGGCCACCATTATTTTCCAGCACTCACCAGAGCTTAATAGGTTGCCACTGTAGTCCTCTTCCACTCCTCCATGACGACATCACAGAGCTGGTGGATGTTAGAGACCTTGCGCTCCTTCACCTTTTATTCTAGGATGCCCCACAGATGCTTTATGGGGTTTAGGTCTGGAGACATGCTTGGCCAGTCCATCACCTTTACCCTCAGCTTCTTTAGCAAGGCAGTGGTTGTCTTTGAGATATGTTTGGGGTCATTATCAAGTTGGAATACTGCCCTGCAGCCCAATCTCCGAAGCGAGGGGATCATGCTCTGCTTCAGTATGTCACAGTACATATAGGCATTCATGCTTCTCTCAATGAACTGTAGCTCCCCAGTGACGGCAGCACTCATGCAGCCCCAGTCCATGACATTCCCATCACCATGCTTGACTGTTGGCAAGACACACTTGTCTTTGTACTTCTCACCTGGTTGCCGCCACACACCCTTGACACCATCTGAACCAAATAAGTTTATCTTGGTCTCATCAAACCGCATGACATGGTTCCAGTAATCCATGTCCTTAGTCTGCTTGTCTTCAGCAAACTGTTTGCGGGCCTTTTTGTGCATCATCTTTAGAAGAGGCTTCCTTCTGGGATGACAGCCATGCAGACCAATTTAATGCAGTGTGTGGCGTATGGTCTGAGCACTGACAGACTGACCCCCACCCCTTCAACCTCTGCAGCAATGCTGGCAGCACTCAAATGTCCAAAGATAACCTCTGGATATGACGCTAAGCATGTGCACTCAACTTCTTTGGTTGACCATGGCAAGGCCTGTTCTGAGTGGAACCTGTCCTGTTAAACCACTCTTGGCCACCATGCTACAGTTCAGTTTCAGGGTCTTGGCAATTTTTCATAGCCTAGGCCATCTTTATGTAGAGCAGCAATTATTTTTCAGATCCTCAGTGAGTTTTTTGTCATGAGGTGCCATGGTGAATTTCCAGTGACCAGTA
The DNA here is from genome assembly GCF_965119305.1 of Pelophylax lessonae. Classification (NCBI taxonomy): domain Eukaryota; kingdom Metazoa; phylum Chordata; class Amphibia; order Anura; family Ranidae; genus Pelophylax; species Pelophylax lessonae. The sequence goes on along the minus strand of NC_138771.1, from coordinate 410,082,679 downwards.
TGAAAGAGTGAAAGCGATAACACCAAATTTAACACACCTGCTCCCCATTCGCACCTGAGACCTAGTAACACTAACGAGTCACATGAAACCGGGGAGGGAAACAGGCTAATTGGGGCCAATTTAGACATTTTCACTTAGGGATGTACTCACTTTTGTTGTTAGCGGTTTAGACATTAATGGCTGTGTGTTGAGTTATTTTGAGGGGACAGAAAATTTACACTGTTATACAAGCTGTACACTGTCACAAAGTGTAATTTCTTCAGTGTTGTCACATGAAAACATATAATAAAATATTTACAAAAATGTGAGGAGTGTACTCACTTTTGTGAGATACTGTATGTGATATCAACCAGCAGCAGTAATGTATGCTCTGGCACTTTCCTTTCTGGTGGATTTCACACAGGGAACCACTACACAATACACTGGAAAATGCTATTGGAATGAGGGCTTTGCTCTCCAAAGCTGATGTGCACAAGACTCTGCCAGACTAGACCATTTGTGCACATAATTCACACCTTCCTCTGCTGTCATAGAAATATGCAGGGCAGTGAGGGTTCTGTGCGCAGTGTCAGGAGAGGAATGTTGTCACTTCTAAACACAGAAGCCGCACTTCTGTGTTTAAAAATTACAGTAATGAGTACAGCTCACTGCAAAAAATGCAAAAAATGTAAACACACAATGTTTATTACCTGGAGATCCTGCTAGTAACACGACTAGTGTTGAGCGAACACGGACTGTATAATTCGTGTTCGTACCGAATAATTGGATTTTTGTTACCCGAAAACTTTACTGTATGTTCGGGTTTAAAATCCGTGTTCGGTCATTTTACTTCCTGTTTTGTATGTAATTGCGCACTTTTAATGGCGGGCTTTCAACAGCCAATCAACAAGCGTTTAACTGGTGTGCCTTAAGCCATCCCAGCCATGCCTACTAATGTATTAGTAGCTGTGATTGGCCATCTGAAGCATGTGACCATGTCTTTATAAGTTCGAGACCCAGCGCGCTGCGTCATTCTGCTGTAGTATTAGGGAGAGAGCACACATCATACGTGCTGGCTGCTGATTAGGGACAAACAGTGAAAAATTGTATTGTGTCCGAAAAGAATGCAGGGACAGGTCGGAGTGCAGGCAGGGCGAGTTATTAGGGCATTTTAGGGCGAGGCTGGAGAATAGGCAGGGTCAGTGTTCTACATCGATTTTGCTGTGTGGGGGGTTGCTTGTGCAGTGCCAGTGAACGATCTTATCGAGAATATTAGGGCGAGGCTGGAGAATAGGCAGGGTCAGTGTTCTACATCGATTTTGCTGTGTGGGGGTTGGTGCAGTGAACACAATCGTTTTGCCCTCAGTTAAGCCCGCTGAGGAGGAGGAGGAGGAGGGAGAAAAAAAATCTATTTTTATCAGTCAGTTGTGTGCAGCGTTTTTGCTTCAGTGCTGACTGTGATAAGACACTGCTGTGTTCACATGTGCTATTGAGTGATTTAAAATTTTATACACTTTTTTCTATTCCACTATTCAATATACACCCTTTTGGGTTAAAAAAATTAAATTGTGGCATACTCTGTACTAATCTATTTAAAAATTACAAACTTAAAGGGGAATTTTCTTTTTTTTTTCCCTTCATAGCCTGCAGCAGAGCTGACTGACATAAGAAACTGCTGTGTTCACATGTGCTATTGAGTGATTTTCATATTTATACACTTTTTTCTATTCCACTATTCAATATACACCCTTTTTGGTTAAAAAAATTAAATTGTGGCATAGTCTGTACTAATCTATTTAAAAATTACAAACTTAAAGGGGAATTTTCTTTTTTTTTCCCTTCATAGCCTACAGCAGAGCTGACTGACATAAGACACTGCTGTGTTAACATGTGCTATTGAAAAATCACCAATTTTATATCATATTTTCTATTCCACTATTCAATCTACACCCTTTGGGGTAAAAAGAATTAAATTGCGGCATAGTCAGTATCGGTACGTGTGAGATACACCTTTCCAATTTTTGGGGCTCAACTTACACCGCCGAGGATTGCAGGGTGTTTCAGTTTGCCTTCTGCCTGTTCCAAACTCCTCCTACTCCTCATCCTGCCTTTGGGGTACAAAAAATAGTAATCGGGGCCTAGTCTTGGTCTGTACGTGTGAGATAGATACACCTTTTGATATCATATTTTCTATTCCGCTATTCAATCTACACCCTTGGGGTAAAAAGAATTAAATTGCGGCATAGTCAGTATCGGTACGTGTGAGATACACCTTTCCAATTTTTGGGGCTCATCTTACACCGCCGAGGATTACAGGGTGTTTCAGTTTGCCTCCTGCCTGTTCCGAACTCCTCCTACTCCTCATCCTGTCTTTGGGGTACAAAAAATAGTAATCGGGGCCTAGTCTGGGTCTGTACGTGTGAGATAGATACACCTTTAGATATCATATTTTCTATTCCGCTATTCAATCTACACCCTTGGGGTAAAAAGAATTAAATTGCGGCATAGTCAGTATCGGTACGTGTGAGATACACCTTTCCAATTTTTGGGGCTCATCTTACACCGCCGAGGATTTCAGGGTGTTTCAGTTTGCCTCCTGCCTGTTCCGAACTCCTCCTACTCCTCATCCTGCCTTTGGGGTACAAAAAATAGTAATCGGGGCCTAGTCTGGGTCTGTACGTGTGAGATAGATACACCTTTTGATTAGGGTTGAGCGGACACCTAGATGTCCGTGTTCGACGGGTTCGGCCGAACTTTAAAAAAAAGTCCGGGTCCGTGTCCCGGACTTTTACCGAACTTTTCCCGGACACCGAACCCCATTGAAGTCAATGGGGACCCGAACTTTAAGGCACTAAAATGGCTCTAAAACACCAAAGGAAAGGGCTAGAGTGCTGCAAATGGCAGCAAAACGTAATTAAGAGCATGGCAAGTGCTCTGCAAACAAATGTGGATAGGGAAATAACTTAAAACAACAAAAAAAACAGAAAAATAAAACAATGTTCTTCTTCATTTCTGAAGGACGAGGCCCATATGGAGTAGGAGGGAGGTTGAGGTGGTGGTGGATGTGGCGGTGACATAGGCATGCGCACAGGGTGTGCCGGGTGTGCCTGGGCACACCCTAATCACCTAGGGCACATAGCATTGCCAGTGAGGAGATGGGAAAGATCTCCCTCGGACCTGCTCTGCTCTATTTCTCTTTGCCTACAGGTACATGGCCCCGATACATTACTCTCCCTGCTGGCAAACACATGCATGTGTATTTCAACTTTGGGGTGCACACCTTAATGCAATAGGCTGCGCACACCTGTGGGCGGTGTAGGTGGAAGCGGCGGTGGAGGAGGACCAGGGCCGGATTAAGAGCATCATGGGCTTGGTGCTGAGGATTTTGAAGGGCCTTAAGGGCCGTGCCTTGCCATGCACCCAGAGGAGGAAGGGTGCAGCCATGCATGCCTAATTCAACATGGGATGCTGTCTCTGAAGCCCATAAACACATCCATGCATCAGCAACTGTCCCTCCTTGTCCGGCCTTCGCGCTGTGTGGGGAGGTTCTGAGGGTGCTGCCTGGGGAAGCGAGCATAGAAGCCAGACTTCTGTGTTTACAATTGACAGAAGAGAGGTAACAGTGAATATGGCCAACCCGGGGCCTATATAAAAGGTAGGGGCCTGGAGCTGCAGCTCCAATAGCCCCTACGTTAATCTGGCCCTGAGGAGGAGGACGAGGTAGCCAACACTGCTTCTTTTCACAAATTTTAAATGAGGGTACACCCCAAAAGAGTGAGAAAGAGCAAAAATGGAACAATGGGTGGGTAAGGTCGGTATCCATTGCTATTCTGCACAAGGTACGGAAAAGTCCCGTGGGATCCATGCCTGGTTCATTTTAATGAACGTGAGCTTGTCCACATTGTCTCTGGACAGGCGGCTGCGCTTGTCTGTTATAACGCCCCCAGCCGTGCTAAATACCCGTTCAGATAATACACTGGCTGCAGGGCACGCCAGCACCTCCAAGGCGTAAAGGGCAAGCTCAGGCCATGTGCCCAATTTGGAGACCCAGAAGTTGAAGGGGGCAGACCCCTCATTCACTACATGTAGGCATGTGCACACATACTGCTCCACCATGTTGGTAAAATGCTGCCTCCTGCTAAGACGTTCCATCTGAGCTGCTGGTGCTGCTGTTTGTTGTGGCGTGCTGACAAAGCTTTTCCACATTTCGGCCATGCTAACCCTGCCTTCTGAGGTGCTGGCGGTGCCCTGGTTGCATTGGCGACCTCCTCCTCCTCCTCCTCTGCCTTGTGCTTCCACTGCGGCCCCCCTGTCAGATGGGAATGCCAGCAGCATGGCGTCTACCAGCGTGCGCTTGTACTCGCGCATCTTGCGATCGCGCTCCAGTGAGTGAATTAAGGACGGTACGTTGTCCTTGTAACGGGGATCCAGCAGCGTGGCCACCAAGTAATCAGCACAAGTTAGAATGTGGGCAACTCGGCGGTCGTTGTGGAGACACTGCAGCATGTAATCGCTCATGTGTGCCAGGCTGCCCAGAGGCAACGAAAGGCTGTCCTCTGTGGGAGGTGTATCGTCCGTGTCCTCTGTATCCCCCCAGCCACGCACCAGTGATGGCCATGAGCTGGCCTGGGTGCCACCCTGCTGTGAACATGGTTCCATCTCCTCCTCCAGCTCCTCCTCCTCCTCATCCTCCTCATCCTCCAGAACTGTGCCCCTGCTGGACAATTGTGTCCCTGGCGTTTGTGTGTGCAGGAACCCACCCTCGGAGCCCCTTGCGAATGACTGCCCTGAAAGCCTTGGAAATGTTACCTCTTCATCCTCCTCCTCCTCCTCATCCTGTGCCACATCCTCTTCCATCATCGCCTGAATTGTTTTTTCAAGGAGGCATAGAAGTGGAATAGTTAAGCTGAGAACGGCGTCATTGCCACTGGCCATGTTGGTGGAGTACTCAAAACAGCGCAACAAGGCACACAGGTCTCGCATGGAGGCCCAGTTATTGGTGGTGAAGTGGTGCTGTTCCGCAGAGAGACTCACGCGTGCGTGCTGCAGCTGAAACTCCACTATGGCCTGCTGCTGCTCGCACAGTCTTTCCAGCATGTGCAAGGTGGAGTTCCACCTTGTGGGCACGTCACATATGAGGCGGTGAGCGGGAAGGCCGAAGTTACGCTGCAGCGCTGCCAGGCGAGCAGCAGCAGGGTGAGAACGCCGAAAGTGCGCACAAACGGCCCGCACTTTCTGCAGCAGCTCTGACATATCGGGGTAGTTTTTACGGAACCTCTGCACCACCAAATTCAGCACATGCGCCAGGCAAGGGATGTGCGTCAAACCGGCTAGGCCCAGAGCTGCTATGAGATTTCGCCCGTTAACGCACACCACCAGGCCGGGCTTGAGGCTCGCTGGCAGCAACCACTCATTTGTCTGCTGTTCCATGCTCGTCCACAACTCCTGCGCGGTGTGTGGTTTGTCCCCCAAACAGGCAAGTTGTAAAACTGACTGCTGTCGTTTACCCCTGGCCGTGCTGAAGTTGGGGGTGAAGGTGTTACGCTGTCCGGATGAGGAGGCGGTAGAGGATGAGGAAGCGGAGTAGGAGGAGTTAGGAACAGGAGGCAAACTGAAGCGCCCTGCAATCCTCGGTGGTGGAAGGACATGCGCCAAATTGCTATCCGCCTCAGGCCCATCCGCCACTGCATTTACCCAGTGTGCCGTTAGGGAGATATAACGCCCCTGACCGTGCTTACTGGTCCACGTATCGGTAGTTAGGTGGACCTTGGCACAGATGGCGTTGCGCAGTGCACACCTGATTTTTTCCCCCACTTGGTTGTGCAGGGAAGGGATGGCTTGCCTGGAAATGTAGTGGCGGCTGGGCACGACGTTCTGTGGGACAGCCACCGACATAAGGTTTTTAAAACTGTGCGTCTCCACCAGACGGAATGACAGCATTTCAAAGGCCAATAATTTTGAAATGCTGGCATTCAGGGCCAGGGATCGCGGGTGGGTAGGGGGGTATTTCCTCTTCCTCTCAAGTGTTTGGGAGATGGAAAGCTGAACGCTTCCACGGGACATTGTGGAGATGGTTGTTGGTGACCCAGGTAATGGTGTTGCTGACAGATCGTCTGTTTGCGGGGTGGCAGGTGACGGTATCACTACAGATGTGGCTGGAGCGGCCGAGACTGCAGCAGAAAAGGAAGCAGGATGAGCCAGAGACGTTTCTTGGTTTTGAAGGTGTGTACTCCACTGCAGCTCGTGCTTTGCACTTAGATGCCTGATCATGCAGGTTGTGCTCAGGTTGAGAAGGTTTATGCCTCGCTTCAAGCTCTGATTGCACAGGGTGCAAACCACTCGTGTCCTGTCATCAGCACATTTTCTAAAGAACTTCCATGCTAGAGAACTCCTTTGAGCTGACTTTGGTGCGCTCGTTCCCTTGCTGCGTTGGGTAGTAGCGGGCGTAGTGTCTAGGGCACGGCCGCTCCGCTTCTGCACCCTGCTCCCTCTTCTGCTGTGCTGGTGGCTCTGTGCGACCACCGCCTCTTCCTCCAAACCACTCAGGTCACCTGCATGACGTTCATTCCATGTGGGGTCGAGGACCTCATCGTCCTCCACATCATCTTCCACCCAGTCTTCACCCCTGCCCTCCTTGTCGGTCTCCACAATGCTGAACGCCGCAGCAGTTGGCACCTGCGTTTCGTCATCATCGGAGACGTGCTGCGATGATCCTTGCATGTACTCATCTTGAGAAATAAGTGGTTGGGCATCGCTGCACTCAATCTCTTCCACTTCTGGGGCAGGGCTAGGTGGATGGCCCTGGGAAACCCTGCTGACAGAGTCATCAAAAAGAAGAAGAGACTACTGTATGGCTTGGGGCTCAGACTGCTTGCCTGATTTGCAAGGGGGTGAGGTGAAAGACGGTTGGACATCGGCTGCAGGTGCCAACTGTGACCTTTCTGCAGTAGACTGGGTGGGAGACAATGTGAAGGAACTGGAGGCACTGTCAGCAGCAAACCAATCTACTATCGCCTCCACTTGTTCTGGCCTCATCACTTCTAGGGGCGTATGATGCCCTACCAAATACTGATGCAGGTTCTGTCGCCTACTCACACTTGAGGAAGGTGTTTCACTTGTGCGTGTAGCTGGCACAGATCGACCACGTCCTCTCCTTGCAACAGGAGCTCTACCAGCAGCACCACGACCCAGGCCACGGCCCTTATTTGACGGTCTCCTCATATTTCTGTAATTTAAGATCTTGCCCTAGAAAGGTTTTTATTGAATAGCGGAATAGGAAATATGATCCAAAAAAGTGTATGTATCTCGCACGTACAAAACCACACTAGGCCCCAATTACTATTGTTTCTACCCCTAAAATGATGGTTGAGCAGTAGGAGGAGGAGTATGGAACAGGCAGCACCCTCAAATCTTCAGAAGTATGAGATGAACCCCAAAAACTTGGAAAGGTGGATCTCACACGTACCGACACAGACTATCACGCAATTTAATTGATCCCCAAAGGTTTTAATTGAATAGCGGAATAGAAAATATGATCAAAAAGAAAGTGTATGTATCTCACACGTACACCACCACACTAGGCCCCAATTACTATTGTTTGTACCCCTAAAAGGATGGTTGAGCAGTAGGAGGAGGAGTATGGAACAGGCAGCACCCTCAAATCTTCAGAAGTATGAGATGAACCCCAAAAACTTGGAAAGGTGGATCTCACACGTACCGACACAGACTATCACGCAATTTAATTGATCCCCAAAGGTTTTAATTGAATAGCGGAATAGAAAATATGATCAAAAAGAAAGTGTATGTATCTCACACGTACACCACCACACTAGGCCCCAATTACTATTGTTTGTACCCCTAAAAGGATGGTTGAGCAGTAGGAGGAGGAGTATGGAACAGGCAGCACCCTCAAATCTTCAGAAGTATGAGATGAACCCCAAAAACTTGGAAAGGTGGATCTCACACGTACCGACACAGACTATCACGCAATTTAATTGATCCCCAAAGGTTTTAATTGAATAGCGGAATAGAAAATATGATCAAAAAGAAAGTGTATGTATCTCACACGTACACCACCACACTAGGCCCCAATTACTATTGTTTGTACCCCTAAAAGGATGGTTGAGGAGTAGGAGGAGGAGTATGGAACAGGCAGCACCCTCAAATCTTCAGAAGTATGAGATGAACCCCAAAAACTTGGAAAGGTGGATCTCACACGTACCGACACAGACTATCACGCAATTTAATTGATCCCCAAAGGTTTTAATTGAATAGCGGAATAGAAAATATGATCAAAAAGAAAGTGTATGTATCTCACACGTACACCACCACACTAGGCCCCAATTACTATTGTTTGTACCCCTAAAAGGATGGTTGAGCAGTAGGAGGAGGAGTATGGAACAGGCAGCACCCTCAAATCTTCAGAAGTATGAGATGAACCCCAAAAACTTGGAAAGGTGGATCTCACACGTACCGACACAGACTATCACGCAATTTAATTGATCCCCAAAGGATTTAATTGAATAGCAGAATAGAAAATATGATCAAAAAGAAAGTGTATGTATCTCACACGTACACCACCACACTAGGCCCCAATTACTATTGTTTGTACCCCTAAAAGGATGGTTGAGCAGTAGGAGGAGGAGTATGGAACAGGCAGAACCCTCAAATCTTCAGAAGTATGAGATGAACCCCAAAAACTTGGAAAGGTGGATCTCACACGTACCGACACAGACTATCACGCAATTTAATTGATCCCCAAAGGTTTTAATTGAATAGCGGAATAGAAAATATGATCAAAAAGAAAGTGTATGTATCTCACACGTACACCACCACACTAGGCCCCAATTACTATTGTTTGTATCCCTAAAAGGATGGTTGAGCAGTAGGAGGAGGAGTATGGAACAGGCAGCACCCTCAAATCTTCAGAAGTATGAGATGAACCCCAAAAACTTGGAAAGGTGGATCTCACACGTACCGACACAGACTATCACGCAATTTAATTGATCCCCAAAGGTTTTAATTGAATAGCGGAATAGAAAATATGATCAAAAAGAAAGTGTATGTATCTCACACGTACACCACCACACTAGGCCCCAATTACTATTGTTTGTACCCCTAAAAGGATGGTTGAGCAGTAGGAGGAGGAGTATGGAACAGGCAGCACCCTCAAATCTTCAGAAGTATGAGATGAACCCCAAAAACTTGGAAAGGTGGATCTCACACGTACCGACACAGACTATCACGCAATTTAATTGATCCCCAAAGGTTTTAATTGAATAGCGGAATAGAAAATATGATCAAAAAGAAAGTGTATGCATCTCACACATACACCACCACACTAGGCCCCAATTACTATTGTTTGTACCCCTAAAAGGATGGTTGAGGAGTAGGAGGAGGAGTATGGAACAGGCAGCACCCTCAAATCTTCAGAAGTATGAGATGAACCCCAAAAACTTGGAAAGGTGGATCTCACATGTACCGACACAGACTATCACGCAATTTAATTGATCCCCAAAGGTTTTAATTGAATAGCGGAATAGAAAATATGATCAAAAAGAAAGTGTATGTATCTCACACGTACACCACCACACTAGGCCCCAATTACTATTGTTTGTACCCCTAAAAGGATGGTTGAGCAGTAGGAGGAGGAGTATGGAACAGGCAGCACCCTCAAATCTTCAGAAGTATGAGATGAACCCCAAAAACTTGGAAAGGTGGATCTCACACGTACCGACACAGACTATCACGCAATTTAATTGATCCCCAAAGGTTTTAATTGAATAGCGGAATAGAAAATATGATCAAAAAGAAAGTGTATGTATCTCACACGTACACCACCACACTAGGCCCCAATTACTATTGTTTGTACCCCTAAAAGGATGGTTGAGCAGTAGGAGGAGGAGTATGGAACAGACAGCACCCTCAAATCTTCAGAAGTATGAGATGAACCCCAAAAACTTGGAAAGGTGGATCTCACACGTACCGACACAGACTATCACGCAATTTAATTGATCCCCAAAGGATTTAATTGAATAGCGGAATAGAAAATATGATCAAAAAGAAAGTATGTATCTCACACGTACACCACCACACTAGGCCCCAATTACTATTGTTTGTACCCCTAAAAGGATGGTTGAGCAGTAGGAGGAGGAGTATGGAACAGGCAGCACCCTCAAATCTTCAGAAGTATGAGATGAACCCCAAAAACTTGGAAAGGTGGATCTCACACGTACCGACACAGACTATCACGCAATTTAATTGATCCCCAAAGGTTTTAATTGAATAGCGGAATAGAAAATATGATCAAAAAGAAAGTGTATGTATCTCACACGTACACCACCACACTAGGCCCCAATTACTATTGTTTGTACCCCTAAAAGGATGGTTGAGCAGTAGGAGGAGGAGTATGGAACAGGCAGCACCCTCAAATCTTCAGAAGTATGAGATGAACCCCAAAAACTTGGAAAGGTGGATCTCACACGTACCGACACAGACTATCACGCAATTTAATTGATCCCCAAAGGATTTAATTGAATAGCAGAATAGAAAATATGATCAAAAAGAAAGTGTATGTATCTCACACGTACACCACCACACTAGGCCCCAATTACTATTGTTTGTACCCCTAAAAGGATGGTTGAGCAGTAGGAGGAGGAGTATGGAACAGGCAGAACCCTCAAATCTTCAGAAGTATGAGATGAACCCCAAAAACTTGGAAAGGTGGATCTCACACGTACCGACACAGACTATCACGCAATTTAATTGATCCCCAAAGGTTTTAATTGAATAGCGGAATAGAAAATATGATCAAAAAGAAAGTGTATGTATCTCACACGTACACCACCACACTAGGCCCCAATTACTATTGTTTGTATCCCTAAAAGGATGGTTGAGCAGTAGGAGGAGGAGTATGGAACAGGCAGCACCCTCAAATCTTCAGAAGTATGAGATGAACCCCAAAAACTTGGAAAGGTGGATCTCACACGTACCGACACAGACTATCACGCAATTTAATTGATCCCCAAAGGTTTTAATTGAATAGCGGAATAGAAAATATGATCAAAAAGAAAGTGTATGCATCTCACACATACACCACCACACTAGGCCCCAATTACTATTGTTTGTACCCCTAAAAGGATGGTTGAGGAGTAGGAGGAGGAGTATGGAACAGGCAGCACCCTCAAATCTTCAGAAGTATGAGATGAACCCCAAAAACTTGGAAAGGTGGATCTCACACGTACCGACACAGACTATCACGCAATTTAATTGATCCCCAAAGGTTTTAATTGAATAGCGGAATAGAAAATATGATCAAAAAGAAAGTGTATGTATCTCACACGTACACCACCACACTAGGCCCCAATTACTATTGTTTGTACCCCTAAAAGGATGGTTGAGCAGTAGGAGGAGGAGTATGGAACAGGCAGCACCCTCAAATCTTCAGAAGTATGAGATGAACCCCAAAAACTTGGAAAGGTGGATCTCACACGTACCGACACAGACTATCATGCAATTTAATTGATCCCCAAAGGTTTTAATTGAATAGCGGAATAGAAAATATGATCAAAAAGAAAGTATGTATCTCACACGTACACCACCACACTAGGCCCCAATTACTATTGTTTGTACCCCTAAAAGGATGGTTGAGCAGTAGGAGGAGGAGTATGGAACAGGCAGCACCCTCAAATCTTCAGAAGTATGAGATGAACCCCAAAAACTTGGAAAGGTGGATCTCACACGTACCGACACAGACTATCACGCAATTTAATTGATCCCCAAAGGTTTTAATTGAATAGCGGAATAGAAAATATGATCAAAAAGAAAGTGTATGTATCTCACACGTACACCACCACACTAGGCCCCAATTACTATTGTTTGTACCCCTAAAAGGATGGTTGAGCAGTAGGAGGAGGAGTATGGAACAGGCAGCACCCTCAAATCTTCAGAAGTATGAGATGAACCCCAAAAACTTGGAAAGGTGGATCTCACACGTACCGACACAGACTATCACGCAATTTAATTGATCCCCAAAGGTTTTAATTGAATAGCGGAATAGAAAATATGATCAAAAAGAAAGTGTATGTATCTCACACGTACACCACCACACTAGGCCCCAATTACTATTGTTTGTACCCCTAAAAGGATGGTTGAGCAGTAGGAGGAGGAGTATGGAACAGGCAGTACCCTCAAATCTTCAGAAGTATGAGATGAACCCCAAAAACTTGGAAAGGTGGATCTCACACGTACCGACACAGACTATCACGCAATTTAATTGATCCCCAAAGGTTTTAATTGAATAGCGGAATAGAAAATATGATCAAAAAGAAAGTGTATGTATCTCACACGTACACCACCACACTAGGCCCCAATTACTATTGTTTGTACCCCTAAAAGGATGGTTGAGGAGTAGGAGGAGGAGTATGGAACAGGCAGCACCCTCAAATCTTCAGAAGTATGAGATGAACCCCAAAAACTTGGAAAGGTGGATCTCACACGTACCGACACAGACTATCACGCAATTTAATTGATCCCCAAAGGTTTTAATTGAATAGCGGAATAGAAAATATGATCAAAAAGAAAGTGTATGTATCTCACACGTACACCACCACACTAGGCCCCAATTACTATTGTTTGTACCCCTAAAAGGATGGTTGAGCAGTAGGAGGAGGAGTATGGAACAGGCAGCACCCTCAAATCTTCAGAAGTATGAGATGAACCCCAAAAACTTGGAAAGGTGGATCTCACACGTACCGACACAGACTATCACGCAATTTAATTGATCCCCAAAGGATTTAATTGAATAGCAGAATAGAAAATATGATCAAAAAGAAAGTGTATGTATCTCACACGTACACCACCACACTAGGCCCCAATTACTATTGTTTGTACCCCTAAAAGGATGGTTGAGCAGTAGGAGGAGGAGTATGGAACAGGCAGAACCCTCAAATCTTCAGAAGTATGAGATGAACCCCAAAAACTTGGAAAGGTGGATCTCACACGTACCGACACAGACTATCACGCAATTTAATTGATCCCCAAAGGTTTTAATTGAATAGCGGAATAGAAAATATGATCAAAAAGAAAGTGTATGTATCTCACACGTACACCACCACACTAGGCCCCAATTACTATTGTTTGTATCCCTAAAAGGATGGTTGAGCAGTAGGAGGAGGAGTATGGAACAGGCAGCACCCTCAAATCTTCAGAAGTATGAGATGAACCCCAAAAACTTGGAAAGGTGGATCTCACACGTACCGACACAGACTATCACGCAATTTAATTGATCCCCAAAGGTTTTAATTGAATAGCGGAATAGAAAATATGATCAAAAAGAAAGTGTATGTATCTCACACGTACACCACCACACTAGGCCCCAATTACTATTGTTTGTACCCCTAAAAGGATGGTTGAGCAGTAGGAGGAGGAGTATGGAACAGGCAGCACCCTCAAATCTTCAGAAGTATGAGATGAACCCCAAAAACTTGGAAAGGTGGATCTCACACGTACCGACACAGACTATCACGCAATTTAATTGATCCCCAAAGGTTTTAATTGAATAGCGGAATAGAAAATATGATCAAAAAGAAAGTGTATGCATCTCACACATACACCACCACACTAGGCCCCAATTACTATTGTTTGTACCCCTAAAAGGATGGTTGAGGAGTAGGAGGAGGAGTATGGAACAGGCAGCACCCTCAAATCTTCAGAAGTATGAGATGAACCCCAAAAACTTGGAAAGGTGGATCTCACACGTACCGACACAGACTATCACGCAATTTAATTGATCCCCAAAGGTTTTAATTGAATAGCGGAATAGAAAATATGATCAAAAAGAAAGTGTATGTATCTCACACGTACACCACCACACTAGGCCCCAATTACTATTGTTTGTACCCCTAAAAGGATGGTTGAGCAGTAGGAGGAGGAGTATGGAACAGGCAGCACCCTCAAATCTTCAGAAGTATGAGATGAACCCCAAAAACTTGGAAAGGTGGATCTCACACGTACCGACACAGACTATCACGCAATTTAATTGATCCCCAAAGGTTTTAATTGAATAGCGGAATAGAAAATATGATCAAAAAGAAAGTGTATGTATCTCACACGTACACCACCACACTAGGCCCCAATTACTATTGTTTGTACCCCTAAAAGGATGGTTGAGCAGTAGGAGGAGGAGTATGGAACAGACAGCACCCTCAAATCTTCAGAAGTATGAGATGAACCCCAAAAACTTGGAAAGGTGGATCTCACACGTACCGACACAGACTATCACGCAATTTAATTGATCCCCAAAGGATTTAATTGAATAGCGGAATAGAAAATATGATCAAAAAGAATGTATGTATCTCACACGTACACCACCACACTAGGCCCCAATTACTATTGTTTGTACCCCTAAAAGGATGGTTGAGCAGTAGGAGGAGGAGTATGGAACAGGCAGCACCCTCAAATCTTCAGAAGTATGAGATGAACCCCAAAAACTTGGAAAGGTGGATCTCACACGTACCGACACAGACTATCACGCAATTTAATTGATCCCCAAAGGTTTTAATTGAATAGCGGAATAGAAAATATGATCAAAAAGAAAGTGTATGTATCTCACACGTACACCACCACACTAGGCCCCAATTACTATTGTTTGTACCCCTAAAAGGATGGTTGAGCAGTAGGAGGAGGAGTATGGAACAGGCAGCACCCTCAAATCTTCAGAAGTATGAGATGAACCCCAAAAACTTGGAAAGGTGGATCTCACACGTACCGACACAGACTATCACGCAATTTAATTGATCCCCAAAGGTTTTAATTGAATAGCGGAATAGAAAATATGATCAAAAAGAAAGTGTATGCATCTCACACATACACCACCACACTAGGCCCCAATTACTATTGTTTGTACCCCTAAAAGGATGGTTGAGGAGTAGGAGGAGGAGTATGGAACAGGCAGCACCCTCAAATCTTCAGAAGTATGAGATGAACCCCAAAAACTTGGAAAGGTGGATCTCACACGTACCGACACAGACTATCACGCAATTTAATTGATCCCCAAAGGTTTTAATTGAATAGCGGAATAGAAAATATGATCAAAAAGAAAGTGTATGTATCTCACACGTACACCACCACACTAGGCCCCAATTACTATTGTTTGTACCCCTAAAAGGATGGTTGAGCAGTAGGAGGAGGAGTATGGAACAGGCAGCACCCTCAAATCTTCAGAAGTATGAGATGAACCCCAAAAACTTGGAAAGGTGGATCTCACACGTACCGACACAGACTATCACGCAATTTAATTGATCCCCAAAGGTTTTAATTGAATAGCGGAATAGAAAATATGATCAAAAAGAAAGTGTATGTATCTCACACGTACACCACCACACTAGGCCCCAATTACTATTGTTTGTACCCCTAAAAGGATGGTTGAGCAGTAGGAGGAGGAGTATGGAACAGACAGCACCCTCAAATCTTCAGAAGTATGAGATGAACCCCAAAAACTTGGAAAGGTGGATCTCACACGTACCGACACAGACTATCACGCAATTTAATTGATCCCCAAAGGATTTAATTGAATAGCGGAATAGAAAATATGATCAAAAAGAAAGTATGTATCTCACACGTACACCACCACACTAGGCCCCAATTACTATTGTTTGTACCCCTAAAAGGATGGTTGAGCAGTAGGAGGAGGAGTATGGAACAGGCAGCACCCTCAAATCTTCAGAAGTATGAGATGAACCCCAAAAACTTGGAAAGGTGGATCTCACACGTACCGACACAGACTATCACGCAATTTAATTGATCCCCAAAGGTTTTAATTGAATAGCGGAATAGAAAATATGATCAAAAAGAAAGTGTATGTATCTCACACGTACACCACCACACTAGGCCCCAATTACTATTGTTTGTACCCCTAAAAGGATGGTTGAGCAGTAGGAGGAGGAGTATGGAACAGGCAGCACCCTCAAATCTTCAGAAGTATGAGATTGTGTTCACTGTACCCCACAAAGATTGTGTTCACTGCACCCCACAACGATTGTGTTCACTGCACCTCAAAAAGGATTTTGTTCACTGCACCCCACAAAGATTGTGTTCACTGCACCCTAAAAGGATTTTGTTCACTGCACCCCAAAAAGATTGTGTTCACTGTACCCCCCAAAGATTGTGTTCACTGCACCCCACAAAGATTCTGTTCCCTGTACCCCACAAAGATTGTGTTCACTGCACCCCACAAAGGATTTTGTTCACTGCACCCCAAAAAGATTGTGTTCACTGCACCCCAAAAAGGATGTTGTTCACTGCACCCCAAAAAGGATTTTGTTCACTGCACCCCACAAAGATTGTGTTCACTGCACCCCACAAAGGATTTTGTTCACTGCACCCCAAAAAGATTGTGTTCACTGCACCCCAAAAATGATGTTGTTCACTGCACCCCAAAAAGGATTTTGTTCACTGCACCCCAAAAAGATTGTGTTCACTGCACCCCACAAAGATTGTGTTCACTGCACCCCACAAAGGATTTTGTTCACTGCACCCCAAAAAGATTGTGTTCACTGTACCCCCCAAAGATTGTGTTCACTGCACCCCACAAAGGATTTTGTTCACTGCACCCTAAAAAGATTGTGTTCACTGTACCCCCCAAAGATTGTGTTCACTGCACCCCACAAAGATTCTGTTCACTGTACCCCACAAAGATTGTGTTCACTGCACCCCACAAAGGATTTTGTTCACTGCACCCCAAAAAGATTGTGTTCACTGCACCCCAAAAAGGATTTTGTTCACTGCACCCCAAAAAGGATGTTGTTCACTGCACCCCAAAAAGGATTTTGTTCACTGCACCCCAAAAAGATTGTGTTCACTGCACCCCACAAAGATTGTGTTCACTGCACCCCACAAAGGATTTTGTTCACTGCACCCCAAAAAGATTGTGTTCACTGCACCCCAAAAAGGATTTTGTTCACTTCACCCCATAAAGGATGTTGTTCACTGCACCCCAAAAAGGATTTTGTTCACTCCACCCCAAAAAGATTGTGTTCACTGCACCCCACAAAGATTGTGTTCACTGCACCCCAAAAATGATTTTGTTCACTGCACCCCAAAAAGATTGTGTTCACTGCACCCCACAAAGATTGTGTTCACTGCACCCCAAAAAGGATGTTGTTCACTGCACCCCAAAAAGATTGTGTTCACTGCACCCCACAAAGATTGTGTTCACTGCACCCCACAAAGGATTTTGTTCACTGCACCCCAAAAAGATTGTGTTCACTGCACCCCAAAAAGGATGTTGTTCACTGCACCCCAAAAAGGATTTTGTTCACTGCACCCCAAAAAGATTTTGTTCACTGCACCCCAAAAAGGACATTGTTCACTGCACCCCAAAAAGATTGTGTTCACTGCAGCCCAAAAAGATTGTGTTCACTGCAGCTCACACACAGAAAAATGGATGTGGATCACTGACACCTGCCTATCTCCTATCCCACACCACACAGCAATATCGATTGTAGTTTGTAGAACACAGTTTCCCTAAAATTCAGCAGCAGCAGCCTCTCCCTAACAGGATTGAGAAGAGATCGTAGATCAGGATTGAGTGCAGAGTCACCCCACCCCCCACACAGCAATATCGATTGTACTTTGTAGAAGACACTGACCCTATAATTCAGCAGACTCTATCCCTAAAATGCCTACAACTCGCCCTGCCTAAACACTCCGACCTGTCCCTCAATTCTATCCGGACACAAATGTTTTTTTCCTGCCTGTCTTTCCCTAATCAGCAGCCAGCACGTTGATGTGTATAATACAGTCTGTGTTCGCTCAACACTACTTTTGATATCATACTTCTATTCCGCTATTCAATCTACACCCTTGGGGTAAAAAGAATTAAATTGCGGCATAGTCAGTATCGGTACGTGTGAGATACACCTTTCCAATTTTTGGGGCTCATCTTACACCGCCAAGGATTGCAGGGTGTTTCAGTTTGCCTCCTGCCTGTTCCGAACTCCTCCTACTCCTCATCCTGCCTTTGGGGTACAAAAAATAGTAATCAGGGCCTAGTCTGGGTCTGTACGTGTGAGATAGATACACCTTTTGATATCATATTTTCTATTCCGCTATTCAATCTACACCCTTGGGGTAAAAAGAATTAAATTGCGGCATAGTCAGTATCGGTATGTGTGAGATAAACCTTTCCAATTTTTGGGGCTCATCTTACACCGCCGAGGATTGCAGGGTGTTTCAGTTTGCCTCCTGCCTGTTCCGAACTCTTCCTACTCCTCATCCTGCCTTTGGGGTACAGAAAATAGTAAACAGGGCCTAGTCTGGGTCTGTACGTGTGAGATAGATACACCTTTTGATGTCATATTTTCTAATCCACTATTCAATCTACACCCTTGGGGTAAAAAGAATTAAATTGCGGCATAGTCTGTATCGGTACGTGTGAGATACACCTTTCCAATTTTTGGGGCTCATCTTACACCGCCGAGGATTGCAGGTTGTTTCAGTTTGCCTCCTGCCTGTTTCCGAACTCCTCCTACTCCTCATCCTGCCTTTGGGGTACAAAAAATAGTAATCAGGGCCTATTCTGGGTCTGTACGTGTGAGATAGATACACCTTTTGATATCATATTTTCTATTCCGCTATTCAATCTACACCCTTTGGGGTAAAAATAATTAAATTGCGGCATAGTATGTATCGGTATGTGTGAGATACACCTTAAAATCTTTTGGGGCGACGCTTCCACCGTCGAGGATTGCAGGGTGCTTCAGTTTGCCTCCTGCTCCGAACTCCTCCTACTCCTCATCCTCATCCTGCCTTTAGGGTACAAAAAATTGTAATCAGGGCCTAGTCTGTGTATGTACGTGTGAGGTACACCGTTTTATAACATTTTTTCTATTCCGCTATTCAATCTACACCCTTTGGGGTAAAAAGAATTAAATTGCGGCATAGTCTGTATCGGTATGTGTGAGATACACCTTCCAATCTTTTGGGGCGCATCTTCCACCACCGAGGATTGCAGGGTGCTTCAGTTTGCCTCCTTTTCCGAACTCCTCCTACTCCTCATCCTCATCCTGCCTTTAGGGTACAAAAAGTTGTAATCGGGGCCTAGTCTGTGTTTGTACGTGAGATACACCGTTTTATAAAATTGTTTCTATTCCGCTATTCAATCTACACCCTTTGAGGTAAAAAGAATTAAATTGCGGCATAGTCTGCATCGGTACATGTGAGATACACCTTTTTAAATTTGTTTGGCGCATCTCCTTCCACCGCCGAGGATTGCAGGGCGCTTCAGTTTGCCTCCTGTTCCGAACTCCTCCTACTCCTCTTCCTCATCCTCATCCTGCCTTTAGGGTACAAAAAATTGTAATCGGGGCCTAGTCTTTGTTTGTACGTGTGAGATACACCAATTTATAAAATTTTTCCTATTCCGCTATTCAATATACACCCTTTTGGAGTATAAAAAATTAAATTACGGCATAGTCTGTATCGGTACATGTGAGATACACCTTTTAAATTTGTTTGGCGCATCTCCTTCCACTGCCGAGGATTGCAGGGCGCTTCAGTTTGCCTCCTGTTCCGAACTCCTCCTACTCCTCTTCCTCATCCTTATCCTGCCTTTAGGGTACAAAAAATTGTAATCGGGGCCTAGTCTGTGTTTGTACGTGTGAGATACACCGTTTTATAAAATTTTTCATATTCCGCTATTCAATATACACCCTTTTGGAGTGTAAAAAATTAAATTACGGCATAGTCTGTATCGGTACGTGTGAGATACACCTTTTTAAATTTGTTTGGCCATAGTGGAGCAGCAGCAGGCCATAGTGGAGTTTCAGCTGCGGCACGCACGCGTGAGTCGCTCTGCGGAACAGCACCACTTCACCACCAATAACTGGGCCTCCATGCGAGACCTGTGTGCCTTGTTGCGCTGTTTTGAGTACTCCACCAACATGGCCAGTGCCGATGACGCCGTTGTCAGCTTAACTATCCCACGTCTATGCCTCCTTCAAAAAACGATTCGGGCGATGATGGAAGAGGATGTGGCACAGGATGAGGAGGATGAAGAGGTAACATTTCCAAAGCTTTCAGGGCAGTCATTCGCAAGTGGCTCCGAGGGTGGGTTCCTGCACCCACAAACGCCAGGGACACAATTGTCCAGCAGGGGCACAGTTCTGGAGGATGAGGAGGATGAGGAGGAGGAGATGGAGGAGGAGATGGAACCATGTTCACAGCAGGGTGGCACCCAGGCCAGCTCATGGCCATCACTGGTGCGTGGATGGGGGGATACAGAGGACATAGACGATACACCTCCCACAGAGGACAGCCTTTCGTTGCCTCTGGGCAGCCTGGCACACATGAGCGATTACATGCTGCAGTGTCTCCACAACGACCGCCGAGTTGCCCACATTCTAACTTGTGCTGATTACTGGGTGGCCACGCTGCTGGATCCCCGTTACAAGGACAACGTACCGTCCTTAATTCACTCACTGGAGCGCGATCGCAAGATGCGCGAGTACAAGCGCACGCTGGTAGACGCGATGCTGCTGGCATTCCCACCTGACAGCGGGGCCACAGTGGAAGCACAAGGCCAAGGCAGAGGAGGAGGAGGAAGAGGTCGCCAACGCAACCAGGGCACCGCCAGCACCTCAGAAGGCAGGGTTAGCATGGCCGAAATGTGGAAAAGCTTTGTCAGCACGCCACAACAAACAGCAGCACCAGCAGCTCATATGGAACGTCTTAGCAGGAGGCAGCATTTCACCAACATGGTGGAGCAGTATGTGTACACACGCCTACATGTAGTGAATGACGGGTCTGCCCCCTTCAACTTCTGGGTCTCCAAATTGGGCACATGGCCTGAGCTTGCCCTTTACGCCTTGGAGGTGCTGGTGTGCCCTGCAGCCAGTGTATAATCTGAACGTGTATTTAGCACGGCTGGGGGCGTTATCACAGACAAGCGCAGCCGCCTGTCCAGAGACAATGTGGACAAGCTCACGTTCATTAAAATGAACCAGAATCATATGACGGTGGCCCGGATCGCTAAAGGAATGTTGCCAACGTCATTTTACAATGACTCGGTATTGAAGGGGTTAAAATGAACCTGGCATGGATCCCACAGGACTTTTCCGTACCTTGTGCAGAATAGAGATGGATACCGACCTTACCCAGCCATTGTTCTACTTTTGATCTTTCTCACTATTTTGGGGTGTACCCTCATTTAAAATGACTGAAAAAAAGCAGTGTTGGCTACCTCGTCCTCCTCCACCGCCGCTTCCACCTACACCGCCACATCCACCACCACCTCAACCTCCCTCCTATTCCATATGGGACTCGTCCTTCACAGATGAAGAAATTTTTTTTATTTTTCTGTTTTTTTTTTGTTGTTTTAAGTTATTTCCCTATCCACATTTGTTTGCCGAGCACTTGCCATGCTCTTAACTACGTTTTGCTGCCATTTGCTGCACTCTAGCCCTTTCCATTGGTGTTTTAGAGCCATTTTAGTGCCTGAAAGGTCGGGTCCCCATTGACTTCAATGGGGTTCGGTGTCCGGGTAAAGTTCGGAAAAAGTCCGGGACACGGACCCGGACTTTTTTTTCAAGTTCGGCCGAACCCGCCGAACACGGACATCCAGATGTCCGCTCAACTCTAAACACGACCACTTCATGTTGTAGGCTGAAATCACTGCCATGCAGTTAGCAGCAGCATTGTCAGTCTACCATGCATGCTCCTTCTGTTGCCTGTGGGGCTGTCTATTTGGTTGGATGATACCCAGCATAATTAATATGAATGCTGGGTATCATCCAACCACAAAGACTGAAGAGATCTAGCAGTGGTGGGACACGGTAATCCAGCGCCCAGGGCAAAGATGCCAAACTGCACCCCCCTCTTCCTTAGGGTTAAGGTCAGGGTGTCCCCTTCCCTGCAAAAAAACATTGCGCCCAGGGCAGCTTTCCCTCCTGCCCCCCCCCTGTTCTGGCCCTGACATCTAGTGCCAGAAAGAAATTAATGTGGGCACAGCACTGGAGCGTAGGTGAGCATTTTTGCCTGAACTGCATTTTTTTACTGTACATCTCCTGGGGCAGCTTCTAAAAAATTTTAAAAATGTAGCCACTAACTTGGCTTTAAACTGCAGAAAAAGCACTAAAATTAAGTACAATACCTTTATCACAGATCCGTGCACTGACCCATGACCCTTCAAAATAATACTGAATTTAGCTGCAACAGCTTAGGAGTAAATTGACATTACATTTTCTATGAAGCCAAATATGTCCAGCATTTGTTTTATTAGGCACACATGTTGACTAACATGAATGGAAAACAGTAATACACAATTTTCAAACCATCCCCCAATTGCAGAATAGTTTTTTCCAGGCCAGAACACATTGGCCCCATAAAAGACGAAAAGGGAGATTTGTCCACAGAGGACAGAGAAAAGGCGGTAGTGTTAAATAATTTCTTCTCTTCAGTCTTCACAAAAGAATCGGGGGACTACACTAACCCAGCTTGTAAGGCAAAACGAAATAATACACCTCAGGAAGTACCGCCACTGCTAACAGAAGATAGACTTAGAACTAAGCTAGAGAAACTTAACATAAATAAATCACCGGGACCGGATGGCTTGCACCCGAGGGTTCTTAAAGAGCTCAGCCAGGTGATTGCCAGACCATTATTCATGATTTTTAAGGATAGTTTACAGACGGTATAGTGCCAGCTGATTGGAAAAAAGCCAACGTGGTACCAATATTTAAAAAAGGGCCGAAATATATCCCGGGTAACTATAGGCCGGTCAGCCTAACATCAGTAGTCTGCAATATTTTGGAGGGGATGTTAACCACTTAAGCCCCGGAAGATTTTACCCCCTTCCTGACCAGGGGGTATTTTGCGATTCAGCACTGCGTGACTTTAATGGACAATTGCGCAGTCGTGCGACGCTGTACCCAAATTAAATTGACGTCCTTTTTTTCCCAAACAGAGCTTTCTTTTGGTGGTATTTGATCACCTGTGCGATTTTTTGATCATGCGCTATAAACAAAAAAAGGCGACAATTTTGCAAAAATAACAATATTTTTCACATTATGAAATTCCCCAAAAAAATTTAAAAATCTAATTTTTTTTACATTTTAGGCCAATTTTTTTCTGCTACATATGTTTGGTAAAAAAAAAAATCGCAATAAGCGATTGGTTTGCGCAAAAGTTATTGCGTTTACTAACTAAGGGAAAGATTTTTGTCATTTTTATTGTTTTTTTTTTTTTAACGAGTAATGGCGGCATTACTCTGTGATTTTTTTTTTGCGGGACTGCGACATTGTGGAGGACAGATCGGACACTTGACTGACATTTTTGACACTTTTGGGGGTACCAGTGACATTACTACAGTAATCAGTGCTATACATATGCACTGTTACTGTAAAAATTACACTGGCAGGGAAGGGGTTAACTTTATTGGAGAAGGAGGGGTTAAGTGTGTCCCTAGGGGCGTGATTCTTACTGTGCAGGGATGTGGCTTTTCATGTAACAGCAGAGATCTACGATCCTATATAGCAGGACCATATGATCTCTGCTGTTACACAGGGGAGAATGACAGGCGGTTTTGTTTACATTAGCTGCCTGCCTTTCTCCCTCTGTAACTGACGATCGCGAGACATCGGGTCTGCCGGTCACACGCGCCGGGACCACAGTGAGCGAGCGGGGGCGGGAGCACGCCTCCGGCGGCGTGCGCTTGCCCCCTATTGGCTCGCAGGCAAGTGACGTACCCATACGTCACTTTGCCGAAACGGGGCTAACCGACGCAGTATATGTACTTGCAGTGGTCGGTAAGCAGTTAAGGGACCACATACAAGACTTTAGTAATGAAAATGGTATTATTAGTAGTAATCAGCATGGATTCATGAAAAATCGTTCTTGCCAAACCAATCTATTAACCTTCTACGATGAAGTGAGCTGCCACCTAGATAAAGGTAAGCCTGTAGATGTGGTGTATCTGGACTTTGCAAAGGCCTTTGACACTGTTCCCCACAAACGCTTACTGTTCAAACTAAGGAAGGTAGGTATGGACCATAAGGTGAGTACCTGGATAGAGAACTGGCTCCAGGGGAGAGTGCAAAGGGTGGTGATTAATGGGGAGTACTCAGATTGGGCGGGTGTGGAAAGTGGGTTCCCCCGGGGTTCTGTCCTTGGGCCAATCCAGTTTAATTTATTCATAAATGATCTAGAGGAGGGGATATCTAGTACAATCTCAGTATTTGCGGATGATACTAAACTAAGCATGCCAATATCTTCTATGCAGGATGTGGAAACCTTACAAGCGGACCTGAACAAAATAATGGGGTGTGCAACTATATGGCAGATGACGTTTAATGTTGAAAAATGTAAAGTAATGCACTTGGGTGCCAGAAACCAGAAAGCAAGCTACCAACTAGGGGGGGAACCTCTGGGTGAATCTAAGATGGAAAAGGACCCGGGGGGTACTGGTAGACAACAGGCTTGGAAGTGGCATGCAATGCTAAGCCGCTGCAAGCAAAGCCAACAGAATACTGGGATGTATAAAAAAGGGGATTCACTCCAGAAATAAAGAGATTATGCTCCCGCTCTACAAGACTCTGGTCCGGCCACATCTGGAGTATGCTGTCCAGTTCTGGGCACCGGTCCTCAGGAAGGATGTGCTGGAACTGGAAAGAGTCCAGAGAAGGGCAACAAAAATAATTAGGGGAATGGAGGACATCAGCTATGAGGAAAGACTACAAGCACTGAACTTATTCTCTCTGGAGAAGAGACGAGTGAGGGGGGATATGATATCAATGTACAAATACTGTACTGGTGATGACCCTAGCATAAGGAACAAACTATTCAGTGAAAGGGAATACAATAAGACACGTGGCCACTCACTAAAACTAGAGGAAAGGCGATTTAACCTTAAAGTACGTAGGGGGTTCTTTACTGTCAGAGCAGTAAGGATGTGGAATTCTCTTCCGCAAACATATCGTATCAGCAGGGAGCATCGATAGTTTCAAAAAATATATTAGATGGGCACCTTAACCACTTGCCGACTGCCGCACGACTATTTACATCGGCAGTCAGCCCCTCACAGGCAGAGCGATGTAGGGATACGTCGCTAGCCTGTAAGGGTGTGGGGAATGAGTGCGCGCCGCCGGAGGCGCACTCCCGCTTGGTCACGGACCCCCCCGCGCGTGTGCCCGGCGGACCCGATGTCCGCCGGGCACTCGCAATCGTCCGTGACAGCGGGAGAAAGGCAGTCGGCTAGTGTAAACAAAGCCGCCTGTCAGTTCTCCCTGTGAAAGAACGATGATCAAACGGTTCTACTATGTAGGACCGTTGATCATTGTTCTTACACACACACAGCCAAAGCCAATCACAGTTAGAAGCACGCCCCTAGGACACACTTAACCCCTCCCTCTCCAATACAGTTAACTCCTTCACTGCCAGTGTCATTTTTACAGTAACAGTGCATATATATAGCACTGATTACTGTAGTAATGTCACTGGTAACCCCAAAAGTGTCAAAAATGTCAGTCAAGGGTCCGATCTGTCCGCCCCAATGTCGCAGTCCCGCAAAAAAAATCGCAGATCGCCGCCATTACGCGTTAAAAAAAAAACAACAAAAATGACAAAAATCTTTCCCTTTGTTAGTAAACGCAATAACTTTTGCACAAACCAATCAAAATAGGCTTTTTGCGATTTTTTTTTTTACCAAACATATGGTAAAAAAAAAATTGGCCTAAAATGTTAAAAAATTTAGATTTTTACATTTTTGTGGGGGGGAATTTCATATAAAAAAAATTTGAAAAATATTGTTATTTTTGCAAAATTGACGCTCTTTTTTTGTTTATAGTGCATGATCAAAAAATCGCACAGGTGATCAAATACCCCCAAAAGAAAGCTCTGTTTGTGGGAAAAAAATTCATTCATTTAGGTACAGCGTCGCACGACCGCACAATTGTCCGTTAAAATCACGCAGTGCCGAATCGCAAAATAGGCCCTGGTCAGGAAGGGGGTAAAATCTTCCTGGGCTTAAGTGGTTAAAGACCACAACATACAGGGGTATACAATGTACGGTTAACAGTAAACACACACACACATCATAGGTTGAACTGGATGGACTGATGTCTTTTTTCAACCTCACTAACAATATAACTATGTAACTTTTTTGGACAGCAAGACACATGCATAGCAGTGTGGGATGCAAAAGGCATATCACAGCTCTATAACAACATTGCCAGGTTTGTGATCTCCCAGGGTACTTGAGAAGACATTTTTAGAAAGAAAAAGGTATGCCCAAACACTTTCTGGTGCCTACTTTTAAATTGAACATGTATGATACAAATATTGCTGACGCCATTGCCAATTGTCTTTAAAGAGGTGGGTTTTTGGAGCTGCCCTCCTTGTCTTGTTACAATAATTTGGTACAAGCATATAGCCAGACACTAACAAGTCTTCAGTTTTGCTTGTTGGGGTCACTCAATAGAGAATTTTTATAAAAACCTTTAAACCTGTCATGAAAGAGATAGATAAATTAAATTGTTAATCTTATTTTGAAAAGGCTAGTTGCTTGGTTGTCTGTGGTTTCATCATATTCTGAGACAGGACAAGTATTTAAAAAGTCAGATCTCCTAATCTACACACTTGTTTCGAATCTGCGACTCTTGAAGTAATATTGAAGCCACTGGATCATCCAGATAACGGAAAATTGAATACTCACCTTTCCGTAATTTTCCTTTCCTGGTGCCTATCCATGGCAGCATACATATGGTGGTTGCTCCGCCCTCAACCAACCCACAGGACCTCCTTAACTCTATAAAAGTAAGAACTGCCCCCCCCCCCATGCCATTCTTGTAACTAGACTCAAAAATGCAGATTACGTAAAGGGAGGGCGTATGCTGCCATGGATAGGCACCAGGAAAGGAAAATTACGGAAAGGTGAGTATTCAATTTTCCGTTTTCCTGGTGCCTCCATGGCAGCATACATATGGTAAATAACTCGCTCATAGGGAGGGATACTGCACAGAAATATAGTTTATTAGGATTCACAAAACCGCCAATTGCAGCGCTTTCTTCCCAAAATCACGGGAAGTTAGAGCAGCTGGATCCAGGCTATAATGGACCATGAAGGTATTAAATGAGGACCAACTGGCTGCACGACAAATTGTTTCCGGAGAGACATGTGCTAGAGCTGCCCAAGAAGAGGCTATCCCCCGCGTAGAGTGAGCATTGATTGCTTTAGGCACTGGAAGACCGCTAGCCCAATAAGCCCTTTGAATCAGACGTACGATCCAGCTTGCGATAGTTCTTTTTGATGCTGCCAAGCCCTTTCTACTTCTGTTTGGAATGATAAATAGGCGTTGCTCCCTACGAAAAGATTGTGTTAAATCAATGTACCGACGTAGAGTTCTTGCAACATCCAGTTCATGCAGCTTTGATGTAGCTGGATCTTCTTCAAAGGCTGGGAGAACCCATTCCTGATTAAAGTGGTAGGTAGTTGGCACTTTAGGTATGAATTGATGGATTGGTCGTATCTGGGAAGAACGTAATATATGGATCTTGAGCACCCAAGGCTTGAATTTCAGAAACCCTACGGCCTGAAGTGACAGCTACGAGGAAAACTGCTTTAAGAGTAACATCCTCCAGAGAACAGTCCTCAGTAGGAGCAAATGGCGGTGCTGCTAGAGTATCCAGCACCAAGGGTAAATCCCACTTCGGGTACAATGTTTTTCTAGGTGGTCTTAACCTCAGTACTGCCTTCATAAACCGCTCTATCAGAGGATGTAAGGCCCATCTGATGTCTGTCAGAGCTGATAAGGCTGAAACTTGCACTTAAGTGTATTGAGCCCCAAACCTACATCCAGACCCTTCTGTAGAAACAGTAGAACATCCTGCACAGCTGGCTTCAATGGATTAAACTTGTTGGATTCTGCAACTTCTGAAAACTTCTGCCATACTCTGTAGTAGGAGCTATTAGTGGACGATTTTCTGGCTTGGAGCAACGTCTGGGTTACCTCATGAGAGCAACCTAACTCCTCCAACCTCTTCCTTTCAACTTCCAGGCCCTCAGATCCAGGATTTCTGAATGTGGGTGGATGTAGTCCCCCTGCGACAGGAGATTGGGAATCTTCGGAAGGACTAGAGGGTTGCAAACAGAAAGCTGAGTCAACAGCGTAAACCAAGGCCTTTTTGGCCAATAGGGAATCACCACCAGGATGGTCACCTCCTCCCCTGTTAGGCGTTGAAGTAATCTGAGAATCAGAGGGGTAGGAGGGAACGCATACCCGACTCGGAAGGACCACGGTTGAACTAAGGCATCTACTCCTGCTGAATTCTGGGCAGGGTATCTTGTGAAAAAACGAGGTGCTTTGGCATTCTGGGGGGAGACAAATAGGTCCCACTGAGGACTGCCCCAGTGTTGACAGATCCACCGAAACACACAGTTGTCCAGGGACCACTCGTTGTTGTTGATGAATTCCCTGGACAGGAGATCCGCCAAATTATTCTGGTAGGCTGGCAGATACGCTGCTCGGAGGTTTACAAGGTTCTCCTCGGCCCATGCTAAGATCGGGGCCACTTCGCGTGACAATGACCTGCTGTGGGTCCCCTCTTGGTTCTGGACGTATGCTACCGCCGCCCTGTTGTCCATACGTAACAGGAGGGAGTTGCCCGCGAGATGAGGTGCCAAGTGCGATATAGCTTCCCAGGCTGCCCTCAGCTCCAGAATGTTTGATACTACATCCTCCGAGTCAAACTGCCATCTTCCTTGGATCAACTGGTCCCTGAAGTGTGCCCCCCCAGCCCAACTGACTTGCATCGGTTGTAAGCGTGATCCATGAGATGGGGCCAAGATGGCAATGATTTTGAAGGTTGGGCAGCTTCATCCACCACCATAGGCTGGACTTCATTGATACCGTGATCAACACCTCCTCGGAAAGGGACCTCCTTCTCCACTGGGATAGAAACCCCTGTTGAAAAGCACGGAGATGCCAGCGGGCCCACTTTACCATCGGGATACATGAGGAAAAGGTTTCGAGGTGACTCAGACACTCCAATGCCGACATGGCTTTGCTCGCCAGGGCCTTCTTCACCTTCCCTGTAATTATAGGAATCTTCTCGGGTGGCAGTGACACTGCCCTCCTCTGTGTGTCGAACAGTGCCCCTAAGTATATCATCTTTTGGGCTGGAGTAAGCTGGCTCTTTGAGTGATTGATTAGCCATCCGTACCTCATCAGTGTGTCCAAGACTTGTTGAACATGGATCTTTAGGAGTTCTTTGTCCTGCGACAGGATGAGAATGTCGTCTAGATAATGTAAGACACGGACCCCCTTCTCCTGGAGGGGTGCCAGCATTGCCACCAACACTTTGGTGAAGGTTCTGAGGGATGTGGATATGCCGAAAGGCAAACACTGGAACTGTAGGTGAAGTTCCCCTATCTTGAACCTTAGGAACGACTGGAAGTCGGGAAGTATTGGTATATGCAGATACGCATCCTGAAGGTCTATAGAGACCATCCAGTCACCTGGTTGCACAGTTAGGATGACCGTGTTTAGGGATTCCATCTTGAACCGCTCGAGGGTAGGGTGGGTAGAAAAGAAGAACGGGGCGGTTGGCGCTTGAACCTCCAAAAATGCCCCTGAAGGATCATGGAGGTGACCCAACGATCCGAGCAAGCTTCCACCCAAACCTGAGAGAATGCCCTGAGATGGGCACCCACCGGGCCGGTTTGGGTGGGCAAGAAGTCAAAAAGACTTCTTGCCTTCCTGTGTCAAGGTAGCAGCCTTCAGTTTCCCCATCTTCAGGAAGGTAGCCTGGGAGCCCTTCCAACCTCTTCTGTATTCTCTCCCTGGACGGTATGTTCTGGCTTCTCTGGCTTTTTGCTGGAAAACCGCTCTCGCTGCAAATTTCTTCCTTTTATTCCTGTCCTGAGGAATCAGACCGCTCTTGCCCCCTGTGACTCTGGTAATGGCTGTATCCAGCTTTTCGCCAAATAGGGCTTTCCCATCGTAGGGTATGCGGCACCACGTCTGCTTGGAGGAGGGATCAGCGGCCCATGGTTTTAGCCAAAGTGCTCTTCTTGCCGTGACTGAAAATAGCATGGCCCTGGCGGAACATTTCAGAGTGTCAATGGACGCTTCTGCCACAAAATCTGACGCCAATTTTAACTCATTTAGAGCCTTCACAATCTGGTCTGTGTCTAAGCCTTGCTTGAGGGCCAATTCTATATTGTCAGTCCAAGCACGTGCTGCTCTGGATACTGAGGTTAAAGCCACTGCCGGCCTGCAAGCCCCCCCGGCCGCCTGATATGCCTTCTTTAGATCAGCATTGATTTTTCGATCTAAGACATCTCTAAAGGAGACTGCGTCCTCTAAGGGTAAAGTTGTGTTCCTGGCCAATCTCATGACCGATGCGTCCACTGACGGCATGTCATCAAATAGTTGGGCATCAGATTCCGCCAGAGGGTATAATTTACTAAAGCGGTTAAAGGCGATCGGTCTCCTATCCACCTTCCGCCATTCATCTGTCACCAGATCCCTTATCGCCTCCATAAGTGGGAAGGTAGGAGGTTTTTTCTTGAGGTGGGGAAAGTATTTCCTGGACTTGGCAGGGGGCTCAGGTGATTCTTCCCATTCAATTGCGTTCTTGACCGCTACCACGAAGGGGCTGATCAACCCAAAATCAAAGGTAGACACATTCTCCTCCACTGTGTCCCCTTCGTCCTCTGAGCTGGAGCCGGAACCTGCCATCTGGACTGCAGTCTCAAGGGATCCCCCACTTGTGGTCAGGGCCATCAACTCCTGGGACAAGTTCAGTTCTCGAATTGAGTCCTTAATCAGTTTCTTCATTGTATCAATGGACTCTTGCTTTTCTTTTTCCCGATCCCCCGTGGCTTCTAAAAAGCATGTTTCGCAGACCAGTTTTCCCGGCAGAGCTTGTCTGCCACAGACCCAGCATGCTTTGTCCCCAGGCCGGATGGAACTGTGTTGTCTGTCAGATCGATGGGGTGATCTGCGAGATTTGTGTGATATGCGAGGGGTAGACGAGTGATACTGGTCATGTCTTGAGCGGCTGTGGCCTCTGGACCTCCTCGCCGGTGAGTCCCTGCGGGATGATCGGCGTTGCGGGCTGCAATGAAACATAGGAAATTTTGATGTTTGTTTCCCGATGCTCTTTTTTTTATTTTTTTAAACTTACCTGAATGGTGCAGCCCCTTACCTAGCGGAATGTTGAGGATCTTTTTATGCCACTGGACTACAGGAGATGGCTGGGATAAGAGAGACACAAAGGAGAAAAAGTAAATGGAAAGGTCCCAACCTAATAGTCCCACCCCTTTCCTCGAAGAGGAGAGAGAAAAAAAAAAAAAGAAGCTGCAATACCTCTGGCTTCCATCAGGAGGCAGCAGCACAGGCAGACTTGAAAGCTTCTCCTCAGCAGCAAGGGAGATGTTATGCTTCTGACATCCGCCCTCAGAATGAGAGAGGCTGGCCATATAAATACATGTACTCCTATAGGAGTACCAAGATGGCCGCCGATGGCTTCATCTGCCTACTGGGCATGTGCAGGTGATGTCATAGGGCGGCGCCATCGACCCGCCCCCAGAACAGTAAAACAGAGGTTAGGCGGTGGGCGCAAGGCGCCCCAGGGGCTCCAGAGGGGCTTGCTAGCGATCCTGCACCCCAGCGCACCACATGAGAACAGACTGTAAGTAGGACAGGCTAAATTTAATGCAGGAGGCATCAATGTTACCGGGGCAGCTCCCAAACCAGGGGGGGGGGGTTCCCGGGAGGAGCATGGCTGAACTAGACTCCTTACCTGGAAAAAGATCCACAGAAAAACAGGCTCCCAGCCTTGTTGGCGCTTTTAGCAGCCTAAGACCTGGGACTCCATCCTACAGGGGAGCATGACCCTGTAATGGTAACACCATGTGACGGTGCAGTAAGGGCTGATCGTGATCCTGCAGGCTTGAGGACAGAAAAAAGAAAGGCGTAGGGGGGGGGGCAGTTCTTACTTTTATAGAGTTAAGGAGGTCCTGTGGGTTTGTTGAGGGCGGAGCAACCACCATATGTATGCTGCCATGGAGGCACCAGGAAAGCCATTTTTAGGAGTGGCCAGTAATGGCAGCCTCTATATTTCTCTAAGTACAGGTTCTCTTTAAAAAGAAGTGAACAATGGCAACAATGATGTTTGTACTCTCAGGTTTCCTTTAATAAATTATTATGAAGCAGGCTTAGCACTAGAAAATCAGACAAGATTATTACTGCTCAACTATTTCAGACCTTTGCTCTTAATCTCCTGTAATTAAAATTTCTGCATCAAAAGCTAAATTAGTAAATTATTTTATGAAAAAAGGCAAACAATATTATTCATGCATTATTACAAATTTGTTTAGGAAAATTTGAAAATAAAGTGTTTTTGTTTATTTCTGTCTTCTGTTTCAGGCAGATAAGGTTTATTTAATTTTTTTTTCTCTGTTATAAACTAAATACCATAATTACACAATAATGGATATGTTTAAAACCAATAGCGAAAAAAGTATTTCAAATATATAACAATTCTTAAGTGGCAAATATTTTTCCAGCTTACCTATCTAACAGAGCCAGTGCACATCAGTGCAATGCTTACAGCAGTGGTATGGAATTAAAAATTTAATTCCAGTAGAGTTCCAAATCACATATTTATGTTATTACTCAGTCCCCCTTTACATCACAGCCTCCCATTCGAATCACAGGCCCCCCATTTACATCATAGCACAATATTTATAACACAGCACAATATTTTACAACACAGCCCCCTTTACAATACAGTGCCCCCCTTTTCATCACAGTTCCCCCCTTTGAAACACAGTCCTACATCTTTACATCACAGTTCCCCCCTTTGCATCACAGTCCTACGTCTTGACATCATCGTCCCCCATCGTTAAATCACAGTCCCCCATCTTTACATTAGGGATGATCGAACGGTTCGGGTCAACCATCGGTTCGGCCCGAAGATTGGCTGTTCGAGGTTCGACCGAATTTAGAACTTTTTGCCCAAAAAGTTCGGAATTCGGCAACCAGAACCGACCAAAATGCAATGGGACAGGAAATGGGCTTTAAAAGCCCATGATTGGACCAGAACCATTAGCAAAAGCCAACTGAGGGGGCAGGAGAATGCTAGGAATGTGATTGGAGTGACTAGGGGGTCCATAGACCAATCATTAGTGAATATGCCCTCCAGTATATAAGATAGCCCCCGCCAAATTCCTAGCATTCTTATACGAGACATGGAAGAGAGTGGAATGCTGTTCTGTTACTTCTGTTACAAAGTGTTACAAAGTGTCATTTAGCATTTATTAGTGTGAGTAAAGGGATATCTAGTGTAGTTAGGGTGCTCTTTTACACTTTAGTTAGCTTTAATTTATTCAGTTTCTGTAGGGAAAGTGTAAGGGGACCGTAGTGTAGTGTAGGGTTAACTGACAGTGACTGCTATGGCAGGGTGACAAAACCCTTCCATATCAGGGTGACCGCTATAGAGAAAAGCTATTTTCTCTTGTGTCACTTTCGCTGCAGTAATATGGCTTCGCCGCCGTCAGCATTCTTTTTGGCTGCAGGCGTCCATAGGGATCTTTTGAGCACATGTTTGGAGTCAGACATGACATCTGAACATGTGTATAGGGGGTATATATACACACCCATGTATGTATATATACACCTAGACATATATAGGTGTGAAAGGAGCAGAAAAAACTACTTGCGCTAATGAAATAATGAACACCAATATAGTTACGCTCCTATCACACCTATAAATGTCTAGGTGTATATATAAGTGTAATATACATATAAGTATGTGTGTATATATACCACTATACACAAGTTCAGATGTTTTGCCTGCCTCCAAAACCCCCAAAAAAATGCCTGCAACAACACACCTGGGCGTTTTTTTTTTGACGCTAGCGTTTTTTTGGGCATTTTTTGGGGTTCTTTGGAGGCAGGGAAAACATCTGAACTTGTGTATAGTGGTATATATACCACTATACACAAGTTCAGATGTTTTCCCTGCCTCCAAAGAACCCCAAAAATTGCCCAAAAAACGCCTGCTACTAAACCGGCAAGGTGGGAAAAGCGAGAAGCCACTAACCTGGCTCACTTTTCACACATTGCCGGTTTAGTAGCAAGCGTTTTTTTGGTGCCTGCAACAACATGCCTGCAACAACACACCTGGGCGGTTTTTTTTTTTGACGCTAGCGTTTTTGGGGCATTTTTTGGGTTCTTTGGAGGCAGGCAAAACATCTGAACTTGTGTATAGTGGTATATATACACACATACTTATATGTATTCACACACCTAGACATATATAGGTGTGTATATACATATAAGTATGTGTGTATATATACCACTATACACAAGTTCAGATGTTTCACACCTATCACACCTATATATGCCTAAGTGTGAAATACATATAAGTATGTGTGTATATATACCACTATACACAAGTTCAGATGTTTTGTCTGCCTCCAAAAACCCCAAAAAAATGCCTGCAACAACACACCTGGGCGTTTTTTTTTTTTTTTTTACGCTAGCGTTATATACCACTATACACAAGTTCAGATGTTTTCCCTGCCTCCAAAGAACCCAAAAAATGCCCAAAAAAACGCTTGCTGCTAAACCGGCAATATGTGAAAAGCGAGAAGCCACTAACCTGTTCTATAAGTGACAAAATACAAACAATCTTTTTTTTTTATGGTTCTGGACATGCTACAGAGATGAAA
Organism: Pelophylax lessonae; assembly: GCF_965119305.1. NCBI lineage: Eukaryota > Metazoa > Chordata > Amphibia > Anura > Ranidae > Pelophylax > Pelophylax lessonae. Next base: position 410,047,968 of record NC_138771.1, on the reverse strand, counting down.
CTTCACAGGTTTTGTGTCTGGGGGGTCTAAAAGGTGTACCTGTGAGGTTTCAGCTCTGTAGCATGTCCAGAACCATAAAAAGAGGATTGTTTGTATTAGGTCAGTTATAGAACAGGTTAGTGGCTTCTCGCTTTTCACACCTTGCCGGTTTAGTAGCAGGCGTTTTTTTGGGCATTTTTTGGGGTTCTTTGGAGGCAGGCAAAACATCTGAACTTGTGTATAGTGGTATATATACCCGTATACACAAGTTCAGATGTTTTGCCTGCCTGAAAAGAACCCAAAAAATGCCCAAAAAAACGCATGCTACTAAACCGGCAAGGTGTGAAAAGCGAGAAGCCACTAACCTGTTCTATAAGTGAGAAAATACAAACAATCTTTTTTTTATGGTTCTGGACATGCTACAGAGCTGAAACCTACAGGTACACTTTTTAGACCCCCCAGATACTAAATCCAAAGAAATTTTTTATTTTTTTATTTTTTTTTCTATTTTATTTTCAATAATTGACTCTCTATCAAAAATGACACTTTTTAAGAACTTTTTTTTTTGTGTGATTAATAGTCCCTGGGGTATGACCCAGAACCCTAGGCACTTTTTAGAGGCATTTATTGGGTTTTAGGGCTTCAAAATGGTGTTTTTTGATTACCGAAGTTCGGGTCCCATTGATTTCAATGGGGTTCTGAAATCCGGGCCGAACTTTCGGGAAGTTCGGATGTTCTGGACGAACAGAACTTTTGAAAAGTTAGATCATCCCTACTTTACATCAGTCTCCCATCTTTACTTTATAGCCCCCCATCGTAACATTGCAGCTCTCCCCCTTTACATCACAGTCCCCGGTTTTTTCACCACAGTTTCCCCCCTTTAAATCACAGTCCCCTATCTGTACATCACAGTTTCCCCCTTTGCATTGTAGTTCCCATTTTTACATCACAATCCCCCTTTAGATTACAGCCCCTTCACATAAAAGTCCCCCCTTTTACAATATAGTTACCCCTTTACATTATAGCACCCTCTTTATATCATGCCCCCTCCATTTTTGTATAACATCCTCCCTTTACATCAAAGCCCCCCCCCCCCCCCCCACAATATCAAAATCCCCCCTTTTACAGTACAGCCCTCCCTTTTAAAGTATAGCACTCCCCCTTTACATGGCAACACCCCTGTTACATACCAGTGCCCCCTTTACATAGCAGACCACTGTGTACATAGCTGCCCACCTTAACAGCATAGCTCCCCTTCCTTTACATCAGTGTGGTCATCCTTTCCCTTCTTATCCTGCCTTTCATAGCAGAGGGCAACAGGTGTGATAAGTCTGGATTGATGGACTGAGCTTTCTAAGTTTTTCTGTTAACAAGTGGGTGATTGGGTGCTAGGACCACCCTACATCGTAGCAACCAACTGGCCACTTGTTAACTTGAAAAGTGGAACAGCTCTCAATGCAGACCATTCACACCTCCTGCTCTCAAACAAGGAATATACTGTAATTAATAAATAATAACAGAGTTATGCAGCAATGATAAAACAGTAAGAGAACTATACTGAAACAAAATTAGGCAATATGAGCAAAATGAAGCAAAAACAATAATTTTTATAAAGCACAACCCCTCCTGAACCTTGGAAGGGGGGGGGGGAGATGTATTTACAGTATCTTACAAAAGTGACTACACCCCTCACAGTTTTGTAAATATTTTATTATATCTTTTCATGTGACAAAACTGAAGAAATTACACTTTGTAGTTGAGTAGGGAGTGTACTGCTTGCAAATTTGCTGTCCCCTCAAAAATACTCAACACACAGCCATTAATGTCTAAACCACTGGCAACATAAGTGAGTACACCCCTAATCTAAAATGTCCAAATTGGGCCGAAAGTGTCAATATTTTATGGGGCCACCATTATTTTCCAGCACTGCCTTAACCCTCTTGGGCATGGAGTTCACCAGAGTGTCACAGGTTGCCACTGGAGTCCTCTTCCACTCCTCCATGAGGACATCATGGAGCTGGTGGATGTTAGAGACCTTGCGCTTTTCCACTTTCCATTTGAGGATGCCCCACAGATGCTCAATAGGGTTTAGGTCTAGAGACATGCTTGGCCAGTCCATCACCTTTACCCTCAGCTTCTTTAGCAAGGCAATGGTCGCCTTGGGGGTGTGTTTGGGGTCGTTATTATATTGGAATACTGCCCTGCAGCCCATTCTCTGAAAAGAGGGGACCATGCTCTGCTTCAGTATGTCACAGTACATGTTGGCATTCATGGTTCCCTCAATGAACTGTAGCTCCCCAGTGCCGGCAGCACTCATGCAACCCCAGACCATGACACTTCCACCACCGTGCTTGACTGTAGGCAAGACACATTTGTCTTTGTACTTCTCGTCTGGTTGCCGCCCCGACACACGCTTGACACCATCTGAACCAAATAAGTTCATCTTGGTCTCATCAGACCACATGACATGGTTCCAGTAATCCATGTTCTTAGTCAGCTTGTCTTCAGCAAACTGTTTGTGGGCTTTCTTGCGCATCATCTTTAGAAGAGGCTTCCAGGCTTCCTTATGGTCTGAGCACTGACAGGCTGACCCCCCCCCCCCCCTGCAGCAATGCTGGTAAAACTCATACGTCTATTTTCCAAAGACAACCTCTGGATATGACGCTGAGCACATGCACTCAACTTCTTTGGTCGACCATGGCGAGTTCTTAATGGAACCTGTTCTTTTAAACTGCTAAATGGTCTTGGCCACCATGCTGCAGCTTAGTTTCAGGGTCTTGGCAATCTTATTATAGCCTAGGCCATCTTTATGTAGAGCAACAATTCTTTTTTTCAGATCCTCAGAGAGTACTTTGCCATGAGATGCCATGTTGTACTTCCAGTGACCAGTATGAGAAAGTGAGAGCGATAACACCAAATTTAACACACCTGCTACCCATTCACACCTGTGACCTTGTAACACTAATGAGTCACATGATACTGGGGAGGGAAAATGGCTGATTGGGCCCAATTTGGATATTTTCACTTAGGGATGTACTCACTTTTGTTGCCAGCGGTTTAGACATTAGTCGCTGTGTGTTGAGTTATTTTGAGGAGACAGAAAATTTACACTGTTATACAAGCTGTACACTGTCACAAAGTGTAATTTCTTCAGTGTTGTCACATGAAAAGATATAATAAAATATATACAAATATGTGGGGTGTTTACTCACTTTTGTGAGATACTGTATATACCACAATACTAGTTCAGCAGTCAGTAATATGTTTACTGCTGGCCAGCTTGTTGGGGCCCGACCATTATAGTGGAGCACTATTCATTATAGACCACCTTGTTCCTCTTTTAGTAAGGTGTAATGCAATATTAGCCAGTGGCCTCTCATCACTGTCAACAGGGGAATCTTTTTCTGCTCACTAACAAAGTGCATCCCAGTCAGTGTCTGGCTCCTATATCAGGCAGTAGGCTCAAGCAGTATCCAGGGCAACCTCTGATGCTCCAGAATGGCTGCTACTGTGTCCCTATTTTTACTCAGGTTCAACATTCCTCTTGCAGCCTCTGTTTTCTTTGCAGGATTACTCTCCTTCTTTCCCTCAGCCCTTGGAAAGTTGCAACCCCTCCTCTTCTCTATCACAGTTTTTCTGGATGTTGACGTTCAAGAACAGAACTGTAGTACAAGTTAAGTTTCTTTAAGGACTATATTTCCCAAAGTCCTTCACACTTTTACTCAGAGTCTCTACAAGTCTCTTTTGGCTAGTGTAACTGTCAAGGATCAGTTTTGTGTGTGTGTGTGTGTGTGTGATTGTCAGGTTTTTTTCCCAGTAAGTCAGCAGTGGCAGGTATCGTGATTGGTGATGGATTTACAATGAGGGACACTTTCTGGAATTTTTTATTTTTTTAATAAAGCACTTGTCAAATGTTTGGGTGTCTTTATTTCTGGATGACTTTTTTTTTTTTTTAATGACTAATGGTACTATCCCATACTCATTTATGTAAGGGGAAACAGTATCTAGGGGCCCCCTTATTGGGGAGGGGAGGGGGCTCCCAGATTCCAATAAGCCCCTGCTTATTGAACAACATCAACATCAGAACAAGATTCCCTGTTGAGGACATGTGGCCTTCTATGGGTCAGAACGGGGGCCTTTCCTGGCCAGCTAGGTACCCCTTTAAATCCATACCAGATTCATAGGGTCTGGTATGCATTTTGGGGGACTTTACACATTTTGTTTTTCATTCTTGCTGCAGCAAAAAATACATTTACAAAGAAACATTATAGTTTAAAGTGGTCCTAAAGCTTACACATGTATTTATTGTATCTTAATACATTCCTTGCATTAAGGTAAAAAATGTTTAGGCATCAACATCCCCCCTCACCCCCCCCCCTTTTACCTACCTGAGCACTCATTAGATCCAGTGCTGTGCACGTCTGCAGCTCTTCTCTCCCCTTACTTCTGGTTCTCGCTGGTTTTGCTGGGCCCCCCGGAAGACATTGGCTCCCAGTGCTGTCAATCAAAGCCAGTGACAAGGGAGCAGAGGCAGGGGCGGGGCGGGGCAGAGTCTCGCTGTCTGTGTCAATAGATGCAGCAGCATGTGCTGGCTCTGGAGAGAAAGGAGGGGCCAGGAGCGCCGGCGGGGGACTCGAAGAGAGGAGGTTTGCATCCAATCTATGCAATTCCATGTGCTAAAAAAAAAAAAGAATCACTGCTCCTGCCCTCATGGATTTTTTTTTTCCATTGGTACATGTTCCCCAGGGTAGTGCCCTCCCCATGCAATGTTTTTACACCTCCTTGCCTATTAGCCCAGCAATCAGGCATTTTAATTTGACAGATTCAGCTCCCTTTGATTTCAATAGGGTTCGGCATCCAAACGTATTTGAATTTCAGTGAACCTCTGCTGAACGGAACCCAGGGCTGCAACAGATCTATTAGCTATATGAAATTCCCGCTGCTGGAATATCACTGTCTTTTTCTGCTTCCTTCCTGAGGGTTGCCTTTCCCAGAGAGAACACAGGCTTTGGGTGACCTCACTACCCACTGCTCTGGTCTGGGTGGTGGTGGTCCCTTCAGCTGAGTCTGGTACACTCATATCCAGTCCTCGGACAACACTTTCACATTCTCCTGGGAGTCTCTCAACTCCCACTCCTCCTCCGAGCTACTATGGGACAACAACTCTGCCACTTCTTCATCCAAGGGCCCACATTTCACCTGCAGACTGGGTGACCCCCCGGTCTATGTACCCACCACTGACACTCCCCACTGGCTCACCTGAAGACAAGCTGTCTTCCACAACTGGCTCCTTCCAGGTGGGGCTGGCAGGGTGTTACGTGCGCAGCCTGCATTTCACGGAAAGCGTCTGGCTCCTGATGGACAGTACTTACAGGTACCAGCTCCCTGACCGAGGTGGAGGCTGAGTCAGATTTTCAGCTTTCCCTGATGCCATTTGTCTTTACAGGGGAGTCAGCTGCCTCAGATTCGACCCCACCTTTAGCAGTTACTTTAAGGCCCGATCCGGCCTTCTGGGACTTCCGCAGCTGTTCCTAGCAGAGACCTGATCGCAGATCCATGTTGTAGATAAGTGACTCCTGTTCGCTTGCTGTCAGTCTGGTGAACGGCTCATCACAGTGCCCACACCAGATCCAGAAACTAACTACCGCAGTCAGTCTTCTTCAACTAGGACACAGCATGCAAGCCCCAGGCCCGAAATCCCTGCCCCCCCCGCCAGACTAGGGGTCGCACTAAAGGGGCACCGACACACTCTTAGCACTCCATTTTCATCTTCCACCCGATGGCCCCTGCTGGCATTACTCATGTTAATTTATGAGGTAGCCTGGCCCCTTCCAGCCCCTTTTCACTGGGGATTGGTCGAGGACCTCATAAATATGCATGGCAGCGCCTCCTTATTCCCACCCTCCAGCTCTGGAAGTTTCTACCAACTTCCAGAACAGAGGGAAGTGCCAGAGAGAGCTGCCTGATGAGTCATCCAGCCCCTGGGTCACTAAACCCTGATCCAGATTCAGATCCCAAGCCTAGCCCTCAGCCAAGCTAAAAATTTCCTACTCTAACAACTGCATTAACACTACTGCTAGCACACACTGCTACACATGGAATCTGCCTATACAGATTCAAGAAATCCAAGGATGTAAAAGAGGCACTTAAAGTTATTAGATTACTTAGCACAATCTGCAGGCAGGGGAATGTGCTTTCTTTCCCACTGTAGGTTTAGTGTGTGTTTTTTTTTAATTACAGGTTTACATAAAGCATTATTCCACTTTGCATATTTCCATAATGATTAGTTTGACACTTTACACAGTTCAGTTTTTGTTTCCTTATTTTGACTAATGGTTATGTAGCAGATTAGGCTTCTGTATGCTATGAATGTCCTGTGTCATTAAAGTTCCTGCCCTCAAGCCCTATGGGGGGGGGAGTGCCGGACACTGTCAGTTAAGAACATATTGAACTTACATGATGATACTTACACTCTCTTGAGGCTTATGAATATCTAACAGAATTTTCTGCTAAATAGATTTCTTTGTCCTAATATTCTCAAAGGCATTGTAACATGTTCAGCAGGAGTATGACGAACTTCTAATTTTTTATTGCCCACACATAGCATTCTTTTTAATCATATATTCACATCAAGACAATACCCACTCTGAAAAAAACATGATAGTGTTAATTTTGTAGTGTGGAAAGAAAAGCATATCAGGATGTGTTTCTACATCACGAGTGAAAGAAAGGAAATTTAGTGTTGCCAAGTAGAGTAACATGGCTAGCAATGACTGGCCCCTCGTTCGCTATCAACATGCAAGATGCTAAAGAGTCTTTTAAAAAGAACTCCACATTTAACTCTGTTCTCTAATAGTCCTTCCTACAGTTTCCAAAATCACTTAACTATGATACAGCTAGAAGGATCTCTGTAAAAGACTCCTACAGTAATGTTGAAAAAAGACACATATGACATTGAAAGTTTCCTACAGTGATCAACGCTGCAGGAAACACTCTGGCTTTGCACTGTCACTACAGCAGTCATCCAGTGTCCCTGATTACTGGCAACTGAGTACATTGTCATTATCCACACCAGTGGTAGTGTCATCAGAGCCAGTGCAGCCATCAATACTGTAGTGTCCCTGATCACCACCACATCAGTATAGTGTTGCCTCTGTCTGCCACCTGTATTGACCCTGGCCTTTTTATTGACTATGTTTCTGCCTGCTGCCTGGACTGATCCTTTGCCTGTTTGCTGACCTCGCCTCTGTTTGTCGACTGAACCGACCCATCTACACTTCCCACTGACTATTTTTCTGCGATACTCCAGTCTTGCTGATCCCCTGTGGACAAATATTAACACCTAAACAAATGTGCCGCCCATGCTGGCATTACAAACAATTTCCTTTGCTAATAGATGCACCATATTTCAGCTCTATATATGCTGTATGTAGCATACTTTATGTACCTGATGCTACATGCAGTTTATAGCTCTGTGTAATGTTCCGGTACCTTTGGTACCCTAAATTACACTTTCCACAAGTGTATGCGCCCTACCATTTACTTTTGGAAAGGTGCGCATACACCTTTAAGACTGGAGCTGTCATCACTCAGCGCCGGACTAGATGGATATTTAAGGCGTCGGCTCTCACTCACATGTGTTCGTTCAAACACCCTTATCTGGATGCTAACCTTGCTTGAAGCTTCCATGCTTGCAAGCTTACTTCGCTGACGGAACCTCGCTGCGCTGATCCCTGTATCCCGCTACTGGATCATCCGCCTCTCCTGAACTTATACTAAGCTTACACTATCTAGCTCTGCATAGTAGAGACTGTTTATCACATCTGCATAAACTAGATTGCTAGCTCTTGAGACTACTGCTACTTTTCTGCACTGGGTTGATCTCTTTGTATGTCCACCTGCTATTCTATCATCTGCTATCATACAACATTGTTAAACCTTCCTGCATCCATCTGCTACTGTCTCACCTTCAAGTGTCTATCACCTACCACCTCCACTAAACCTATCCCTCAAACCTTCATCATTGTGATACCACATATATAAAGTCACTCTAGGAACCAGCTTGCTAATTGTGTGTATTTACTGGCTGAAATAAGACCTTCCACACATGATGAGTCATTGAGGTTGGGAATGGTATCTCAGCATATCTCTTACATGACAACTGACGTGGAACTATTTCTGCAGCTGAAAATCCACACCATATAAGAAACGCAGGAGCGTTACAGATTGAACGAACCTAAAAAATGGATTCAGCAGAAATAGCCACTCAGGTGACACAATTAAAACAGCAAGTATCTGCGTTAATACACGCACTTGCTGAATTAAAAGAAGACAATCAGGCTCTGTCGCAGCAGGTAATTAGACTGACACAACTTACCTCTGCTCAGTCCCCTGAACCCAAGATAAATCCCCCTTTGGTATTTACAGGCGATCGCAAAAAATTTCGCGAATTTAAAAACGCATGTGAGTTACTTTTTTTGCTAAAACCTCGTACCTACCTTACTGATCACATTAAGGTTTGTACTATTATTTCTTACCTATCAAGCGATCCTCGAGCCTGGGCAGATTCTCTTTTTGAGAAAAACGACCAGCTTCTCAACTCCTATGCCTTGTTCCTGGCAGAGCTCACTAGCCTATATGATGACCCCAATAGGCAGAGTACTGCTGATCTTCAGTTAAGATCCTTGAAACAAGGAAGGAGGCCTGTGGAAGACTTTGTCGCAGAGTTCAAGAGATGGACCCTTGATTCAGAATGGAATGATGCATCTCTGAAAACCCAATTTAGGCTTGGCCTATCAGAAGCCGTTAAGGACGAGCTCGCCCGAGCGGATCTGCCAAAAACCCTGGATGCATTAATACAACTCAGTATTACCATAGATAGAAGACTACGAGAAAGAAAGGCTGAAAAGATGGGAATGCCATTATCCGTTTCCTCTCGGAGTCTGGCCGTTGACCCCGTTCCTATGGAGATAGGAAGCATACGCCCACCGCTATCAACTATGGAAAAAGCCAAAAGACGAAATGAAAATCTCTGCTTGTACTGTGCATCCCCGGATCACAAGATAAACGTCTGTCCCCTAGTCAACAAAAAGAAGGGTGAGTGTTCACATGTCTCTCTAGGAGGATTGACAACTTCATTCACTAACCCCTACATTTCTGTTTTTTTGACATTACAGTGGGACCAGAACAGGATTACTACTAAGGCCATGATTGACACAGGATCTTGTGGAAATTATATGGATATATGTTTTGCTGCTTTAAATAAAATTCCTATTATTTCTAAACTCAAACCTGTCTCAGTAAGTCTTATTACCGGTGTTCCGTTATCCTCTGGTCCGATCACCGATCTGACACAAGCACTTCTAGTCACTATTAACGAGTCTCATAGGGAGACTTCTACCTTCGATTTAATACCATCACCCCACTTTCCCATTGTGTTGGGACTTCCCTGGTTGCACACACACCAACCAACCATAGATTGGAAGAAACGGTCCTTGACCTTCCCTTCTTGTTATTGCGAGGAAACGTGTAACCTCCCGTTTTCCGGGAAGATTCTGTCTGTGGTGACAGATGAGATTGCACCACTATGTTATCAGGATCTTTCTGAGGTTTTTCTTGAGAAAAATGCTCAAGCATTACCTCCTCATCGAGACTATGATTGTAGCATTGATCTGCTCCCAAATAGCAAATTGCCGTTCGGTCATGTTTATCCTCTTTCACAGGATGAACTTGCCCATCTCAAAACCTATTTGGATGAGAACTTGGAAAAAGGTTTTATTAGACCTTCCACTTCTTCCACAGCAGCAGGACTCTTTTTTGTTCGCAATAAAGATTCAAGTCTCAGACCTATCATCGACTACAGGAAATTGAATGCTATCACAATAAAAGATCGCTATCCTCTACCACTTATCCCTGAGCTCATTGAGCAGGTGCGTGGAGCTACCTATTTTTCAAAATTAGACCTGAAAGGAGCATACAATCTCATTCGAATCCGTGATGGACACGAGTGGAAGACTGCGTTCAGAACTAGATACGGATTGTTCAAGTATCTTGTGATGCCATTCGGCCTATGCAATGCCCCTGCAGTTTTCCAACGATTTATAAACTATATTTTTAAAGACTTACTAGATGTCTGTGTTGTGGTATATCTGGACGATATACTTATATATTCACGGACCCTGTCTGAACACATAAGACATGTAAGACTTGTATTATCGAGATTACTTGCACATAATCTTTATGTGAAGCTGAAGAAATGCTTGTTCCATAAAGATGAGGTACTCTTTCTAGGCTACATCATATCCAAAACAGGAATCGAGATGGACATGAGTAAAATATCCTGCATTCAGGATTGGCCTACACCAACTACACGCAAGGCGCTACAGCGATTCCTGGGATTTTCAAATTTCTACAGGAAGTTCATAAAAAACTTTTCTGCTATTGTGAGACCCCTCACACAGCTCACTAGCATAAAAATACCATTTAAATGGTCAGAAGAAGCAAATAAGGCTTTCCACTTGTTAAAGACAAGGTTTACTTCCGCTCCCATATTACGCCATCCAGACCCATCCCTCCAATACATTCTGGAGGTAGATGCGTCAAACCTGGCAGTAGGAGCAATACTCTCCCAACGACCTACCCCCACTTCACCACTTCATCCAGTCGCCTTTTTTTCTAAATCCCTGAGCAGTCCCGAGATAAATTACCCCGTGGGTGAGAAGGAACTGCTTGCTATAAAATTGGCTCTGGAGAATTGGCGACATTTACTCGAAGGCACCCAATTACCAATAATTATATACACGGACCATAAAAACCTCCAATATCTTCAGACTAGCAAAACTCTCTCGCATCGACAGGTACGATGGTCACTATTCTTTCTAAGGTTTAACTTCCTAGTGACCTACACACCTGCAGATAAGAACAAAAAGGCGGATGCACTATCATGACTAACTGAAGAAAATTACTTTGAAATTCCTTCCGTTCCTATAATACCTCACAAATGCATTATTGGAGTTGTCCGTTCCTTGAAGGAAGAGGTTCTGCATGGTATAAGGTTGGATTCACCCCCACCACAACTAAATACCGATGCAGAAGGCTTCCTCTACTACAACGACAAACTTTACATACCACCTACCCTACGCACCAAGATCTTGGAATTATCGCATGATGTGCCTATGGCAGGACATATGGGTATGACAAAGACTTTCAATTTGATTTCTCGGCAATTCTGGTGGCCTGACATGAAAACATCTATACAAAAATTCGTCTCTTCATGCAATGTCTGTGCCAGGTCCAAAATTGACACTTCAAGACCATCCGGCCTACTATGCAGTCTACCAATACCCCAAACTCCATGGGAGGTTCTGTCATTGGACTTCATCGTAGAATTGCCTCCTTCCAAAGGATTTAATACCATCTTGGTGTCAGTGGACCATCTGACAAAGATGGCACATTTCATTGCTATTCGCAGACTACCTTCGTCCAAACAAACGGCAGAACTCCTGATGAAACATGTCTTCAGATTACATGGTATCCCAAAAACTCTTTTGTCTGACCGTGGATCCCAATTTATTTCTAAATTCTGGCAAGAACTATGTCACATACTACGGATTGAGCGGAAGCTCACTTCTCCTTACCATCCGCAGACCAACGGACAGACTGAAAGAGTCAACCAATGCATCGAGCAGTATTTACGTTGTTACACTTCTTACCAACAGGATGATTGGTTGGATCTTCTCCCCCTGGCAGAATTTGCCTACAACAACGCAACTCACAGTACAACCAAGCAGAGTCCATTCTACTTGAACTATGGGTTCCATCCCTCTATTCTCCCTCCACGCATCCTTCCTTCAAATAACCCAGTAGCCTCAGACTATCTTTCCCAAATAAAGGATTCTCTGGGTTTACTAAATACTACCATTGCACACGCTCACAGTCAACAAAAGAAGTACTATGATCTTCGTAGAAGACCTTCTCCACAGTATACTATCGGGGACCTCGTTTGGCTCTCAACAAAAAACTTGAGACTGAAGATCCCTAGCAAAAAGCTTGGACCTCTGTTCTTGGGACCTTTCCCAATCAAGAAACTTATTGGAAAAGCTGCAGTGCAGCTTACATTGCCAATGGACCTAAAAATCCATCCCATTTTCCATGTGTCGCTACTAAAACCCCATGTTCCGGACCAAGGAATAAGGCCTAATATTCCATATACTATATAATATACTCCCCCTCCTGTACAAGTTGAAGGTGGAGAAGAATACGAGATAAAAGAGATTCTGGATTCTCGTATCTACAGAAGAAGACTTCAGTACTTGGTTAGATGGAAGAACTATGGGCCCCAAGACGACACCTGGCTAAACACCTCTGACATACATGCCCCTAGATTAATCCGCAATTTTCATGCGAGATACCCAGACAAACCAGCTCCAGAGGCCTTCAGGAGCAAGCCTTAAAGGGGGGGTATTGTAATGTTCCGGTACCTTTGGTACCCTAAATTACACTTTCCACAAGTGTATGCGCCCTACCATTTACTTTTGGAAAGGTGCGCATACACCTTTAAGACTGGAGCTGTCATCACTCAGCGCCGGACTAGATGGCTATTTAAGGCGTCGGCTCTCACTCACATGTGTTCGTTCAAACACCCTTATCTGGATGCTAACCTTGCTTGAAGCTTCCATGCTTGCAAGCTTACTTCGCTGACGGAACCTCGCTGCGCTGATCCCTGTATCCCGCTACTGGATCATCCGCCTCTCCTGAACCACCCTTCGGCTGTATCGCTAATAGTGCTAAGTACCCCGCAGGGGAATTCTCTATAAACTTATACTAAGCTTACACTATCTAGCTCTGCATAGTAGAGACTGTTTATCACATCTGCATAAACTAGATTGCTAGCTCTTGAGACTTCTGCTACTTTTCTGCACTGGGTTGATCTCTTTTGTATGTCCACCTGCTATTCTATCATCTGCTATCATACAACATTGTTAAACCTTCCTGCATCCATCTGCTACTGTCTCACCTTCAAGTGTCTATCACCTACCACCTCCACTAAACCTATCCCTCAAACCTTCATCATTGTGATACCACATATATAAAGTCACTCTAGGAACCAGCTTGCTAATTGTGTGTATTTACTGGCTGAAATAAGACCTTCCACACATGATGAGTCATTGAGGTTGGGAATGGTATCTCAGCATATCTCTTACATGACAACTGACGTGGAACTATTTCTGCAGCTGAAAATCCACACCATATAAGAAACGCAGGAGCGTTACACTCTGACAGCAAGAACATATACTAGGGAAAGAGAAATAGTTTGTTTGGACCAACTAGGCCCAAATAAATTATTTAGAGTGAGTAAAGTAAACATGGACTTAGGCCTTCATTTTTTTATTTGTGCAGTCTTACTTTGACCCTTTTTTTTAACTACACTCACTCTGTTTGTGAGAGACTCAGAGGTGGGATGAATTTGAATGTCTGATAGAGGCTGATCTTTCAGCTGTCTAATACTAAGGGCATGGGGACAGCTTGCTTAGCAAAGTAAGTGTTAATTTTGTAAAGTGAATAATAATAAATAATGTGAACCTTTTTTTGCTTTGAATACTCAACCAATCAAGAGATATTTAAATAAAACAAAATCTTTGCTAGCACATGATTGGTTCATTAAAGTGAACACAACTTCACCTTGTTTATCCGCTTGCCGACTGCCCACAGTAATATTACTGTGGCAATGCGGCTTCCCTGGGTCCAGTCACGTAGGCGCACTCCCGCTGTGTTTAGACACAGCGGGAGTCAGGCCGGGGGAGGAGAGGCGGCGATTGCCGCCTTCCTCCCCCGATCGTCCGGGAAATAGAGAGAAGACCCGCCTGCTTATGTACACAAAGCAGGCAGATCTTCTCACTGACAGGCAGGAAGAGATCAGCAGTTCCAGCTATGCTGAAACTGCGATTTCTGTGCTTGTCACAGAACCCCCCCCCCCCCCACACACACACACACACGCACACACACACACAAGTCAGTAAGCATTAGACATACATTTAACCCCTTGATCCCCCCCAGTATTAACCCCTTCCCTGCCAGTGTCATTATTACAGTAACAGTGCATATTTTTAGCACTGATTACTGTAGAAATGTCTAAAGTAAAAAGTGCGCTTATTCTGTGTGGGTGAAATTCACATAAATAAAAACCACATACAAATTGTCTCAAACACTTAGCTCTAGGGAGCAAAACAAAATGACTAATGGTGCAAAAAACAAATGAACATGGAATAGTGAACTTGGTTAAATCATATAGCAGTTCATAAAAAAGAAGACTCCTCTTGCTGGGGTATAGGTGAGGACATCAACCACAACCCGTGAAGTGGAAAAATCCAAATTATGCAAGAAAGATGAAGTGTAGAGAATTAGGTGTCCCTCCACCAGGGGAAATTCCTCCTTACCCGACTGAAGAAGGTAAGCGCTATACAAATGATCCAAATGTCCACAACATTATATTCTTAACTTAAGTCACCTTCAAACATGAGCAAACCTCCAGTGTAACACAAGCAAACCTGGCCTCTTACCGAATTCCAATATAAACAGACTCAGCAATCACTGTAGTATAGCTGAAAGGCGATATTCTTTCCTCCCTCAAGACAGGCAGATAGCTTAACAGTTTCCACAGTTGGCTCCGAATTGCATAAAAAACATATAGGAGGCTGATAGTGTATTACCCTTGGTTTAATTTATTTAAATATACAGGTTGCACTTACATGAATGAGGTGAAAAAACGAGCGGTGCAGATGGTATAGCGAAGAAGTTTCGTGTATAACTGGCGTCCGGCTGCAGCGCGGACCGCGAGTGACGTAATGATGGCACGCCTCCCCTGCTGACGCGTTTCCTCCAATAGGACTTCAACTGAGAATGGGGATGGGTGAAGGTGACTTAAGTTAAGAATATAACGTTGTGGACATTTGGATCATTTGTATAGCACTTACCTTCTTCCGTCGGGTAAGGAGGAATTTCACCTGGTGGAGGGACACCTAATTCTCTACACTTCATCTTTCTTGCATAATTTGGATTTTTCCACTTCACGGGTTGTGGTTGATCTACTCACCTATACCCCAGCAAGAGGAGTCTTCTTTTTTATGAACTGTTATATGATTTAACCAAGTTCACTATTCCATGTTCATTTGTTTTTTGCACCATTAGTCATTTTGTTTTGCTCCCTAGAGCTAAGTATTTGAGACAATTTGTATGTGGTTTTTATTACATGGTATTTATTGTACACATAACCTTTATGTGAATTTCACCCACACATAATAAGCGCACTTTTTACTTTACACATATAAATATTTTTTCAGTTGCAGCTAATCACCTATCAGCGCACCCTTTTCCTTTAACATTTAACATACTGTAGTAATGTCCCTGGTCCCCCAAAAGTGTCACAAATGTCAGTTAGGGGTCCGATCTGTCTGCCGCAATGTCGCAGTCCCGCTAAAAATCGCAGATCGCCGCCATTACTAGTAAAAGAAAAAAAAAAAGGGCATAAATTTTTCCTGTAGTTAGTAGACACAATAACTTTTGTGCAAACCAAACAAAATATGCTTATTGCGATTTTTTTTTTTTTTTTTTTACCAAAAATATGTAGCAGAAAACAAATTTCCCTAAAATGTTAAAAAATTTTGATTTTTAAATTTTTTTATTGAGAATGTCATATAGCAGAATGTCAAAAAATATTGGTTTTTTTTTTTAAAAATTGACGCTCTTTTTTGTTTATAGCACAAAAAATAGAAATCGCACAGGTGATCAAATACCACCTAAAGAAAGCTCTATTTGTGGGGGAAAAAAGGATGTTTTGGTACAGCATTGCACGACCATGCAATTGTCCGTTAAAGTAACACAGTGCCGAATCGCAAAATAGGGCCTGGTCAGAAAGGGGGCAAATCCTTCCGGGGCTAAAGTGGTTAATAAACTCAGGCAACATTCACTTTGTTAATCAGCATCCTCTACTTCTTTTAGTAAATCTTTTAGTAAATTAAATTGAGTAGGCCTCAGCACTTCAGCGATTTCCAGAATTATTTTATTTGCCAGTTGTTCTTTTTAACACTTTGGCAAATGTAGTAATCTCAGTTCTTCAATGTCAGCAAAGTAGTCCAAATGCAACAATCTGTTCTGATAGTTATTTAAACAGCATTCTGTGTATACCAGATATAGTTTTGATTGCAAGATGTGGATGACAGAAAGAGTTAGCACTATAATTATAAATGACTAGGCATGCCAAGCAAAAAGAAATCATCTACTAAAGTAAAATGTAAATAACTACTCGCAGCAGATTGTGTGATATTTTCCTGTATGTTTTCGAGATTTAGCTCACTCTCAGATTCCACATTCTGCAGAGATTGTCCTTCTCTGGGACAACAATTTAAACATCAGCAGATTATGAGGGATCACTGCAGTAGGTTACCTGAGCAGTCAACTCTTTACACACACACACACACACACACACTATGGCCACCACCATGTTGCAATTTAAGAAATGTCTGTTATTTGTGGCCACTCCCGGACAGGAATGCAGTCGATTTTACAAAATGGATGCAAAAGTTATTTTAATGCTGAATAATGCATTCAGAGATTCAGTTTAATGATTTTTAAATATTGATTTAATAAAAAATAAAAATAGTACAAGAAAAAAAATATTGTGAAACAGACAATAGGCAACACAAAAGTGAATGGGAGTGTTAAAGTGGAACTTTACTCTCTCAATCAACATTGACTCTTTTTTATTCCATATTAGTAAAAAGATATGAAAGTATATAATATTTACATGTTTTAAACTCTTTATCTTTCATTTCCTCTGTAACTTGCTGGTTTTCAGGCCTATGCAAATGATGTCATATATCCCAATAGTCTTCGGGGGGGTTTCTCAGCTAAGCACACCCTCCTTCATGCATGCCTGAGCTAAGGGCTGATGATTTCCAGAAAGTAAATGCTACATGAATCCTCTACTCCTACTTAAGATGACTACAGCCAGAAATGATAGGAGGAGTTTTTCAAAGTAATTTCTCAGAAAAATAAAGCATGGGGACATGGATGGATGGATGAGTTTGCTTTGAATATAAAAAAAATAATTAAATCACATTTTTGGTTTGTGGTGCTCAGATGCAGTGTAGTTCTGCTTTAGTTCACTTGGTCAATGGTTTTATGCAGACTTTAATTCCCTTGTAGTGTAAGTCCAATTTGATGTATCATATTGACTGACTCCCAGAAACATGATACTCTAAGTATCCTATATAATTTCAATGTCAAACAAGAGTTCCAAAATTGCAATTCAAAATACTATTTCTGGTCCTTGGAGAGGATGTTACAAAATTAGCACACCTAATCAAAGGGTCTAACAGGTGTGTTGAAGGGAATGGAGAGTATTATTTTATGCTAAGAACATATCCTTACTGCCAACTGTGCAAAACATATCTATATTCTAATTGCTTCATAATCCATTAACCAACATATTGCACAGAATGAATAACTGATTTGTTAGACATCAAATAAGATATGGATATTATGATTGATTATGAACCTTGTAATATACAGTATCTCACAAAAGTGAGTACACCCCTCACATTTTTGTAAATATTTTATTATATCTTTTCATGTGACAACACAAAAGAAATTACACTTTGCTTCAAAGTGAAGTAGTGAGTGTACAGCTTGTATAACAGTGTAAATTTGCTGTCCCTTCAAAATAATTCAACACACAGCAATTAATGTCTAAACCGCTGGCAACAAAAGTGAGTACACCCCTAAGTGAAAATGTCCAAGTTGGGACCGATTAGCCATTTTCCTACCCGGTGTCATGTGACTCATTAGTATTACAAGGTCTCAGGTGTGAATAGGGAGCAGGTGTGGGAAATTTGGTTTTATTGCTCTCACTCTCTCATACTGGTCACTGGAAGTTCAACATGGCACCTCATGTCAAAGAACTCTCTGAGGATCTGAAAAAAATTATTGTTTCTCTACATAAAGCTGGCCTAAGCTATAAGAAGATTGCCAAGACCCTAAAACTGAGCTGCAGCATGGTGGCCAAGTCCAAACAGCGGTTTAAAAGGACAGGTTCCACTCAGAACAGGCCTCGCCATGGTTGACCAAATAAGTTGAATGCACATGCTAAGGATCATATCCAGACGTTGTAGTTGGGAAATAGATGTGCTGCAGAGGTTAAAGGGGTGGGGGGTCAGCCTGTCAGTGCTCAGACCATATGCCACACACTGCATCAAATTGGTCTGCATGGCTGTCATCCCAGAAGGAAGATGATTCACAAGAAAGCTCGTAAACAGTTTGTTGAAGACAAGCAGACTAAGGACATGGATTACTGGAACCATGTCCTGTGGTCTGATGAGACCAAGATAAACTTATTTGGTTCAGATGGTGTAAAGCGTGGGTGGCAGCAACCAGGTGAGGAGTACATAGACAAGTGTGTCTTGCCTACAGTCAAGCATGGTGGTGGGAGTCTCATAGTCTGGGGCTGCATGAGTGTTGCCACCACTGAGGAGCTACAGTTCATTGAGGGAAGCATGATTGTACTGTGACATACTGAAGCAGAGCATGATCCCCCCTTTTTGGAGACTGGGCCACAAGGCAGTATTCCAACATGATAACGACCCCAAACACACCAGCAAGACGACCACTGCCTTGCTAAAGAAGCTGTGGGTAAAGGTGATGGACTGGCCAAACACTTCTCCAGATCTAAACCCTATTGAGCATCCTCAAATGGAAGGCAGAGGAGCGCAAGGTCTCTAACACCCACCAGCTCTGTGATGTTGTCATGGAGGTGTGAAAGAGGACTCCAGTGGCAATTTGTGATGCTCTGGTGAACCCCATGCCCGAGAGGCTTAAGGCAGTGCTGGAAAATATTGGTGGCCACACAAAATATTGACACTTTGGGCCCAAATTGGACATTTTCACTTAGGGGTGTACTCACTTTGGTTGCCAGCAGTTTAGACATTAATAGCTGTGCGTTGAGTTATTTTGAGGGGACAGCAAATT
The DNA here is from genome assembly GCF_965119305.1 of Pelophylax lessonae. Taxonomy (NCBI): domain Eukaryota; kingdom Metazoa; phylum Chordata; class Amphibia; order Anura; family Ranidae; genus Pelophylax; species Pelophylax lessonae. The sequence continues at coordinate 410,028,969 of NC_138771.1, read as the reverse complement.
TACACTGTTATACAAGCTGTACACTCACTACTTTACATTGTAGTAAAGTTTAATTTCTTCAGTGTTGTCACATGAAACGATATAATAAAATATTTACAAAAATGTGAGGGGTGTAATCACTTTTGTGAGATACTGTAGGTGTGTTGGGTGTCTAACTGATTTGCATCTTCCCATACATCATTGTAACTGCTTTTTATAACAGTGACTCCATCACAGTAAGAATGACAGAATATAAATAAAGTTTGGCTTTGGCATTTTAAAAGACAGACTCAGATTGTCCCTTTGCTAAAACTATTCTCCAGATGGTTTTAAAACCTTGCTATTTATGACAGAACTTCATTAGGAGCTTTTTTTTAATGGAGATTTTTTTTTTTTTGTGTTTTAATACTGCTGCCATCTTATAGGGTCTGTGATCTGCCAAATGTACTTCAAGAAGGTGGAATATCAAAATGTGTCACCTTCTCTGACTGCCCACCAAAGACATGAGATTTAAATTTGCCCATCCCTGTTAACAACAAAAAAAGAGGGTGGTACTGTGTTTAGCATGCCCCCTCCCCCCATTCTCTCTACACAGTTTGGGATTCAACAAACATACCTGTTTCACAATATCCTTGTTTTAAAAATGGGAAATTAATTGATCTGATCCAGTCCTGTAATCACATTTGCTTGATTCTAATCTGTTGATCTAATCTGTTGATAAATTTACAAAAATATGAAACATTTATTCAAAATAAAAACAACATTAAAGTGTATTATTACACAGAAAAATGGCAGCAAAATATTGTACTGACTCTATGCATAATATATAAGTACTTTTATTAGGTCACACTTTGACAGGGAGAAATCAGGCAGCTTTATTACAGAAATTGACATACAGCATTATTTTGCATGATAAAGCCAGCAAATCATTGTAATTACTCTTTACACAGTATTTAAAGGGGTTAGAAACCCTTACATATATTCACTGAAGTGAACAACCTCAGGTCATACACAGTGATAAATGAAATCCTCCTACATAATTTGTTCTTGTTTATCTGCAGCCCTCTCTTCCCTACAGCTGTTCAAATTACACAAATCAAACAGAATTTCTTAAGCTGGATAAACACTATCCAACTTTTGTTGTCAGATTTCCTTCAGATTTACCTTTTCTATGTAGTGCAAGGGCCTGCCAGATTGCATACAAATTGAAAGTGTTTAGGTTTGACCTCATATTATATGGTTTTGGTAAGTCTAAAGGAAAAAGTCTTCAGAAAATCTTATAGTGTGTATGGCCCATTAGCCTTCAGCAGGTGGAGGTGGAGATCTGATGTCACACATACAGCACAGAGCCAAGTGTAATCTGAAACCTAAGTGGAGGGAATGGACACACACCCTTCTACACAGTCATATAGGGAAACATGCACAACTGAGGCTGCTGTGTGCTGGAGGGAGGTAGGACCATCTCCTGGGATTCCCTGGTGTGGGCATAAACTTTCAGAAGTGACTCATGGAGATGGCAGAGAGTGGAGAGAAATCACACTAACAGCTTTGGATTGACACAATTACACACTATAGAAGGATATGCTTTGTTAATTTTTCATTTCAAAGGTTTACAACCACTTTAAGCACCTTTACTAGACCGCACATTGAAAAGGAGAGAAACCAGGTAGGTTGTATTTAAAAGAAAAAGATATTCAAGTTTTACTAAACCCACAACAGTAAAATCAGCCTGTTTATGGAATAAAGCATGCTTGTTATACTCGCTGTAGAACCTAAGGGGTTAATCCTCGGAATTGTGTAAAAAGGCTGCTTGATCCTGTCTTCTTTGATCCTCCCCTTTTTCCACAGTCCCTAATCCATCTCCTGATAGAACAGAGCCTTGGAGACAAGGTGCACATGCTCATTTTGGTGTGTATGGCTAGAGAGTTTTTTTTCTTGGATAATCAGAAATGTCCAGACAGATGGTCAGGGTTCCTGCAGCATCATAGGACAATCAAGGGAGAATGAAATTCCTCCTACAAGCTTTAACCAGACACTGATAGAAGACATAAAACTGATATATACAGTTGGCAAGAAAAGGTATTTAGCAGTTGATAATTATTAAAGTAATTGCAATTCCATGTTCTGTGTGCTGTGGGAGACCAGATAAAGTAAATGCAGGGTCCTGGGTTTAGTAACACTTTAAAGTATATGTATATGCCAGCAAAATGTTGTACTTACTCTATGCAAAGTATATAGGCACTTATACTAGGCCATGTTTTGACGAGGGGACATCAGGCACCTTTTCATTTGAAAATGAACATTAGATTGCATTATTTCTAAGGAAAAGGCTAGCAAAATATTGTACTGACCCAATACACAGTTTTTAAGCCAAAGTTCAGTGAAAGTTTTTCTTTAAAAACAGCAACTGGGATGGAACGTACCTTGAATGAAGAGTATTCTATGTGCTTGTGGATGTGTTCAAATGCTGTGCCCCCAAATACTCCCACAGTGATACTTTTCCTGTGCTGTAGGGTTTAACATAAGTGGCTACACCTGTCACAGGCACTTGTCGATTGCCAACCATTGCCAACCTTGTTGAATCTTTCTGCCCCCCCCCCCCCTGTTCCATTCAAAGAAGCTGTAGTTTACATCAGTAAAAAGGCCAATGAATGGGGGACAGGTGGAGCAGAACAAATGGAGGATAGAACACTTTTCACTGTGGGAACCAATACTCCTGCTTCTTTGAATGGTGCTTGGGGAGGAAAAAGGGTGGGCATAATCACAACTTGACAAGTGATAATAAATAATCATAGGAAAAGGACATACTGTATAAGAAGTAGGACAAGAACACTTAATTTAAAAAGAGCCAAATTTGATACTGCATGAAACTAAATGGTCTCAAATTCTTGCAACAAAACTAAGGAAATGTGTTAGTGTTTTAAGGACATATTAAACAATGGCATTCATCAGTGCATTACACAGGGCAATAAAACTATAAAAGAACAAAAGTTAAACCTGGATGGCTAAATAAAGTAAAAAAGCACGATAAAAAAAACAGTTCCTTAATTTATAGCTGAAGCGTCATCATTGGTATTCCAAAACTATAAAGAGTGCAATAAGAAATGCAAGAGTGCAATCAGGGCAGCTAAAACAGTCTGAGGGGACACACTGACGAGGAGGAAAAAAAAATCAAAAATGTTTTCAAATATTAAATACCTTTTTTTGACAGGTACCCGCACCCATTTCCGGTCAGATCACAGTCTGGGTAGAATTTGTCCCCCCCTCCATCCACTGCAGCCTTCTGGGACACATCACAGGTCTTAGATATCTGCTCTTATAGTACACAGCAATCTTTAACCACTTGATGACCGGGCCAAAGCCGAATGACGGTTACAGCACGGTTGGCTTTTTCTAGGAGGGGGTACAATGACATACTACCAAGATCTCGCTTCCCTTGGGATGCGCACATGGAAGTTTGTCTCCCAGCGCACATGTAAGTGTCCATGCTCGCCAGGGTTCACTGGACCCGACGCATTACGGATCGGGGTAAAGGGCCAATGACAGCGGCCCTTTACCAGTGACCGAATGATCAGTTGTCAACAAACTGGCATATGTCTGGTTCAGCTGTCTCCTCTCCTTGCAGAGAGAGGAGGGAGAGGAGGATGACCACAGCAGTGCTCACCCCTGCCTCATCTGTGCCTCATTCATGCCAAATTTATGCCTCATTCATGTCCATCGTGCCCCATTCGTGCTTCATTCATGTCTCATTTGTGCCTCATTTATGTCTCATTCATGCCCATCTTTGCCTCATTCATGCCCATTCATGCTACATCCATTCCTCATCTATGCCCACCCATGCCTCATCTGTGACCATCAATGCCACATCAGTGCTCATTCATGCCCATCTATGCCTCATCCATGTCACATCAGAGCTCATTCGTGCCTCATCCATGCCACATCAGTGCTCATCCATGCTTCATCCGTGCCACATCAGTGCTCATCCATGCTCATTCCCTGCCACATCAGTGCTCATCCATGCCACATCCATGCCACATCAATGCTCATCCATGCCACATCTATGCCACATCAGTGCTCATCCATGCCACACCCATTCCACATCAGTGCTCATCTGTGCCACATCAATGCCACATCAGTGCTCATCTGTAACGCATCAGTGCTCATCTGTGCCACATCCATGCCATATCAGTGCTCATTTATGCCACATCAGTGCCACTACAGTGCTTATCAGTGCCCTATTGTGCCTCACAAAAGTGTAATGGGTAGTCAGGAAATTAGATTTCTCATTTTATGTCCCTAGAGCACCTGACGGTGCACCCTGAATGTTGGGCCTCTGTATGTGGTTAGGCTCTGTAAAAGTCTCACACATGTGGTATCACCATAATCAGGAATAGTAGCAGAATGTATTTTGGGGTGTAATTTTTGCTATGTAAATGTTAAATGTTAGAAATATCTTTTAAATGGACAAGTTTGTGTTAAAAAAAGAATGCGTTTTCTTTTTCTTTACACAGTTTCCAAAAACTTGTGCAAAAAAAGGACATGTTCAAAAGACTCATAATGCCTCCTAGATTATGTGTTGGGGTGTGTGCTTTCCAAAATGGGGTCATTTTTTAGGCATTTCCATTGTCCTGGCGCTCCAGGGCATTCACAAATGTGATAGGTTGTCAGGAAATTATATGTATAAATTATGCTCCTAGAACGCCTGGAGGTACTACAGCACTTGGATGTTGGGCATCTGTATGTGGCTAGGCTGTGAAAAAGTCTCACAGCCTGGCCACATACAGAGGATGAGTAGCAGAATGTATTTTCAGGTGTAGTTGCAAGTATGCCTATACAGTGTGTGAGAAATAACTTGGTAATTTGACAATTTTGTGAAAAAATAAAAATAAAAATATCTTCATTTTGCAAAGAAATGTGGGAAAAAATTACAACTTAAAAAAAACTCACCATGCATCTTATTAAATACCTTGGAATACTTTCCAAAAATGGGTAATTTGGGGAGTATTTATACTTTCCTGGCGTGTTAGTGTCTCAAGAAATGAGATAGGCCGTCAGTACATCAGGTGTGATCAATTTTCAATGATGGCACAATAGCTTGTATACTCTATAACCTTCACAAAGACTAAATAATATATACTTATTTTGGTTACTTTTGCCAAAGATGTGTAGCCATATAACTTTTGGCAAAAATGTATGAAAAAAAATTACTAATTTGCAAAATGCTATAACCGAAACGTAGAAAAATTATTTTTTTTTACACAATTGTCGGTCTTTTTTTTTTCATTTATAGCGCATAAAATAAAAAACCCAGTGATGATTAAATACCACCAAAATAAAGCTCTATTTGTGTGCAAAAAAAGGACAAAAATGTCATATGGGTACAGTGTTGCATGACTGAGTAATTGTGCTTCAAAATGTGAGAACACCTAAAGCTGAAAACTGGCCTGGTTAGGAAGGGAGTATAAGTGCCCACTGGGTAAGTGGTTAAGCATTAAAGTGCAAGACCCATATTTCATCACTCATCATAGTACAATTGCATATAGTGAAATACAGTATGTGACAAATTAGATACATTAAAGTGCTTCTCTAAAAGTCCTTTATAATTAAAAGTGCCCTGTGCAAATAAAGTGCAACATAGTCAACACATAATCTTCAGTGCTTCACTCCCCTAATGTGCCTCCACTATCACTCAGAAGAACTCACCAGAAAGCCACGATCCCTGGGTAGAGAGTATCAATAAACAGGGAATCAGTTATCCAGAAACTGTGCCAATTTCTCCTTCACAAACTCTCCAATATCATCATACAAAGAGGCCAAAAGAGAGAAGAGTTCCAATAGTGTAAAAACTTTTATTATTAAAAAATCACCACAACAAACAAAAGCATATGCGCTTAAATTAAGGAGTGCATTCCACCATGCACCTGGGTATACAGTAATTACCTTGTTATTATACAGCCTGGCTCCACCATACCTAGTGTGAGTGTGTCCCACTTTCCTGGTTCCTCACCACGTCTGGATGTAGTCATTGGAATGATGTCACTTCCTTTAGCCCTGTCCCGACGTAGTTTTGTCATGATATTGTCAGTATTTGTAGCTGCTGACTTTTCCTTTTTTATTTTATAGGGTTAAGAACTGCTTTAATAGTAAAAAGGCGAGGTCAGAACATGTTGGCCACATAAAAGATGATCAAGAGAAGTTGGTCACAAGTGACAGGGAGAAGGCAACTGTATTAAATACTTTGTTCACTTCAGGTTATACAAATGAAAAGGAAGGGTATAATAAACAAGTTAGTAATGTTAATAATATTATATTGTGTGCACATTTGTGGCTGACAATAACCAGTGTTCCAATAAGACTAGAAAAATGCAATCTAAATAAATCAGCAGGATTGGATGTCGTACACCCCAGGATTCTCAAAGAACTTAGCCATCATATAGCCAGACAAAAAAGGACTGAGATATAAACCTGGAAACCACAGACCAGTCAGCCTAACAATGACAGTTTGTAAATTATTGGAGGTAATGATAAGGGACCATGCCCAAGAATAGGCTGATGAAAATCATTAGTATAAACCAATATGGTTTTATGAAAAACCCTTATTGCCAGACCAACCTTTTAACATTATATGAGGAGTAAGTTGATATAGTATCCCATAAATGCTTAGATTACAAATTAAGGTATTTTGGCATTGATAATATTGTATGTACCAGGACAACTGATTCCAGAGGGTAGATTTTTTGGCATATTTCTTGAATGGTCTGAAGTTGTAAGGAGCAGGGTACCCCAAGGCTCTGTCCTGGGACCAATTCTGTTTAATTTATTCATAAATGATATAGAGGTTGGAATAAATAGTTCTATCTCAGTGTTTGATGACAATACAAAGCAAAGCAGAGCAATAACCTAAGAGCAGTATATAGCAACTTTACAAGAAAACCAAGTGTGAGCTGGGGATAGGTAGCCAGTACAAAAGCCCCTTGGGCAAGCAGTCTCTCAGGCACAGATACCAAATCCAGTGAGATAGTGACAAACAGTGCGGCATTTATTGGTGCAATATACAAGTATTTTAACATGTACTAGTAGTGATCCAGATAATAAACATGAAAAATAATACCAAAACAAAAGTCTAGCATATCCCGGCACTACCTAGACAAAAATATTTTTTCCTAACTAATAGGCTGAGCAAGCCTACCACTTGTCAGTCTCCACATATACAGCTTGTAAGCTTTTACCATCCTTTAAGCTCTCCCAGACAGGATTTGTCTGATCCACAGGCTGAGAGCACTGGCTACAGGTTCTGGGTGGGATTAAATTGCCCGCGGGGAGACTAGTAAACCCTGCACTGGACTGTGGATCAAAGATCTCTAAATGTATATGTAAATGTATATGAGAGGGATATCTATAAACCCCGAACATGACTTTCCCAGGCTCCCTCTGGGGCGCTATTCTACACTAGTTATAATAGAGAAGTGGGCAGCTATATGGCAAATAAAGTATAATTTTGAAAATGTAAAGAAATGCATTTGTGAGCTACAAATATGAATAGAACAATAACACATAGGAGGAGGGGACCATATGGAAACCCTCTAGGTGTGGACAATGATTGTCCGGTGCCATAACCTAACAATATGCTACACAAAACCCCCTACAGACTAGATAAAGGACTTTCTTGGTACCATTAAAATAAAACATTAAGCAAATTTGTTGTTGTACAAAACTTAAAGTCATGTTTAAAACTCGACAGTATATACAGTCAGGTCCATAAATATTGGGACATTTACACAATTCTAATCTTTTTGGCTCTATACACCACCACAATGGATTTGAAATGAAACAAACAAGATGTGCTTTAAGTGCAGACTTTCAGCTTTAATTTGAGGCTATTTACATTCAAATCAGGTGAACGGTGTAGGAATTACAACAGTTTGTATATGTGCCTCCCACTGTTTAAGGGACCAAAAGTAATGGGACAGATTAACAATCATAAATCAAACTTTCACTTTTTAATACTTGGTTGCAAATCCTTTGCAGTCAATTACAGCCTGAAGTCTGGAACGCATAGACATCACCAGATGCTGGGTTTCATCCCTAGTGATGCTCTGCCAGGCCTCTACTGCAACTGTGTTCAGTTCCTGCTTGTTCTTGGGGCATTTTCCCTTCAGTTTTGTCTTCAGCAAGTGAAATGCATGCTCAATCGGATTCAGGTCAGGTGATTGACTTGGCCATTGCATAACATTCCACTTCTTTCCCTTCAAAAACTCTTTGGTTGCTTTTGCAGTATGCTTCGTGTCATTGTCCATCTGCACTGTGAAGCGCCGTCGAATGAGTTCTGAAGCATTTGGCTGAATATGAGCAGATAATATTGCCTGAAACACTTCAGAATTCATCCTGCTGCTTTTGTCAGCAGTCACATCATCAATAAATACAAGAGAACCAGTTCCATTGGCAGCCATACATGCCCACGCCATGAAGCTACCACCACCATGCTTCACTGATGAGGTGGTATGCTTTGGATCATGAGCAGTTCCTTTCCTTCTCCATACTCTTCTCTTCCCATCACTCTGGTACAAGTTAATCTTGGTCTCATCTGTCCATAGGATGTTGTTCCAGAACTGTGAAGGCTTTTTTAGATGTTGTTTGGCAAACTCTAATCTGGCCTTCTGGTTTTTGAGGCTGACCAATGGTTTACATCTTGTGGTGAACCCTCTGTATTCACTCTGGTGAAGTCTTCTCTTGATTGTTGACTTTGACACACATACACCTACCTCCTGGAGAGTGTTCTTGATCTGGGCAACTGTTGTGAAGGGTGTTTTCTTCACCAGGGAAAGAATTATTCGGTCATCTACCACACTTGTTTTCTGTGGTCTTCCGGGTCTTTTGGTGTTGCTGAGCTCACCGGTGCGTTCTTTCTTTTTAAGGATGTTGATTTGGCCACACCTAAAGTTTTTGCTATCTCTCTGATGGGTTTGTTTTGTTTTTTTTCAGCCTAATGATGGCTTGCTTCACTGATAGTGACAGCTCTTTGGATCTCATATTGAGAGTTGACAGCAACAGATTCCAAATGCACACTTGAAATTAACTCTGGACCTTTTATCTGCTCCTTGTAAATGGGATAATGAGGGAATAACACACACCTGGCCATGGAACAGCTGAGCAGCCAATTGTCCCATTACTTTTGGTCCCATAAAAAAGTGGGAGGCACATATACAAACTGTTGTAATTCCTACACCGTTCACCTGATTTGGATGTAAATACCCTCAAATTAAGGCTGAAAGTCTGCAGTTAAAGCCCATCTTGCTTGTTTCATTTTAAATCCATTGTGGTGGTGTATAGTGCCAAAAAGATTAGAATTGTGTTGATGTCCCAATATTTATGGACCTGACTGTACATATTGAATACAGGTTAACAAATATATTCAAGAGTTTGTTGTGTTATTCCCACCCTGCTGCAGCCAGGTGATGAATAGCTTGCTGCAGCTTACTTCAGCCTACTGCATTGAAGTAGACTGAAGTAAACTATAGTAAACCACAAATTTGCTGATTGTTTTATTTTAATGGTACCAAGAAAGTCCTTTATCTAGTCTCTAGGGTTTTTTGTTTAAAAATATGAATGCAAGTTACATGTTGATCTTCTGAGTAAATAAAAATGGCATTTGGGTACCTGCCACTGTGGTGCAGCGCAAGCTACAAAATCATAAAAGGGATCTGACACCAATAGCTGGAAAAAGAGGAGCTCTAAACTCAGACATTTGGCCAAGCTGGTATTGAGCAAATGGGCGTAGGGTGACTGGATGACATTTTTTTATTCCATTCCAGCAGCTTAGGAAAGATGGCTTGGATTATGCACATCCTTCTTTAGGTCTTGAACTGCAACTGGGAGTACGCCCCTGAGATATCATAGTGCAATTCTATTACTACAATAGTAAAGAGGCTCTTCTGCCAAATACACAAAAAAGTCTATAACTCACCATAGAGGTGAGAAGATACAAATATTTAATGACTTGTCTCTTACAACTCTAGCCAAATGGTGCACACTCACTCTGCATCGCCAGAAGAATCGTGTACCCTACTGTTGGGGCTTCCCGTTTTGACTCAGAGCCTCAAAGGATGGAACCCAGAACACCATCAAAGATCTTCAAGAAGGAGAAGCTTTCTTTAAAAATGTGGGAATTTCTCCTCACTCAAATGAAGCAATGGCTATGCTATTTCCTAGACCACCTCATCCAGCAATCACACTAAGCAAGATATGGACACTGGCTAAGTCCATGGTGAAGAAACAGCCTCAAGCATTTCAACAGTCCTCCCCACCCAGGCCCCCTACCTCAGACTGTAGAATAAGTGAGCTGAGATGTGTTTTACTTTTTGGCTGCTAGGTTAGCATGCTTATTTATCGTTTCCTTTGGGGACCCTTATGAGTACCCATATGGTTTTGGTATTTATCTGTTAAGGTTATACTTCACCAATTTTATATGATAGGCAGAGAGTGACCTCCACCCCATCTTTGTTATCATCATGTGTATCCCTATATGTGTATATCTCAGGAGCCAATAAGGATGTTTCCATGGGCTACTGAGATATACACTCACCGGCCACTTTATAAGGTACACCTTTTCAATGGCTTGGTAACACAATTTGCTAATCATACAACTATATGGCAGCAACTTAATGTATTTAGGCATCTAGACTTGGTGAAGACAACTTGTTGAAGTTCAAACCAAGCTTTTGAATGGGGAAGAAAGGGGATTTAGGTGACTTTGAATGTGGCATGGTTGTTGGTGCCAGACGGGCTGGTCTAAGTATTTCAAAAACTGCTGATCTACTGGAATTTTCACACACAACCATCTGTAAGGTTTACAGAGAATGGTCTGAAAAAGAGAAAACATCCAATGAACGGCAGTTGTGTGGACGAAAATGCCTCGTTGATGTCAGTGGAGAATGGGCATATTGGTTTGAGATGATAGAAAGGCAACAGTAATTCAATACAACCAAGGTATGCAGAACCATCTCTGAGTGCACAATACATTGAACCTTGAGCAGACAGGCTACAGCAACAGAAGACCACACTGGGTGCCACTCCTGTCAGCTAAGAACAGGAAACTGAAGCTACAATTCGCACAGGCTCACCAATATTGGACAATAGAAGTGAAAACATTGCCTGGTCTGATGAGTCTCGATTTCAGCTGTGACATTCAGATGGTAGGGTCAGAATTTGGCTAAACAACAGGATTGCATTGATCTATCCAGCTTTGTATCAACAGTTCAGGCTGCTGGTGGTGGTGCAATGGTGTGGGGGGTATTTTCTTGGCATACTTTGGGCCTCTTAGTACCAATTGAGCATTGTGTAAATGCCACAGCCTACCTGAGTATCGTTGCTAACCATGTTCATCTCTTTATGACTACAGTGTATCCATCTTTTGATGGCTACTTCCAGCAGGATAATGCACCATGCCACAAAGCTCAAATCATCTCAAACTGGTTTCTTGAACATGATAATGAGTTCACTGTACTCCAATGGCCTCCACAGTCACCAGATCTCAATTCGATAGAGCACCTTTGGGATGTGGTGGAACAGGAGATTTGCATCATGGATGTACAGTCCACAAATCTGTAGCAAATTTGTGATACTATCATGTCAATATGGACCAAAATCTCTAAGGAATGTTTCCAACACCTTGTTAAATCTATGCTACTAACAATTAAGGCAGTTCTGAAGGCAAAGGGGTGTCCAACCCAGTACTAGCAAGGTGTACCTAATAAAGTGTCCGGTGAGTGTATGTTGCTCTCAGGCTTTTGGATACTGTTCTCATTGTCAGTTTGGTCTTGTCTAGATCATGAGTATTTCATTAATTTTATGTTTTGGTTTATAGATTGATATTGCTGTAAATCTTTGTGCTATATACTTACAGACCAGCCAGTCCTTCCTTTTTTAGTCTGATACGGGTAGTATCACTTAATGTGCAAAGTTTAAACTCCATCTGAAAGACATTGCTTGCTTTAAGGAATTTCTTGATGTCATTTTAGCACAACAACACATTCCCGTGATGGGAGCTCATTTAAATTTGCTTCAAAATATTTCCCTCATTATTTTGTTGCTTCAGATCCCTACAGAAAAACTGGAGTGGCAATCTCAAATAAACATACATGCCCTTTATGGGTGGCCTATTATACTCTCAACCCTTACTGTTGATTTGTTATGCTTGACTATAGATATGTGGGTACACAGCTTACTAAATGTGTATGCCCCTAACTCTGGCTCATTCTTTACCCAGATATTGGATAAGATGAACCAGTCTGTTCACACATTTACCATCATAGGTGGAGATTTTAATTTGGCAATGTCTCCATCTAAAGACCGTCTGGCCCTTCCTGTAAATTTATTGTTTAACCTATTTAAAGCCTTACCTAAACTGAATAGTGGGTTACATTAGTTTGACTCCTGGAAATTCAACCCCTCCCCCATACACAAAATGGTTTATATTTTTCTCTGCTGCCCATAGAATGTAATCTAGATTAGATAAGTTATCAATTTCTGACCCATGGAGCCATAGGCAGAACATTATGATTAATTAAATAGTTAAATTAAAAACATCTATAATATAGAAATAATGAGACATTGAAAACTTGCATTGAAATACAATTGGCCACGGCCATTTATTAAAATTATTGTTTTTAAAATTACTTGACAAATGGGATATAACCAATTTATATGGTTTGGCCAAAAAGCCCAAACCATCCAATTACCACAACTTTATGTAATCCAGCCAAAAAGCTTGAATTACCAAAAACATACAACCATGAAACACATCCCATAAACAAATAGGCCGTGACATCCCAGAAATAAGAAATACAGGGGAGGGATAGCTCTTCTTCCTCTGCTCCCACTGACTGGCTTATTAACCACTTAAGCCCCGAAAGATTTTACCCCCTTCCTGACCAGGGCCTATTTTGCGATTCGGCACTGCGTGACTTTAACGGACAATTGCGCGGTCGTGCGACGCTGTACCCAAACTAATTTGACGACCTTTTTTCCCACAAAAAGAGCTTTCTTTTGGTGGTATTTGATCACCTGTGCGATTTTTTGATCATGTGCTGTAAACAAAAAAAGAGCGTCAATTTTGCAAAAATAACAATATTTTTCAAATTTTTTTATAGGAAAATTCCCCAAAACAAAAAGTAAAAATCAAATTTTTTTAACATTTTCGGCCAATTTGTTTTATGCTACATATGTTTGGTAAAAAAAATCGCAAAAAGCGTATTTTGATTGGTTTGTGCAAAAGTTATCGCATTTACTAACAAAGGGAAAGATTTTTGTCATTTTTGTTGTTTTTTTTTTTAACGCGTAATGGCGGCGATCTGCGATTTTTTTTTTTGCGGTACTGCGACATTGCGGCGGACAGATCGGACCCTTGACTGACATTTTTGACACTTTTGGGGTTACCAGTGACATTTCTACAGTAATCAGTGCTATACATATGCACTGTTACTGTAAAATTACACTGGCAGTGAAGGGGTTAACTTATTTTGAGAGGGAGGGGTTATGTGTGTCCCTAGGGGCGTGATTGGCTGTGGCTTGACATGTAGGAACAGTGATCAACGGTCCTACATAGTAGAACTGTATGATCACTGTTTCTACACAGGAGAGAATGACAGGCGGCTTGTTTACATCAGCCGCCTGCCTTTCTCCCTCTGCACCGACTATCGCCAAGTGACCGGCGGACATCGGGTCCGCCGGTCACACACGTGGGGGGGTCCGTGACCACGCAGGAGCGGGAGCGCGCCTCCGGGGGCGTGCGCTCGCTCCCTAGACCCTCACAGGCTAACGACGTAGTACTACGTCGCTCTGCCTGTGAGGGACTGACTGCCGACGTAAATAGTCATGCGGCAGTCAGCAAGTGGTTAACGGTTATTCTTCTTCTTTAAATAGGCAATTTCTTGACTCCAAGGTCGTTGTTTTGTCATCCTTGACCAATCCTATGTAAGTATTTAACTGACCAATAGCTAACAATAGATAATGTCCAATCCTGTTTGTTATCCTATCTACTAATGTCATGCCATGGCCCCATATATGTGAGACAGGTACATTTTGACCTGTCTTCCATTTTCATTACTCCAATTTCTGGCTAATGCCTGTCCCAAACATGCCGTTGGAGGCTTAATGAGATGCTCCTTTCTTATGGTGATATCCAAGAGCAACTATCTAAGACTCTGGAAGAATACTTTAGTTTGAATACAGGAACAATAACCAAGGTGTCCACTCTGTGGGAAGCACACAAGGCATTTTTTAGAGGTCAATGCATATCTGCTGATACTCATTCAAAACGAGACTGCTTGTACAATGCGTAACTTAATGCAACAATTTCTCAAGGCAAAATCGCATGCCCCTGAGTGGTCAGCTTATTACGTAACCGAACTAAGGCAGATGATGTGACTAAAAATGAAAAACAGCTTCTTTGGAGCAAACAAAAATGTTATAAATATGTTTGGCTTTATTAACCACTTCCCAACCACCCGCCGCCTTTTTACTGCAGCAGGGTGGCTCTCCTGCGCAAACCGACGTAGACCTATGTCAGTCGCATGCGGGAAGCTAGGGGTCTCGTCCTCACTCGGCCGCAGGGAAGCCGATGCACGGGTCAGGCGGTTCTGATTGCCACCTGACACCTGCAATCGCTCTCCGCTGAGGGAGAAGAACAGTCAGCTGTTGTAAACACAGCTGACTGTTCTTCTCCCAGAAATGACCATAGAGCCCATGTGATCCTTCGATATAGGATCACATGTCTCTATGGTCATTTCAGAAGCCACGCTGCCCACAGTTAGAATCACTCCCCTAGGCTCACATTTAACCCCTTGATCACCCACAGGGTTAACCCCTTCCCTGCCAATGGCATTATTACAGTAACAGTGCACATGTTTAGCACTAAATTACTGTAGTAATGTCACTGGTACCCCCGAAAGTGTCAAAAATGTCATTTAGGGGGTTCTGATCTGTCTGCCGCAATGTCGCAGTCCCGCAAAAAATCACAGATTGCCGCTATTACTAGTTAAAAAAAAAAAAAACAATAAAAATTACATAAATCTTTCCCATAGTTAGTAGACGCAATAACTTTTGCGCAAACCAATAAAAATACGCTTATTGTGATTTATTTTTTTTACCAAAAATATGTAGCAGAAAAGAAATTGGTCTAAAATGTTAAAACATTTAGATTTTTACATTTTTTTTGAGAATGTCATATAGCAGAATGAGAAAAATTTGTCACTCTTTTTTTGTTTATAGGGCAAAAAATAAAAATCGCACAGGTGATCAAATACCACCAAAAGAAAGCTCTATTTGTGGGAAAAAAAGGACATCAATTTTATTTGGGTACAGCGTCGCACGACCGCGCAGTTGTCCATTAGTAACGCAGTGCTGAATCGCAAAATAGGGCCTGGTCAGGAAGGGGGCAAATCCTTCTGGTCTTAAAGTGGTTAAGCATGACACCATAAAGACCCTCTTCCTTGCTTGATGTGCCGTAAGGTCAGCTTCTTGTACCCCATGTCACTTTGACTCCAAAAAAATATTGAATACCACAATATATAAGGAACCTCAGGTGTTCTCAAAACCCAATAAAAAATAAACAATCACGATGTTTATAAATGTATCAAAAATATTCAATTGACTATTTCTCAGAGTTTATAACCCCCCCCCCCATAATTAAAACACATAGGCGTGCGCAGGGAGTGTGCCAGATGTGCCTGGGCACACAATAGCCACTATGTGCCAATTCCCCCTATTGCCTGGGCTTCCCCCCATGTTGCACATCCCCCTACCACATTGTTGCTGGCTTCCCTCCTCTCCTCTCCCTCTGGCTGCTGGGGGGGATGTTTCAGAATGGAGAGTGGGGGAAGGGACTTGTAAATATGTTATTTTCAAGCCCCTTCCTTTTCTAAATTAACTCAGTGAATACACTCACTAACTGTGTTCATTTATAACTGAAGCATAGTGAACTGTGTTTACCATCCTTCAGTTTGTGAATGAATAGGAAGCCACTAAGCACAGTATATGTATATGTATATGTATATGTATATGTATATGTATACATAATGATACCCAATTGTTTCTATCTATGTGTTACAAAAAACTGTTGGGTTTATATGTATCAATTTATATATGCAGTTCTTTGACCATGTAAAGATATATGAAGACATGACAGTTTGATTTTAATATGCTGGTGGGTTGTGCACTGCGGTCGGGAGGCGCAGCTGCGAGGAATCAGATCTTGGTGATTGCACTAATGATCTCCAGCTGCTATGCCCCTTTATTTGCAGTCTTTCCACTGTTCCACTGTGGTTATGAGTAAGTGAATGTAATTTCGTGAAACGCGTCAACCCTTGGTCCTTGTCCGTGATGTTTTTAAGACTGGTTTTGGATTTACAGTGGTGAATAAATTCTACATTTTTAATTTATATCAGAGTTCAGTCACTGCTTTGTGTTTGAGCTTTGGAGTGCACACCTGTGATTAAAAACAATTCAAAATACTATTGATGCCACTAGCCACATCTCCTGGAAGAAGCAGCCATACATATTCAATAACTAAATTTTAGTAGTCTCTCTCTCTCTATATATACAGTATATATACCATGACCTATGCTGAGCCCAATATGCATAACGAGGCAATACCTCATTAATTGCTCTTCAGGTACAACATCACTTTTCTTAAGTTATTGTAGTACACCCCGCATAGGAGCTGAAGATGAACAGGGATACCCCACTTCTGCACAGCAAGGTACATTGAATCTTCACATGCACACAAAGTCAGAAAACACTCCGTAGCTTTGTTTTTGTTGTTTACTAGGGGGTTAAAAACTTGGATGGGGATAGGGAGTTTACAGGATGCCCACTTGACAGTAACAATAACTTCAGGGACAACTTCTGATATACAGACTCCTCTTCAGCTTTCCTCCTGCCCCCACTCTTCTGCTGATTCACTCCTGATGGAACTGACAGGCTCCTTCTCAGCTCAGTAACAGCCCATTACAGGCAGGAACTCACAGTCCCTTGAAATAGCATGTGTGGAGTGAAACAACGTTTAACCTTTCCTTCAGCTTCCTCTCTGGCCACTGATCACAGCACCACTTCTTCAGGCAATTCTAGCCCACCTGGCTGCAGCTTCCTCTTCCACCAGCCCTCCTAGCTGTCACTCTACACCAATCAACTCGAATGACTCTTTACCAGCCCATCCAGCTAACTCTCCGGAGATCTCTCAGGGAAAAGGTAGAAGACTTAAGCTCACCATTGTCTTCAAGGGAGACTAGCTACATGTGGCAGTCTCCCCCTTTTGTTAGTCCCTACAAGTGTTGAATTACTCACTCTGTTGAATTACTCGCTCCTGTTCTTCCAGGAAAGCCTCCTCCCTTGTGTCTTCGGCAGGATCCTTCCAGCACCTGAGCCCTGTCCCAAGGCAGGACACCCCCCACCCCCAGACTAGAGGGTACTCCTCAGGGCCACCGACAGCCTCCTCAACACTGCATCTCCATTTCCCACCCGACTGCCCCTGCTGGCATGGTCGCAGTCTCCTGCCAGCCCACTCCTGGGGCCCCTAAATATTCATGGCAGCTCCTCCTAACCCCCACCCTTTAATTCTAGAAGGTTCTCCAACCTTCCAGACACCAGGGAGAGGCACAAGAGAGATGGCAGAATGAGTCATTCAGCCCTGAACTCTAATAACCCTGCCCCAATTAAGGCTCCATTCACACCCTGATGATTACAAATTGCAACACATTTCGGGATGCCTGTGCAATGCCAATACTTCTTAATGTCACCGCAATCACACCTACGATTTTTCTGCAATTGTCGCACAATAAATCACACTGCAATTGCAGCAAATCGCAACACGAGATGCTGTTGCTCAAAAGAAGCACCTGCTCCTTTTTTGAGGGTCAAGCGTTGCACGTTGCAATTTTCCACGATTGCAGCACGATTTATCGTGTGACAATTGCACCCAAATCGTGGCGCGATTGGGGTACCATTAAGAAGTAATGGCATCACACATGCATCCTGCGATTTGCCGTGATTTGGCAACGCGGGCAGAATTGCGGTGATTCCACCTGAGATTCAAATCGCACAGCTGTGAACAAATACTTAGACTCACTAGTTTACAGCATAAGTCCAGATATGGTTTGCCTTCTCTACTCTACTTCTAGCACACACAAGAAGGTGCTAAATTGTATTAATGCAAATTAAACAAATTGTTTCTTCTATAACATAAACAAAACAAAATACTAAGCAATTATTCAAAGAGCAGTAATATCTAGAAAATGCAAGGTACTTGTCTAAATCCCATCATTATGTATAATAAAATTAGCCAAAATGAAGACAGGCTATCAATCAAAAACAAGCCCTCAAAACTAGCAAAATAGTGTTGGTAAAACTGGTATGCATTGGTGTGCAAAATATTAGTAGAAGTAAATTCCAGCACTGTTTGATCACTCCCACATCGCACAGGTATATATACGTCCATACGTTTTCACTAGAAGTAATAAATCTATCAAGGCAGCATTTGAACACAATATATATTGTCAAGTCTAAGATTTGATGTGACTTGAAGTACCTAATCACTTTGAGTATTAATACACTTGTACTTTTGCTGATTTTTGAATAACTGGTTAGTATTTCTTTCCTTCTGTTTATCAATCAATTTCCCCATTTGTATGTGTGATGTTCATTTAGAAAACATTAAAGCACAACCCCAAAACACTAAAGCCCCGTACACACGTACCGATGGTCGGCATACAAATGTTCCTCTTTTCTCCCCGGGATGTCGGTGTCTGCTGAAAAGTGCAAAGACAGCACAAGGACAGCACAAGAATTTTGTCCGCCGACTGCAGAAGTGATGTCATGTAATGGTTAACTTTCCCTGTGTTTTCTATTTTCTGAGCATGCCCAGTCTTGCAAATCTGCGGTCTGTCGGCCGAATTCTGTACTGACAGGCGAACAATCGTCCGTTCTGGTGTCGGCATACAAAAATTTTCATGTTTGCAAGAAAGACTTTTGTCCGCGGATTGTGCGCAGACATCTGTCGGAGGCACCATACTAACACGCATACAATCGGCAGATCCTTCGTCCACCGACGTTTGTATGCCGACGATCGGTACATGTGTACGGGCCTTAAGACACAATCCTATTTTTTCTTGCTTTTTTTTTTTTTTTAACTTAACTGAAAGTAAAAAGACTTTCTGAGATACATAAAATGAACATTGTGTCTACCACATCACAAAACAATTCACAATAATGTATAAAAATATAGCACAGTGAATATGGGGGTAAACACTATGTAACCCACCACACTGCAATTCACTATTATGCAGCACAATTCAGAACTATATATAGCAATGTATATTACTGTTTAACAATGTATCTCCCTGAAAACACACTCAGCTTTCCCTACCTACTACATACAGTATCTCTAGGCACACACTAAAAAAAGACAGCTGAGAACACTGACCATTTTAGGAAGGGGCTGGCACTTAAAGGATAGGTTCATCTTTCCGAGCATGTTACACGTTACACCCATATTAAGGGTGTAACATGTAACATGTAACATTCTCCAGCTCTTCTTAGTATTCCATCATAATAGAAAAATAGCTTTAAAAACATTCAACCATGAAAGTTAATATTCACAAATATAGAGAAATGTCTAACACTGTAGGCTTCTGCACTGTTTACTGTCCAGGGAGAATCTTGTGTGAATGGCAGAATGAATTAGCCTATAGTGATGGGCTATTTTCTATATTGGTAAATTTTAACTCTCGTGATCAAATGTTCTTATAGCTAGTTATCTGTTAGGATCAAAAGTTAAGTAATGTCTTTTGACTAGTGTCTTTTTTCAACCTTACTAACTATGTAATGTCTGCTGTCAGAAGCGTAGCTGTAACTGGCAAGGCTGTGACAGTGCACTGTCGGCAGCCTATCCACTTCTGGACTCTATCTCGACTTGGATGACTACTTGTTCCTGGACTCGATCCCGGCTTGGATGACTACCCACTTCTGAACTTGACCCCAGCTGTTCTTGATTTGGCTCCTCTCTCTTGCTGTGCGACTATTATTGTTGCATAAATTTATCACTTTATTTTACTTGCATCTTCATGTGGTCTTCCCCTGATCTATAGTCAGGAAGTAAAATAAGGGTTGAAGTGAAAACACTAGAGGAGAACTGCTTGGTCTGTAGTCTCAAAGATTATGTCTTCTGTATTCAGATTGCCGTAGCCAGCACCTGGCTACATTTACAGTGCCTTGAAAAAGTATTCATTCCTCTTGAAATTGTCCACTTTTTATTTGGATTTTATGTGATAGACCAATCAAACCATATTAATGTGTTAGAATGGCCCAGTCGAATTCCAGACCTTAATCCAATTGAGAATCTGTGGCAAGACTTGAAAATTGCTGTTAACAGACGCTCTTTGCAAAAATTTCACTTTTATTTGTGCAAAGCTGGTAGATACATACCCAAAAAGACTTGTGCCTTCTAAGTGCAGCAGGAAACAAATTTAATATAAAGTGATAAAAAACCTGGTTGGGGAGAATTGCAGCAATTAAGATGACGGTGCTTCCACGTATTTTATATTACTTTAGATCCCTCCCGATCCCAGTGCCCTCCACCTTCTTCCGACAGTTACAATCCTTGATCTTCAAATTTATTTGGAATAGGGGTGGCGGTAGGGTAGCTTGGTCCGCTTTATTTAGGTCCAAGTGGAAGGGGGGGGTTGGGAGTCCCGCATCTCTTGCGTTATTATAGGGCGGTTCAATTAGTCCAGTTGTATCAGATCTTTAATGAAGATTACAAACCCGAGTGACTCCATTTGGAGGAGGGGGCTAGTCCAGATGTCCCGCTAAATATGTTGTTATGGCTCTCCCCAAGAGACCGAAGGGCGATTATGTGCCCGTCCTTGTCCCACTCGTTGCGGCTTTGGGATATGGCATGCAAATTGTATCCTCTAAAATCCCCCCACACTCCTGTGGCCTCACTCTTCCATAATCCTCGCTTCCCGCCGGGCCAATGGCCTTGTTAGTTCACTTGGTGGACCGACAAAGGTCTTTATAGAATTGCTTACTTTCCGGATAACAAGGGGATTAGACCGCACAGTTATTTTAAGGACAAGCTGAAGATGCCTCCTGGGGAAACTTTTCGCCTTTGCCAAATACTGCATTTCCTCCGTACCTTAATGACCGGGGAGGTAGACATTACCTCCAGAACTTTTTTTGAGAATCAATGTCTGTGTGGGGCGGAATCACGGGGGGGGGGGGGGTATAACGGCACTCTATGTGCTTTTCAATGATCAAAATCACAAAATTTCATACCAGCGGGCATGGGAATCAGATCTGGGAGAAACGATTGAGGAGGAGGACTGGACAACCTGGTCGACCTTGGTGCACAAAGGAATACTTAATACCTCCCTAGTGGAAGCCAATTATTAGGTGTTGTCTCGCTGGTACCTGCTTCCGTCCAAACTAGCGAAATTGTATCCTGGGGCCTCTTCCCTTTGTTTTAGGGGCTGTGGACAGGTTGGTGATATGCATCATGTGTGGTGGTCCTGCCCGAAGGTTCGGCGCTTTTGGATCCGGGTATTTAACCGGATCCACTCAGTGACGGGATAAAACGTCCCAAGGGCTGCGAAAACAGCGCTGTTTGCCGATCTCGATGGGGTGATCCCCAGACATCTGCGTACCCTCATTTTTTTTATCCTCTTAGCTACCAAGTTAACCATAGCACGTTCCTTGAAGTCGCCAGTCCTCAATATTGTGATGGTTAAAAATAAAATATCCTGGATCATGGTCAATGAAAAATTGACACTCAGATAAAGTTTGAGAAGGTGTGGAACCCGTGGGTGGCTTATCTACAGGCTCCTTGACAGTGGGGAGGCATGCTATGTTTGCATTGTGGCTCAGACCGGGGGGGGGGGGGTGGGCTCTTACTTTTCTCCTCTTTCCCTTTTTTTCTCTCTCTTTTTTCTTCCATTTTTCCCTTTCTTTTCCTTTCCTCTTTCTTCTCTATCCTATTAGCTTGGTTCTTTGATTGGGACAGCCCAAACCGCTTTGGACGGTCTCTTTACAGTTCATTTTCTCCCATGCTGTTCTGTTATGTGAAGAGTGCTGGCGATCGCCACTTTGAACGAATTTATTTGACACGAGATGTTATATATTGGGATTGCTGTGCATATGTATGGGACACTCTTGCACATTATTGACATGTTTGTACAATGTTGCCAGAACCTTTTTTATTTGGCTTGTTGGCTGTACAATTTCCTACTTTTATATGTTCTTTTGTAAAATCTTTAATAAAAACTATTGAACATTAAAAGTGATAAAAAACAACGTACTCACAAGGGTAAGCTTGTTAAAAAGCTTGTAAAATAAATGTGGACGTCTGTGCATCTCAGTCCTGGGGGTCCTGGATGGCGGTGTCCTCGCTGGCTGACATGGGGATTCCTGGGAGGGAGTCCGAGGCTTCCCTGGCCCGTGGAACGCAGGGGAACAGCTCCAACAGGCTGTGACGTCACTTCCTGGTCACGAGGCACAGACATAAACGGTGACGCGTTGCTGAGCATGCGCTTCTTCTTCAGGCTTTTCTCTCCTTTTTATCTCCAGAGTTGCTTCTACCTCCTCCACCAGCTGCTACTATAGTGAGCAGCATTCAGATGAAACATTTTAACTTTTCATCCCCCCCCCCCTTCCATCACACCCACCAGTTGTGAAAGTGACATTGCGAACTCTGTCTTTTGCACCAATTATTTTGTTGTTACCCAAAAATACTTGCAGCTGTATTTGCACCAAAAGGTGGTTCTACAAAAGTATTGACTCAGGGGGGCTGAAAAACAAATGCATGCCACACTTTTTAGATATTTGTTTGTAAAATATTTTGAAAACCAATTTATCATTTTCTTTCTATTTCACAATTATGTGTGACTTTATGTTGGTCTAACACATAAAATCCCAATAAAATACACTTACATTTTTGGTTGTAACATGACAAAATGTGGAAAATGTCATGGGGTACGAATGCTTTTTCAAGGCACTGTAGAATCTGATAGGTGGACATGTGAGTTATAGACCTTTTTTTGCATTCATGTGTATTTCCTTTATGCATACATGCATACAGTATGTGGAAGGAGCATGCTAGAACAACAAAATAAAACGGAAAGTTATAAAAATTCTGATTTAAAATGAAGACATTAACTATATAGTAAACAAGTAGTGATTACATCATCAACGAAAGCAGTTCTATTTTCTCATTGTCATTAGTCTAAAACTTGTGCAAAATGTGTGCCTACCTCTATCTTTTCTGCCCACGTTAAGATTGGAACTTTTCTGAAATTCTCTATCAAGTCAGTGACAACCCAGTCTATAGAAGCTTTCTTTTATAGAGGCCTTAAAAAAAAAAAAAATCATATTGTATTGTGTTTTTCTGTCAGTTAAGGTTTATTTTCCCTTTATATAGACACCAGTGTCATGTGAATAGCAATACCAGGGAATTTGGTTTAGGAACATAAACAGATGTTGCTGGAATGTACATTCTGTAAATAAAGGACAATTAATTGCAGCTGTTTCTATTTGGGGATGGAAAAGAAATAAGAGTATTAAACTGCTATTAGCGCTATCTTGAATATTGGGATTAGTATACTGCATTATAAAATAGTTTTAATGTTTCCACATAGGAAAGAAACATGTGACTGTTACTATTTGTGTTTTTTAAAGTAAGTGTTCCCAAAAAACAGAATAAAAAAAATTAACATTTATAAAATGTTTTTCATAAAATGAGACAAGTCAGGCAGAAACTAAACTTAAAGTGGTTGGTTGTAAACCCTTACATACAGTATCTCACAAAAGTGAGTACACCCCTCACATTTTTGTAAATATTTTATTATATCTTTTCATGTGACAACACTGAAGAGATAACACTTTGCTACAATGTAAAGTAGTGAGTGTACAGCTTGTATAACAGTGTAAAGTTGCTGTCCCATCAAAATAACTCAACCCACAGCCATTAATGTCTAAACCACTAACAACAAAAGTAAGTATACCCCTAAGTGCAAATGTCCAAATTGGGCTCAAAGTGTCAATATTTTGTGTGGCCACCATTATTTTCCAGCACTGCCTTAACCCTCTTGGGCATGGAGTTCACCAGAGCTTCACAGGTTACCACTGGAGTCCTCTTCTACTCCTCCATGACGACATCACAGAGCTGGTGGATGTTAGAGAACTTGCGCTCCTCTACCTTTCTTTGAGGATGCCCCACAGATGCTCAGTAGGGTTTAGGTCTGGACCCATGCTTGGCCAGTCCATTACCTTTACCCTCAGCTTCTTTAGCAAGGCAGTGGTCTTCTTGGAGGTGTAGTTTATAAATGGTGAAGGCGCCTGGTTTTAATGTTTTGGCCCTTGATGTAATGCAAATACCTGCTGCCCTTTTTTATTTTAATGGTGGTGTGCCAAAAAAAATACAAGTGATAGATAAGTGAAAAAATAGGCGCTGGTAATCAGTGATGGTGTTCCAAGTGTATTGAGGGTATTTATATATATTGTCTACACCAATCAATTATATCCATATAGATAAACCTTGTTTACCAATAAATAAATAAATAAATGGTGGACTTTAAAATCATCTATAATACCATAATGTGAACCATATCTAATAACAACCTAGTAAAAAAAAGGAACAATAAATATCTCTGTGTATATATAAAATTGGTGACTTTTTTGGTGATGATAAAATAGCAATTGGTGACTCTTGTGTTATAAAACTTTGTGTGACATAAAAACGCATGTAATTAGCAATAAAATATATAAAATCTGTGATTCATTTATATTTTTGTGCAATAGGTGAAGTAAAGTCCGTAGTGATTTGATAAAATGCTTAGGCTTCTTTCACACGGTCCGCCTCCGCAGGCGGATCCGTGTTGCTCAGCGGGGATCGATCCGCGATCCCCGCTGAGCCGGGCGGATGACAGCTCCGTCTCCGCTTGCAGAGCGGAGAGGGAGGTGTCTCAGCACCCGCTGCCCTCTATGGGGGATCGGAGGAGAGCGGACCGCTTGTCCACTCTCATCAGATCCGCTCCGCTCAGATTACTGAACGGATGGAAAAATAGGGTTTCCATCCGTCCAGATTTCAGCACAGGATCGGATGCGGATGGCAGCGGGTGTCAGCGGAGGTGACCTCCGCTGACACCCGCTGCCCCATAGAGCTGCATGGAGGATCCGATCAGATCCGCCTAAAAAACTGACAGGCGGATCTGATCGGACCGCCCGTGTGAAAGAGCCCTTAAAGTGCTTTTGTGCTCCAATATGTGCTCTTGATAAAAATTATGAAATATTTGCCTCTTACCAGATGGCTTTAGGCCACAAGGACCTATATCGCTTTTGATCCCTTTTAACCACTTGCTGACCGCCGCAAGTACATATACTGCGGCGGTCAGCCCCTCACAGGCAAAGGGACGTATATATACGTCACTAGCCTGTGAGGCTCTGGGGAGCGAGCGCGCGCCTCCGGCGGCACGCTCCCGCGTGGTCACGGACCCCCCCCACGCGTGTGACCGGTGGACCCAATGTCCGCCGGTCACTCGGCGATCGTCGGGGGAGAGGGAGAAAGGCAGGCGGCTAGTGTAAACAAGCCGCCTGTCATTCTCCCCTGTGTAGAAACAATGATCAAACAGTTCTACTATGTAGGACCCTTGATCATTGTTCCTACAGCTCAAGCCACAGCCAATCACAGTTAGAATCACGCCCCTAGGGACACATACAGCCCCTCCCTCTCAAATAAAGTTAACCCCTTCACTGCCAGTGATAATTTTACAGTAACAGTGCATATGTATAGCACTGATTACTGTGGAAATGTCACTGGTAACCCCAAAAGTGTCAGAAATGTCAGTCAAGGGTCCGATCTGTCCGCCGCAATGTCGCAGTACAGCAAAAAAAACCGCAGATCGCCGCCATTACGCGTTAAAAAAAAACAACAAAAATGACAAAAATCTTTCCCTTTGTTAGTAAACGCGATAACTTTTGCGCAAACCAATCAAAATACGCTTTTTGCAATTTTTTTTTACCAAACATATGTAGCATAAAACAAATTGGCCAAAAATGTTAAAAAATTTTGATTTTTACATTTTTTTGGGGGGGAATTTCATATAAAAAAATGTGGAAAAATATTGTTATTTTTGAAAAATTGACGCTCTTTTTTTGTTTATAGCGCATGATCAAAAAATCGCACAGCTGATCAAATACCACCAAAAGAAAGCTCTGTTTGTGGGAAAAAAGGACATCAAATTTGTTTAGGTACAGCGTCGCACGACCGCGCAATTGTCCGTTAAGTCACGCAGTGCCGAATCGCAAAATACCCCCTGGTCAGGAAGGGGGTAAAATCTTCCGGGGCTTAAGTGGAATTGGCTGCTTACAGTGTGTAGTGCCTTTTCCTGGCACTAGGTGGAAGCGCTGCAGTTTGGTTTGGGTGTATGGAAGTGACAGCTCTGGTGCTCTGTAATAAGTTACAGTTTCCTTCACAGCCCATGTAGCGTGGCAGCGGTGGCGTGCGTTCCAGACCAAAGCAGGAAATGACGTCGCTGGTTTACTCAGTTTCCGGTTTACAGACCACAATACATTTTGCGGCTATCGCGTCATAAGATTTCAGATTTCAGATTTTATATATTTTATTGCTAATTACATGCGTTTTTATGTCACACAAAGTTTTATAACACAAGAGTCACCAATTGCTATTTTATCATCACCAAAAAAGTCACCAATTTTATATATACACAGAGATATTTATTGTTCCTTTTTTTTACTAGGTTGTTATTAGATATGGTTCACATTATGGTATTATAGATGATTTTAAAGTCCATCATTTATCTATTTACTTCTTGGAGGTGTGTTTGGGGTCGTTATCATGTTGGAATACTGCCCTGTGACCCAGTCTCCAAAGAGAGGGGATCATGCTCTGCTTTAGTATGTCACAGTACATGTTGGCAATTAGGGTTCCCTCAATGAACTGTAGCTCCCCAGTGTCGGCAGCACGCATGCAGCTCCAGACCATGACACTACCACCACCATGCTTGACTGTAGGCAGGACGCACTTGTCTTTGTGCTCCTCCTGGTTGCCACAACACACGCTTGACACCATCTGAATCAAATAAGTTCATCTTGGTCTCATTAGACCACAGGACATGGTTCCAGTAATCCATGTCCTTAGTCTGCTCGTCTTCAGCAAACTGTTTGCAGGCTTTCTTGTGCATCATCTTTAGAAGAGGCTTCCTTCTGGGATGACAGCCATGCAGACCAATTTGATGCAGTGTGCAGCATTTGGTCTGAGCACTGACAGGCTGACCACCCACCCCTTAAACCTCTGCAGCAATGCTGGCAGCACTCATATGTCTATTTCCCAAAGACAAGCTCTGGATATGACGCTAAGCAGGTGTCTCAACTTCTTTGGTCGACCATGTTGAGGCCTGTTCTGAGTGGAACCTATCCTGTTAAACCATTGTATGGTCTAGGCCAACATGCTGCATCTCAATTTCAGGGTCTTGGCAATCTTCTTATAGTCAAGGCCATCTTTATGTAGAGCAACAAATTCTTTTTTAAATCCTCAGAGATTTCTTTGCCATGAGGTGCCATGTTGAACTTCCAGTGACCAGTATGAAAGAGTGAGAGTGATAACACTAAATTTAACACACCTGCTCCTCATTCACACCTGAGACTTTGTAACACTAACTAGTCACATGACACCGGGGAGGGAAAATGGTTAATTGGGCCCAATTTGGATATTTTAACTTAGGGGTGTACTCACTTTTGTTGCCAGTGGTTTAGACATTAATGGCTGTGTGTTGAATTATTTTAAGGGGACACAACATTTACACTGTTATACAAGCTGTAATCACTACTTTACATTGTAGTAAAGTGTAATTTCTTCAGTGTTGTCACATGAAAACATATAATAAAATATTTACAAAAATGTGAGGGGTGTACTCACTTTTGTGAGATACTGCATACTTTTGTGAGATACTGTATATATCATTTTATTGGCAAACTTCAGATGTGCCCTTACATGTGCCTTCTTGAGGTGGACCTTGCAGGCGCTGAATGATTTCAATCTTTGGCAGTGTATTGTGTTATCAATGGTTTATTAGAAGCTGTGGTCCCAACTGCCTTGAGATCATTCACAAGCTCCTCCTGTGTAGTTCTGGGGGGATCCCTCACTTTTCTCATGATCATCCTTACCCCATGAGGCGAAATCTTGCGTGGCGCTCCGGACCGAGGGTGATTGATGATTATTTTGTATTTCTTTCATTTGCAAATAATTGCTCCAACAGTTATCTCCTTTTCACCAAGCTTCTTGCTGATGGTCTTGTAGCCCATTCAAGCCTTGTGCAAGTGTAAAATCTATTCCCTGATATCCTTTGACAGCTCTTTGCCCATGATTTATACGCATAACAAGTTGTTATTAGGAGCATCTTCTTCAATTGAGAGGACTAATCTGTGTACTACCTGAGCACATACTGTACCCAATCTGTGGGAGCCAGAATTATTGTTGTTGGTAGGGGATGAAATACTTATTTTACTCACTGAACTGCAACTCAATTTATAACATTTATATTGTGTTTTTTCCTGGATTTTTGGTTGATATTCTGTCTCTATTATATAAAATACACCAATGATATAAATTATAGCCTCTTCATTTCTTTGTAAATGGGCAAACTTACAAAATCTGCAGGGATCAAATAGGTATTTTCCCCACTGTATATATGTTTATAAAATTTTTGTTTTTTGTAATTGATTATATTGTTTAGCACAAGTACTGGTATTGGGAGTACATCATATTGGTTTGATTTAGGCACTTAGAAGAATGCTGTACTATTTTGTTATTGATTACTATATACAGTACGTGTTTAATTATTGCATACTAGTGGTAGCTGCTCTATTTAGGTAGATATCTGTACTTTGTGATAGGAGTAGCACAGGGATATTTATTAATTAATTCATAGGTTTGAGAGGCATACTGTAGGGGCAACACTTGTTAAGACCAAGTGTAGACCTCAACTACTAACCCCAGCTGGTGGATCATAAGCAATATGCACACAGTCTCAGTGTTAGCCTGACAAAATTGCTGGCTTTACAGTTACTCTCATTCCAGCTAGTAAAGTCTACCCCTTGCACAAATTTGCAGCCTATGCTGTACCACAGTGGTGGGTCGATAGCTGAAATTTTTCTGCTTAGGAGGTCATCCCCTTCCTCTATTAGCATGTGAAAAGTAATGTCTCCATGGCACTGGAGCATGCATTTAACAGCAGGGTCCACATGCATTTAACACATGGTCCAGCAAGCATGGATGGTGATGTCACATACTGGGTGGAGGAGGCAGAAAATATGAGGATGGTTTCTTCAACACCTCTGGCTCAGGGACCCTGGTAAACCGAACAGGTGGTGTCCAGTGTGCCATTTTAGATAACAACAAAGTTGGCAGTGAACCCCTCAGATGGCAAAGTTCCTTGATAAAGTCCATTGAAGTCCTTTTCAATTGCCTGCCTTGAATTAGAAGAGGGATAAGCAGGCCCTATGCTCTAGCCCTGCTAGTTTGATTTTAAAGGCAAGAGACATTAATATATTTCTTATTGTCTATTTTCATATTAGGACACCAGAATAGGCATTGTAGCAGATCAAAAGTCTTGGGTACCCCAACATGTCCTGCTAAAGGGTGATCCCAGAATAACAACACAAAGATTTTCTAGCAAATACATTTTAACCGTGAACCAAGGTTAAATCATCCTTCTCCTGTATCATAACCCCATTAGGTGGTTAAACTCCCACCAATGCTTGTTTAATCTGAGTGCAAATAGTATAGTAGATGAAGATGATTTTTCAGAATCATAGAACCTTTGGTAAAGTGCATCTGGTTTATGGTTTTTGACCCTAGCCAGTAGGTGAAATGGAAAACAAACTGTGAAAAGAAAAGTGCCAATTTGGCTTTGCGTGGTCTCATACACTTGGGCATTCTTAGGTACTCTAAGTCATCGTGATCAGTAAATATCAGTATTGAGTGAGCTGTTCCTTCCAAAAGATATCTCCATTCTTCTAGTAAAGATTTAACTGCCAGAGCCCCCGCAGCCTTACATCATAAATTCAGTGGCAGGTTAAGTTTTTGTGAAAAAGAACGCAACTCAATCAATGGATTAAATCAATGGAGTCAATCAATGGATTAGGTCCTTAACGTTAAGACAGAACCATACCTTAGACATTTTTTATCTACTTTAGGACTGTAGATCAGAGCAGGATCTAAATAAATCAAAACAGCTATGGATGTAAACATGGTTTTTAGCTTATTAAAAACAGACTGGGTTTCGGAGGCCAATGAAAACAACTGTTTGGGTTGGTAAGCTGTGTAATCGGAGTCAGGATTCCAGACAATCCTTTTTTAAACTTCAGTTAGAAGTTTGCAAATCCCACAAAAGCGCTAAACTCCCTTTTTATTAGTTGGGGCTGGCCTAACCAAGATGGCTGTAATCATCTGGGGATCTATCTTGATACTGAGACTCCTTTTGACATGCACCAATGAAGTTCCAAAGAAGCAAAAAAAATCAGGATTTCATCCAGATGCACGCTGATAAAATGATCCATGAAATCCCTGAAAATATTGGTAACAAAGTGTTGAAAGGTAGCAAGTGAGTTACATAGTCAAAAGGGCATCATTAGCAACTCAAAGTGTCAGAATCTGGTGCAGAATTAGGCTTTCCATTTGCCATGTGCACCCAGGGCTGCTGTTAGAAATAACAAGGCCTGAAAGAGCTAATAAAATAAAATACGTTAAAATTATTATTAGTGGACACAAACACAACAAAATTCCAGCTACATATAAAAGATAAAACTGTACTGATTTAATAAATAAAGCTCTGTGTGTGTGAATGAAGTATTGGG
Source organism: Pelophylax lessonae (assembly GCF_965119305.1). Taxonomy (NCBI): domain Eukaryota; kingdom Metazoa; phylum Chordata; class Amphibia; order Anura; family Ranidae; genus Pelophylax; species Pelophylax lessonae. The sequence continues at coordinate 409,998,072 of NC_138771.1, read as the reverse complement.
CTGCATTCACATGGGTGCTTTGGCCTGTACAGTGTGAATCTGTGGTCTGTTTATGTGGCTGGATTCATCGGGAACTGTGTGGATTACTTGGGAATGTAGGTCTTTATAAATTTGGATCCTATTGATCTGGTCAGTGGCCTAACGGCTTTATTCCTGAATGCATACATAGTTCAGAGGATGCAATCTTTGTGGTTTAGGTAAGCTTGGTCTAATAATTTATGGAGATAATTACATTTCTGCCCCGGCAACTGAAATATCGTGGCCCTATTTGAACATTTATGTTGGAGCTCTGTAGCATGTATTTCACTTGGAAACCTATTGATATCCGTCTTTTGTGTTTTTTTCAGGCGAGTACCCTTTGGTATAGGGTATAGGGTCCTCTAATTTTAGGGCCTCCAATTTTACTGAGGCCTCTGTTTTACCTGAAGTGTAATCAAACAAGAATTGAGAGATGGTTCATAAAATGGCAGCTTGCATCAGTTGACCTTTGAGCAAGGCCTTATTGAACCTCCAAGAGGCAAACAGTTTAGCGAAACTAGGGAGTTACAGTAAATAGCAAAAAAGATCTGGCAATATTTCAACCAGTTGGGATTTAATGGTAGCTCAAGGGCTGCCAATTCAGCAGGCAGAGAGAAAATAAAATAGATCAATTCTGCTGTATGTAGAATGGGTCATGAATGACTCGCGTATTCTCTTTTGAAGGAATGAGGCACTCACCACACGTCAACAAACAGATGTTTGTGATGTTGACGTTTAAACCTGTTTAGTTGGGACAAGAATATATGAGGTGCATAGGATTTAGTGTATAGGGTTAAGGATTAAATTTAAGTCTCCACCTAGAATTACCATACCTTCTCTGAAGTGTCCTAGTTGTATCAGAGGAGCTACTTTTGATGGTGGTGGGTATCAGACCCCTGGCCTTCTCATCCAACTCGTGACCAAAGACCAGGCAATCTCACACCCTGCCATCATTTGCGTAACAATGCCACTCTCAGCTGCACCCGGCACACAGATTGTCCAGCTTGCGGGACCCCAATCTAGATGCCAGCAGGCTGAGAGTGATTGTCACCGGGCTAACTAAACCATTAACCCTTTCTCTGCCACCACCTCTACGTTATGATGAGCCCAGAGGACGCTTGTAATTTTATAAATACCAATTATGACTTTAGAATAATCGTCTGTAACATGCGCTGTCACTGCAGACAGAAGTGCCCAGAAGATTTATTCTATACAGTAGCGCTCTTCGAGAGACAGGTTCTTGGGCTAGCTTGCGTTAAGAGCTTGGAGACAGTTTAACACTTTTCAAAATAAGATTTAATTATAAAAAAGGTTAAAATTGGTGCAAATAAAAATATTTACAGAATCCAGCAATTTAGAAGAATAGATAAAGAATTAGAAATGAGATACTTGCATTCAAAGTCCCAAGTGTATCTTAGTTTCAGAAGCCGAACATGATCGGTCCTCCAGCTTGATGTTTTTGCTTTGATGGAAAAATGAGAACTGAGAGCTCCCTCAGCTTCCCTCTTTTTCTCTGACCCCCAGGGGGTGTCACCAGAAGTACTTGACTACTAAACACTGGGGCCATGGGCGGCCCCGGAGGCTCATAAAATGCTAAGGGACCTCCCGATTAGACAGATTTTGTAAAAGAATTACATTCTTGAAACTGATATTTTATTGTACGGCATAGAATTTCACATCCATGGACACCAAACACAGGTTATCTTGTAATAACCTCTGACCCGTAAGGCATCTGACCGCTAGCTTGTCTTCCCTAGGAGTGAACGTGATCTTGTTTGATCTTAATTCGATCTGTATTTTATGTGGCATTCAAATATATACTGTATGTCAGTATGTGCCCAAATATCATTACAGTGCCCAGATGAGTGCACCTTCCAAATCGGACCCCACTATTTAACCAGGAAGTCAAATAGTCCTTAGATGTATCCTTATTCATACTCCAGGTCCTCCTAGGAATTGTGGCTAATCCCTTCCCCTTCACCACCAGAAATCTCTCCACATCAGGAAACTCAGAGGACAGAAGCAAAAAAAAAAAAACTCCATTGTGCAAAACCAAATAGTTCTATTAAAACATTTTAAAAATAGCACTCACAGGATTTCTCAGTGAAATAACTTTAAATTAGAAGCAATTCATGAGTTACAGCTGGTAGGTGGAAATCCAAAATGGAGTTCAAGCTCTGCCCTATGTGATGATGTCACAAAGCTCCACTTGAGCATAAAATATAAAGGCTAGGCAAATGGCATTGAGCAAACATTTCCCAAATGAACCCGTAAACCATTCCCCGATCAGGCGGGGATTGCATTGGCAACTACCATCTTGGATAAAGTATTAATATTGGATTAAGTATTACACTTCGGCTCAGCACTATCTAAAAAGCTATTCTCTATCCCTTCACAGGTAATCTATGCTGCTTTCAAAATCCACCTTTAACTGAAATAGAATCATTGTTTCTAACTTGCTCAATGGTAATCTATGCTGCTTTCAAAATCCACCTTTAACTGAAATAGAATCATTGTTTCTAACTTGCTCAATGGTAATCTATGCTGCTTTCAAAATCTACCTTTAACTGAAATAGAATCATTGTTTCTAACTTGCTCAATGGTAATCTATGCTGCTTTCAAAATCTTTACCTCTGTCCATAGAACACTGATGTTTATTTTGCTTTCTCTTGTCCATACCTAAATTATGAGCTGTTCTTATCTTTATTACTCTGCCATTCTGCTCTCTTGCTATTTTTTGTAGTCTGTCTTTGGTGTGAGGAGTTTATTCTGTCAGCCATGTGTCCCTCCTATCCAATCCTAATTGATTAATTGGCAATACCTCCACCCAACTCAGTATATATGTAAGCCCTTTCTAGGGGATGCACAGACAGGGGTTGCACAGGCGGGGATTGCATTGGCAACTACCATCTTGGATAAAGTATTAATATTGAATTAAGTATTACACTTCGGCTCAGCACTTTAGCGAATGCACAAAGCATACAACTGCAAGTCAACAGACAGACTACAGGTGAGCTGAGTCTCTATACAACTTTTCCATCTCACATTCAGTCTACTTCTCAATCTCACCACCCTGTATTATGCAATCCCTTATTCTCCTTCACATGTTTGCATCCTCTCTCCTAAAACTCTCTCTCCTTTACCCCTCTTCTCCGCCCCACAGTTTGTATATATCACCCTAACTCCTATCCTCACCTTTACACTTCACTCATCAACTCCTTCTGATTCTGAACCCACACACCAATAAAACCTCCAGGACACTGAGATGTATCCCCTCTCATAAATCATACTCCCATATCACCCATAAATCATACTCCCATATGCCCGCTCTGTTTGCAACAAACTCACCTCTGTCCATGACCTATTTATCACAAACTCCTTCAACCTGCTTGCAATTACTGAGACCTGGCTTCAAGAATCTGACTCTCCTTCTCCTGCTGCCCTCTCCCATGGTGGCCTCCTGTGGACTCACTCTCCCAGGCCTAGTGGACGGAAAGGAGGTGGGGTTGGAATTCTGCTTTCCCCTCAAAGCATTTTTCAGGTTCTTCATCAACCCCCTTCCCTGTCTCTCTTCTCATTTGAAGCTCACTGTATTCGTCTATTTTCTCCAGTTTCGTTGAGAATTGCTGTGATCTATCGGCCTCCTGGACCGGTATCAGGCTTCCTTGATGACTTCTCTGCCTGGCTACCCTACTTTCTCTCTCCCGAAATTCCCACAATCATTCTTGGAGACTTTAACATCCCTGTTAATCTTAACACTCCTGCTACTTCTAAACTTTTGAGCTTAACCTCCTCTTTTGACCTAAAACAATGGACACATGCTTCTACACAATCTAATGGCAACAGCCTTTGACCTCATGTTCTCCTACCTATGCACTCCTTGCAACCTCTCCAACGTTCCATTCCCTCTCTCTGATCACCACCTCATTAGTTTCAGTCTCTCCTTGTCCTCCTACTTACCTTCCAACTACCGAACAATTACCCGTAGAAACCTCCGCCATCTTAACCCTTCACTTCTTTTTTCTGCTACAGATTGTCTCTTCAGCACAATCTTATCCATTTCCTGCCCCAACATGGCCACTTCTGTCTACAACAGTTCACTGTCATCTACCCTGGATGCTTTGGCCTCACTCACTACACACAGAATCAGGCCCGACTGCTACAACCCTGGCAGACAGACAATACCAGAAGCCTCAAAAAACGCAGTTGCGCTCTTGAGCGTCTGTGGCGTAAGACTAAGACACAGCAAGATTTCAGCCAATATAAATCTGCCCTCCAAAAATACAGTTCCTGCCTCCACACTGCCAAACAGACCTTTTTTATCACTCTCATTAACACCCTCTCACACAGTCCCCGTCAACTCTTTTCTACCTTCAACGCTCTACTTCATCCTCCATTACTTCCACCCACTAACTTACTCACTGCCCAAGAGATTGCCAATCACTTTAAAAATAGGATTGATACAATTCGTGAAGAGATCTTTACACTACAGATATCTCCCTCACCTTACACACCTTGTCCTCCTGCACAATCAATACTTCCCCACCTAACTTCCTGCCCCCTGGACTCTGTTCCTTCTCAAATACTACGGTCACCCTCTGACTCTATCCTACACTCTTTAACTCTTATCTTCAACCTCTCCCTCTCCACTGGCATCTTCCCCAACTCTCTAAAACATGCGCTAGTAACTCCCATACCAAAGAAAGCCTCACTAGACCCCACCAATCTTAATAACTTAAGACCCATCTCCTTACTCCCTTTTGCTTCCAAACTCGTTGAACGTTTAGTCTACAACCGCCTGAGCAAGCACTTTATTGAGAATAACCTCCTTGATCCCCTTCAGTCTGGATTTCGCCGGCAACACTCCACAGAAACGTCTCTCCTAAAACTTACAAATGACTTACTAACAGCTAAAACCAATGGTCACTACTCAATACTCTTACTCTTGGGCCTCTCTGCTGCCTTTGATACTGTTGACCACCCCCTCCTTCTCAAAAAACTCAGTTTGCCCGGTTTCCGTGGCTGTGCTCTCCATTGGTTCGAATCTTACCTATCTCACCTCACCTTCAGTGCCACTTACAATTCCACTTACTCCCCTGCAACTGCTCTTACTGTTGGGGTCCTCCAAGGTTCTGTCCTTGGACCGCTACTATTCTCAATCTATACCTCCTCCCTGGGTCAGCTAATAGCCTCCCATGGCTTCCACTACCATTTCTATGCTGATGACACCCAAATCTACCTCTCTACCCCTCAGCTCACCCCATCAGTCTCCTCCCTCATCACTGATCTACTAACAGACATATCAGCCTGCATGTCTCACCACTTCCTCAAACTGAATCTATCTAAAACCGAGCTCATAATATTACCTCCTCCACGTGCCCCATCCCCGGAATTCTCTGTCAAGATCAAACATGCCAGGGTGCTAGGGGTAACCCTGGACTCTTGTAACGCTCCTGCGTTTCATGTATGGTGTGGATTTTCAGCTGCAGAAATATTCCACTTCAGTAGTCATGTAAGAGAGATGCTGAGATACCATTCCCAACCTCAATGACTCATCATGTGTGGAAGGTCTTAATTCAGCTAGTAAATACACACACTCAACAAGCTGGTTCCTAGAGTGACTTTATGTATGTAGTAACACAGTGATGAAGATTTAAGAGACAGGTTGAGTGGAGGTGGTAGGTGACAGACACTTGAAGGTAAGACAGTAGCAGATGGATGCAGGTAGGTTTAGCAATCATGTATGGTAGCAGATGACAGAGTAGCAGGTGGACATACAAGAGAGATCAACCCAGTGCAGGAATAAGTAGCAGTAGCCTTAAGAGCTAGCAATCTAGATATGCAGATGTGATAAATAGTCTTTACTATGCAGAGCTAGATAGTGTAAGCTTAGTATAAGTTTATAGAGGGTTCCCCTGCGGGGTACTTAGCACTAATAGCAATACAGCCGAAGGTTGGTTCAGGAGGAGCGGATGATCCGGAAGCGGGATGCAGGGATCAGCGCAGCGAGGTTCCGTCAGCGAGGTATGCTTGCAAGCACGAAAGCTTCAAGCCAAGTTAGCATCCAGGTAAGGGTGTTTGAACGAACACATGTGAGTGAGAACCGGCGATTTAAATAGCCATCTAGTCCGGCGCTGAGTGATGACAGCTTCAGTCTTAAAGGTGTATGCGCACCTTTCCAAAAGAGAATGGTGGGGCGCATACACTTGTGAAAAGAGTAATTTAGGGTACCAAAGGTACTGGAACATTACAATACCCCCCCTTTAAGGCCGGCTCCTGAAGGCCTCTGGAGCTGGTTTGTCTGGGTATCTCACATGAAAATTGCGGATTAATCTAGGGGCATGTATTTCAGAGGTGTTTAGCCAGGTATCGTCTTGGGGCCCATAGTCCTTCCATCTAACCAAGTACTGAAGTCTTCTTCTGTAGATACGAGAATCCAGAATCTCTTTTATCTCGTATTCTTCTCCACCTTCAACTTGTACAGGAGGCGGAGGTGGAATATTAGGCCTTATTCCTTGGTCCGGAACATGGGGCTTCAGTAGCGACACATGGAAAATGGGATGGATTTTTAGGTCTATTGGCAATGTAAGCTGTACTGCAGCTTTTCCAATAAGTTTTTTGATTGGGAAAGGTCCCAAGAACAGAGGTCCAAGCTTTTTGCTAGGGATCTTCAGTCTTAAATTTTTTGTTGAGAGCCAAATGAGGTCCCCGATAGTGTACTGTGGAGAAGGTCTTCTGCGAAGATCATAGTACTTCTTTTGTTGACTGTGAGCGTGTGCAATGGTAGTATTTAATAAACCCAGAGAATCCTTTATTTGGGTAAGATAGTCTAAGGCTACTGGGTTGTTTGAAGGAAGGATGCGTGGTGGAAGAATAGAGGGATGAAACCCATAGTTCAAGTAGAACGGACTCTGCTTGGTTGTACTGTGGGTTGCGTTGTTGTAGGCAAATTCTGCCAGAGGGAGAAGATCCACCCAATCATCCTGTTGGTAAGAAGTGTAACAACGTAAATACTGCTCGATGCATTGGTTGACTCTTTCAGTCTGTCCGTTGGTCTGCGGATGGTAAGGAGAAGTGAGCTTCCGCTCGATCCGTAGTATGTGACATAGTTCTTGCCAGAACTTAGAAATAAATTGGGATCCACGGTCAGAGAGAAGAGTTTTTGGGATACCATGTAATCTAAAGACATGTTTCATCAGGAGTTCTGCCGTTTGTTTGGACGAAGGTAGTCTGCGAATAGCAATGAAATGTGCCATCTTTGTCAGATGGTCCACTGACACCAAGATGGTATTAAATCCTTTGGAAAGAGGCAATTCTACGATGAAGTCCAAGGACAAAACTTCCCATGGAGTTTGGGGTATTGGTAGACTGCATAGTAGACCGGATGGTCTCGTAGTGTCAATTTTGGACCTGGCACAGACATTGCATGAAGAGACGAATTTTTGTATAGATGTTTTCATGTCAGGCCACCAGAATTGCCGGGAAATCAAATTAAGAGTCTTTGTCATACCCATATGTCCTGCCATAGGCACATCATGAGATAATTCCAAGATCTTGGTGCGTAGGGTAGGTGGTATGTAAAGTTTGTCGTTGTAGTAGAGGAAGCCTTCTGCATCAGTATTTAGTTGTGGTGGGGGTGAATCCAAACTTATACCATGCAAAACCTCTTCCTTCAAGGAACGGACAACTCCAATAATGCGTTTGTGAGGTATTATAGGAACGGAAGGGATTTCAAAGTAGTTTTCTTCAGTTAGTCGTGATAGTGCATCCGCCTTTTTGTTCTTATCTGCAGGTGTGTAAGTCACTAGGAAGTTAAACCTTAGAAAGAATAGTGACCATCGTACCTGTCGGTGCGAGAGAGTTTTGCTAGTCTGAAGATATTGGAGGTTTTTATGGTCCGTGTATATAATTATTGGTAATTGGGTGCCTTCAAGTAAATGTCGCCAATTCTCCAGAGCCAATTTTATAGCAAGCAGTTCCTTTTCACCCACGGGGTAATTTATCTCGGGACTGCTTAGGGATTTAGAAAAAAAGGCGACTGGATGAAGTGGTGAAGTGTGGGTTGGTCGTTGGGAGAGTATTGCTCCTACTGCCATGTTTGACGCATCTACCTCCAGAATGTATTGGAGGGATGGGTCTGGATGGTGTAATATGGGAGCGGAAGTAAACCTTGTCTTTAACAAGTGAAAAGCTTTATTGGCTTCTTCTGACCATTTGAATGGTTTTTTTATGCTAGTGAGCTGTGTGAGGGGTCTCACAATAGCAGAAATGTTTTTAATGAACTTCCTGTAGAAATTTGAAAATCCCAGGAATCGCTGTAGCGCCTTGCGTGTGGTTGGTGTAGGCCAATCCTGAATGCAGGATATTTTACTCATGTCCATCTCGATTCCTGTTTTGGATATGATGTAGCCTAGAAAGAGTACCTCGTCTTTATGAAACAAGCATTTCTTCAGTTTCACATAAAGGTTATGTGCAAGCAATCACGATAGTACAAGTCTTACATGTCTTATGTGTTCAGACAGGGATCGTGAATATATAAGTATATCGTCCAGATATACCACAACACAGACATCTAGTAAGTCTTTAAAAATATCGTTTATAAATCGTTGGAAAACTGCAGGGGCGTTGCATAGCCGGAATGGCATCACAAGATATTCAAACAATCCGTATCTGGTTCTGAATGCAGTCTTCCACTCGTGTCCATCACGGATTCGAATGAGATTGTATGCTCCTTTCAGGTCCAATTTTGAAAAATAGGTAGCTCCACGCACCTGCTCAATGAGCTCAGGGATAAGTGGTAGAGGATAGCGATCTTTTATTGTGATAGCATTCAATTTCCTGTAGTCGATGATAGGTCTGAGACTTGAGTCCTTATTGCGAACAAAAAAGAGTCCTGCTGCTGTGGAAGAAGTGGAAGGTCTAATAAAACCTTTTTCCAAATTCTCATCCAAATAGGTTTTGAGATGGGAAAGTTCATCCTGTGAAAGAGGATAAACATGACCGAACGGCAATTTGCTATTTGGGAGTAGATCAATGCTACAATCATAGTCTCGATGAGGAGGCAATGCTTGAGCATTTTTCTCAAGAAAAACCTCAGAAAGATCCTGATAACATAGTGGTGCAATCTCATCTGTCACCATAGACAGAATCTTCCCGGAAGACGGGAGGTTACACGTATCCTGGCAATAGCAAGAGAGGAAGGCCAAGGACCGTTCCTTCCAATCCATGGTTGGTTGGTGTGTGTGTAACCAGGGAAGTCCCAACACAATGGGAAAGTGGGGTGAAGGTATTAAATCGAAGGTAGTAGTCTCCCTATGAGACTCGTTAATAGTGACTAGAAGTGCTTGTGTCTGATCGGTGATCGGACCAGAGGATAACGGAACACCGGTAATAAGACTTACTGAGTCAGGTTTAAGTTTAGAAATAATAGGAATTTTATTTGAAGCAGCAAAACATATATCAATATAATTTCCACAAGATCCTGTGTCAATCATGGCCTTAGTAGTAATCCTGTTCTGGTCCCACTGTAATGTCAAACAAACAAAAATGTAAGGGTTAGTGAATGAAGTTGTCAATCCCCCTAGGAGGACATGTGAACACTCACCCTTCTTTTTGTTGACTAGGGGACAGACATTTATCTTGTGATCCGGGGATGCATAGTACAAGCAGAGATTTTCATATCGTCTTTTGGCTTTTTCCATAGTTGATAGCGGTGGGCGTATGGTTCCTACCTCCATAGGAACGGGGTTAACGGCCGGAATCCGAGAGGGAACGGATAATGGCATTCCCATTTTCTCAGCCTTTCTTTCTCGTAGTCTTCTATCTATGGTAATACTGAGTTGTATTAATGCATCCAGGGTTTTTGGTAGATCCGCTCGGGCGAGCTCGTCCTTAATGGCTTCTGATAGGCCAAGCCTAAATTGGGTTTTCAGAGATGCATCATTCCATTCTGAATCAAGGGTCCATCTCTTGAATTCCGTGACAAAGTCTTCTACAGGCCTCCTTCCTTGTTTCAAGGATCTTAATTGAAGATCGGCAGTACTCTGCCTATTGGGGTCATCATATAGGCTAGTGAGTTCTGCTAGGAACAAGGCATAGGAGTTGAGAAGCTGGTCGTTTTTCTCAAAAAGAGAGTCTGCCCAGGCTCAAGGATCACCTGTTAGGTAAGAAATAATAGTACAAACCTTAATGTGATCAGTAAGGTAGGTACGAGGTTTTAGCAAAAAAAGTAACTCACATGCGTTTTTAAATTCGCAAAATTTTTTGCGATCGCCTGTAAATACCAAAGGGGGATTTATCTTGGGTTCAGGGGACTGAGCAGAGGTAAGTTGTGTCAGTCTAATTACCTGCTGCGACAGAGCCTGATTGTCTTCTTTTAATTCAGCAAGTGCGTGTATTAACGCAGTTACTTGCTGTTTTAATTGTGTCACCTGAGTGGTTATTTCTGCTGAATCCATTTGTGGGTTCGTTCAATCTGTAACGCTCCTGCGTTTCATGTACGGTGTGGATTTTCAGCTGCAGAAATATTCCACTTCAGTAGTCATGTAAGAGAGATGCTGAGATACCATTCCCAACCTCAATGACTCATCATGTGTGGAAGGTCTTAATTCAGCTAGTAAATACACACACTCAACAAGCTGGTTCCTAGAGTGACTTTATGTATGTAGTAACACAGTGATGAAGATTTAAGAGACAGGTTGAGTGGAGGTGGTAGGTGACAGACACTTGAAGGTAAGACAGTAGCAGATGGATGCAGGTAGGTTTAGCAATCATGTATGGTAGCAGATGACAGAGTAGCAGGTGGACATACAAGAGAGATCAACCCAGTGCAGGAATAAGTAGCAGTAGTCTTAAGAGCTAGCAATCTAGATATGCAGATGTGATAAATAGTCTTTACTATGCAGAGCTAGATAGTGTAAGCTTAGTATAAGTTTATAGAGGGTTCCCCTGCGGGGTACTTAGCACTAATAGCAATACAGCCGAAGGTTGGTTCAGGAGGAGCGGATGATCCGGAAGCGGGATGCAGGGATCAGCGCAGCGAGGTTCCGTCAGCGAGGTATGCTTGCAAGCACGAAAGCTTCAAGCCAAGTTAGCATCCAGGTAAGGGTGTTTGAACGAACACATGTGAGTGAGAACCGGCGATTTAAATAGCCATCTAGTCCGGCGCTGAGTGATGACAGCTTCAGTCTTAAAGGTGTATGCGCACCTTTCCAAAAGAGAATGGTGGGGCGCATATACTTGTGAAAAGAGTAATTTAGGGTACCAAAGGTACCGGAACATTACAACTCTGCACTGTCCTTTCAGGCTCCCTGTCCAAATCATGCTGCCTTAACCTCCGCAACATCGCTAGAATACGGCCCTTTTTAACCAGTGACACCACCAAGCTTTTAATTCACGCCCTGGTTATCTCTCGCCTCGGCTATTGCAACTCCCTCCTCATTGGATTACCCTTACATAGATTATCCCCCCTTCAATCCATAATAAATGCTGCTGCAAGACTTATCCACCTTACCAACCTTTCAGTGTCCTCCACCCCTCTCTGCCAATCCCTTCACTGGCTTCCACTCACCCAATGAATAAAATTCAAAGTGCTAACAATAGTTTACAAAGCCATCCACAACTCTGCCCCCAGCTACATCACTAACCTGATCTCAAAATATCAACCAAGCCGCTCTCTTTGGTCCTTCCAAGACCTCCTGCTCTCTAGCTCCCTTGTCACCTCTTACAATGCTCGCCTCCAGGGTTTCTCCAGAGCTTCTCCCATTCTTTGGAACTCTCTACTCCAATCTGTCCGACTGTTCCCTAATCTATCCATCTTTAGACGATCCCTGAAAACCCTTCTCTTTAAAGAAGCCTACCCGGCTACTAACTAATAACACTATTTCACTTGCTCCATCAGCCCATCCCCCACAGCTATTGCCTTTTGTATCAATTGACCCTCCCTTTTAGATTGTAAGCTCTAACGAGCAGGGCCCTCTGATTCCTTTTGTTCCAAATTGTATTGTAACTGTATTGTCTGCCTTCATTTTGTTAAGCGCTGCGCAAACTGTTGGCGCTATATAAATCCTGTATAATAATAATAATAATAATAATGTCCCTAAACCTTTGTTCCTTCCTTCCTCCCTAACATGGACTTTATGTCCCTCTTAATAGGTAGCAAGGCAAAGACCTTTTCTAAACCCTTTTCTAGACCCTAGCAACTCACTGTGTTCCTAGTGGCTGCCATCACGAAATGTAGAGAGCACCAGAATGAAGTCTCAGAGTCTGCACGAGTATACACCATCTTAGATGTGTGTCAAGGCTTTCAGGCTTCGGTCTTAATGTTATTTTGAAGTTAAATTTTGTAGGAGTTTCTTATCAAGTTACAATAAATCAGGGAGGGTTATTACTGTTTTTTGTAGGCCAAGGAATAATGTGCAAAAAAAAAATAAAAAATTGGAAGTACCTTATTTTATTTGAGCCTTCCAGTGTTTTGAATTCAGCTGCTGTTATGTTTTTCTAAAGGGCGCGGCATGCTTTACATACATTGTAAACAAATTATGTGATGCCAGAATATGGTGTCATTAATGCTGTTCCTGAGAATCATACTGTTCTGTAACCCAGCATGAAGCTTAATTTAACCTCTTCCTGTCCGATCAATGTAGATATGCGTCCAAATGGGAGTAGCGCCGTGGCGGGCGGATGTGCTGGTAGGTACACTCGCTTCACCCACTCGTTCACATGCAAAGGAGCACATGATGGCATGATCTTTGACCACTGTGTTCACCAAACACAGCAGATCACAGATTAGGGTACAGACCAGCTGTGAGTGGCCCTGTACCATGGTGTTGCTATGAAAAACATAGCGATTACAATAAATAGTAGTAAACAATGACTGCCATTCATGATGCCATTGTTTACTACTGTGACTTCTATGATTGGTTACAGCAACCATATGGCACAGGGCCAATCACAGCAGCCCTGTACCATGTGAGAGCTGTGGCCAGTCACAGCTATCAGAGTAGTTCTCAATAGTTGCATAATTGCAGCCAAACATTGTCAGAAATGATTGCTTACACACATCATGGCTGTATAAGCATTCACAGTGTAAAAAGAAAAAAAACTTGATCACCCCCCAGAGCAGTACTGTGTCAATATGGTGACACTGCACTGCTCTGGTCACGGTATGTAAAAGAAAATTATAAAAGTACAGTGTCACTATGGTGACGTTGTACTGCTGTGATATAGATCACATCAGATCACTGCCACAGCAGTACAATGACCAGTGCAGTCAGTCAGGATCCCTAATGACCACTGCACCAGTCAGTGTTCCTAATCACTGCTGCCCCCTCACAGTGTCCCTAATCACTACCCCATGAGTCATTGTCCCAGATCACTGCCACACCAGTCCCAGTATCCATAATTAGTGATGGGCCAAACACCCCCCTGTTCAGTTCGTACCAGAACTCCTGAACATGTAAAAAATTCGGACCCGAGCCGCAAACTCTATTAAAGTCTATGGGACTCGAATCTGAATAATCAAAGTCCCCATTTTGAAGGCTTATATTCACATTATTGGCCATAATGTATGGTATGGAGGCTTGGGTCCTGCCCTGGGAGACATGGATCAATGCCTTCTTTTTTTTAAAGATTGTTTTAACAGGAGCAGAGATTTTAATGATGCTTAAAATGAAACAATAAAAATGAAAAATTCCTTTATATATAGTGCCTGGGGGGTCCCCTTAGTCTACCTGTAAAGTGGCACATCGGTATTGTGTATAGAGTCTGCTGCAGCAAAACTGACATATATAAAGAAAAAAAAAAAGACATTTAAATTGATTTTCCTTGCTGCAAGCCATTGCTGGCAATACAAAAATGTTTAAAAAAAAGTGGCGTGAGGGTCCCCCCAATCCATACCAGGCCATTATCTAAGTATGCAGCCTGGCAGACCAGGAAAGATAGGGACGAGCAAGCATTCTGAACCATACCAGACCATATACCCTCAACATGGAGGGGTGCTTGGGGGCAATTGGGGGCTCTCACCGTATCCATTCTCCAAAACAAGTGTCAAAAAGAAAAAAAAACACACAGTTTTTGACAAAAAAACAATGTTCCCTGATATAGATCCATGGTCAATCATGACGCCCTCGCCGCACCGTCGGACCCTAAAAAAGAATTTAAAAAAAGCTTCACCTGCAAGGAAGGCTAACCACCATCTGTTGGCTCTGCCATCAGACAGTTCTTAAGGTAAAGGGGCAGCAATCACCTGGTGGTATCACCCCCATGTGAAATCACCAATTGGTGCATACTGGGTCGGTGACGTCACTTGGGATTGTGCCATCAGTTGACATTGCCAGGTGGCCCCACCGCTTACCTATATAAAAACTATCAAGCTCAAGTGGAGCTTTTTTATTGGGTCCAGGCATGATGTGGCAGGCATCATGATTGACAATGGATCTACATCGGGGAAACATTGTTTATTATGTTTAATAAAGGAAATGTCAAAAACTGTGTGTGTTTTTATTTCTTTTTTTAGACTTTTTTGATGAATGAGTAGGAGTCCAATGTACCCCATAATCATTCACATGAGGGGGGGGGCTTCCATATTCCGATAAGCCCCCTGCCCACAGCCCAGCCCAGAGGTGCTTGCCCCCATAAACATGGGGACAAGGTGCTTTGGGGTGGGGGAGATAGCCCCTCCCTGCCCCAAACCACCCCCCCAATGTTGAGAGCATGTGACCTGGTATGGTTCGGGTGGGGCGCTCGCTCCCCCCCCTTTCTTGGTCTGCCAGTCTACATGCTCGGATAAGGGCCTGGTATTGAATTCACCATTTTTTTTTTTTTGGTGTGGGGGGTTCCCCTCAAAATCCATATCAGACCCAAATGACCTGGTATGGATGGGAGAGGACCCCCTACATATTTTCTTTTTTTTTTCCACACTTTTCTTTTGTCGGCAATGTTTTTAGTTTTCATTCAGTTGCCCGTTAACAGCTGGTGACCCATCCGTTGATAAGGATGCAGTGGCCAGCTTCCAGGCCCACTCCTTAACAACCAGCTTTTCACTGTGCCATGTTTGGGCAAAGCCTTCCACCTGACCAGCAGTCAGGAACATTGATTCTGCCAATCAGGGCTTAGAATGTACTGTGAAGCAACGAACAGTGATGTTTGGGCCAAAGTTATGCTGGGTCCAAACCGCTTGCCCAACACTATCTGTAATCACCACCACACCAGTCCCAGTGTCTCTGATCACTGTCATACCATCCCCGGTGTCCCTGATCACCATCACATCAGTCATGGTATCACCAAAAAGATTTGTTCACATATGCAATGCTTATTTGCATTTGACAGGCAATGAGAAGGTGTTGTATCACTTCCTCACCACCTACTTTAACCCCTTGGACCCAGCACAATTACCCCCTTTCACGTGAATGGGTTACAATTGGAGGGTGTGCAGGGAGTATAATTTCTGCCATATCTACGAAGCAAAGCATCACAACTATGGCAGGTGTACACCCCTGGCCACTGCCTATGCAGTTAAAGGGAGTCATGGTTGAAGGGTGGTAAAACTGTGGCTTAACCACAAGGTTTTTTTCACTCCCCCCCCCCCCAACTTCACGTGTGAACGAGCTCCAGTAGTGCAGCCAGTCACAGCTTTCTGATCACCACTACACCAGTCACAATATTGCCAGACCAGTATAGCTAGAATGAGTACTTCTGATTGCCATCATGCCAGAACAGTGCAGCAAACAACAGTTTTCCTGATCACTGCCACACCAGTCCCAGTGTCACCAGAACAGTGTATGCCAGCAACAGTGTTCTTTATCATGGCCACACCAGTTGCAGTGTCACCACATAAGTATAGGGCAGCAACGTTGTTCCTGATTGTTGCCACACTAGTCTCAGTATCACCAGACCAGTTTAAGTTAGCAGCAGTGATTCTGATTGCTGCCACACTAGTTCCTAGTGTCACTAGACCAAAAACCTGCAACTATGTTCCTGATTACTGCTATGCAAGTTCCACTGTGAGCAGGCCAGTGCAGTCAGCAACAGTACTCCTGGCCACTACCACACTAGTGCAGTGTTACCTCTCCCTGCTGCCTGTATCAACCGTGGCCTTTTTATTGACCACATTCCTGCCTTTTTACTTGGACCATGCATGTGTCTGCCCCTTGAAAGCCCAAAAGTGCTTCCTGAATTCTGAGTCCCCCTCAGTGGCTAGGCTGTAAAAAAAGTCTCACACTTGTGGTATCGCCATACTCAGGAGGAGTGGTAGAATGTGTTTTGGGGTGCAATTCTAAGTATGCCTATGCTTTAGGAAAGTCTTATTGACAACTTTGTGCAAAACAAATTTGTTTCCTGCATTTTCCAAAAACTTGAGGCAAAAAAAATTACATTCTAAAAAAGATTCACTACGTCTTTCAAAAAATACCTTGTTGACTTTCCAACATGAGATAATTTTGTGGGTGTTTCTCCTGTCCTGATGGGTAGTCAGGAAATGAGATGCATAATTTATGTTTCTTGAAAGTCCAAAGGAGTTCCTTGGATTTTGGGCCCTTTTATCCATCTAGGCTATGAAATTTTTTTTTTACACATGTGGTATCCCCATACTCAGGAGGTGTGTTTTGGGGGTGTAATTGTAAGTATGCCTATGCAGTGTGTGAGAAATAACTTGTTAAAAGGGCAGTTTATGAATAAAAAACAATTATTTTTTTAATTTCTTCATTTTCCAAAAAAGTGTGACAAAAAATACAACTTAAAAAAAACTTACTATGCCTTTTACTAAATACCTTGGAGACTTTCTAGTTGCCAAAACGGGGTTATGTTATTTGGGGGTATTTGTACTGTCCAGCATTTTAGGGCCTCAAGAAATGAGGTACATCGGGATTGATCAATTTTCAAATATAAATACCATAGACACAAACTAAATAATATACACTTAATTGGGTTATTTGTACCAAAGAAATGTAGCAGAATACATTTTGGCCTAAATTTACGAAGAAATCATTTATTTGCTAATTTTTTTAACAAAAACTAAGAAAAATGTTTTGTTTTATTTGTACACATTTTTGTTTTTTTTTTCTTTTATGTAGCAAAAAATTAAAAACCCAGTGCTGATTAAATACCAGAAAAAAATGATTTAAAATAATATGGGTACATTGTTGCATGACTGAGTAATTGGTATTCAGAGTTTGACAGCACTGACATCTTAAAATGGCCTGGACTGGAAGGGGGTGAAACAGTCTGGATTTGAAGTGGTTTGGAAATCTCTGAAGCAAGTGGAAAATGTTGGTGTTTTTCCCAAGTGGCCATCAAAGTTTCATAAAATTGAGGGTCCTCTCCCAGCCAGATGGTATTTATACGTTGTTTTCCATTGGTAAATATCTCCTTTGTCAGTGCTCAGCCCCCTCCATGCCCTTTGTTTGTCAATTCTTGACTATAAGCCCTCTAAATGGACAGCACTGTTTTTCTTTTTACCTAAAAAATGTACTGAAGGTGATATTCTCTTCAGAGAGTGCAGTGCTTGCTGAGCCTGCAGGGTTTGGTTTTGAGTCAGTGGATGTTCATTCACAAGGTATTGGTATAAGTTTTATTACCTTTAAGTGCCCAAGGAGCCATGTTCTTTTAATGTGCTACTGTCCAAACAACAGTCTATTACTGAGAAGAAAAGGACCTAAAAAAATGAGCAGGTGGAAGGCATGCTTTGTTTCTTGCAAACACACCTAAAATCACTGTTAGCGATCAGCTTTCATAAAATCATAAAACAAGTCACACTTCATTTTCTAGCAAATTGTTAAGATTCTCTCCCACTTCAGAAAAAGGTAAAACAGGCCAAAAGTTAATTCATAGGCATACTTTAGCTTCTATTCTTTGCCTCCTACACATTTCCTTTTGAACATTTTCAAAGGAATTTGAACATTTGGAGGTGTTTGTTATGTGTTGTACATTCACAATGGCTTGCTACTGTACATTAAAATACTTGGAACAAAAGCCAAAACTGTTTTTCTTTAATATTCAGTATTCCAGTAAATGTTTTTTTTTTTTTTAAGTATTGATCATGTCCCTTACATACACCCACCAATCCAAATAATATTCATGTCAACATGTCCCCATCAGTCTACAGATACAGTATTTAACCCTAACAATGAACTCTTTTTCTCCCTTTGGTCTGCTAAATATACTATTGAAAACATTTTGTTATATTTGTCTGTATTTAGTTTTTTCAGCCAGAAGTCCATTTAACTTGTAGCACTCTTTCCCTGTTTTGTAATGTTATCTGCCCTCTCCAGTTCTCTCTGTAGACTAAAAAACACCTACCTACTATATTTTGAAGATGAGAAAGAGAGGTGTTCCATAGTCCAGAAATTCTTCATATCCAAGTTTTACAATACTGCTCCACTATAGTACATGTCTTCCACATCTAGAAACTAGTAGGCTGCAATATATTAAAATGTTGTTCTTGGATTTACTGTACATACATTTTTTGTGCATTTTTTGCTAACTGCTGTTGGCTGTCTAAAAATTGCATTGTCTGCTAGCTACAGCGGTGTCTAATACATTCTGGAGATGAGAAAGAGATGTGTTCTGTAGTCTGGAGATGCTTCATGTCCTAGGTTCACAATGCTGCTCCTTCATAGTACATAATTTCCACATCTAGAAACTCGGGGGCTGCAATGTATTACAATTTTTTTCTTGGATTTACCTACACTTTAAGTGCATTTTTTTTTTGCTAACTGCTGTTGGCTGTCTAAAAACTGTCTTGTCTGCTAGCTACAGCAATGTCTGTTTTATACTCAGGCTGGTGGACAGTCAAATTACAGCAATTCAGTATGGATCTCCATTCATGGTGGTGTCTACTCATTGCAACCAATTCTGCTGTTACAAACATAACTTGGACTAAGATATGTGACTCCTTAGAGCTATTTTGAAATTTATGCATTGATGGATTAATTTGTTTTCTGTCATTCTTTTGTTTGATCTGTATAGTTTTTTTTTTAAAACAAAAGTCACATTTCTCTCAATCAAGTCATACATGTTTTTAAACATGTACTTGACATTTAAGCTTTGCTGAGAAAATATGATAGGAATGAAAATGTGTTTAACACATCTTGTTTTATTGAGCTTTCTGAAGGTAAAGGCCCTTGACTTTTATTTATTAGAATTAAAAGCAATTTAGGGAACTATTCCACTTGCTTATTTTCAATAAGGGAGTTGAGGAGAGGTAAATGTGACCCAATTTTTCTTATTTTGAATTCCTAGTACTAAGCATTTCTTCCTACTTCTCATTACCAGCTGTTACCCATCCTTTGTCCTGTGCTTTGTACTATTCTCTGTAAACCTCTATGGAAATCTTCTGACATACAATACAGATAGGGGAAAGACTTCAGGAAAAATACTGAGTGTGGGAAATGTACAGTGGTGACTTGCCTCTAGAGTCTCTACACATGCCTCCGTTGTTGCAATTCCCATCTCAGTGTGCATTGTCTAGGGTTGAAATACAATACAATTCAATTCTAAACTTATCTTAAGGTCCCAGCTACCTTTAACTAGTATGCACAGTTTAGACATATGTATCTCATACTGTTCCAGGGTGGAGTAATAGGAGCATAACCAAGAGATGAACTACTATACAGTATGTTCACACGTAATACAGGGAATTAACTAAGCTTCCTGTGCCATGTAAGAAGTGGCATGTGCTACATTAAGACACCAGACCTGTTTCAGGTGTATGTGTGCAACCTGCACCAGTTTCCATTTTAGAGTGAAACTACAGAGTGAAATTAGAAAACTGTCACAGATTCCCGCCAGGAGTACCCTGGTTGTATTGGATGTTAGCTGTCAGAAAAACACTTACAGCTACCTCAGCAGGAGTGCTTAGGGGGAGCCTAGAAGAGGACTTCTTTAGTGAAAAAGCAGTCACAAGTCAAGTCAGCGTTAACAGGCATCTGGCCAGCGTTAACCAGCATCAAGTCAGCGTTAACAGTATTGTTCAAGTGTCTCCGTTTAATGAGCCTAGTTTAGTTCAAGGAGTATCCCACTCATCCCTCTCCTATCCAAGTTACCAAATAAATACAAAATCCAAAGATACTGGACTTGTCATTGTCTCAGTGCTCACACTTGGAGAACATGCTTAAATGTGCTGTTGTTGTTAGCGGTAACCCAGGGGGACCGATATCCAGCAAAACGGCTGGGAATTGTGCCACACACATAACAGATGAAACGTTTTAAGTGTTGAAAAAGCAAACAGTATCATACAGAGACAAAGCTAGTCCAAAAAACATTATGCTGAGGGTCCATGATGAAACATTGTGGGATTGCCCTGCGTCCACAGTGCTGGACCCTGAGCACAAGGGACAATAAGCAGCAACCTGAGCTATGCACTTTCAGCAATCTAGTAAGTACATGTATATAAAGAAGGAAGTGAAAAAAGTATAATTATGCCAACAGTCATATAAATATCTCTGTAGAATCGTAGGGAAAACAATTACAGTTTATCCCAAAAGGGGAGGCAGACTCTACATAAAGTATACAGCAAAACATCAATCAAAAAAATCAACCAGTTATACAGTATCTCTCTAACATCCACCAGCTCCGTGATGTCGTTATGGAGGAGTGGAAGAAGACTCCAGTTGCAACCTGTGAAGCTCTGGTGAACTCCATGCCCAAGAGGGTTAAGGCTGTGCTGGAAAATAATGGTGCACACACAAAATATTAATTTAGGGGTGTACTCACTTTTGTTGCCAGTGGTTTACACATTAATGGCTGTGCGTTGAGTTATTTTTAGGGGACAGCAAATTTACACTGTTATACAAGCTGTACACTCACTACTTTACATTGTAGCAAAGTTTCATTTCTTCAATGTTGTCACATGGAAATATATAATAAAATATTTACAAAAATGTGCGGAGTGTACTCACTTTTGTGAGATACTGTATATATTTAATAACCTAGGTGAATCTATTGCATGGAAATAATAATGAGCATTATTGGCCCTTACCCGTATCAGTGGTCATCACACACATGCATCAGGTACATCAACTATATTCTGACAGCCATGGAGCAAACAAACACACATAATCGGCACCTTAAATAGAAGGAGGGCCTTGTCATGTGTACTAATTGGGCCAATCCTGGGCACAGATCTGACATCAAAATCGGCTCCCAGCTGTGAGAACAAAGGAGGAAATCCCTAACAGGTTGCCTGGAGACAGCTATCTCCAAATTTCCCCCGCAGTCTTGAGCCAAAACCGAGTCCAGCCGAAAGTATGTCACCACCGGAAGTGCGGTGACGACACAACCGGAACCGGAAATTCGGCCGCCACCATTTTGGAATTTTGGCACCAGGTCTGTGCCCAGGATTGGCCCCGTTAGTGCACATGACAAAGCCCTCCTTCTATTTAACCACTTGCCAAACGCTGCCCGACTATATACGGCAGTGGTCAGCCCCTCCCAGGCAAAGCCACTAGCCTGGAAGCGAGTAGGGGGTGAGCGCGCCCCGCCGGAGGCGCGCTCCCGCCCCCACTCGTACCCGAAGAAGCCGGCGCGTGTGACCGGCGGACCCGATGGCCGCCGGTCACTCGCGATCGTCAGGTAGAGAGGGAGAAAGGCAGGCGGCTAATGTAAACAAAGCCGTCTGTCACTCTCCCCTGTGTAAAAGCACAGATCACTTGGTCCTGCTATGTAGGACCATTGATCTGTGCTGTTACA
Organism: Pelophylax lessonae; assembly: GCF_965119305.1. NCBI lineage: Eukaryota > Metazoa > Chordata > Amphibia > Anura > Ranidae > Pelophylax > Pelophylax lessonae. The sequence continues at coordinate 409,976,370 of NC_138771.1, read as the reverse complement.
CACACAGCCATATCCAATGACAGTAAGAAACACGCCCCTAGGGACACACTTAACCCCTCCCTCTCCAATAAAGTTAACCCCCTTCCCTCCCAGTGTCATTTTTACAGTAACAGTGCATATCTATAGCACTGATTACTGTAGTAATGTCACTGGTACCCCCAAAAGTGTCAAAAATGTCAGTCAAGGGTCCGATCTGTCCGCCGCAATGTCGCAGTCCCGCAAAAAAAAATTGCAGAATGCCGCCATTACTCGTTAAAAAAAAACAATAAAAATGACAAAAATCTTTCCCTTAGTTAGTAAACGCAATAACATTTGTGCAAACCAATCAAAATACGCTTTTTGCCAATTTTTTTACCAAACATATGTAGCAGAAAACAAATTGGCCTAAAATGTTAAAATATTTTGATTTTTACTTTTTTTTTTGGGGGGGGGGGGATTTCATATAACAAAATGTGAAAAATATTGTTATTTTTGCAAAATTGTCGCTCTTTTTTTGTTTATAGCGCATGAACAAAAAATCGCACAGGTGATCAAATACCACCAAAAGAAAGCTCTGTCTGTGGGAAAAAAGGACATCAAATTCATTTGGGTACAGTGTCGCACGACCGCGCAATTGTCCCTTAAATTCACGCAGTGCCGAATCGCAAAATAGGCCCTGGTCAGGAAGGGGGTAAAATCCTCCGGGGCTTAAGTGGTTAAGGTGCTGATTATGTGTGTTTGTTTGCTCCATGGTTGTCAGTTGATATACCTGATGCATGTGTGTGATGACCACTGATATAGGTAAGAGCCAATAAAGCTTATTCCTATTTCCATGCAATAGATCCCCCTAGGTTATTATTTATAAATGACTAGGTGATTGATTTTGATTGATCTTTTGCTGTATACCTTATGTAGAGTCTGCCCCCCCCCTTTTGGGATAAACTGGGATTGTGTTTTTCCTACGATTCTACAGAGATATCCCATGAACAGTGTTGCTGCAGTAACTCTCTATGAACATATACAAAGCATTGGTCTCTACACACAGGTATGTGGAATATTTGGACTTTCAAAATAGCACCTTGGACTTTTTTTAGCATTGACATTATATATGATTTTTTGGCATAGTTATACATTTTTCATTCCCTTCTTTATATACATTTCCTTATCACTAGATTGTTGAAAGTTCATTGTTCAGGTTGTTGATTCTTGTCACCTGTGTTTAGGATCCAGCACTGTGGATGCAGGGCAATCCCATAGTATTCCATCTGATGGATGGACCCTCAGCATAATGTTTTTTGGACTAGCTTTCTCTTTGTATGGTACTGTTTGCTTTTTTAGCACTTGGTATGTTTCATCTATTTTGTGTGTATACATTTCTTAATATATGTTATATCTTTAGAAAATCCAATGTGATACCAACGTTCATTATCCCCCTGGGGAAGACTGAATAAGTTGAAACGCGTCTGTGTCCTGGATGAGGACTATTGGGATTAAATTCTGATATGCCAGAATATTGTAAAGACCTTGATGTTCTGTGTTAGATGGGTTTCATCTTCTTTATCTACTCCAATTTGTGGGAATGTTTTTTTTAGTATGTTGCTTCAATAAAAGCTTCAAATTTTACTCTTTTGTATGTTCCTTTGGGCATCGTTCAAAGTTCTCTTCCTTCCCCTCTTGGCCTTTGTGGTGTGTAGTTCATAGCAATTTGGGATGGATACCACTGATATATTAATCTCATGTTTGCATACCCACTAGATTGATAGTTGAAACCAGTGTCTTGTTGGAGGGATTTTGCATCTCTCTGTGGCTTTCTTTTGTGTGACTCTCCCTTTTTTTATTCTTCTCCTTTCCTGCTGTTTGTGTGTTCAATTTAGGAAATCTATTAGAAAGGAAGTCAGCTTTGTACTGGCATTCTGCCACATTTGAAAGATCCATTCAGGAGGGATACAATCCCAAGGGACTAAGGATCCAGATATTTCCAAATGTTCCCCATGTCTCTGATGAGTTCAAGGAGAAATGGGAGGAAAACCTAAATTCTTGCACCAAAAAAATGATGTCTTTGCTCATTACAGACTATAAACAATAAATGGACAAGCTTGATGGGGAGCTTCTCCTGATGACGTCACTCTGATGAAACGCGTAGAGCGTAATCACGTAATTTCCGCTACCTTGGAACGCATATCCGGTGTTTGGAACGCATCGCGTTCCGGAAGTATACCGCAAACGAGGAAGTTGCGGTCTCTATACCATTTTATGCACGCTTACCTGCTTTTTATGTGAGTACCGTTTTTATTTAATAAACTCAGAATCTTTACAATGCTTCACTATATGAGGCTCTTCTTCTTATATATGATCTGGAAATTGCCACAAACATATGATGGGATGCTGAGGTTGTATCGATTACATTGACACATACACTAAACATATGGTAGAGATGATCCAATAGAACCACTGAAGCCACCGGTACCTGGGCCCTGTCTGGCAGAAGGAAACCTCTTATAACATCAAGCTGATTACCCCTGTAGGGGTATTGAGCTCTGGTGAGTGCAGGCAGAATTGAGAGGGGAGCACTAGTTTCCTCACCCGGCACATTCCATTTGGATCACGCCGAGATTCACCCATCAATTTTCTCTGGAATTCTATTTCACCAATTAATCACTTTGATGGACTTATATTGCCGTATTCAACTCAATTAATTTTTCGAGTCACTCTGATTCACTTGTTTTGCCACCCTATAGTGCAGGTCTCTGCAAATACAGTGGGGCAGGCCGCACTAAGTCACCTTATACTTAATACATGTGTGGTTCTTTATATATTTGTCTTTTATATATAGCTTTATATGAAATTAATTATCACTACGTCACTTTATTATATAGTTATTGCTCACACTAGTTTTCGTTCAATATCACTAGCTTTGTGCTTACCCACATAAATTATTTCTCGTATCTGCTGGTACTTTCACTCACCACTTGTTGAGATATTTGGGATATTATTTATTTTTTATAATATATATCTGTCACCTTCCACTGAGCATCTTATATTTATTTATATTTATATGTATATTTATTGGCATTACATCATACCTATCAACTAATAATTTATTGTCCATATCAGGAACCAACACGTTTATTGCACTATTTGCACTTTTTAATATTTATTTATTTATACTATTTGTATTCATTGTGATGTGAGAAGTGATAATACGATCATATGTGCTTTGAAATATCCTGGTTTGAAATATCAGTGACAGGAAGAGAGAGGGGGCTGACACGGAGAGAGGGAAAGGGGGTGACAGGGAGAGAGAGGTGGCTGACACGAAGAGAGTGAAGGGGGTGACAGGGAGAGAGAGAGAGGGTGACAGGGAGAGAGAGGGGAGGTGACAGGGAGAGAGAGGGGGTGACAGGGAGAGAGAGGGGGTTACAGGGAGAGAGAGGAGGGGGTGACAGGGAGAGGGGGGGTGACAGGGAGAGAGAGGGGGTGACAGGGAGAGAGAGATAGAGAGGGGGTGACAGGGAGAGAGAGGGGGGGTGAAACGGAGAGAGAGAAAAAGAGGGGGTGACACAGAGAGAAAGAGAGGGGTGACACAGAGAGAAAGGAGGGGGGTGACTCAGAGAGTCAAAGAGGGGGGTGAGAGAGAGAGAGAGAGAGGGGGTGACAGGGAGAGTGAGAGGGGGTGACAGGGACAGGGGGGGGTGACAGGGACAGAGGCGGTGACAGGGAGAGACAGGAGGTGACAGGGACAGGGGGGGATGACAGGGACAGAGGGGGGAGTGACAGGGACAGAGGGAGGATGACAGGGACAGATGGGGGGTCACAGGGACAGAGGGGGTGATAGGAAGACAGGGACAGAGGGGGTGACAGGGAGAGTGAGATGGGGGTGACAGGGAGAGTGAGAAGGGGTGACAGGGACAGAAGAGAGGGGTGACAGGGAAAGAGGGGGGGTAACAGGGACAGAGCAGGGGATGACAGGGACAGAGGGGGGATTACAGGGAGAGACAGGAGGTGACAGGGAGAGGGGGGGTGACAGGGACAGAGGGGGGCGGGTGACAGGGACAGAAGAGGGTGACAGGGACAGAAGGGAAATGACAGGGACAGGGGGTGACAGGGACAGAGAGGAGGGTGACAGGGACAGAGGGGGGGGGGTGACAATGACAGGGGGGGCTGACAGGGACAATGGGGGGGCTGACAGGGACAGAAGGGGGGGTGACACGGAGAGACAGGAGGTGACAGGGACAGGGTGGGATGACAGGGACAGAGGGGGGGTGCCAGGGACAGGGGGTGACAGGGGCGTGGGGATGACAGGGACAGGGGGGGAGTGACAGGGACAGAGGGGGTGGATGACAGGGACAGATGGGGGTCACAGGGACAGAGAGGGTGACAGGAAGACGGGGCAGAGGGGGTGACAGGGAGAGTGAGAGGGGGGTGACAGGGAGAGTGAGAGGGGGTGACAGGGACAGAAGGGGGGGACAGGGAAAGAGGGGGGTAACAGGGACAGAGGGGGGATGACAGGGAGAGAGAGGAGGTGACAGGGAGTGAGGGGGTAGGTGACAGGGACAGAGGGGGGTGACAGGGACAGAAGGGGGGTGACAGGGACAGGGGGTGACAGGGACAGAGGGGGGATGACAGGGACAGTGGGGGGGTGACAGGGACAGAGGAGGGTGACAATGACAGAGGGGGGGCTGACAGGGACAATGGGGGGGGGGCTGACAGGGATAGAAGGAGGGGTGACAGGGAGAGACAGGAGGTGACAGGGACAGGGTGGGATGACAGGGACAGAGGTAGTAGGGACAGAGTAAGTCTGGTCACAGTGCTCATCTTACTCACTCAGTTCACCATGTAGCTGCTGGCTGCCTAAATTAAACTTTCCCGCCCACACATCTCCTTCACATACAGTACGCACGGGCTGCACTGAGTGTGTGGACGGGCACAGGGAGAGAGAGGGGGTGGGAGAAGGCAGAGCAGATCCCATTCCTGGAGGGGGGAGCTGTTCACTGGGCTAAATGTAAGAATGAAACACACACACACAGCCACAGGCTGAACGAAGGAGCCACACTAGCAATCGCTATGGAGGCAGCTTCGGCCGGGGCCCCCCCTTTTCCGCACACCCGCCCAGAATCAGCCCTGTCCTCAAGATACCCTCCCTCCTCCTTTTTTATTTATATGAGAAAGAGGTTAGAAAACTTTGTAAGAAACCCTTCTCTGCCTGGTAAAGTAATAGTAAAGCCTTGTCTTTTTGTTTTGAAATAAAAAAACATGTCCCCTGCCAGTGCTTCTGCCCCCCCCCCCTTCCAAGCCCTGTTCTGAGTGTCCCCCGCCCCCACTTCCACCTCACTGGCTCTGATTGACAGCAGCAGGAACCAATGGCTTCTACTGCTATATCTGAGCCTAACAGGAATGAGAGACCCAAGAGAGCCTCCGTTCTCGTGCACATCGCTGGATCGAAATTTAGGCTCAAGTGTGTTTTTAGAGGGAATTGCGGTAAAATTGCACAAACATAATGTGGGATGCCTGTTGCCCAAGTCTCTTCTTTTGGGTGACAAGCATCCCACTATATGTTTGTGTGATTTTACCGCAATCCCTTGGGTGACAATCACGGCAAAATCGAGCCCTGATTAGGGTGCCATTGAAAGAAACGGGGGTCGCAAGCGCGTCCCGTGTTTTGCAGTGATTAGGGATCACGTGCAGAATCGCATTGATTCCGCTCACGATCCGTAACGCCATGATGTGAACGGAGCCTAAACCTTAGCCAACATGATTGTATGACATATGACTACCTTAGCATTCTACAAGATGTGTTTGGGTGAACAGAAAGATCTCATACCTTATGTATCAATTTAAGCATACCTACCAGAAAATGGGACAGAGACTGTCTGTGTATATGAGGTGTCCTAACAAGATCTTAGACTAGCTCTTGTTGAAAGTGGGACTAGTAACAGAGACATTCAATTTGGTCATTGTTCCGCAGGTCTTAAAGGGGGCAGAGTCTTTGGACCCCATTGTGATTCAGTTGAGGACATGAAGAGACAATGAAAACCTGAATTATCCTGAGCTGAAAAGAATAGTAAGAGAAGAAGCAATGTTAGAAAGTAAAGGGAAAGAAATTTGATAGATAACATTGATTAAATAGTCACACTGAAGACACAAGCATGTGTAAGGGCTACTGAGTGCAGGTATCCAGCAACAGCAGGAATGCCCAGTTCAGTGTAGCTAAACTTAATGATTTAAGTAAGTTTTGTTATAATGAAACAAAGCCCATCCAACACAAGAAACAGAATACACAGCAAAGTGGTTATATACTGTACATGAACCATAAACCAGGCGACAAAATACTTAATGAACAACCTAACTATAATACAATATATACAAACACAGATAAACAGGGCAAGGAGATAAATATGGAAAGAGGCCGGAACTGAGATCAGGAACAAGGAGAGCAGATATGAAGTAGCAGGGCACAAAATGTAGGTACTGGAACAGAAGCACAGCAGAAATCCGGGTCAAGTTCAGGAGCAGCTCATCAATAACCAGGGAGAAAGCACATACAGGTAAAACACTGAGCCAGTCAAAGAAGTTAGGGAAAGAGTTATATCTTTTCTCAGCAGTCAGCTCACTCAGGTGAGACTCAATACGATGATCAGCTGGCTACTGGGAGACACCCACTGGTGGCCACTGGAGTTACACCATTCTGCTCTGGAAACCAGTGCCACCAGCAGGTGATCTGATCTAAGGTGTGTCAAATAATGGAGATTATGACCCTGTTAGTAGTAGGAATCAAAATACAATCTGGGGAGAATGTGCTGGGGCCAACTTAGATGGAGGTGGCTCAGGTTACTTCAACTAGGAAATCAAAAGGCTCATTGATCTGATATAACTGAGGGGATGTTAACAACTAAAAACAGCACTACAGAAAATGCAGACAGTCAATTGAAGAAGAAAGAAAGCCTACAGAATTTGCAAAGAAACTCCAGATTGCACCAGTAAAGCAGCCACCAGGGTACTCAATCCCAGCAGTCCCAACTCAAGAAATTGTATGAAAAAGAAGAGGCACCTCCTTCCACTTCTAGTAAATGCCCAGATTAACTGGTAGGCCCATCTACTGTGTTGCCCATTTAAGGAGAATGCATTTACATGAGAACCGTTCTTGATTTAGGTGCCCAAGCAACTCTGCTGTACCAATATTTCTATGACCAACTCCTCCTGAAATGCCTGCCAGCTACCTGGTGACTGAAGAAGAGAGAGAAAGTGTTACCTCAGTGAAGTTAAACTGGAACACACTGGGACCCTACATTGTATAATAGGCAGACACAAAAACTTCTGTTTCAGTTGGGAAAACAGGAAATGAAAATGAAATGCAGACCATTTGAAACCAGCTGATAGCCCAATATCCCAGAATAAAAATAAAAACAATTCCAAGACCAGCTTCTGAGCTGATTTTCCAACAATGAGTTTTACATGGAGTGCTCGAAATGTACTCAGCATTGCATACGTCTACAACATGACAAACTTTTCAAAGAGTTATTTTGCTGAATTAAACTAGGAGATTTGAATTATCTAGGGTTACATTCATAGTTACATAGTTTGTGAGGTTAAAAAAAAACATCGGTCCATCCAGTTCAACCTATGATGTGTGTGTGTTTGCTGCTAACCATACATTGTATACCCCTGTATGTTGTGGTCTTTAAGGTGCCCATCTAATAGTCTTTTGAAACTATTGACGCTCCCCGCTGACACCACTACCCGTGGAAGAGAATTCCACATCTTTACTGCTCTGACAGTCAAGAACCCCTTACATAGTTTAAGGTTAAACCGTTTTTCCTCTAGTTTTAGTGAGTGGCGACGTGTCTTATTGTATTCCCTTTCTCTGAAAAGTTTGTTCCTTATGCTAGGGTCGCCAGTACAGTATTTGTACATTGATATCATATCCCCCTCAATCGTCTCTTCTCCAGGGAGAATAAGTTCAGTGCTTGTAGTCTTTCCTCATAGTCGATGCCCTCCATTCCCCTAATTATTTTTGTTGCTCTTCTCTGGACTCTCTCCAGTTCCAGCACGTCCTTAATGAGGACCGGTGCCCAGAACTGGACAGCATACTCCAGATGTGGCCGGACCAGAGTCTTGTATAGTGGTAGAATAATTTCTTTATTTCTGGAGTGAATCCCTTTTTTTATACATGCCAGTATTCTGTTGGCTTTGCTTGCAGCGGCTTGGCATTGCATGCCACTGCCAAGCCTGTTGTCCACCAGTACCCCCAGGTCCTTTTCCATCTTAGAATCATCCAGAGGTTTCCCCCCCAGTGAGTAGCTTGCTTTCTGGTTTCTGGCCCCCAAGTGCATTACTTTACATTTCTCAACATTAAACCTCATCTGCCATGTAGTTGCCCACTCCATTATTTTGTTCAGGTCCGCTTGTAAGGTTTCCACATCCTGTATAGAAGATATTGACATGGCATGCTTAGTCACTCAAGAATATCAGAAACCCTTACACATTTCCTTTCATGGCAGTTCAGAAGAAAAGTGGTTCTATCAGAATGTGTAGTGATTACTGTGTCTGTAACAGAAGAACCATTCCAAATCAATACACCACCCCATGACTAAAGGACACACTTTAATATTTGTTGGGAACCAAGTGGTTTAGCGTCCTGTGCATACCATCAGAGCACTATGCACCCTGAAGACAAGGGCAGGACTGCCTTTATATATGTATAAAGCTAGGCTTAAATTCGTTTTAAAGAATACCCCAAGGCTTAACCATATCTTTTTCAACTTTTCTGATGCTGATGGAGGGAATAGTTGATGATATGAATTTGATAGAGGTACTGGCTTATTTGAATGAAGTTTTGGAAGAACTCTAGAGTAATGCTTGGGAAAAGTGTTAACCTGACCTTATGAGGGGCTCAAACTTTCCCTGAAGAAGTACTCGTTTTATTAGCCATTTGTCATCTACCTGAGGCACATGATCTCCACTAAATGTGAAGCCATTGCCATCTAGCCAATGATCCAATGATTCCTAGGGTTCTGCTCCTGCTACAAAAGATTTGTGCAAGATGTCACCAAGATAGCTCACCCCCTCAATAATCTCTTAAAGAATTAGGGAGAGGAAGATGATTCAAAGCTGTTTGACCAGACTTAAGAAAAAGGGCCTATAAAGGGCCTACAGAATTGATACCCGAAGAGTGGTCTGACCAATGTGAACAGACCTTCCAAAAGCTAAAGCAGAGTTTACCTCATGTCTCCTGTCTTAGACTTTAATGATCCTACTCAACTTATGAATTGCATGTGGATGCAAACAGTGAGGAACCCAACATAGTATTTTATGTAGAGCATGATGTGCATGTGAGACCAATTGCTTATGAGCTGGCATCTCACTCAGACAGAGAAGATATATTCTACCCACAAGCTGGCGTTCTTGGCTCTAAAGTAGGCAGTCATAAACAAGTTGAAAGATTACCTGTATAGAGCAGAGTTCAAGGTTGAGATAGACAACAATTTGCTCACTTAAATTCTTACCACTGCCAAGTTAGATGCCACTGGTTATTTGTAGCTATTGTCCTGTCTTAAAAGCCACACAACCCTGAAGCTCCAGCAAAAGAATGGAAGGGATAAAGCTAATGCTGGAAGAAATCCAAGCCCTTTGCTAGGGAGCCGAACATCAAGCCTGTTGACTGATGGACCAAGGTCATTAGGGCTGCTGCAATAGGAGCCCCCAAACTTTACTGCAATCTGACCCAAGTGAGAGAAAAAGGCCTGTCCACCCTTAGAAAAAATAAAATCCCCTCTATCTAGTGGAATTAGCTGCAATTCTGTGGTGGATTGATTAAAAAAGGCCCCTACTGATGATCCTAAGAAAAAAGGGCAGCTGTTGCTTTCTAAAAAACATAGGAATATAGTGCTAGCAGTTCTGCCTGATGTCATCTGGGATCAGAAAAAGAATTTCAAACTTATCAAAGATCAATTTTACTGGCTTTGATTGAGATAAAGAGCTATTTCAGTACATTTGTTGTGCATATAATGGAAAACGTTACCCTCTGGAGCACCCTAACTGGGCCACCTGCAGAATCAAGGTCCCATGGAGTTGGTGAGCATTGTTTTCCTGTGCCAGATATGCACAAGCTTCCCTGACAAAAGATTAGAGAGCTTCTACTGGAGCCAAAGTTCTAGTGGAAACATCCTTTGTTAATTGTGGGCCACACCTGATGATTCATTTAGACAAAAGTAGAGACTTCAAGAGTAAATATATCAAAAAGTTGTTGAACATATTGGGAATACAGAATTTACCATCCACAGGGAGACCAACAGCCTGAACGATTTAACTGTACCCCTCTGAATATGATGAGAAAGCTTACATTTGAACCAGCATTGGAGTAGACACATATCGACTGTGGTCCATGCCTTTAACAGCACAAAGCATGATGCAACAGGATATTTACTGTACTTGCATATGTTTAAAAGAGAATCTTGACTACCATTAGATTTGACTTTAGGCATCTCTGAGGATGGGACATCTGTGTTTTTTTTATAGAACCCATAAAGAACCTTTAGGTTGTTTATGAGAAGGCTCAAACTGCCTACAGCGTCTGAGGGCAGCTGTGACATACTTTACTGTGGAGCTGGAGATGAGGAGGGTGGTCTCTTGCTTGTTTCCAAGCACCCCTGGTAGTAGAGACAGGGACTGCTAGGGCAATGGAAGGGTGCAGGTGCCATTAAGCTGTACTGGTGAACTGGAACTTGGAAACACAGGGGCTCTTCAAGTGGCAGTATAGGGTCTGACCACAAGCTATGTTCAGCAGCAACTTGGCAAACAGGTGCAGGGTCAGGATCAAGTTCAAGATCAGAAACAGGCAGGAGTCTGTAACATGCTGGATGTGTGGTTCCAAGTCAAGAGGCAGAAGCATGGTCGGTAACACAAGTGAGCAGGTGATATAACAGGCAGGGTCGGGAACAAGGTAAGCAGACTTTCATGATCTAGAAATAAAAAAAACAAAGCAGAAGACAATCCAGCACTGAGGCCAGGCAGGCCCTGGGTTTAAAAAGGCCACAGGGTGCCAAGACCTGTGGATGTGCATGCACGTATGTGCCAAGTCTCTTGATTGCTTGGGAATGAGCACTTGCTGCACGGGAGTGAGCACTTGCTGTACAAGATCCCTGATAACAGCAAAATAACAGACAGTATGACCTAAGAGTCTGACTTCATGAACTGCATCCAGGTGACAGAATGGTGAGAATCTTGAGTCTTAATGGGAAGCACAAAATTATCTGACCAATGAATCTCTCAGATGTACATTTGTGCATAGTTACTCCATTTACCTGTGTATCAGATCTACCCAGAGAGGCAGACAAGGCCTTAAGACTTAAAGACTAAGGGTGCCTACTCTTACTAATTCACCCCCTTTTAGGCAATCTCAGTCACACCCTCCTGAAATTGGGGATGATGACTTGGAGGGAGATCTGGGGATAGAATTGCTGCAGCCATCTGAACCCATTGTTGCCATCCCAACTGCTGATGAAAACCACTCTGGAACGTTGAAAGTGGATGCACCAGAGCACTGGAATGTGTGGCACAGACTAGATTTGAAAGAGAGAGCAAAAGGTCAAATGACATATTCAGCCTTCTATGAGATTGACTTTTGACTCCAGGAAGGACATTTCTGAAGAAGCCATCACTAATAAATGCAGGTTTATTAATGCTTAAGGCCAACAAGACACCAAACCAATAAGTGACACCCCTTGCCCTGACACACCTTGATAGGAAGTCACTTTTTTATACTTTCTTTATTTCGAAAAATAGCCCCGTAAGATTTGGCTGCTCAATGACCAGGCCTTATTTTGCGATTCGGCACTGCGTGATTTTAACGGACAATTGCGTGGCCGTGCAACGCTGTACCCAAACCAAATTGACATCCTTTTTTCCCCACAAACAGAGCTCTCTTGTGGTGGTATTTGATCGACTGTGCAATTTTAATTTTTGTGCTATAAACAAAAAAAGAGCGTCAATTTTGAAAAAATAACAATATTTTTCACATTTTTTTATATGAAATTCTCAAAAAAAAATTTAAAAATCAAAATTTTTTAACATTTTAGGCCAATTTGTTTTCTGCTACATGTTTTTGGTAAAAAAAATCGCAATAAGCATATTTTGACTGGTTTGCGCAAAAGTTATTGGGTTTACTAACTATGGGGAAGATTTATGTCATTTTTATTGTTTTTTTATTTTTTTTACTAGCAATGGCGGTGATCTTTTTGCCAGACTGCGACATTGCGCACAGATCGGACTCCTAACTGGCATTTTTGACACTTTTAGGGGTACCAGTGACATTACTACAGTAATCAGTGCTAAAAATATGCACTGTTACTGTAAAAATGACACTGGCAGGTAAGGGGTTAACTGTACTGGTGATCAAGGGGTTAAATGTGTCCCTAGGGGTGTGATTTAAACTGTCAGGGGGCGTGGCTTGTGAAGTAATCACAGAGATATGCGATCATATATATAGCAGGATCACATAGCCTCTGTGATTACTTCAGGGAGAATGACAGACGGCTGTGTTTACATCAGCCTGCTGTCCTTCCCTCTCTGCTGTGGGAGATGGCGAGTGTCCGGCGACCATTGGAGCTGCCAGTGACACGCACTGGCTCCCCAGCTAACAAGCTTTTTGCTTTGGTGCTTGCTTAGCCAGCCACTGGTGCAATACAGAATGCAACGCTAAATGGATGATTCCAGAAGTCTTACAAAAATGTAGCTCTGTTAGAACTCTTTACAGTATAAGTGGCACTAGTCAATGGTGTGACACATTTCAAATCCGTCTAGTGTTATTACATACAGACAATAAGGGCGTACCATTTGTCATTAATTGTCTGTCTTCCAAGTCTGAGTTGGCTATTAAACTGCTTCGTTTTCTGGTTTTGCATTGCATGAAACACAGTATAACATATGGTTGAAAGCCAAATATATTGCCAGTTCCAAGAATAATATAGCTGATGCCTTATCTTGTTTACAGTTCCGGAGATTTCGGATATTGGCTCCAGAAGCAGACGAAACCGGTTACCCTTGCCCATATTTCCTCTGGGGCTTTATTTGGGATTGATATAATCATCCCTTTAAGATTTCAGTGTCATCAAAAACATGGGTGGATTACTGTAATTCCTGGGATAAATGGCTTTACTTTTGCTCTTCTATGCATATTGATTATATGGAGGTCAATTCTTGTGTTGCCCTAGCATTTACTTCTCACCTAATTCAGTCTAAATTTAGTCCCTCATCTATGCATACAATCTTGGCAGGTGTATCATTTTTTCTTAAATTCTCAAGTTCACCTGCTTTATCATCATATTACCAGGTAAAAAACATAGTAAAACTTCATTAAATCTTGCCCGTCCATGGACAGACATTAGCCTATTTTCATCGACCTTTTGGTTAGACTAATTTCTGCTCTTTCCTTTGTCTGTTTGGCACAATATGAAGTAGCAATCTGTTCCTTGCTGCCTTCACATCGGCTTTCTTTGGTGCATTAAGGCTTGGGGAATTTACAGCCCCAATAAAACATCTAGGACTGTCTTCTTGCTATTTTCAGATATAACTATACATAATGGATCACTTCTAATTTTTATCAGGAAATCAAAAAACAACAGAACAGGCATTGGTTGTTCTATTACTTTAATTTGTTCCTCTAACCCTGTCATTTGCCCAGTTTTGGCAACATCACAATACCTAGCTTGTAGGCCTTCATTTGCTAGATTTTTTTTTACATATGAATTTAACTCCTTTGACCAGGTTCCAATTTTCATTGGTATTATCATCTTGACTAAAGAAAATTGATCTCCAAGGTTTTCAATTCTCCTACCATTCCTTTTGTACAGGAGCAGCCACCAGTGCAAGTTGCTTAGGTTTTTCACCTGATGAATTGTGGCGGGTTGGTCAGCGGGACAGTGATCGCTATAAGTTAAATGTTCATCCTGAATTGTTTAATAATTTATGTTGTCTTTTTCCAGGTCCTTCCAAAGTCATTTTTAGATAGTGGACATTCCTTTATTTTTTGGGCCAGGAAACAGGCTGAATCAAGAAATTACACCACTAATTTAGGTCAGTGGACAGTGGTAATTTTCAGGTCCTTTAGTGGGGCATTAGAGATCATCTTATTTGCTTGTCTGGGTTATGGATCTTTCCCATTTTTATTATCCATGCCGGTGCCAATGATTTAGGCAAGGTTAGAACCTGGGAACTCCTCTGAGAAGTTAAAATAGATATTTTCTCTTTTAAAGTTCTGTTTCCTCAGACAATTATAGTTTTCTTTACGGTGATTCCCAGATTATTATGGTCCCCTGTTGGTAATTTTTTCTATACTGATGAAATTTGCAGGAGTCCTAATTGTACAATTCACAATTTTTTTGATCTCCACAGGAGGTTTGTCTTACCGACATGTGGAGTTATAGGGTTTCCTACCAGGCCTTTTGTGGAGAAATCTTGTGCATCTGTCACATTTCGGCCTGGAAATCTTCACTGTTAGTTTACAGAATTTGATTGAATTGGCTATGGTGTTGGTGAGGCTTCAGCAATCCAGTTCCAGGCTGGCTTCAGCTCATTTAGTCATCCAGTATATCTGGATGGACATCATCACTTTATTATATTTGATATTTTCATATTATGCCAGAATGCCTGGATTTTCATTTAATATGTCTTTGTTTATTACCGTAATTTAAGCCTTGAATAACATCATGGCCAATTAAATAATCCTATTAAGATTGCTGTAATAAAATGCTTGATGTTTAGTGTTTTTTTGTAGGTATAAGTTAAGTAAGCTTCTTTGTGTTGTCCCATGTAATATGAGTTTAATATGAGTTTAAAAAACATGCATGAAAACAGGTAATAGTGCATAAAAACACAGGTAATCGCAGGTACTTCCATATGAGTATTTATCTGCATTTTTTATTATTAGAAATGTGAACCAGCCCTTAATCCTGATGCAGCACTGTGTAGTAAATTGAAAATATCACAAATATAAAAAAATGTAAAAATAAACATGCATATAATTCATCCAAACAGTAGTGGGCAAGATTCCAGCCAATATAAATCTGCCCTTCAAAAATACAGTTCTTGCCTCCACACTGCCAAACAGACCTACTTTATCATTCTCATTAACACCCTCTCACACAGTCCCCGTCAACTCTTTTCTACCTTCAACGCTCTACTTCGTCCTCCATTGCTTCCACCCACTAACTTACTCACTGCCCAAGAGATTGCCAATCACTTCAAAAATAAGATTGATGCAATTCGTGAAGAGATCATTACACTACAGATATCTCCCTCACCTTACACACCTTGTCCTCCTGCACAATCAATACTTCCTTTGTTTAACCCAACTACTGTAGAGGAAGTCACTATCCCTGTCCAAATCATGCCGCCTTAACCTCCGCAACATCGCTAGAATACGGCCCTTTTTAACCAATGACACCACCAAGCTTTTAATTCACGCCCTGGTTATCTCTCGCCCCGACTATTGCAACGTCCTCCTCATTGGATTACCCTTACATAGATTATCCCCCCTTCAATCCATAATGAATGCTGCTGCAAGACTTATCCACCTTACTGTAAGGTTCTGGCACTCTCAGTGCCTCCTATCACATCATTTCCGGGTGCGTTCTATCTACCTAGATAGATGAAGCACATATAGGTGTGTTTCCCTTTAAGAGTGCTGACATCATCATGAGGCGCCGGACTGAACAGCTATTTAAATCACCAGCTTTCACTCACATGTGTTCGTTCAACCTGCTGTGTGCCTAGATGTGCCTTGATGCTAACCTGTCTTGAAGCTCTCATGCTTGCAAGCATACCTCGCTGTCGGAACCACGCTGCGCTGATCCCTGTATCCCGCTACCCGATCATCCGCTCTTGTCGAACCTCTCCTCTGCTACATTGCTACTAATGATAAGTACCCCACAGGGGAAACCTCAATAACCTTCATACTAAAGCTTACACTGTCTAGCTCTGCATACTAAGGACTGTTACTACATCTGCACTATCTAGATTGCTAGCTCTTGAGCCTACTATCATCTGCTCTTGCACTGGGTTAGTCTCTCCTGTATGTCATCTGCTATCCTATCATCTACTACCATACATGATTGCTAACCTATCTGCATCCCACCTGTTACTATCTCATTCTCAAGAACATTCCTCTCAAGTGTCTGTCACCTATCGTCTCTACTCAACCTGTCTCTTCAGCCTATCACCTCTATACTACTATATACATAGATCACTCCAGGAACTTCTTATTGAGTGTGTATATTTGTATGCTGAATTGAGATCATCCGCACATGATGAGTCTTGGGAGTTGGGATTGGTGTCTCAGCGTTTCTCTACATGACTACTAAAGTGGAATATTTCTGCAGCTGTAAATCCACATCATACATAGAACGCAGGAGCGTTACACTTACCAACTGTTCAGTGTCCTCCACCCCTCTCTGCCAATCCCTTCACTGGCTTCCACTCACCCAACGAATAAAATTTAAAGTGCTAACAATAGTTTTTCAAAGCCATCCACAACTCTGCCCCCAGCTACATCACTAACCTGATCTCAAAATATCAACCAAGCCGCTCTCTTTGGTCCTCCCAAGACCTCCTGTTCTCTAGCTCCCTTGTCACCTCTTCCCATGCGCGCCTCAAGGATTTCTCCAGAGCTTCTCCCATTCTTTGGAACTCTCTACCCCAATCTGTCCGACTGTCCCCCAATCTATCCATCTTTAGACGATCCCTGAAAACCCTTCTCCTTAAAGAAGCCTACCCGACTACTAACTAATAACACTCTTTTACTTGCTCCATCAGCTCATCCCCCACAGCTATTGCCTTTTGTATCAATTGACCCTCCCTTTTAGATCGTAAGCTCTAACAAGCAGGGCCCTCTAAATCCTTTTGTTCCAAATTGTATTGTAACTGTAATGTCGGCCTTCATTTTGTTAAGCGCTGTGCAAACTATTGGCGCTATATAAATCTTGTATAATAATAATAATAATAATAATAATAGAGGGGAAGACTGTACAGCTGGGGGAATAAGACCACCAAGAAAGAGTGTTTAGAATAGAGAGATGAGGTCAGGGACCTTGCAGGCAACCTCTGACCTGATCCTCTCCCCAGGAATGTTTAAAACTTATTTGCTATTACTGATGTTTTGCTGCCGCCAGCAGGGCTCTGCCTTAGAGCATCACTCTTATCTTGCTTGTGGATTACAAGTATTCTCGTTTTGAGGTTGAGCGCTCCAACCTGCCATAAAGGGCCCCATCACCAACAGATTTGTTCTTTAACCATTTGACCTTCGGGAAGGTTTACCCCCTTTTCCTTACCAGCCCACTGCATTACTTTAACTGACGGTTATGGGGCAGTGCAACGCTGTACCCAAATAAATTGTATGCCTTGTGTTTTTCTCACAAATAGAGCTTTCTTTTGGTGGAATTTGATCACCTCTGTGTTTTTTATTAAACAAAAACAGACTGACAATTTTGAAAAAAAAAACAATATTTTCACTTTCTGCTCTGAAACACATCCAATAAAAAAATGTAAAAAATCTAATTTCTTCATCAATTTAGGCCAATATGTATTCTATCACATATTTTTGGTAAAAAAAAAAATCCCAATAAGTGTATGTAGATTGGTTTGCTCAAAAGTTATAGCATCTACAAACTTTGAGATAGTTTTTTTTTTTTGCATAAACATTTTATTAAAATTTTCTGAGAAATACAGAGAATAAATTCCAAATTCATAACACGATGTAAATGAATACAAATACAAAGTTAAATTAGTCAGAATCCAACAATTCCCATCAAATAATCAGGGTGTTAAACTTAAAAAGCACCCAAATAATGGTACAACCAAACAAGCAATTATTGTTATTGACCTATATCGACTTATAGCAGGACTGCGATTTTGTGGCAGAGAGTCAGGGCACTAACTGACACTTTTGACACTTTTTGGGGACCAGTGATATCAATACAGTGATCAGTCCTAAAAAATATGCCCTGTCATAGTATTAATGACACTGGCTGGAAAGGGGTTAACATCAGGGGAGACCAAAGTGTTAACTGTGTGCCTGACCAGTGCTTTACTAAATTGTGGGAGGTGCTTGTACTAGGGGAAGGCAGATATTTATTTTCGTGCTTATCAGGAACACAGGATCAATGTCTTCCCTGCTGACAGAAAGGCAATCTGCCTTGTTTACATAGTCAGACTGTGGTGCTGCCTGTGTAACAAATAAACAGCAGGTGCCAGCTGACATTGAGCCTGCGGTACCCGCTCAGTTTGGCCTCAACCCGGAAGTGCTGGATCACATAGTAGGTATGTGATCAAGTGCAGGAGAGCCACCTTGCTGCCGTAAATATACAGTATACGGTCAGCAAGCAGTTAAATCTACTGGCCATCGGTTAGACAGAACCTTTACAGGTAGTTAGGCCATACTGTTATCTTTATGGGTAATTGTTTTACATTAAAAGTATATTCACATCAGTTACCACAATTGTTAGTGTGTTAATATTGTTCCCTTTGCTTGCCTAATGCATTCTGGCCATTTCCCTGGCAGCTAGGTGAACAAATGATATTAGTATTTAATACCAAATAGCTGCCAGCACAGCCCCAACACATTAGGCGTGAATAATCCCTAGCGGGCTCATTCACTACAGTGCAATGCAGCAGCCACTACTAGAGTGATCCTCACTGTATTCTGGGTTCTGGGCCTGGTGGCTGCTTTGCTGCATATTAACCACAGGGGAGTTGCCTACTCGGTACCGCCACCATTTAGAGAATGCCTTGCATTAATCTTATAAAATGAAGAGTGTTCACTGACTGTATGAAGGGGAGCTCTTGACATCCCTGCCCCAAGCTTCACCTCATCCAATCAGATGATGCTTTGCATTCATTGAAAAAAATGTTCTGTGAATGGCACATATCATGGCAGCAAAAAAGTAAGGCCAACCATCCTAAATACATCATGTATATTACCATCTGGCATGGGTCTGCAGCTGGACAATGAACATATTATTTAGCAGAATGAAATTACAATTTTTTGGATACCAAATATGATATAGATAAACTTTTTGTCTCTCAGGAGGTTGAATGTGCTCCAATAGTCTTCTGGACCTTTCAATATAGGCATGTTTGGTGACTTAAAGGGGTTGTAAAGTCAGAATGTTTTTTTATCTTAATGTATTCTATGTATTAAGATAGAAAACCTTCTGTGTGCAGCAGCTCCCCTCAGCCCCCCTAATACATACCTGAGCTCCCTCTCAATCTAGCAATGTCCACGAATGACTTAGCCATCCGGAACTCTTTCTCCTGATTGGCTGAGACACAGCAGCGGTGCCATTGGCTCACGCTGCTGTCAATAAAACTAATCTAGCCAATCAGGAGTTAGAGGGGGCAGGGCAGAATAACAGCTTCATGTCTGAATTGATACAGGGAGCTGCAGCTCGGCTCGGGTGCCCCCATAGCAAGCTGCTTGCTGTGGGGACACTCAACAGGAGGGAGGGGCCAGGAGCTCCAGCCAGCAACCCTAGTAGAGGAGGATCTAGGCTGCCCTGTGTGAAACCACTGCTCAGAGGGGGTAAGTATAATATGTTTGTTATTTTAATTTAAAAAAAATTAGACTTTACAATCACTTTAAAATTATCTTCACCTACACTGATGAGGTCACTTTTTATGAGGGCTTAACAACTTGTGAATTTTGGGGAAATGAGGGTTGCATTGTGTTCAATATGACTTACCCATTTTCTTCAGACAGTTTGGGACTCACTGGACCTCAATAATTTCACAACAACAACAACAGATAGTGCCTGCACCTTAACTTTGCACCATCTCTATGCTTGATGAGTGACTGATTTTAGCCTTTAATCTTGTGCTAGTAAAGTAAAGACATTGACGCCATTTTTGAATGGGGACCCGAACCACACTTCTGACCACGGAAGCAGGACAGCCCGACATCCTATAAATGCAAACATATGCAAAAATAGAACTTTTTGGCCTTAATTCTAAGCGGTATGTGTGGAGAAAACCAGGCACTGCTCATCACCTGTCCAATACAGTCCTAACAGTGAAGCATGGTGGTGGCAGCATCATGCTGTGGGGGTGTTTTTCAGCTGCAGGGACAGGACGACTGGTTGCAATTGAAAAAATGAATGCGGCCAAGTACAGGGATATCCTGGACAAAAACCTTCTCCAGAGTGCTCTGGACCTCAGACTGGGCCGAAGGTTTACCTTCCAACAAGACAATGACCCTAAGCACACAGCTAAAATAACGAAGGAGTGGCTTCACAACAACTACGTGACTGTTCTTGAATGGCCCAGCCAGCCAGAGCCCTGACTTAAACCCAATTGAGCATCTCTGGAGAGACCTAAAAATGGCTGTCCACCAACGTTTACCATCCAACCTGACAGAACTGGAGAGGATCTGCAAGGAGGAATGGCAGATTATCCCCAAATCCAGGTGTGAAAGACTTGTTGCATCTTTCCCAAAAAGACTCCTGGCTGTATTAGATCAAAAGGGGGCTTCTACTAAATACTGAGCAAAGGGTCTGAATACTTAGGACCATGTGATATTTCAGTTTTTCTTTTTTAATAAATCTGCAACAATGTCAACAATTCTGTGTTTTTCTGTCAGTATGGGGTGCTATGTGTACATTCATGAGGAAGAAGAATGAACCTAAATGATTTTAGCAAATGGCTGCAATATAACAAAGAGTGAAAAATTTAAGGGGGTCTGAATACTTTCCGTACCCACTGTAGGTCCATCCAATCTCTACGGCATAGAAGCTGGAGTTCAGAGTTGACATCGGATATGGTAGGCGGAGAGTCGGCGATCCAACGTTTTAGTATAGCTCTCCTGGCAATCATTAGGCAGTTCAGTTAGGTTGTTGTTCCTGATATCGGGAGGAAGGTCCCTGTTCCTACAGTGCAGCACGGCCGCAAGGTCAAAAGGGGCAACCATTTGCATTTCAAGTTCATAATTGATGTATCTAGAGTGCCTCCTTATCCAGTCTAGGCCCCCTCTCAGAATACATGACACATTGTACAAGCGTATGTCTGGAAGGCCGACCCCACCCTCTCTCTTCGACAGGTACAGTTTTTGTAGGGAGATACGGGAGCGTCGACCCTGCCAGACAAAAGCAGAAATTGCTTTATTGAGCCTATTCACATCCTTATGCTTCAGCAGGAGGGGGGTCATTTGCAAGGGATATAACAGCTTTGGGAAACTGGTCATTTTGAAGAGGTGACATCTACCCTTGAGGGAGAGGGGAAGGGATTGCCAATTTTGGAGTTGCGAGATCATTTTGTATATTGTGGGAGAGAAATTTAGAGTGTACAGTGAGGACGGGTGTTTGCCTATCTTAATGCCCAGGTAGGTAATGTGTGAGTTGACAATCTTCAAGTCAGTGAGGGAGGCCCACGGCGGGTTATGGGGGGAATATAGAGGGAGTACCTCACTTTTAGAAAAATTTATGCGTAACCCCGAACAACGCCTAAATTGTTCAAAAATGGTTTTTATGGTTGGGAGATCAAAGGTCGGGTTAGAGGTAAAGATGAGGACATCATCCGCGAAAAGTGCAGAACGGATGTCCAAGTTGCCTATTGGGATCCCGTGGGGGCGGGGATGGGTTGCTAGTGTCCTGGATAAAGGTTCTATTAAAGAGGAGTGGGGAAAGGGGGCAGCCTTGTCTTGTGCCTTTGTAGAGGCGGAATACTTTAGAGGAGTGGCCCGAAACTATCAGATTCGCCGTAGGAGCCTGATACATTGCACGGATTAAATGGACAAAGGCACCAGAGAAGCCCAATTTAGCAAGGACCATGTCCAGCCAATGGAAACTGACATTGTCAAATGCTTTTTCAGCGTCCAATGTGACAATGGCAGTCTCCGTGGCTGGATTGGAGTTAGCATATTCCAGTGCTGCTATGACTTTTCAAATATTAGAGGTTGCGGATCTTCCCTGGGTGAATCCTGCTTGGGCTGTAATTTTTAAATAGCAGATTAGAACAGCAATCTGTAGTAAAATATAGCTGAACGCTGCACACAACAGACTGATAAAAAATATATTTGTTTCTCCCTCCTCCTCCTCAGTGGGCTCAAGTGAGGGCAAAAAGATCGTTCACTGCACCACCCCCCACACAGCAAATTCGATGTAGATTGCTAACGGACGATTGTTCTGTCCTGTGTCTCCTAACTGTCTCTGCCTAATCTCTCCAGCCTGTCCCTAAAATGCTCAAATATCTTTCCCTGCCTACACTCCGACCTGTCCCTGCATTCTTTTCGGGCACAATTTTTCCCTGTCTGTCCCTAATCAGCAGCTGCCAGCACGTATGATGTGTGCTCTCTCCCTACACTACAGCAGAACGATGCACCGCGTTGTGTCTCTCAAGCTTATAAAGACCTGGGTCACATGCTTCAGATGGCCAATCACAGCTCCTAATACATTAGTAGGCATGGCTGTGAAGGCGCACACCAGTTAAATGCTTGTTGATTGGCTGTTGAAAGCCCGCCATGAAAAGCACGCCATTACATACAAAACAGGAAATAAAATTACCGAACACGGATTTTAAACCCGAACATACAGTAAAGTTTTCGGGTCCGTGTCCGGGTAACAAAAATCCAATTATCCGGTACGAACCCGAATAATACAGTCCGTGTTCGCTAAACACTAGTGCCAACTCTTCCTTACTCTATCCAAAACTAAAAAGAAAAGCATTTGCCAATACATACACTTAACCTCTTTCTGAAAATGATAGTTGCCTGCCTGACATACTAATCTTAACCACTTCTGGACCAGACGGTTTTATACCATTAATGACCAGACCATTTTTTTGCAATTTGGCACTGCATGACTTCAACTGGTAATTGCGCAGTCATGCAATGCTTTACCCAAATTAAATTTATGTCCTCTTTTTCCCACAAATAGAGCTTTCTTTTGGTGGTATATGATCACCTCTGCGGTTTTTATTTTTTTGGGATATAAACAAAATAAAAAAAAACTAATTAAATTTTCTACTTTTTCTTATAAAAAATATCCAATAAACTCTAAATTTTGGCCTAAATGTATGACAATTTTTTTTTTTAGCTAAAATGGCAGGAAAGGGCTAAAATATCAGGGTAGTACAACTCCCCCCCCCAAACTACCCCTTTTTGGAATGTAGACACCCCAAGGAATTTCCTGAGAGGCATTTTGAGCCCATTGAATAATTACTTTTTGTCACAGTTGTTTGAAAATGACAAAAAAGTTGTAATTGAAATGATGGATTGCTCATGCATGCCATGCGTATATGTGGAATTATACCCCAAAATACATTCTTCTGCTTCTCCTGAGTATGGGAATACCCCATGTGTGAGACTTTTTGTCAGTCTAGCCCTGTACAGAACCCCGAACACCAATCACTGCTTCAGGCTTTCTAAGGGTGTAAATTGTTGATTTCACTTCTCACTACCTATCACAGTTTCGGAGGCTATAAAATGCCAAGATAGCACAACCCCCCCCCCCCCAAATGACTCCTTTTTGGAAAGTAGACACCCTAAGCTATTTGCTGAGAGGCATGTTGAGTGCATGGAATATTTTATATTTTGCCACAAGTTTTGGGAAAATGACAATTCATTTTTTTTCCTTTTACACAAAGTTGTCACTTAAATTATATTTATTTTCGTACATCCCAGGACACAGAGCCATAAATCATAACATATGGGTTATATAGCCACCTATAGGTGAAGGACACTGGCAACCAATTTAGAATTGATGACCCCCTATATAACCCCTCCCACACAGGCAGTGGTGTATTTAGGTTTTGTGCTACCCTAGGCCTGACTAAACTTGTGCACACCCTAATTTAAATATGACCCACCCCATCCTGTAAAGGCCACACCCCTTCCTGTTTATGACCCAACCTGTCATCTGTAAACCACAGACCATAACCACAGTCTATCAATGCCCATCAGTGGAACCTCATCAGTTCCCATAAGTTCAGCCTCATCAGTGCCCACCAGTGCAGCCTCATCAGTGCAGCATATCAGTGCGGCCTCATCAGTGCAGCCCCATCAGTGGCCACTAGTGCAGCCTTTCAGTGTCCATTAGTGCAGCCTATCAGTGAATCATATCAGTGCCCATCAGTGCAGCTTATCAGTGCCCCTTCATCAGTGGCCATCAGCGCAGCCTTATCAGTGTCCATCAGTGCCCATTAGTACAGCCTTATGTCACTGGATTAGTAAGATTACTCCTCCCATAGGACTGGCACTATACTAAAAGTGTAGTGCAAGCCAGCGGGGATCCTTTTCGTGCGGGGGCCAGAAGGAGGCTGTTTTTTTTTTTTTGTGCGGGCTGCAGCTTTTTTGCTGCCCCCTGCTGTAGCTTTTTTGCTGCCCCCTGCAAAGTGCCACCCTAGGCCTGGGCCTTGTCGGCCTAGGCCAAGATACAGCACTGCACGCAGGAAGTACCTCCGTTTGGTCGCTGAAGGTCGCTGTGGAGAGGTGCTCCATGTGTTTTTTATGCTTCAAAGAAGAAGAAAGAAGATAACATACCCCAAACAAAGTTCACTGTATCTAAGGGATTAGCTATCGGATCCATTTAACCTCCCTGGCGGTATGATTATGTCAGGAATTATGTACCAAAAGCGGTACAATTTTTTGATGGAAATTTGGCGTTATGTATTATAGGCCTACAATTCGTAGTAATTACTGACTTAAACCTGACCAAAACAAGACTCTAGTAGACATCCCAGATGTGATAAATTTGAAACACAAACGCATGAATTATAATCTAATCAATAATAGAATTTTATTATATAATATACATATATATATATACATATATATATATATATATATATATATATATATATATATATATATATATATATATATATATATATATATATATATATATTATATAGTAAAATTATATTATTGATTAGATTATAATTCATGCGTTATATATTATATATATATATATGTGTATATACACTATATGTGTGTATATATATATATATATATGTGTGTGTGTGTGTATATATACATATACATACATTATATATATATATATATATATATATATATATATATATAATATGAATGTTATGTGTTTGTGTTTTGTGCAACGTTTGAATTTCCCTCCCAGTTCCGCTCCCATTCAGCATTGCTGCTGCAGGAAACAGAACCAGGAAGTCATAAGACCGACGGAGGAGCGGCGGCGATCTCGGCTGGCGATCACAGCAATGGGAGATCACCAGGAGAAGGTAAGGGACAGCGCTGCACGCTCTGCACATCCACCCCGAGCGTGACTCGGGGATACCGATCCTAGCCTAAAAAATCCACCCCGAGTCATGCTCGGGGATACCGCTAAGGTGGTTAAAACAGTCAATGGACTAAAAAGATGGTACCTGAGCCTCTGTAAGCAGATACGAGGTTTTGCCTGTAATGCTGTCCTTTTTGCAGGTTCTGCAGTACAACCAGCAGTAGCAGCCATAGGAGTGTGTCAGTCTTTGAAAGACGGCATAAAGTGAGTGTCCAAGACAGTTCCTTCTCAAGTCTGTGGAAGATCTGTCAAATCTACCTCATACTTTGTGTTTTGCATTAGATGCTCTTACGGACTCCATAAAGCAAATGTCACGGTTTGCTCTAATGACAGTGCATATGCACAGAATCCTTTGGTTAACCACTTTAAGACAGGAAGATTTTGCTGCTCAATGGCCAGGACACTTTTTTTCAGCTTGGCACTGCGTGAATTTAACTGACAATTGTGCAGTCATGCAATGCTGTACCCAAACAAAATGTATTTCCTTTTTTCCCCACAAAAAGAGCTTTCTTTTGGTGGTATTTGATCACCCTGCGCTTTTTATTTTTTGCGATATTAATAAAAAAAGAGCAAAAATTTTGTGAAAAATTTACATTTTCTACTTTGACTGTTAAAAAATATAAAATATATTCAATTTTTGTCATATTTTTAGGCCAAAATGTATTTAGCTACAAGTCTTTGACAAAAAAATTCTCAATGAGCATATTTTTATCCATTTTTAAGACCAGAAGATTTTACCCCCTTCCGGACCAGGCCATATTTTGCGATTCGGCACTGGGTTACTTTAACGGACAATTGCGCGATCGTGCGATGCTATACCCAAACTAAATTTACATCCTTTTTTTACCCCCAGAAATAGAGCTTTTTTTTTTTTTGGTGGTATTTGATCACCTGTGCGATTTATAATTTTTGCACTATAAACAAAAAAAGAACGAAAATTTTGAAAAAAAAAACAATATTTTTCACATTCTGATATATAACATTCCCAAAAAAAATTTAAAAATCTAAATTTTTTTTTTGTTTCAATAGTTTTTATTGAGTTTGCAATAAAGATAACAATAAATAACTTACACGCACACAGTCATCAAACTGCAAGGTTACAAATGGATCAACTCTCAATATAACGAGGAAAACAAAGTTACGGTATCCCCAAATATCTACCTAATACGGCTGCGGAAAGGCTCAACAGAGGAATGCATTGGTATCAATAATACTTATAGAGGCAAAAGGTGGTAGTAGGGGTGATATCCAAACAGGGGTAAGGGCCAGTTCACCAGGGGCACCCCTAAAGGGAACACGCTGTGCCCCATGGAGAAGTGGCAGGAGGAGGCTTAGAAAAAGCAGAAAGGACATCTTCCCCTAGAGTTCCTGTAGGGAGGGAGATAACGAAAAACTTGTTCAATCCGCAATGGAACCATTGGCGGACCATAACTACCAAAAAAGTAGAGTTGAGTAGTCGATAACCAGACCTTACAAACTGTGTTGACAGAGATAAGGAAAAAGAAAGTCATAGAAGAGAGAACCAGAAGAGAAGGAAGGAAAGCAAAGAGTAGGGGAGGGTGGGAGAGTAAGAAAGCGGAGGAAGGAAGGGGAGGGGTCAATAGGGAAGATGATCCCATGGTCCGAGCCTACCAAGGAAAGAAGTATCCACTGCCAGATAGTTCGTCCCCGAAGACCCAGTTCAGAGCGTAATGTGGACGTAGGTCGCCCAGGGTTCCCATATAGCTTCAAACTTTGCTTTGGAATCTTCCAGAATGCTAAACATCTTCTCCTGGTTCTTGATCCAGGAGATTTCGCGTTTCGTGGAAAGGAAAGAAACTGTGGGTTATTTCCATTGTTTAGCTATTGTAAGTTTAGCCCCTAGAAAAATAAAGGAAATCAGGGCCTGTGTATTCTTAGGGACTTGAGGAATACGCTGGCAAAGGAGGGCATAGGTTGGGGAATGCGCTATTTGGAACCCCGTGACTCGAAGCACTGTGCAAAAAATTTTATTCCAGAAGTTACGTAGTCTAGGGCATTCCCAGAAAACATGAATGTGGGTACCCAAAAGGCCACATCCCCTGAAACACACCGGGGGGGAGTTGGCAAACATCTCTGCCAGTGTAACGCTCCTGCGTTTTTATTGTAGGCTGGATTTGCAGCTGCAAAATCTCCACTCAGTAGTCATGTAGAGATGTGTTGAATACCAGATCCAACTCTCCAGGACTCATCACCATGGGCCTGTCAGCTTCAACATACAGATATATACACACTCAATGAGATGTTCCTGGAGTGATAGGATGTATATGATAGTATGAAGGTGATGTGCTGAAGGGACAGGTGTGAACAGTGACAAGGATGGTAATCACTTGATAGGTTTTGTATAGGACAGTTCAAGATGGTATTTAGGAATGCAGATAGGTTAGTATCGAGTATGCTAACAGGTGGTGAGGACAGCAGATGATAAATACAGGATAGACTAACCCAGTGCAAGGATAGATAGTAGTAGACAGGAGAGCTAGCAATCTATGCAGCAGTACAGATGATAGATGGTAGTAGGCTGAAGAGCTAGCAATCTATGTAACAGTGCAGATGATAGGATAGTATAGATAGGTAGTAACAGTCCTTAATGTGCATAGGTAGATAGTGCAATAAGGTTATGGAGGGTTCCCCTGCGGGGTACTTATCACTTGTAATGTTAGTAGTTTAGAGAGGTCCAGTAGATAAGGGATGGTCCGGTAGCGAGATACAGGGATCAGTAGCGAGGTTCCGGTCTGCTCCAGGTAGAGGGAATAGCTGGAGGTTCCGATCGAGAGACAGGCTTGAAAGCATGTGGATAACAAGGCAGGTTGAACGAACAATGTGAGTGAGACCGCCGGCGGTTGAAATAGCCGCTCTGCGGCACTCAGCAGTGACATCATCGTTCTTAAAGGTATATGCGTACCACCTGAAGAGAAAGGTGGGACGCATTACAGAGGAAAGTGGTGATTAAGGGTACCGGAGGTACCAGAATCTTACAGTACCCCCCTCCTTAAGGCCGGCTCCGGAAGGCCTATAGGACAGGTTTCTCTGGGTGTTTCGAGTGAAAGTTCCGTATAAGTCTAGGCGCATGAATATCAGAGGTATCTAGCCAGGTGTCGTCTTGGGGTCCATAGTTCTTCCATCTTATGAGATACTGGAGTCTTCCTCTATGGATGCGAGAATCCAAAATTTCTTTGATCTCATACTCTTCTCCGCCTTCAACTTGTATTGGAGGTGGAGGCAAGATGGTAGGCCTTATTCCTTGGTTAGGAACATGGGGCTTCAGTAGCGACACATGGAAGATGGGATGGATCTTGAGATCTGCTGGTAGGGTGAGCTGTATTGCAGCTTTTCCGATAAGTTTTTTAATTGGGAAGGGTCCCAAAAATAAAGGTCCAAGCTTCTTGCTAGGGATTTTTAATCTTAAGTTCTTTGTCGATAGCCAAACAAGGTCCCCAATAGCATACTGAGGAGAAGGTCTTCTACGAAGGTCGTAGTAATTTTTTTGTTGACTGTGAGCGTGTGATATAGTGGTATTGAGTAAGCCCAAAGAGTCTTTTATTTGGGTAAGGTAATCCGAGGCTACTGGGTTACTCGATGGCAGGATGCGTGGTGGAAGAAGAGTGGGATGAAACCCATAGTTCAAGTAGAACGGACTTTGCTTCGTGGTACTGTGGGTTGCGTTGTTGTAAGCAAATTCTGCTAGAGGAAGGAGATCCACCCAATCATCCTGCAAGTATGATGTGTAGCAAGGTAGATATTGCTCAATGCACTGGTTGACTCTTTCAGTCTGTCCGTTGGTCTGAGGATGGTAGGGAGAAGTGAGCTTTCGCTCAATGCGTAAAATTTGACAAAGTGCTTGCCAAAATTTAGAGATGAATTGTGAACCACGGTCGGACAAAAGAGTTTTTGGAATTCCATGCAACTTAAACGCATGTTTCATCAGTAGTTCTGCTGTTTGTTTAGATGAAGGTAGTCTACGGATAGCAATGAAATGTGCCATCTTTGTCAAGTGGTCCACTGACACTAGGATGGTATTAAATCCTTTAGAGGGTGGTAGTTCTACTATGAAATCTAAGGATACAACTTCCCATGGAGCCTGGGGTATTGGTAGACTACAAAGTAGTCCAGATGGTTTTGTAGTGTCAATTTTGGACCTTGCACAGATGTCACATGAAGAAACAAATTTTTGTACAGACGTCTTCATATCAGGCCACCAAAACTGCCTGGTGAGCAAATTAAAGGTTTTCGTTATACCCATATGTCCTGCCATGGGCACATCATACGATAACTCCAAAATCTTGGTGCGCATAGTAGGGGGTATGTAGAGTTTGTCATTGTAATAGAGGAAGCCTTCTGCATCAGTACTTAGTTGTGGTGGAGGTGAATCCATTCTTATACTGTGCAAAATCTCTTCCTTCAAGGAACGAACAACACCAATAATGCGTTCATAGGGTATTATGGGAATGGAAGGGATTTCGGCGCAGTTATCTTCGGTTAATCGTGATAGCGCATCCGCTTTTTTATTTTTGTCTGCAGGCGTGTAGGTCACTAGGAAATTAAATCTTAAAAAGAATAATGACCATCGTACCTGCCGGTGGGAGAGAGTCTTGTTAGTCTGGAGGAATTGAAGGTTTTTATGATCTGTATATACGAGTATTGGTAACTGGGTACCTTCGAGCAGATGTCGCCAATTCTCCAGTGCCAGTTTTATGGCAAGTAACTCCTTTTCACCCACTGGGTAATTCACCTCTGGGCTGCTTAGTGATTTTGAAAAGAAAGCAACTGGGTGGAGTGATGAAGTGTTTGTTGGTCGTTGGGAGAGAACTGCTCCTACTGCCATATTTGACGCATCTACCTCTAGAATATATTGGAGGGATGGGTCTGGATGGCGTAGTATGGGAGCAGAAGTAAAGCTTGATTTTAACAAGCAGAAAGCTTGATTTGCTTCTTCTGACCATTTGAATGTTTTTTTTATACTTGTCAGTTGTGTGAGAGGTCTCACAATAGCAGAAAAGTTCTTGATGAACTTCCTATAGAAGTTCGAGAATCCAAGGAATCGCTGTAGGGCCTTACGAGTTGTTGGTATAGGCCAGTCTAGAATACAGGATATCTTACTCATATCCATCTTAATTCCAGTTTTGGATATGAAGTATCCTAGAAATAATATTTCTTCTTTATGAAATAGACATTTTTTTAATTTCACATATAGTCTGTGTGAGAGCAGTCTGGACAACACAAGTCTTACATGTTTTATGTGTTCAGGCATAGATCGAGAATAAATAAGTATATCGTCTAGGTATACTACAACATCAAGTAAGTCTCTAAAGATGTCGTTTATGAATCTTTGGAAAGCTGCGGGAGCATTACATAGCCAGAATGGCATCACAAGGTATTCGAATAGTCCTTATCTGGTTCTGAATGCTGTTTTCCACTCATCCCCGTCACGGATTCGGATTAGGTTGTATGCCCCTTTCAGGTCTAATTTGGTGAAATAAGTAGCCCCACGTACCTGTTCAATAAGTTCAGGGATGAGTGGCAAAGGATAGCGATCCTTTATCGTAATTGTGTTTAATTGCCTATAATCGATAATAGGCCTGAGACTGGAATCCTTATTGCGGACAAAGAAAAGTCCTGCAGCAGTGGAAGAAGTAGAGGGTCTAATGAACCCTTTTGTCAAAATCTCTTCCAAGTATTCCTTGAGATGAGAAAGTTCATCCTGTGAAAGGGGATAAACATGACCGAAAGGCAATTTGCTGTTAGGGAGTAGATCGATAGTCCAATCGTAATCCCTATGGGGAGGCAACACTTGAGCATTTTTCTCAAGGAACACTTCGGACAGATCCTGATAGCATAGTGGTGCAATTTCATCTGACACCACAGACAGAATCTTCCCATAAGATGGGAGGTTACACGTATTCTCACAATAGTGAGAAGGGAAAACCAAAGTCTGTTTTTTCCAATCTATGATTGGTTGGTGTGTGTGTAACCAGGGAAGTCCCAAAATAATAGGAAAATGAGGTGAGGATAGTATGTCAAAGGTGATGGTCTCCACATGTGATTCGTTGGTAGTGGCAAGGAGTGCCTGTGTCTGGTTGGTGATTGGACCAGAAGACAGTGGAATACCATTAATGAAACTAACAGAAACAGGCTTAGATTTTGAAATAATAGGTATTTTATTTAAGGTAACAAAGCGTGTATCAATATAGTTTCCACAAGATCCAGTGTCGACCATAGCCTTGGTGGTGATCCTAGTTTGGTCCCACTGTAATATTAAATGAACAAAAAGATAGGGGTTAGAGAAGGAAGTCGTTAATCCTCGTAGCAAGACATGTGAACACTCACCCTCTTTTTTGCGGACAAGGGGACAGGTGCTTATCAAATGATCCAAGGATGCGCAGTACATGCAGAGATTTCTGGATGTTCTTCTAGCTCGTTCAGTAGTCGTTAAAGGTGGGCGTATGGTTCCTACATCCATGGGAGTAGGGTCAACGGCCGAAATCTGAGAAGGACTAGACAATGGCATTCCCATCTTTTCAGCCCTTCTTTCTCGCAGTCGTCTGTCGATGTTGATACTAAGTTGTATCAAGGCCTCCAAGGTGCCAGGTAAATCCGCTCGGGCGAGCTCGTCTTTAACAGCTTCCGATAACCCGAGTCTGAATTGAGTTCGCAAAGATGTGTCATTCCACCCTGAATCAAGGGTCCATCTTTTGAACTCAGATACAAAGTCTTCTACAGGTCTCCTTCCTTGTTTTAAGGCCCTCAACTGAATATCAGCAGTACTCTGCCTATTGGGGTCATCGTATAAACTAGCGAGTTCCGCTAGGAATAAAGAATAGGTGTTGAGAATCTGATCATTACTCTCAAAGAGAGAGTCTGCCCAGGCCCGTGGATCACCCGTCAGGTATGAGATAACGGTACAGACTTTTATTTGATCAGTGGGGTATGTACGAGGTTTTAACAAAAAAAGCAATTGACATGCGTTTTTGAATTCACAAAATTTTTTCCGATCACCTGTAAACATTAGAGGAGGGTTTATTTTAGGTTCAGGAGGCTGAATAGCAGTAAGCCGTGAGAGCTGGGTTACCTGCTGTGTCAGGGTCTGATTCTTTTCTTGTACGTCAGTCAGAGCAAGTATTAACGCTTTTACTTGTTGTGTTAATTGTGTCACTTGAGTGGGTAATTCTGCTGAATCCATTTTTAAGGTTCGTTCAACCTGTAACGCTCCTGCGTTTTTATTGTAGGCTGGATTTGCAGCTGCAAAATCTCCACTCAGTAGTCATGTAGAGATGTGTTGAATACCAGATCCAACTCTCCAGGACTCATCACCGTGGGCCTGTCAGCTTCAACATACAGATATATACACACTCAATGAGATGTTCCTGGAGTGATACAGGATAGACTAACCCAGTGCAAGGATAGATAGTGGTAGACAGGAGAGCTAGCAATCTATGCAGCAGTACAGATGATAGATGGTAGTGTAATGTTCCGGTACCTCTGGTACCCTTACTTCCATATTTCTCCTCTCTTAATTGCGTCCCATCTTGTATAACAAAGGACGCATATACCTTTAAGACCGGATGACATCACTGCCGAGCGCCGCTATGAGCGGCTATTTCAATCGCCGGTTTGCTCTCACTCATCGCTCGTTCAAACCCACATGTTCATCGCACCTACGCCTGAGAAGTCGGAGCTGCTGACATACCTTCCTTGCTGAACTAAAGCCGGAAACCTCGCTGGTGATCCGTATCTCGCTACGGGATCACCCCTCTCCAATGGACACTGTTATTCCTAAACCTATCTAAGTGATAAGTACCCCGCAGGGGATTCTTGCTAACCAATCTCCTACTGTCATCTACTGCAATTACCAAGACTATCTATCTATCTATTCACTATCATATCATCTGCATAAGACTGTTAGCTCTTGGGACTACCTTGAACTATCCTTGCACTAGGTTACTCTGTCTAAGTATACTCCATCTGTGTCCTCTTACCATCTGCACTATACTTGACATCAGAACCTATCTGCTTTACCATCACCTGCAACTCTCCTAATACTACTTCTAGTACTCACCATACAATAGCCTGTCTCTCATCTATATCCTCATATACTCTATCCCTCCATTAAACATCTATTGATATATATATAGTATATAACAGGCTGTACACGGTGATGAAGTCCTGAGAGTTGGATATGTTGTTCAACAGATTCTCTACAAGGCTACTGAGTGTGATAGTTCTGCAGCTGTAAATCCATCCACAAACAAAAATGCATGAACGTTACAGATTGAACGAGCCTTTAAAAAAATATGGATTCAGCAGAATTATCCACTCATGTACTACAATTAAAACAGCAAGTAGATGCATTGATCCATGCGCTTACAGAGGTAAAAAATGACAATCAAACCTTGAGACAGCAGCTTGGCCGTCTCACACAGCCTCCTGCTGCTCAGCCCCGTGAGCCCAAGATAAACCCTCCTATAGTGTTTTCTGGTGATCGGAGCAAATTCAGTGAATTTAAAAACGCATTTCAATTGTTTTTTTTGTTAAAACCTCTAACCTACACCACTGACCAAATTAAGGTTTGTACTATCATCTCCTATTTAACGGGTGAACCCCCGGGCCTGGGCAGATGCTCTCTTTGAAAAGGATGATCCACTCCTTAATTTTTATCCCTTATTTCTAGCACAACTTGCTACTTTGTATGAAGACCCCAACAGGCAGAGTATCGCTGACACACAATTACGGGCCTTAAAACAAGGAAGGAGACCTGTTGAAGATTTTGTGGCAAATTTTAAAAGATGGTCCCCTGATTCAGGGTGGAACGACACATCTTTGCGAACGCAGTTTAGACTCGGCCTATCTGAGGCCGTTAAAGACGAGCTCGCCCGAGCGGATTTACCTGGCACTCTAGAGGGACTGATCCAGACCAGTATCAATATTGACAGACGACTACGAGAAAGAAAGGCTGAGAAGATGCGCTAGCCATTTTCCAGTCCTTCTCGGATGTTGCCTGATGACCCTACTCCTATGGAAGTAGGAATGATACGTCCACCTCTGACCCTTTCTGAACGTGCCAGGAGGAAAACCGAACATCTTTGCATGTACTGCGCATCCCCGAATCATTTGGTAAACGACTGTCCTCTTGTCCGCAGAAAAGAGGGTGAGTGTTCAAATGTCTTGCTAGGGGGACTCACAACTTCCTTCTCTAATCCTTATCTTTTTGTTCAATTAACATTGCAGTGGGACCAAACTAGGATCACCACCAAGGCTATGATTGACACAGGATCTTGTGGAAACTACATTGACATTTCTTTTGTCTCCCTTAATAAAATACCTATTTTTTCAAAACCCAAACCTGTCTCCGTTAGTTTTATTAACGGTACCCCTTTATCCTCTGGTCCTATCACCAGTCAGACACAGGCACTTCTTGTAACTGCTGACGAGTCTCATGTGGAGACCACCACCTTTGATGTATTAACTTCACCACATTTTCCAATCATTTTGGGACTTCCCTGGTTACACATACATCAACCAATCATGGATTGGAAAACAAAAACTTTAACCTTCTCTTCTCACTATTGTGAGACGACGTGTAACCTCCCCACACATGATAGGATCCTGTCTGTACTGCCGGATGACATTATTCCTAAGTGTTATCAAGATTTATCGGAGGTTTTCCTTGAGAAAAACGCTCAAATGCTACCTCCTCATAGGGACTATGATTGTTGTATCGATCTGCTCCCTAATAGCAAGTTGCCTTACGGACATGTATATCCTCTCTCACAGGATGAACTCTCTCACCTTAAGGAGTATCTGGATGAAAACTTGGCAAAAGGATTCATCCGACCTTCTACTTCCTCCACTGCGGCTGGGCTCTTCTTCGTCCGCAATAAGGACTCTAGCCTTAGGCCTATCATTGATTTCAGACAATTAAATGCCATCACAATAAAGGATCGTTATCCTTTACCTCTTATTCCTGAACTTATCGAACAGGTGCGTGGGGCTTCTTTCTTTTCAAAATTGGACCTAAAAGGGGCATACAATTTATTTCGAATCCGTAAAGGGGATGAATGGAAGACGGCATTCAGAACCAGATACGGACTGTTTGAGTACCTTGTAATGCCATTTGGGCTATGTAATGCCCCCGCAGCCTTCCAACGGTTTATAAACGAGATATTCCGAGACTTGCTTGATGTTTGTGTGGTAGTATATTTGGACGATATACTTATCTATTCTCATTCCTTACCTGAGCACATAAAACATGTGAGACTTGTGTTGTCAAGACTACTTGCACATAACTTATATGTTAAATCAAAGAAATGTTTGTTTCATAAAGAGGAGGTACTATTCCTAGGATATATTATATCTAAAAGTGGAATCAAAATGGACATGAGCAAAATATCCTGCATTCTGGATTGGCCTGTGCCAACCACTCGCAAAGCATTACAAAGGTTCCTAGGATTCTCTAATTACTATAGGAAATTCATTAAAAACTTCTCTGCGATTGTGAAACCTCTCACACAACTTACAAGCACGAAGAGACCATTTAATTGGACAAAAGAAGCAAATGGAGCATTCTCTCTGCTGAAATCAAGCTTTACCACTGCCCCCATACTATGCCATCCAGACCCATCCCTTCAATACATCTTGGAGGTAGATGCGTCTAATATGGCAGTAGGAGCAGTTCTCTCACAACGACCAACAAACACCTCACCTCTTCACCCAGTTGCTTTCTTTTCAAAGTCATTAAGTAGCCCCGAGGTGAACTACCCAGTAGGTGAGGAGTTATTAGCCATAAAACTGGCATTAGAGAATTGGAGACATCTACTTGAGGGCACTCAATTGCCAATTCTGATATATACTGATCACAAAAACCTCCAATACCTTCAGACTAATAGAACTCTTTCCCCCCTGGCAGGTACGGTGGTCGTTATTCTTTCTGAGATTTAATTTTTTAGTAACTTACACGCCCGCAGACAAAAATAAAAAAGCGGATGCACTCTCACGACTATCCGAGAAAGATTGCACTGAGGTTCCCTCAGTTCCTATAATACCACTTGAACGTATTATCGGAGTCGTTCGCTCACTAAAGGAGGAGATTTTGCACAGCATAGGGTTGGATTCACCTCCACCACAACTAACTACTGACGCAGAAGGCTTCCTCTACTACAACGATAAATTATACATACCCCCTACTATGCGAACCAAGATCTTAGAATTGTCGCATGATGTACCTATGGCAGGACATATGGGTATGACTAAAACTCTCAATCTACTCACTAGGCAATTTTGGTGGCCAGACATGAAGACAACCGTAAAAAAAGTTTGTTTCATCTTGTGATATCTGTGCAAGGTCTAAAATTGACAACATGAAACCATCAGGATTACTTTGTAGTTTACCGATACCCCACGCTCCCTGGGAAGTGGTATCCTTAGACTTCATAGTGGAATTACCACCTTCCAAAGGATTCAACACCATCTTGGTATCAGTGGACCATCTGACCAAGATGGCACATTTCACCCCTATCCGAAAACTACCTTCATCCAAACAAACAGCAGAATTACTTGTGAAACATGTCTTTAAGTTACATGGTATTCCAAAAACACTGCTGTCTGACCGTGGTTCACAATTTATCTCAAAGTTTTGGCTAGCTCTATGTCAGATACTGCGAATAGAGCGTAACCTCACTTCTCCCTACCACCCTCAGACCAACGGACAGACAGAGAGAGTTAACCAGTGCATTGAACAGTACCTGCGTTGCTATACTTCGTATCTACAGGACGATTGGGCAGATCTCCTCCCACTGGCGGAATTCGCCTATAACAACGCTACTCATAGCACTACTAAGCAAAGTCCGTTTTACCTGAATTATGGGTTTCATCCCACACTCCTTCCTCCACGTATCTTACCATCAAGTAATCCAGTGGCATCTGATTATCTTGCCCAGATAAAGGATTCTCTGGGATTACTCAACAATACCATATCTCATGCTCATAGCCAACAAAAAAAGTACTACGACCTCCGTAGGAAACCCTCTCCCCAATATGCCATTGGGGATCTTGTTTGGCTTTCTACAAAAAAATCTGAGACTAAAGATCCCTAGTAAAAAACTTGGACCTCTGTTTCTGGGACCTTTCCCAATAGAGAAGCTTATTGGTAAAGCTGCAGTACAACTCACATTGCCAGTAGACCTCAAGATACATCCTGTCTTCCATATATCTCTACTGAAGCCCCATGTTCCTAACCAAGGAATAAGGCCTACTATCTCACCTCCACCTCCTGTACAAGTGGAAGGTGGAGAAGAATTTGAGATAAAGGAAATTTTGGATTCCCGTTTCAATAGAAGAAGACTCCAGTATCTTGTACGATGGAAGAATTATGGGCCCCAAGATGACACCTGGCTGGATACCTCCGATATACATGCCCCTAGACTGATTCGCAATTTCCACTCGAAATATCCGGAAAAAACAGTTCTAGAGGCCTTCCGGAGCCGGCCTTAAGGGGGGGGGTACTGTAATGTTCCGGTACCTCTGGTACCCTTACTTCCATATTTCTCCTCTCTTAATTGCGTCCCATCTTGTATAACAAAGGACGCATATACCTTTAAGACCGGATGACATCACTGCCGAGCGCCGCTATGAGCGGCTATTTCAATCGCCGGTTTGCTCTCACTCATCACTCGTTCAAACCCACATGTTCATCGCACCTACGCCTGAGAAGTCGGAGCTGCTGACATACCTTCCATGCTGAACTAAAGCCGGAAACCTCGCTGGTGATCCGTATCTCGCTACGGGATCACCCCTCTCCAATGGACACTGTTATTCCTAAACCTATCTAAGTGATAAGTACCCCGCAGGGGATTCTTGCTAACCAATCTCCTACTGTCATCTACTGCAATTACCAAGACTATCTATCTATCTATTCACTATCATCTGCATAAGACTGTTAGCTCTTGGGACTACCTTGAACTATCCTTGCACTAGGTTACTCTGTCTAAGTATACTCCATCTGTGTCCTCTTACCATCTGCACTATACTTGACATCAGAACCTATCTGCTTTACCATCACCTGCAACTCTCCTAATACTACTTCTAGTACTCACCATACAATAGCCTGTCTCTCATCTATATCCTCATATACTCTATCCCTCCATTAAACATCTATTGATATATATATAGTATATAACAGGCTGTACACGGTGATGAAGTCCTGAGAGTTGGATATGTTGTTGAACAGATTCTCTACAAGGCTACTGAGTGTGATAGTTCTGCAGCTGTAAATCCATCCACAAACAAAAACGCATGAACGTTACAGGTAGTAGGCTGAAGAGCTAGCAATCTATGTAACAGTGCAGATGATAGGATAGTATAGATAGGTAGTAACAGTCCTTAATGTGCATAGGTAGATAGTGCAATAAGGTTATGGAGGGTTCCCCTGCGGGGTACTTATCACTTGTAATGTTAGTAGTTTAGAGAGGTCCAGTAGATAAGGGATGGTCCGGTAGCGAGATACAGGGATCAGTAGCGAGGTTCCGGTCTGCTCCAGGTAGAGGGAATAGCTGGAGGTTCCGATCGAGAGACAGGCTTGAAAGCATGTGGATAACAAGGCAGGTTGAACGAACAATGTGAGTGAGACCGCCGGCGGTTGAAATAGCCGCTCTGCGGCGCTCAGCAGTGACATCATCGTTCTTAAAGGTATATGCGTACCACCTGAAGAGAAAGGTGGGACGCATTACAGAGGAAAGTGGTGATTAAGGGTACCGGAGGTACCAGAATCTTACAGCCAGGCGAGCAGGGACCATATACCATCGCATAAGGACTTTTATATTGGCTTCCATGAGACCCACAATGTGGATCCCGCGTGTGGCTCTCGCAGTACAAGTGTGCCATACCGCTGGGTCCCAGACAAAATTTAAGTCCTGCTCCCATTTCAACATATATGAAGTCTTGCTATCTGTGTCTATCAGGGATGCATATATGAGTGAAATACCCCCCTTGACATCCTGTATCCTAGAGCACCAACTTTCATAAGGAGTGACCGATAGGGGATCCCTGGACCCACATCTGACCCTAGCCAGGAAATGTGAGATCTGAGAGAAACGAAATCCTTCCGCAGGTGGGATTTTCAGCACATTCCGGCAATGTGAGTATGAAAAAGGACCCTTTGCGTCAAAGAAATGACCGATTCTGTAGAGACCCTTGTCCGTCCACCATTTGAACGCCTTGATATCATTCCCCAGGGTAAAGTCTGGATTATTGAAAATATGTTTGAGGGGACCCCAGGGTGAGGTAATAGTATTTGTCCTATGTATGGAGTCACAGAGTGTAAATGAATGCGAGAGAGTAGGAGCCAGTATCGGAGGACGCGAGGAAGGCGGCTGCCAAAGCAGAAAATCGATAGTATGTAAAGGGATAGCCTGTCTCTCCATATAAACCCAGTCTGGCTTAACTCCCTTAGCATATATGATAGAGAACTGCGCTAATTGGGCTGCTTGGTAGTATTTCCATAAATCTGGGACCCCGAGTCCACCTTGCCTGCGAGACCTGAGGAGTGTGCTTTTGTTCAATCTATGGCCTTTCCTGCCCCAGATAAATCTCAGGATATGCTGTTGGATATGCTGTTGGAGGGAAGCTAATTGAGACTTCACCACTGGAATAGGGAGAGCTCGGAAGTAATATAGTAAGCGTGGGAGCAAGGTCATTTTGACCGCATTGATTCTGCCGAGCCAAGACAAATGGAATTTAGACCATTCGGTCAAGTCTGCTTTGAGTTTCCTATACAATGGAGCATAGTTAGTCACGTGTAGTTCAGAAATGGAAGCTGTAATATGAACTCCCAGGTATGGAATTGAATTAGAGTGCCACGAGAAAGGGAAATGATCCCGGAGTCGAGAAACCAATGAGGATGGGAGGTTAATGTTTAATGCTAGTGATTTGTTCATATTTATTCTCAGGTCAGAGACAGAGGCAAAGGTGTTAAGAAGGGACATGATGGTAGGAAGCGAAATAAGTGGAGAAGTGACAAACAAAAGTATGTCATCCGCGAATAGAGCGCATTTGTGTGTATTGTGGCCACAACAGGGTGAAGGCGAATGGCAACTGCCAACGATTCCAGAGCTATAGCAAATATGAGGGGGGACAGAGGACATCCCTGCCTGGTCCCCCTATGAATTGTGAAGGGTTCAGAGTATAGGCCCTGTAGTCTAATTTGGGCAGAGGGATCAGAGTATAGCGCCCGCAGTACGGCCAGAAACGATGGACCAAAGCCCCATCTGGCGAGGGTGGAAAAGAGAAAGGGCCAAGAGAGAGAATCAAAGGCTTTTTGTAAGTCCAAAGAAAGAAGAAAACCCTCTCGAGGAGGAGCTCCATCCCAGCCTGATCTCATGAGGGTAGCCGCATCGATCACCCTCCTAATCTGGTCTGTTCTCTGTCGACCTGGAATGAGGCCCACTTATGAATATAGGAGCGAATGAATGTAGATAGACGGTTAGCTAAAATTTTTGTCAATATCTTGAGGTCATTGTTAATTAGGGATATTGGCCTATAATTCCCAACTTCAGAATGATCCTTCCCTGGTTTGGGGATGACCGAGATAAATGCCTGATTCATGGACCGATCAAGGGGAGCAGATCCCTTAAGGGAGTTGAAGAATCTGGCTAGATGGGGGGCGAGGGTATCCGCGAAAATTAGAGAAGCCGTCAGGGCCTGGGGTGGAATTAGTGCGTAGAGATTTGATCACCAACAGAATCTCTTGCTCTGAAAAGGGTTCCTCGAGAGAGAACCGATGCTCCCCGCTGAGTTGCGGGAGGGGCACGCTATCCAAAAAGGAGTCTATGATGCTCCCCTGAACTGGATTGGAGTCCGTGTAAAGAGCCGAATAAAAGGAGTGAAATGAGGCCATAATTTTGGTAGGATTGCTAGTGAGCTCGCCCGAGGGAGATTTGATCTTGGGCATAGAGATTATTCTTTATTTTAGTGTTAATTTGGAAGCGAGTCGGGGTCCAAGTTTATCTTGCGAAGCTAACAAGCGGGCATTCTGCCAACACAGACTCTTTTCGGCTCTAGCCGTCAGAGCTAAATTCAGGGACAATTTTATTTCATCGAGTTTCTGTAGGGAGGCTGCATTTGGGTGGCTTTTGTGCTCTCTGCTTAAATGTTTGTATTCCTGCTCTAGGCGGATAATGTCCAGTCTGCGTTCACATTTGATCTTAGCCCCCAGTTGTATGAGATGACCCCTGATTACTGCCTTATGGGCACCCCAAAGGGAAGAGGGAGAGACGTCCTGTGAATCATTAGTATTGAAATATTCCTGGATCAGTTTGTCAATCATGTTTCGGTGAGCCGGCTCTTTCAAAAGAGATTCGTTCAAACGCCATGGTGAGGGGCCTGCTCGCCGGGATACACTTTTAAGTTTAAGGTACACTAGGGAGTGGTCAGACCACGGAATGTCTCTGATCACCGCCCTGACAGCCGCCGGAACGCGGTGGGGACAAAAATGTGGTCAATCCTAGCCAGAGTGTGGTGGGGTGCTGAGCAGTGGGTGTAATCCCGGGTGGAGGGATTGAGTTCCCGCCAAATGTCAATTAAGCCCAGTGAATGGATGAGACGTGCCACTCTCAAACTTTGTTTAGAGGGCCTCCTCAAACGGTGGGGGCCCTTTCCTGATTTATCCAGGCCGTTGTCAAAAGCTAGGTTAGAGTCGCCTCCCATGATGAGTCTGCCTTCAAAGTGTGGGGAGAGGAGCTGGAGCATCTTAGAGAAAAAGGCCGCCTGTCCCTTGTTAGGGGTATAATAGGAGACAAAGGTATAAAGAGATCCCCCAATGTGTCCTTTGACTAAAATGTACCTGCCCTGGGTGTCCGCTATGGTATGTGAGTGAGTGAATCCTACTGATTTGGAAAAGAAAACGGCCACCCCCCTCTGTTTAGTAGGAGCGTTGGCCAAATAAAATGTAGGAAATTTATGGTGGACGAACGAGGGTCTGTAAGACTCCGGAAAGTGGGTCTCCTGTAGCAGGAGGATCTCAATTCCTTGGGAATGATAATGTTGAAAGGCTTTCCGCCTTTTCAAGGGGGAATTTAGGCCTTGGACGTTGTGAGATGCCACCTGAAGAGAGAAATCACTACTCACGTTTGAAGACATGTCATCTGCGAAAGTAAAGCGCCGCTGCACGGAGGTCTAGTTTGATTTGCGAGGGGGTCCCAAGAGGAATCAGGCCGATGCGGACGAAATAAGAACTTCAGTTGTTGGTGTGAACGGACCATAGGATGCTGGAAAATAGGAAATAAGAACATCAGAGAAAGGAAAAGGAAAGCAGGGCAGGGAAACAAAACAAAAGAACACACAGGGGCAAGACCCTGCATGTAGTTAGAACAGCCTAGGCAAAACCCAGGCCTTCAAACCAGATACGTGGAGGCACCCTATACCCGATAGGGTGCTGCCCTGTAGGGTTCTGGAGAGACTACTGTCCAGAAGCCAACAGGGGTGAGCACAACAATACCTCTCCGGACAAGGAGCCCCAGACTGGAAAATTCAGTAGCAACTAACATAAACCCCGACATAATGCATTGCAGAAGTTGAAAAATAAGTGAGTAATAATAGAAAATATCACAAAATAAGAAAAAAAAAACAAAAGGGGGGGGGAGGGGAGGAAGAGGACCAAGTTCGTCAAAAATGGAGGAAGGGATCAGACACGACCCATCTCAAGCGAAGAGATTGGATCTTCGTTGACAATAGGAAGACAACTTCCGAGGGACACCAGGAAAATCAGGGAGGCTTAACATCACGGTGGCGTTTCGTCTGTGGCTTGTTCCAGTTCTATGACAGTGGACTAATCGGTGGAGGGCGCTTGGAGGATTCCCGTCTCATGGTGGGGGAGGGGTCCCTGGAGAGGAGACCCAGTTGTAGAAGCAGCCGTTCACCTTCTTGGAAGCTGGAGAAGCCGTGTGTCTTATTCTGGAAGTGAAAATTCAGTCTGAAGGGGAAGGACCACCAATATTTCAGCGATTTCTCCGAGAGCGCCAACGTAAGCGGTTTCAGGGATCTGTGGCGCTGTATGGTCATGGGGGAGAGGTCAGCAAAAAGTTGAATTTTATGACCTTGGATGAATAGAGCCTCCTTGCCCCTTCACTGCCTCATGAGTTCCTCCTTAACCCCATAGAAGTGTGTCTTAACAATTACGTCTCTGGGCAGGCCATCCTTACAGGGCGGTTGAAGGGCCCTGTGCGCTCGGTCGAGTTCAATACGGTGGTCAGGGATGTCCGGAATGATATCTTTAATAAAGGCTTTGACTGTGTCTGGAATTTCCGTAATGGTTTCAGGGATCCCCTTGATCCTGAAATTCAGTCGTCTGTTTCTGTTTTCAAGATCATCAATTTTAGTTAGAGCTGTGTCCAATTGATCCTGTAACGTCTGGATGAAAGCGGAATTCTGATTGGCTCTGGCAACCGTGTGGTCAATTGTATTTTCAATCGCCTCAATCCTGGAGCCAATATTTTGAAGTTCAGCTTTGATGGAGCCTGTTATCTGTGAGGCATTTTGGGCAACACCAGAGGCCAGCATCTCTGAGAACTTAGCCATCAAAAAGGATAGATCAGGGAAGTGCCCTGGGGGGCCGAGGCCCAGTGGTCGTTGCAGAGCTAGGGCCTCAGGTGATTGTAATCCCAGGATCGCTGTTGCCTGCTCCATGGTTCTGCTGATAAGAGATTCTGTGGACGCAGGCAAGGCATATGGGGGTTGAAGGTGGTATGCGGGGGTGGATGGGGAGGGCCAAGGATCCGGAGAGGTCGGTGGAAAGTCTGTGTTGTGCTCCATAACCTCTCCTACCTCTCTGTCCCAGTTGTTCTCTGAGGAGAAGGAAGCCGCGGCCGCCATCTTGGTCTGAACCCGCTCTGATGCAGAGAAGTGGAGGCGGCTGGAGACGTCTCCCCGGCGGCCCGCAGACAAGCAGCGAGGGACCGCTGAGTGGAGGAATGACCGGAATGTCCGGTATTCTGACACATGGGGCAGAGCTTTCGTTTCAGCCAGCGCTGGGATCTCCTGTAGTCCGGAGAGGCGCGGCGGGAGACGTCTCCCCGGCGGCCCGCAGACAAGCAGC
Organism: Pelophylax lessonae; assembly: GCF_965119305.1. Lineage (NCBI taxonomy): Eukaryota > Metazoa > Chordata > Amphibia > Anura > Ranidae > Pelophylax > Pelophylax lessonae. Next base: position 409,932,003 of record NC_138771.1, on the reverse strand, counting down.
GAGGGACCGCTGAGTGGAGGAATGTCCGGAATGTCCGGAATGACCGGAATGTCCAGTATTCTGACACGTGGGGCAGAGCTTTTGTTTCAGCCGGCGCTGGGATCTCCTGTAGTCCGGAGAGGCGCGGAGCTCCCTGACTAAGCTGCCATGTCGGAGCTGCCGCGCATGCGCTCTAAAATCTAAATTTTTTAACATGTTAGGCCAATATGTTTTCTGCTACATATTTTTGGTAAAAAAAATCACAATAAGCGTATTTTGATTGGTGTGCGCAAAAGTTATCGCGTTTACTAACTACGGGAGCATTTTATGTAATTTTTATTGTTTTTTTTTTTTTACTAGTAATGGCGGCGATCTGCAATTTTTTGCAGGACTGCGACATTGCAGCGGACAGATCGGACCCCTAACTGACATTTTTGACACTTTTGGGGGGACCAGTGACATTACTACAGTAATCAGTGCTAAAAAAATGCACTGTTACTGTAATAATGACACTGGCAGGGAAGGGGTTAACATGGTTGGTGATCAAGGGGTCAATTTATGCCTCATTCTTACTGATGTGTGTGGGGGGGGGGGTTCTGTGATCTCCTCCCGTCTGTTACAGAGAAGATCTGCCTGCTTTGTTTACACAAGCGGGTGGATCTTCTCACACTTTCCCCGACGATCGGTGAAGAGAGGCGGCAATCGCTGCCTCCCCTCCTCCGGCCTGACTCCCGCTATGTCTAAACACAGTGGGAGTAAGCCTCCGTGTGCCACCGAGACCACTAGGAGTACAGCGACGTAGGTCTACGTCGCTGGACCCAGGGGAGCCTACCTGCCGCAGTAGTAGTACTGTGAGCGGTCGGCAAGTGGTTAAAGAGTTGGTCTGCGGAATTACCATGGAAATAATTACTGGCTATCTTCCCCTTTTAGGGAGAACACATTTTTGGTGATGATCTGGATAAGGATATCCAAAAGATCTAGAGGGGGAAGAGTACGTTGCTACCTGTAAAGAGGAAGAGCAGGCGTCCTTCCTTTAAAATACCCAGCACTCATAATAAAAGTGCTTCCAATTCCAGGCAGTGGCGACGGCCTCAACCGTCTGCATCCGGACCCAAGCCTTCAGGGCAGGGTCAGAAACAGCCCTGGGCCCAGAGATCAGCCAAGTCTTCCTCTAAGCCCTCACTCTCCTGGGTGGGGGGAAGGCTCCTGCAGTTCTCAGGGGTATGGGTGGAGTTGGGTGGATAACTGGGTTGTCTCTACCATTTCACAGGGATACAAGCTGGAATTTCGGGTGTTCGCGCATCCTTGGTTTGTGAGGTCAAGTATGCCAACGGACCCCCCCCCCAAAAAAGATCTCTCTTTCAGACTTTGGACCAGTTGAGAGCTCAGAAGGTGATAACCGAGGTTCCAGAAAATGAAAGGTTCAAGGGTTTTTACTCAAACCTATTCATAATCCCCAAACCAAATGGGGATGTGAGACATATTTTGGATCTCAAGGCACTGAAACAGTTTCTGAATGTTCGTTCTTTCCGCATGGAATCAATTTGTTCAGTCATAGCCTCCCTACAGGGAGAGGAATTTCTAGCACCCATAGACATCAAGAATGCATGTGCCTATATTTCAGACCCATCAAAGGTTCCTTCGTTTTGCGATTGGAAACCATTTTTTCCAGTTTGTGGCCTTGCCCTTCGGGTTGGCCACAGCTCCAAGAGTGTGCACAAAGATCCTAGCTCCAATGTTGGCTGTTATAAGGTCCCGAGGGATATCTGTAATAGGATATCTGAACGATCTCTTACTAATAGAATAATCAGCGTCGGCTCTAAGCCGAAATATCCTTCAAACAGTATATTTTTTAGAACGTCTGAGTTGGATACTGAACTTAGTAAAGTCAGCATTACAGCCAGTCCAGCGTCTGGAATACCTGGGGCTTCTTGTCAACATGGTGCTGGCAAACATATTTTTGCCAGCAAGAAGGGTCTCAGACCTGAAGGGTCAGGTTCTGCCAATAGTAAGGCTGAGATATCCTTCTATACGTTTTGGCATGATGTTACTGGGGAAGATGGTGTCTACATTTGAGGCAATTCCCTATGCTCAATTCCATGCCAGACACTTGCAGAATAACATTCTGTCTGTGTGGAACAGAAAAGTTCAGTCCTTGGACTGGTCCATATCTCTGCTACCAAGAGTACGACAGAGTCTGAATTGGTGGTTGTTGACCAGAAATCTGGAGAGGGGGAAATCCTTTCTTCCAGTGACAGGGAAGGTGTTGACTACAGATGCCAATCTCTCCGGCTGGGGAGCAGTTCAGGAGAAAGCTACTACCCAGGAAAATTGTCTTGGGTAGAGAGTCATCTCCCCATTAACATTTTGTAAATTTGTGCAGTCAGTCGGGCTCTGAAATTCTGGATGCCCAGACTTCGGGGTCACCCTGTCAGGGTGCAATCCGACAATGTCACGGCCATGACTTATGTCAGCCATCAAGGAGGCACAAGAAGTCGATCAGCACAGAAAGAGGTGGATATTATCCTGTCCTGGGCAGTGAAGTTTGTGCCATGCCTGACAGAAGTGTTCATTCCAGGAATTGAGAACTGGCAGGAAGACTTTTTGAGCTGTCAACAGATGTTTCCAGTGGAATGGTCCTTACATCCAGAGATTTTTCAATTTATCTGCCTACACTGGGGGGTCCCAGATGTAGATCTGTTGGCACCCAGGTTCAACAACAAGTTGGAGAGATTTGTGTCCAGAACCAGGGATCCACTCGCAGTTGGAGTGGATGATTTGGTGACTCCTTGGAAGGAATATTCCCTGATCTATGCCTTTCCTCCGGTACAGCTGATATCGCCTTTGTTGCGTAAGATCCAGCTAGAGGGGAAACCAGCAATTCTGGTAGCTCCGGCTTGGCCGAGGAGAATTTGGTATGAACAAATCCAGAGGTTGGCAGTGACGAGGCCTTGGGTTCTTCCACTGCATCCAGACTTGCTCTCTCAAGTATGTAGTTTTTATTTATTTATTTTTCTTTTTTACTGGTAATGGCGGCGATCTGCGATTTTTAGCAGGGCTGCGACATTACGGTGGACAGATCGGACACCTAACTCACAATTTTGAGGGGACCAGTGACACTAATACAGTGATCAGTGCTAAAAATATGCACTGTTACTGTACTAATGACACTGGCAGGGAAGGGGTTAACACCAGGGGCGATGAAAGGGTTAAATGTGTCCCTAGGGGATCCCTGTGTTCATCTCTGACAGAATAGTGGTCTGCTTTATTTACAGTTTGTCTCCATGGGGGAGCGATCGCGGGTGGTCAGCGGACATCACATCTGCCGGACCCGCTGATTGGCTTCCCTTCTGGCTAATTGGTGCATGTGCGCACCTATGGTAGAACGCGCGAGCACCCACCCACTATCTGTTACACACAGTGATGTACAGGTACGTCATTTCACATAACAGAGCCGACCTGCCACAGTAAAACTATGGCAGCTGGTCAGCAAGTGGGTATACCATGTCCTACTAAGGATGCCTTTTATGCACTGTCATTAGAGTTGAGCGGACACCTGGATGTCCGTGCTCGGCGGGTTCGGCCGAACTTTAAAAAAAAGTCCGGGTCCGTGTCCCGGACTTTTGCTGAACTTTTCCCGGACACCGAACCCCATTGAAGTCAATGGGGACCCAAACTTTCAGGCACTAAAATGGCTCTAAAACACCAATGTTTCCATTGGTGCCATTTGCTGCCATTTGCAGGCTAGAGTGCTGCAAATGGCAGCAAAACGTAGTTAAGAGCATGGCAAGTGCTCTGCAAACAAATGTGGATAGGGAAATAACTTAAAACAACAAAAAAAAAACAGAAAAATAAAACAATGTTCTTCATCTCTGAAGGACGAGACCCATATGGAGTAGGAGGGAGGTTGAGGTGGTGGTGGATGTAGCGGTGTCATAGGCGTGTGCACAGGGTGTGCCGGGTGTACCTGGGCACACCCTAATCACCTAGGGCACATAGCATTATCGCTCTGTTTGCCAGTGAGGAGATGGGAAAGATCTCCCTTGGAACTGCTCTGCTCTATTTCACTTTGCCAGCAGGGAGAGTAATGTATCAGGGCCATGTACATGTAGGCAAACACATGCATGTGTATTTAAACTTTGGGGTGCACACCCTAATGCAATAGGCTGCGCACACCTATGGGCGGTGTAGGTGGAAGCAGCGGTGGAGGAGGACCAGGGCCGGATTAAGAGCATCATGGGCTTGGTGCTGAGGATTTTGAAGGGCCTTAAGGGTCGTGCCTTGGCATGCACCCAGAGGAGGAAGGGTGCAGCCATGCATGCCTAATTCAACATGGGATGCTGTCTCTGAAGCCCATAAACACATCCATGCATCGGCAACTGTCCCTCCTTGTCCGGCCTTTGTGCTGTGTGGGGAGGTTCTGAGGGAGCTGCCTGGGGAAGCGAGCATAGAAGCCAGACTTCTACAAGACTTTACAAGTAACAGAAGAGCGGTAACAGTGAATATGGCCAACCCGGGGCCTATATTAAGGTAGGGGCCTGGAGCTGCAGCTCCAATAGCCCCTATGTTAATCTGGCCCTGAGGAGGACGAGGTAGCCAACACTGCTTTTTTTCAGAAATTTTAAATGAGGGTACACCCCAAAAGAGTGCGAACAAAGGCAAGAGCAAAAATAGAACAATGGCTGGGTAAGGTCGGTATCCATCGCTATTCTGCACAAGGTACGGAAAAGTCCCGTGGTATCCATGCCTGGTTCATTTTAATGAACGTGAGCTTGTCCACATTGTCTCTGGACAGGCGGCTGCGCTTGTCTGTGATAATGCCCCCAGCCGTGCTAAATACCCGTTCAGATAATACACTGGCTGCAGGGCACGCCAGCACCTCCAAGGCGTAAAGGGCAAGCTCAGGCCATGTGCCCAATTTGGAGACCCAGAAGTTGAAGGGGGCAGACCCGTCATTCACTACATGTAGGCGTGTGCACACATACTACTCCACCATGTTGGTGAAATGCTGCCTCCTGCTAAGACGTTCCATATGAGCTGCTGGTGCTGCTGTTTGTTGTGGCGTGCTGACAAAGCTTTTCCACATTTCGGCCATGCTAACCCTGCCTTCTGAGGTGCTGGCGGTGCCCTGGTTGCGTTGGCGACCTCTTCCTCCTCCTTCTCCTCCTCTGCCTTGTGCTTCCACTGTGGCCCCGCTGTCAGGTGGGAATGCCAGCAGCATCGCATCTACCAGCGTGCGCTTGTACTCGCGCATCTTGCGATTGTGCTCCAGTGAGTGAATTAAGGATGGTACGTTGTCCTTGTAACGGGGATCCAGCAGCGTGGCCACCCAGTAATCAGCACAAGTTAGAATGTGGGCAACTCGGCGGTCGTTGTGGAGACACTGCAGCATGTAATCGCTCATGTGTGCCAGGCTGCCCAGAGGCAACGAAAGGCTGTCCTCTGTGGGAGGTGTATCGTCTGTGTCCTCTGTATCCACCCAGCCACGCACCAGTGATGGCCATGAGCTGGCCTGGGTGCCACCCTGCTGTGAACATGGTTCCGTCTCCCCCTGCATCTCCTCCTCCTCATCCTCCTCATCCTCCAGAACTGTGCCCCTGATGGACAATTGTGTCCCTGGCGTTTGTGTGTGCAGGAACCCACCCTCGGAGCCCCTTGCGAATGACTGCCCTGAAAGCCTTGGAAATGTTACCTCTTCATCCTCCTCCTCCTCCTCCTCTTCCTGTGCCACATCCTCTTCCATCATCGCCCGAATTGTTTTTTCAAGGCGGCATAGAAGTGGGATAGTTAAGCTGACAACGGCGTCATCGGCACTGGCCATGTTGGTGGAGTACTCAAAACAGCGCAGCAAGGCACACAGGTCTCGCATGGAGGCCCAGTTATTGGTGGTGAAGTGGTGCTGTTCCGCAGAGCGACTCACGCGTGCGTGCTGCAGCTGAAACTCCACTATGGCCTGCTGCTGCTCGCACAGTCTTTCCAGCATGTGCAAGGTGGAGTTCCACCTTGTGGGCACGTCACATATGAGGCGGTGAGCGGGAAGGCCGAAGTTACGCTGCAGCGCTCACAGGCGAGCAGCAGCAGGGTGAGAATGCCGAAAGTGCGCACAGACGGCCCGCACTTTCTGCAGCAGCTCTGACATATCGGGGTAGTTTTTAAGGAACCTCTGCACCACCAAATTCAGCACATGCGCCAGGCAAGGGATGTGTGTCAAACCGGCTAGGCCCAGAGCTGCTATGAGATTTCGCCCGTTATCGCACACCACCAGGCCGGGCTTGAGGCTCGCTGGCAGCAACCACTCATTTGTCTGCTGTTCCATGCTCCTCCACAACTCCTGTGCGGTGTGTGGTTTTTCCCCCAAACAGGCAAGTTTTAAAACTGCCTGCTGTCGTTTACCCCTGGCCGTGCTGAAGTTGGTGGTGAAGGTGTTACGCTGTCTGGATGAGGAGGCGGTAGAGGATGAGGAAGCGGAGTAGGAGGAGTTGGGAACAGGAGGTGATCTGAAGCGCCCTGCAATCCTCGGTGGTGGAAGGACATGCGCCAAATTGCTATCCGCCTCAGGCCCATCCGCCACTGCATTTACCCAGTGTGCCGTTAGGGAGATATAACGCCCCTGACCGTGCTTACTGGTCCACGTATCGGTAGTTAGGTGGACCTTGCCACAGATGGCGTTGCGCAGTGCACACCTGATTTTTTCCCCCACTTGGTTGTGCAGGGAAGGGATGGCTTGCCTGGAAAAGTAGTGGCGGCTGGGCACGACGTACTGTGGGACAGCCACGACATAAGGTTTTTTAAAACTGTGCGTCTCCACCAGACGGAATGACAGCATTTCAAAGGCCAAGGATTTTGAAATGCTGGCATTAAGGGCCAGGGATCGCGGGTGGGTAGGGGGGTACTTCCTCTTCCTCTCAAGTGTTTGGGAGATGGAAAGCTGAACGCTTCCACGGGACATTGTGGAGATGGTTGGTGACCCAGGTGGTGGTGTTGCTGACAGATCGTCTGTTTGCGGGGTGGCAGGTGCCGGTATCACTACAGATGTGGATGGAGCGGCCGAGACTGCAGCAGAAGAGGAAGCAGGATGAGCCAGAGACGTTTCTTGGTTTTGAAGGTGTCTACTCCACTGCAGCTTGTGCTTTGCACTTAGATGCCTGATCATGCAGGTTGTGCTCAGGTTGAGAAGGTTTATGCCTCACTTCAGGCTCTGATTGCACAGGGTGCAAACCACTCGTGTCCTGTCATCAGCACATTTTCTAAAGAACTTCCACGCTAGAGAACTCCTTTGAGCTGGCTTTGTTGCGCTCGTTCCCTTGCTGCGTTGGGCAGTAGCAGGCGTAGTGTCTAGGGCAAGGCCGCTCCGCTTCTGCACCCTGCTCCCTCTTCAGCTGTGCTGGTGGCTCTGTGCGACCACCGCCTCTTCCTCCAAACTACTCAGGTCACCTGCATGACCTTCATTCCATGTGGGGTCGAGGACCTCATCGTCCTCCACATCATCTTCCACCCAGTCTTCACCCCTGCCCTCCTTGTCGGTCTCCACAATTCTGAACACCGCAGCAGTTGGCACCTGCGTTTCGTCATCATCTGAGACGTGCTGCGATGGTCCTTGCATGTACTCATCTTGAGAAATAAGTGGTTGGGCATCGCTGCACTCAATCTCTTCCACTTCTGGGGCAGGGCTAGGTGGATGTCATCAAAAAGAGTCATCAAAAAGAAGAAGAGACTGCTGTATGGCTTGGGGCTCAGACTGCTTGCCTGATTTGCAAGGGGGTGAGGTGAAAGACGGTTGGACATCGGCTGCAGGTGCCATTTCTGACCTTTCTGCAGTAGACTGGGTGGGAGACAATGTGAAGGAACTGGAGGCACTGTCAGCAGCAAACCAATCTACTATCGCCTCTACTTCTTTTGGCCTCATCACTTCTAGAGGCGTATGATGCCCTACCAAATACTGATGCAGGTTCTGTCGCCTACTAACACTTGAGGAAGGTGTTTCACTTGTGCGTGTAGCTACAGATCGACCACGTCCTCTCCTTGCAACAGGAGCTCTACCAGCAGCACCACGACCCAGGCCAAGGCCCCTATTTGACGGTCTCCTCATATTTCTGTAATTTATGATCTTGCCCTAGAAAGGTGTTTATTGAATAGCGGAACAAAACAACAACAGTATCGCACGGGTGTATCTCACAGTCAAATATGCAAACTATGCCGCAATTTAATGTTTTTTTACCCCAAAAGGGTGTATATTGAATAGCGGAATAGGAAAAAGGATAAAAAACGGTGTATCTCACACGTACAAACACAGACTAGGCCCCGATTAAAATTTTTTGTACCCTAAAGGGAGGATGAGGAAGAGGAGTAGGAGGAGTTGGGAACAGGAGGCAAACTTAAGCGCCCTGCAATCCTTGGCGGTGGAAGGAGATGCGCCAAACAAATTTAAAAGGTGTATCTCACACGTACCGATACAGACTATGCCGTAATTTAATTTTTTACACTCCAAAAGGGTGTATATTGAATAGCGGAATAGGAAAAATTTTATAATACGGTGTATCTCACACGTACAAACACAGACTAGGCCCCGATTACAATTTTTTGTACCCTAAAGGCAGGATGAGGAAGAAGAGTAGGAGGAGTTGGGAACAGGAGGCAAACTGAAGCGCCCTGCAATCCTCGGCGGTAGAAGGAGATGCGCCAAACAAATTTAAAAAGGTGTATCTCACATGTACCGATACAGACTATCCCGCAATTTAATTTTTTACACTCAAACAGGGTGTATATTGAATAGCGGAATAGGACAAATTTTACAAAACGGTGTATCTCACATGTACAAACACAAACTAGGCCCCGATTACAATTTTTTGTACCCTAAAGGCAGGATGAGGAAGAGGAGTAGGAGGAGTTGGGAACAGGAGGCAAACTGAAGCGCCCTGCAATCCTCGGTGGTAGAAGGAGATGCGCCAAACAAATTTAAAAAGGTGTATCTCACATGTACCGATACAGACTATCCCGCAATTTAATTTTTTACACTCAAACAGGGTGTATATTGAATAGCGGAATAGGACAAATTTTACAAAACGGTGTATCTCACACGTACAAACACAAACTAGGCCCCGATTACAATTTTTTGTACCCTAAAGGCAGGATGAGGAAGAGGAGTAGGAGGAGTTGGGAACAAGAGGCAAACTGAAGCGCCTTGCAATCCTCGGCGGTAGAAGGAGATGCGCCAAACAAATTTAAAAAGGTGTATCTCACATGTACCGATACAGACTATCCCGCAATTTAATTTTTTACACTCAAACAGGGTGTATATTGAATAGCGGAATAGGACAAATTTTACAAAACGGTGTATCTCACACGTACAAACACAATCTAGGCCCCGATTACAATTTTTTGTACCCTAAAGGCAGGATGAGGAGTAGGAGGAGTTCGGAACAGGCAGGAGGCAGACTGAAGCACCCTCAAATCCTCGGCAGTATAAGATGCGCCCCAAAAATTGGAAAGGTGTATCTCACACGTACCGACACAGACTATCCCGCAATTTAATTGTTTATACCCAAAGGTTTTTATTAAATAGCGGAATAGAAAATATGATCAAAAAAAGTGTATGTATCTCACACGTACACAACCAGACTAGGCCCCAATTACTATTGTTTGTACCCCTAAAGGCAGGATGAGGAGTAGGAGGAGTTTGGAACAGGCAGCACCCTCAAATCTTCAGAAGTATGAGATGAACCCCAAAAACTTGGAAAGGTGTATCTCACACCTACCAACACAGACTATCCCGCAATTTAATTGATACCCAAAGGTTTTTATTGAATAGCGGAATAGAAAATATGATCAAAAAAAGTGTATGTATCTCACACGTACAGAACCACACTAGTCCCCAATTACTATTGTTTGTACCCCTAAAGGCAGGATGAGGAGTAGGAGGAGTTTGGAACAGGCAGCACCCTCAAATCTTCAGAAGTATGAGATGAACCCCAAAAACTTGGAAAGGTGGATCTCACACGTACCAACACAGACTATCCCGCAATTTAATTGTTTATACCCAAAGGTTTTTATTGAATAGCGGAATAGAAAATATGATCAAAAAAAGTGTGTGTATCTCACACGTACACAACCAGACTAGGCCCCAATTACTATTGTTTGTACCCCTAAAGGCAGGATGAGGAGTAGGAGGAGTTTGGAACAGGCAGCACCCTCAAATCTTCAGAAGTATGAGATGAACCCCAAAAACTTGGAAAGGTGTATCTCACACGTACCAACACAGACTATCCCACAATTTAATTGATACCCAAAGGTTTTTATTGAATAGCGGAATAGAAAATATGATCAAAAAACGTGTATGTATCTCACACGTACAGAACCACACTAGTCCCCAATTACTATTGTTTGTACCCCTAAAGGCAGGATGAGGAGTAGGAGGAGTTTGGAACAGGCAGCACCCTCAAATCTTCAGAAGTATGAGATGAACCCCAAAAACTTGGAAAGGTGTATCTCACACGTACCAACACAGACTATCCCGCAATTTAATTGTTTATACCCAAATGTTTTTATTCAATAGCGGAATAGAAAATATGATCAAATAAAGTGTATGTATCTCACAAGTACACAATCAGACTAGGCCCCAATTACTATTGTTTGTACCCCTAAAGGCAGGATGAGGAGTAGGAGGAGTTCGGAACAAGCAGGAGGCAGACTGAAGCACCCTCAAATCCTCGGCAGTATGAGATGCGCCCCAAAAATTGGAAAGGTTTATCTCACACGTACCGACACAGACTATCCCGCAATTTAATTGTTTATACCCAAAGGTTTTTATTAAATAGCGGAATAGAAAATATGATCAAAAAAAGTGTATGTATCTCACACGTACACAACCAGACTAGGCCCCAATTACTATTGTTTGTACCCCTAAAGGCAGGATGAGGAGTAGGAGGAGTTTGGAACAGGCAGCACCCTCAAATCTTCAGAAGTATGAGATGAACCCCAAAAACTTGGAAAGGTGTATCTCACACCTACCAACACAGACTATCCCGCAATTTAATTGATACCCAAAGGTTTTTATTGAATAGCGGAATAGAAAATATGATCAAAAAAAGTGTATGTATCTCACACGTACAGAACCACACTAGTCCCCAATTACTATTGTTTGTACCCCTAAAGGCAGGATGAGGAGTAGGAGGAGTTTGGAACAGGCAGCACCCTCAAATCTTCAGAAGTATGAGATGAACCCCAAAAACTTGGAAAGGTGGATCTCACACGTACCAACACAGACTATCCCGCAATTTAATTGTTTATACCCAAAGGTTTTTATTGAATAGCGGAATAGAAAATATGATCAAAAAAAGTGTGTGTATCTCACACGTACACAACCAGACTAGGCCCCAATTACTATTGTTTGTACCCCTAAAGGCAGGATGAGGAGTAGGAGGAGTTTGGAACAGGCAGCACCCTCAAATCTTCAGAAGTATGAGATGAACCCCAAAAACTTGGAAAGGTGTATCTCACACGTACCAACACAGACTATCCCACAATTTAATTGATACCCAAAGGTTTTTATTGAATAGCGGAATAGAAAATATGATCAAAAAAAGTGTATGTATCTCACACGTACAGAACCACACTAGTCCCCAATTACTATTGTTTGTACCCCTAAAGGCAGGATGAGGAGTAGGAGGAGTTTGGAACAGGCAGCACCCTCAAATCTTCAGAAGTATGAGATGAACCCCAAAAACTTGGAAAGGTGTATCTCACACGTACCAACACAGACTATCCCGCAATTTAATTGTTTATACCCAAAGGTTTTTATTCAATAGCGGAATAGAAAATATGATCAAAAAAAGTGTATGTATCTCACAAGTACACAATCAGACTAGGCCCCAATTACTATTGTTTGTACCCCTAAAGGCAGGATGAGGAGTAGGAGGAGTTTGGAACAGGCATGACCCTCAAATCTTCAGAAGTATGAGATGAACCCCAAAAACTTGGAAAGGTGTATCTCACACCTACCAACACAGACTATCCCGCAATTTAATTGATACCCAAAGGTTTTTATTGAATAGCGGAATAGAAAATATGATCAAAAAAAGTGTATGTATCTCACACGTACACAACCAGACTAGGCCCCAATTACTATTGTTTGTACACCTAAAGGCAGGATGAGGAGTAGGAGGAGTTTGGAACAGGCAGCACCCTCAAATCTTCAGAAGTATGAGATGAACCCCAAAAACTTGGAAAGGTGTATCTCACATGTACCAACACAGACTATCCCGCAATTTAATTGTTTATACCCAAAGGTTTTTATTGAATAGCGGAATAGAAAATATGATCAAAAAAAGTGTATGTATCTCACACGTACACAACAACACTAGGCCCCAATTACTATTGTTTGCACCCCTAAAAGGCAGGATGAGGAGTAGGAGGAGTTGGGAACAGGCAGCACCCTCAAATCTTCAGAAGTATGAGATGAACCCCAAAAACTTGGAAAGGTGTATCTCACACTTACCAACACAGACTATCCCGCAATTTAATTGATACCCAAAGGTTTTTATTGAATAGCGGAATAGAAAATATGATAAGATTGGTGTGATTTATCAATAGCACATGATGTGAACAGCAGTGTCTTATATCATTCAGCTCTGCTGCAGGCCACAATTTAATTTTTTTTAACCCAAGGCTGTATATTGAATATTGGAATAGAAAAAAGTGTATGATTTTTGAAACCACTCAATAATAGCACATGTGAACTGAACACTGAACACAGCAGTGTATGATCAGAGTCAGCACAGCACTGCTGAAGGACAAACGCTGCACACAGTGACTGATAGAAAAAGACTTTTCTCCCTCCTCCTCAGTGGGCAAAAAAGATTGTGTTCACTGCACCCCACACACAGCAAAATCGATGTGGACCACTGACACCTGCCTATCTCCAGCCTCTCCCTAAAAGAATTGATAAGATCGGTCATTGCAAACCCCCCCACACAGCAATATCGATTGTAGAACACACTGTCTGACCCTAAAAATCAGCAGCCTCTCTCCCTAAAAGGATTGATAAGATCGGTCACTGCAAACCCCACCCAGCAATATCGATTGTAGAACACACTGTCTGACCCTAAAAATCAGCAGCCTCTCCCTAAAATGTCCTACAACTCGCCCTGCCTAACACACTCCGACCTGTCCCTCAATTCTATCCGGACACAAATGTTTTTTTTTTGCCTGTCTGTCCCTAATCAGCAGCCAGCAGGTATGATGTGTGCTCTGTCCCTGAACTAACATAGCAGAATGACGCAGCGGCGCTGCCTCTGACTTATAAAGACTTGGTCACATGCTTCAGATGGCCAATCACAGCTACTAATACATTTGTAGGCATGGCTGGGATGGCTTAAAGCACACCAGTTAAACGCTTGTTGATTGGCTGTTGAAAGCCCGCCATGAAAAGCGCGCCAATGCATACAAAACCCAGAAATAAAATGACCGAACACGGATTTTTACCCGAACATACAGTAAAGTTTTTGGGTCCGTGTTCGGGTAACAAAAATCCAATTATTCGGTACGAACACGAATAATACAGTCCGTGTTCGCTCAACCCTAATTGTCATTGTTCACTGATTGCAGTGTTTTTAAATGTGTTTAAATTCATAAAGGTGGAATGTAATTGGATATATTTGTATTTTTGTGCCTATGAAGTCCATGAATATTGTTTATTAATTGTATTACTTAAGGATCAATAATTTAGAAAGTTGAAATACCATTGGATCTGCTGCCAGACAGGTGCATCCACACTTGTTCAGTACAGACATAAAAACTATTGTTTGTAGATATCACAGGTTAGTGCATATACATTTCAGGAAAAGGCTGAGTATGACCTCTTCTGATAAGATCTTAGTAGATGGTAATACTAAAACAGTTAAATCCTGCTTTTTGGACAAATGCATACCCATGACTTGCATTCCTCTTGATGATTAGACATTAACCACTTAAGCCCCGGAAGATTTTACCCCCATTCCGACCAGGGGGTATTTTGCGATTCGGCACTGCGTGAATTTAACGCACAATTGCGCGGTCGTGCGACGCTGTACCTAAACGAATTTGACGTCCTTTTTTTCCCACAAACAGAGCTTTCTTTTGGTGGTATTTGATCACCTGTGCGATTTTTTGATCACGCGCTATAAACAAAAAAAGAGCGTCAATTTTGCAAAAATAGCAATATTTTTCACATTTTTTTATATGAAATTCCCCCAAAAAAAAATGTAAAAATCAAAATTTTTAAAAATTTTCGGCCAATTTATTTTATGCTACCTATGTTTGGTAAAAAAAATCGCAAAAAGCGTATTTTGATTGGTTTGCGCAAAAGTTATCGCGTTTACTAACAAAGGGAAAGATTTTTGTCATTTTTGTTGTTTTTTTTTTTAACGCGTAATGGCGGCGATCTGCGATTTTTTTTGCGGTACTGCGACATTGCGGCGGACAGATCGGACCCTTGACTGACATTTTTGACACTTTTGGGGTTACCAGTGACATTTCTACAGTAATCAGTGCTATATATATGCACTGTTACTGTAAAAATACACTGGTAGTGAAGGGGTTAACTTTATTTGGAAGGGAGGGGCTGTGTGTGTCCCTAGGGGCGTGGTTTCTACTGTGATTGGCTGTGGCTCTAGCTGTAAAGACACTGATCAACGGATCTACATACCAGATCCGTTTTATCAGTGTCTTTGCAGCGAAGAGAATGACAGGCAGTTTGTTTACACAAGCTGCCTGACATTCTCCCTCTCCCCCGCCGATCGCCGAGTGACCGGCGGACATCGGGTCCGCTGGTCACACGCGCGGGGGGGTCCGTGACCACGCGGGAGCGGGAGCGCGCCCCGGGGGGCGCGCGCTCGCTCCCTAGACCCTCACAAGCAAGCAACGTAGCCCTACGTTAGTTTGCCTGTGAGGGGCTGACCGCCGACGTAGATAGTCGTGCGGCGGTCGGCAAGTGGTTAACGTCACATTCATTATACAATTTCCTTCTGTCGACCTTAAAAGTGCAGGAATTTAAAGATAAAATTCTCTTCTGGCTAGACAAGAACTACTGTAGGTTTTCACTGACGTGGCTGGCTGATCTTGTACCAAAGATTGTGTTGTTTTGATGTTTGAGCATCTGTCTATGATTAAGAAAGGCTTCTCCCCTTCCGACCAAAATAAACATTTATAAGCAGCCTGGATTATTAAGAAAATGTTATGACAAAGAGCTTTCTGTTATGCAGCCAAAAAAATTATTTTATGAATCTCTCTTTCCCTGATGTTACAAAATATTTCAGTCAAGAAGAAGCCTTTGGTGTACTAAGCTATATAAAATTGTATTGAATGTTACACATAGATTAAAGTCTCTCAATTCATGCCAGATTTGAATTCGTGGAACTGCATGCACATTTTTATCCTTTGGGGTTTTTCTCTAGATCAGTGGTTCTCAACCTTAGGTAGACCAGGGCCCAGTAAAATCTTCCAAAACCTCTAGTACTCCAACATGGCAGTGATCAATGAGTAGAATGTGATCAACCTGCTGCTGACCTTGATTCTAAGCATCCCATGGCAAACAAAAACTTTTGGCTTTAGATACACTTGAAATCAATAACTTATCATAAATAGCTATAGGGATGATCCATTATATCTGCAAAGAAGACAAAAGGCACACAATGTCTACAATTTAAATCTTGTGTTTTCTAAAAAAATGTATTGTAAAATCTGATTTGTTCCTGTTGGTTACGTCATCAGTATATTTTCTATTATCAGTTTTAAAGTAATGTCCCTGGAACAGATATTTTTGCTCAATGACTTGAGTGTACACACCAATCATAGTTACATAGTTACATAGTAGGTGAGGTTGAATAAAGACAATAGTCCATCCAGTTCAACCTGTGTAGGTGTGTGTGTGGCTGTAATCATCTCACATACCCCTGAATGTTCTGATCCTTGAGATGTAAGTCTAAGAGTCTTTTGAAAGCCACCATACTACCCGCAGAAACCACCTCTTGTGGTAGAGAATTCCACAATCTTGTAGCCCTAACAGTAAAGAACCCCCCACGTTGCCTGAGGTTAAAACGCTTCTCCTCTAATCGCATTGTATGCCCTCGAGTCCTCATGCAATCCCTTCGAATGAACAGCTTTTTTTCTAAGCTGGGATCCCCATTAAGATATTTATAAATTGCTATCATGTCCCCCCTCAGACGTCTCTTCTCCAGGGAGAATAAATCGAGCGATTGTAGACGCTCTTCATAGTCAAGGTCCTCCAATCCCCTAATTAGTTTAGTTGCCCTTCTCTGGACTCTCTCCAGCTCCAACACATCCCTCCTGAGGACTGGCGACCAGAACTGGACAGAATACTCCAGATGCGGTCGGACCAGAGTTTTATAAAGTGGAAGGATTATAGTCTTATCTCTGGAATACATCCCTTTCTTTATGCATGCCAATATTCTGCTGGCTTTGGCAGCTGCCGCTTGACATTGCATGCTGTTGCCTAATCTATCATCAACCAAGACTCCCAGATCCTTCTCCATTTTTGATTCCCCCAAGGGTTCCCCTCCTAACGTGTATTGTGCTTTTATGTTTTTAGTCCCCAAGTGCAAAACCTTACACTTCTCCACGTTAAACCTCATTTGCCATGTCCGTGCCCACTCTGTAATTTTGTCCAGGTCATTCTGTAGGATATCTGCTTCATGCTGTGCAGTTATTGCTCTGGCCAATTTTGTGTCATCTGCAAAAACTGATATCGAACTACTGATCCCGACCTCAATGTTGTTTATGAATAAATTGAACAAGGTTGGTCCCAGGACTGAGCCCTGGGGCACCCCGCTTACTACCTCAGACCAGTCTGAGTATGCGCTGTTTATTACCACTCTTTGGACACGCCCTTTCAGCCAATTCCGTATCCAAGAGCAAACCCTGCTGTCGATACCTGCAGATCTTATTTTATAAATTAAGCGCTTGTGGGGAACTGTATCAAACGCCTTAGCAAAATCCAAGTACACCACATCCACTGGTCTCCCCCTATCTAGCTCACAGCTCACCTCCTCGTAAAATGTTAATAGATTGGTTTGGCAAGAACGCCCATTTGTAAACCCGTGCTGATTACTGCTGATGATGTTGTTGTCTTTAGCAAACTCTACGATATAGTCCCTTATCATCCCCTCCAGAAGTTTACATACTATTGATGTCAAACTGACAGGCCTATAATTTCCCGGGATATGCCTCTGGCCCTTTTTGAATATCGGAATCACGTTAGCTTTCTTCCAATCCCCTGGTAGAAACATAGAAACATAGAATGTGTCGGCAGATAAGAACCATTTGGCCCATCTAGTCTGCCCAATATATCTGAATCCTATGAATAGTCCCTGGCCCTATCTTATATGAAGGATAGCCTTATGCCTATCCCATGCATGCTTAAACTCCTTCACTGTATTTGCAGCTACCACTTCTGCAGGAAGGTTATTCCATGCATCCACTACTCTCTCAGTAAAGTAATACTTCCTCATATTACTTTTAAACCTTTGCCCCTCTAATTTAAAACTGTGTCCTCTTGTGGTAGTTTTTCTTCTTTTAAATATGCTCTCCTCCTTTACCGAGTTGATTCCCTTTATGTATTTAAAAGTTTCTATCATATCCCCTCTGTCTCTTCTTTCTTCCAAGCTATACATGTTAAGGTCCTTTAACCTTTCCTGGTAAGTTTTTTCCTGCAATCCATGTACTAGTTTAGTAGCTCTTCTCTGAACTCTCTCTAGAGTATCTATATCCTTCTGGAGATATGGCCTCCAGTACTGCGCACAATACTCCAAGTGAGGTCTCACCAGTGTTCTGTACAGCGGCATAAGCACTTCTCTCTTTCTACTGCTTATACCTCTCCCTATACATCCAAGCATTCTGCTGGCATTTCGTGCTGCTCTATTACATTGTCTTCCCACCTTTAAGTCTTCTGAAATAATTACTCCTAAATCCCTTTCCTCAGATACTGAGGTCAGGACTGTGTCAAATATTCTATATTCTGCCCTTGGGTTTTTACGTCCCAGGTGCATTATCTTGCACTTATCCACATTAAATTTCAGTTGCCAGAGTTCTGACCATTTTTCTAGTTTTCCTAAATCCTTTTCCATTTGGCGTTTCCCTCCAGGAACATCAACCCTGTTACATATCTTTGTGTCATCAGCAAAAAGACAAACCTTACCATCGAGGCCTTTTGCAATATCACTTATGAAGATATTAAACAAAATTGGTCCCAGTACAGATCCCTGAGGTACCCCACTGGTAACATGACCTTGTTCTGAATGTTCTCCATTGACTACAACCCTCTGTTGTCTGTCACTCAGCCACTGCCTAATCCACTCAACAATATGGGAGTCCATGCGCAATGACTGCAGTTTATTGATAAGTCTTCTATGTGGGACAGTGTCAAAAGCCTTACTAAAATCTAGATATGCAATGTCTACTGCACCTCCACCGTCTATTATTTTAGTCACCCAGTCAAAAAAGTCTATAAGATTTGTTTGACATGATCTCCCTGAAGTAAACCCATGTTGTTTTTCATCTTGCAATCCATGGGATTTAAGATGTTCCACAATCCTATCCTTTAATAGGGTTTCCATTAATTTGCCTACTATTGATGTCAGACTCACTGGTCTATAGTTGCTCGATTCCTCCCTACTACCTTTCTTGTGAATGGGCACGACATTTGCCAATTTCCAATCTTCCGGGACGACTCCTGTTGCTAATGATTGGTTAAATAAATCTGTTAATGGTTTTGCCAGCTCACCACTAAGCTCTTTTAATAATTTTGGGTGTATCTCATCAGGACCCTGTGACTTATTTGTCTTCACTTTAGACAGCAATCTTAGAACGTCTTCCTCTGTAAAGACACATGCATCAAACGATTCATTAGTCATCCTTTCAAGTGGAGGTCCTTCTCCTTCTTTTTCTTCTGTAAAAACTGAACAGAAGTATTCATTAAGGCAGTCGGCTAGCCCTTTATTCTCTTCTACATACCTTCCGTCCTTTATTTTTAATTTAGTTATTCCTTGTTTTAATTTCCTTTTTTCATTTATATATCTGAAGAATGTCTTATCCCCCTTTTTCATAGACTGAGCTAGTTTTTCTTCTGCCTGCGCTTTAGAAGTTCTTATAACTTGCTTGGCCTCTTTCTGCCTAATCTTGTAGATTTCCTTATCTTCATTGCTCTGGGTTTTTTTATAATTACAAAATGCTAGCTTTTTATTTTTAATGATTTGGGCCACTTCTGCTGAGTACCACAGTGGTCTCTTCCTTTTTTTGCTTTTACTGACAAGTCTAATGCACTTTTCTGTTGCCTTCAATAATGCACCTTTTAAGTAGTCCCATTTCTCCTGGACTCCATGTAATCCGTTCCAGTCTGATAAGGACTCATTTATGACTAATTTCATTTTTGAAAAGTCTGTTTTTCTAAAATCTAAAACTTTTGTTTTTGTGTGGTGCGACTCTTTCACAGTTCTTATATTAAACCACACTGACTGGTGATCACTGGATCCCAAGGTTTCGCCTACAATGACATCATATACCGAATCCCCATTTGTGAATACCAGATCCAAAATGGCCTCCCTCCGGGTTGGCTCCTCAACCACTTGTTGCAGAGACAACCCCAGTAGGGAATTTAGAATATCTGTACTCCTGGTAGAACTTGCTATTTTGGTTTTCCAGTTTATATCTGGAAGATTGAAATCTCCCATAATGATAACTTCTCCTTTCATTGTCATTTTAGCTATTTCTTCAACTAGTAGATCATCTAGTTCTTTAACTTGACCAGGTGGTCTATATATCACACCTACACGAGTTACTGCATGATTAGCAAACTGCAACGTAACCCAAACTGACTCTATGTTGGCCTCACCAACTTGTATTAGGTTAGATTTAATGCTATCTTTCACATACAGGGCCACTCCTCCTCCTTTCTTGCCTTCTCTGTCTCTTCTGTATAAAGAGTACCCTGGTATGGTTATGTCCCAGTCATTTCTTTCATTAAACCATGTCTCCGTAACAGCCACTAAATCTACATTCTCAGATGCCATAATTGACCCAAGTTCATTGTGGCATCTGAGAATGTAGATTTAGTGGCTGTTACGGAGACATGGTTTAATGAAAGAAATGACTGGGACATAACCATACCAGGGTACTCTTTATACAGAAGAGACAGAGAAGGCAAGAAAGGAGGAGGAGTGGCCCTGTATGTGAAAGATAGCATTAAATCTAACCTAATACAAGTTGGTGAGGCCAACATAGAGTCAGTTTGGGTTACGTTGCAGTTTGCTAATCATGCAGTAACTCGTGTAGGTGTGATATATAGACCACCTGGTCAAGTTAAAGAACTAGATGATCTACTAGTTGAAGAAATAGCTAAAATGACAATGAAAGGAGAAGTTATCATTATGGGAGATTTCAATCTCCTGTCCTAATACTGTCAGCAAAGTTCAGGAACAGTGGTCTGGATATAACCTTACTGAGTTCCTTGAGTACTCTCGGATGTACGCCATCCGGGCCTGGTGATTTGTTTGTGTTGAGTTTATCCAGCCTTTCCCTGATTTCACCCTCTGTTAGCCATAGTGGCAAGTCCTGTGTATTACTACTAACCAAACAGTCATGGTCAGTGTACCCCTCCGTTTCCTGTGTAAAGACTGACGAGAAAAAAGCATTCAGCACGGTTGCTTTTTCAGTGTCCTCTGTAACCATCCTCCCATCATTGTTAATTATGTGTGCAATATGCTCTGCCCTAGTTTTTTTGCTGTTGATATATTTAAAGAATTTCTTTGGGTTTTTTTTACTATCCTCCGCTATTTGTCTCTCAAAGTTGATTTTAGCCATCTTGATTTCTTGTTTACTTTTCTTATTTGCCTCCTTGTATTGCTCGAAAGCCAATACTGTGCCCTCTGATTTATACTTCTTGAAGGCCAATTTTTTTCCCCTAATAAGTTTTTTGACGCTACGGTTTAGCCAGCCAGGTTTGGCTTTGTCTCTTCTAAATTTATTTCCCATAGGAATGCACTGCAAGATGCCTTTGCCTAATATGTTCCTAAAGCATTCCCATTTTTCCTCTGTGGTCAGGGATCCCAGGGTTTGGTCCCAGTTTACCCTTTCCATCAATGAGTACAATTTTGGAAAGTTTGCCCTTCTGAAGTTTAGGGTTCTTATGTTCCCCACTTGCCTTGTTATATTGTTATTTATACTAAATGTGATCATCCTGTGATCGCTAGAGCCCAGATTGTCCTGGACTCCTACCTGCGAGATTAGGTCTGGGTCATTAGTGATCAATAGATCCAGGACTGCATTTTCTCTAGTCGGAGAATCCACCAACTGTGACATGTAATTATCCTGTAAGGTTTCCGTGAATAGGCGGGCCTTCTGTGAGTGTGCAGTCCCCTCGTCCCAGTCAATGTCGGGATAATTGAAGTCCCCCAATATGACGACTGATCCCAATTTTGCCACTTTACTCATTAGTGCTAAGAATTCCAGCTCTACCTCCTCCCCTTGGTTAGGTGGCCTATAGCAAACCCCCACAATTACTTTCCCCTTTTCTCCTTCCCTATGGAGTTCAACCCACACAGATTCTAAATCCATGCTCATCCCATCCGTAATGTCACTCCTTTCTATCACCTTTATATTGTTCTTGACATAGAGACATACCCCTCCCCCTCTTTTTCCTACCCTGTCCTTCCGGTACACCGAATACCCTTGGATATTGGCCAGCCAGTCATGTGAGGGGTCGAACCAAGTCTCTGTTATTCCCACAAGGTCTATGTCCTCCTCATGAATCATGAATTGCATATACAGTATATCATATCAACGAAGGACGATCAATTACCAGGGTAGCACAGAACCTAGCAGACAGCAAATTTTTAGGATGAGGGCAGTGTGATGTTAGAATATTATAAAATACAAGCCCAGCAGGAGAATGTGAAAGTGAGTGCATACCCCAAGCTGGCAACCACTCAGGGCCTCACATTCACACAACTTCCCAACAGTAGATTTAACACTTCCTTGGCAACCTACTATGGGCTTACTATGTGCTCTGCAGCTTAGCCAAGCCTGATGGCCATAGGAGGCTTCTGTGGGGGCTTCTGCAGCTCGGTTCGGGTGCCCTTATAGTAAGCTGCTTGGTGTGGGGGCTCTCGATAGGAGAGAAGGGCCAGGAGCAGCAAAGAGGACCCGAGAAGAGGAGGATCCGAGCCACTCTGTGCAAATCCACTGCACAGAGGAGGTAAGTATAACATGTTTGTTTATTAAAAAAAAATAAAATAAAATTTGACTTCAACATTCGCATATGGAAAAGCTCCTTCACAGTAAGAGCTTTGAAAATGTAGAATGGACTTCCACAAAAACTAGTTCAGGTCAGCTCAGAAAGAACTGGATTCATCCCTAAATTCACAAAGTATAACTGGAAACTAACTTTTAGAGGTAATACCTCCAGGGGTATTTGATCCAGGTAATTGCATTGTGTTGTGTGAAACAGCTGAGGAGCGAGAGAGGATATTTGCCTGAGGTCCCACTGCCATTCTGCTCCATTGTGGCAGCCATGGATATAAGTTTACATTAGCAGCAATATTATATTTAAAGTGTTACTAAACCCAGGACAATGAATTCACTATATCTGGTCTCCCACAGTACACAGAACATGGAAATGCAATTATTTTAGGTAAAATAAACAGCTAAATACCTTTTCTCATCAGCAGTATATACAGTAGAAGTCTTTTGATTTCTATCTGTTCCTGGTGAAGCATGTAGGAGGAGTTTTTATACTGCACTGAGCTGTCCTATGAGGCTTCATGGCTCCATGCCCTCTGCCTGAACATGCCTGGACAGTGCTGATTGGCCCTGTGTTGATTACATGCATCTCCAGCAATACACATCAAACTGTGCATGTGCAGCCTGACTCTAAAGGCTCTGTCTTATCTGCACATCACTCTGACACATTCGAATAAAAAACAAAAAATAAAGTTTTCAATTCTACTGATTCAAACTTTATCAATTCAAACATTTCGAAATTGAAAAAATCAGTAAATTCGAAGAAAATTCAAAAAAGACATAACTACGGTAAATCTGAATATGAATCCCGAATACGAATTGAATGAATCAACCTAATTTAACGAAACTAAACTAGGTTAACAAATCTAAACAAAACACGTTTTTCCTCATGTGCATGTTGTTTATAATGACAATATTGGTATCAGATATCCTATAGCAGCCAGGTAAAACCAGTGACTAGAGATCAGTCACCATAAGGCCACCCCCACCCCCTTCCCACTCCTTGCTCCAATCCAAGCTTGGGCTCTCCAACTCTGTAAAGCTTCCAGGTATGCTCATCAAATGTGCCCTACCATTTGTTTTGTCTCTGGCTGGTCAGGTGCTATTCACAATCAGTTGCCACAACTTTATTGCCCACTTTTAGGCTCACATGAAACCCAATTGGTGGACCTAGGGCTGTGAAGTGATGCTGGGGAAAGTGTGGTGGTGGCTGGGAGTGGGATTCCAGCTGCATAAAAGGACTGGGTGCGCACGTCAGGGTGGGGGGGGGGGTAGGTAGCACATTTTGACATCTTCACCCTGCCTACTGGATGACCTGGTTCAAGAATTGGTAACATAAAATATGGATTTGAATGCGAAGGAGCAGTAAAGATTGTTCATTGTATGCCCCACTACAAAGCAAAAAGTCGAAGTCAATGCATGTGAAGATGAACAAATATGGTTGTGCTCAAGTAAATATAGTCTAAACTTTGCAAAGTAGTAAAGGTACTTACCACTTTACCATGCATAATATTATTTACATTGAGCTGATCTCTTTTATCTACTGTATATATCCAAAAGACTAAGAGTCGGTTCACACTAGCGCGACTTGTCAGGCGACTTGTCAGTCTGACAAGTCGTGCTCCCTCGCGGTCCATTGACCGCTACAGGACCCGTTCTAATAGGAGCGACACAAGTCGCTCCGACTTAGAAAAAGGGTCCTGTACTACTTCGGGGTGACCTCGGAGCCACTTGCATAACATTCCATTATGTGAAGTCCCTGCAAGTCGCTCCGAAGTTGTGGTGCATGGTAATGCACAAGTCGCCCAAGAAGTAGTAAGGAGTCGTGTCACCTCAGTGTAAACTGGCTCTAAAGCATTGGACCTTTAGAAAAATTTTAAAAACACATAAGTAAATTTTGTTTTAGAACAGAAGCATATTTTAAAGTTTATTTAGCAGCAGTGGTATAGATTTACAAATGCTGTCTCTGATCACTTGTCCAGTCTTTCCTACAGACGGATAATGCACATGTAGTGTAGTGCACATGTAGTGTTATATGCTTCCTAAAATTTACATAAGTGAAAGGGGCTGCCGAAAAGCAGTGGGTGTCCAGCTATTTTTTTTTTGATCCACGTGGGAGGACATTTCTTGTCATGCCATCATTGTGGGCTGGGTCAGGGCAGTTTTTGGTTTGCAGGAGGTATGTCTGCTCCCCCCCCCTGGATTTCACTGTAAACAGAATGCATGTTGAATTTTTTTTCTAAGTTATAAAATGAGATGATTTGCACACTAAGCAACCACCATGGTAATTTAGTGGCACAGATCTTTTTTTTTTTTTTTTTAAGCTTTCGTTCTTTGTACACAGGCCAATTGTACAGGAAATTCTCTCAGAGATGCACTGACAAAAGTAGATATTGTTGTACTAATTATCTCAAATGTAAAAATGTAAAGCCATGTGGTAATCTTTGACGTCAGTATTTAAGGCATTCAGAATAAGTACTGAGAAGCTCAATCCTGTCATGACCCACTTATGAGTGATTTCCTTTCTTCTTAAAGGCTTCATAATGTGTCTTGACAAAGCACAGACATTCTCTGTATATATAGGCGTGTAAACATTAACAACTTTTCAGCATGCCCGTAGGCTTTTGGGAACACCCAGTTGAACAGCTGAAATATACAAATATTGATTTACATCGCAGCATCGACAAATAGGTCATACAAACAACAGACTTCCGACATTATGATTAATAGCCATCATTCATCTGATTGAGGAATCACCTTTTCTACAAGATGTAATTTTCCTCTTCTTGTTTTTAGAACACTAATAAATGGTGAATTTGCATTTAATTGTCCATCCATATCTAGTTTCTTTAGAATTCTGGTGTCTATTAGACAAAACAGTCTTACAAAAAAAAAAAAAAACAATCTTCCCTTCCCCCAACACAGATGCTGGACTGGAGATGATTAAAATGTCCACAAATTGAATATTGCTTGTTTTAGAGGGAGTAACGATTGCAAGTACAGATACTTATTTATTTATATATTCCTTGTAAAAATACAATATTTTGTCTAGATTTCATTCACTGTATACAAAGTTCAGCTACTGTTGCTCTAGAAATTACTGGGATCATTCTGCATAGGAAGGATTTTTGCAAATTTCCAGAATTTCAAAGATGCCCAGGAGCATCTGGCTTCCAAATCTGATCTTTGCAGCAAATAATAATTATTTATTTAGATCATTTTCCCTGTCACTTGGCCCTTGTTAAGTCTTCATTACATTCCAGCAAAGAATCCAGCAGAAGTTGATTGTCAAGCTACAAGTATGGATGTGGACAATAGAAATGAGATATGGATTTGCCCAATGATACATTGTTGGCAAATTCCCAGTTGCAAAGCTGAACAGCTTAATTTTTGGGGAATTTTCAGGGGGGGGAGAATTTGTGTTCCCACACATAATGCCCTGCACACCATTTAACCCTGGGCAGCAGACTGAAAACAGACAATATTATGTGTGTGTGTGTGTGGGGGGGGGGGGGGGTGGATAACCCATATTCTTGTGTATAAGCTTCCATAGGAAGATGATAGGGAGAGGTTATTGATTATACAGAAGTATATTGTGATACTGTAAATGTTTAACCCGTGCTTTACTTCTGTGAATTGTAGTAATAGGGGACTTTATTTGTGTGTTTCCCGCATTTACAGGTTTTCACATAACCCAGAAGTCCTTATTTGCTTTCTCCTACGAGTGTCAGCAGCAGCCATCTGGGCCCCTCCCCTACACGTGACGACACGTGTCTTCTTCATCTTCCTGAAGAAGACACTTGTCCCTGTGTCGTCACGCGTAAGGGAGGGGCCCGGACGGCTGCTGCTGACACTCGTAGGAGAAAGCAGACTGAGAAACTATATATCCCCATCCTGGTTGCCATCACATACTGTGCATTATTGTCATATGCCTTTTGAGTTTGGTGCACTACAGCACCTTAAAAATGTGAGTACATCTCTTCAGTTTAATAAATTGTAATTTTAAAAAAGATATAAGCACTATTTGTGATCCTGAGAAGGTGCACTGCGTTTTTAAACCAAGCTTAAGTATGAGGTCACTGGAGTTGAGGTGAGGACCCATTCACACAGGGTGTCTGAGGTGGAGGCGTGACTCACCACGGAGGATCTATTGGACGCATATTTTGCACATTTGAAGTGGACTATTCATTAATCACCTTTCACTGGGAAGTGAATTAACTATTTCATCACAGGAGGTGATCGTTTATATCACTACTGTCACTTTTCAAGATTATTTAAATTGTTTATACAATATGGTATAGCAGGAAAAAGAGTCCTCTTTTTATTGTGACTTAAAGGTTTATATGAGAAAAACACCAAACTTTAAAATGACATGCTTAGTAGATGTCTTCATATTGTATGCAGTGTTATAGAACAGTAAAAGGACAGCATCAGCAGCACCATAATCTATCACTATTAGTGTTGAGCGAACACGGACTGTATTATTCGTGTTCGTACCGAATAATTGGATTTTTTGTACCCGAACACGGACACGGACACTTTACTGTATGTTCGGGTAAAAATCCGTGTTCGGTCGTTTTATTTCCGGGTTTTGCATGCTTTGGCGCTCTTTTCATGGCGGGCTTTCAACAGCCAATCAACAATCGTTTAACTGGTGTGCCTTAAGCCATCCCAGCCATGCCTGCAAATGTCTCAGTAGCTGTGATTGGCCGTCTGAAGCATGTGACCAAGTCTTTATAAGTTCGAGGCAGCCGCAGCGGCGTCATTATGCTGCTTAGATTCAGGGACAGAGCACACATCAACGTGCTGGCTGCTGATTAGGGAAAGATAGGCAGGAAAAAACCATTTGTGTCCGGATAGAATTGAGGGACAGGTCGGAGTGTTTAGGCAGGGCGAGTTGTAGGCATTTTAGGGATAGAGTCTGCTGAATTATATAGGGTCAGTGTCTTCTACAAACTACAATCGATATTGCTGTGTGGGGGGTGGGGTGAATCTGCACTCAATCCTGATCTACGATCTCTTCTCAATCCTGTTAGGGACAGAGTCTGCTGAATTTTAGGGAAACTGTGTTCTACAAACTACAATCGATATTGCTGTGTGGGGGGTGGGGTGAATCTGCACTCAATCCTGATCTACGATCTCTTCTCAATCCTGTTAGGGACAGAGTCTGCTGAATTTTAGGGAAACTGTGTTCTACAAACTACAATCGATATTGCTGTGTGGGGGGTGGGGTGAATCTGCACTCAATCCTGATCTACGATCTCTTCTCAATCCTGTTAGGGACAGAGTCTGCTGAATTTTAGGGAAACTGTGTTCTACAAACTACAATCGATATTGCTGTGTGGTGTGGGATTGGAGATAGGCAGGTGTCAGTGATCCACATCCATTTTTCTGTGTGTGAGCTGCAGTGAACACAATCGTTTTGGGCTGCAGTGAACACAATCTTTTTGGGCTGCAGTGAACACAATCTTTTTGGGCTGCAGTGAACACAATCTTTTTGGGCTGCAGTGAACACAATCTTTTTGGGCTGCAGTGAACACAATCTTTTTGGGGTGCAGTGAACAAAATCTTTTTGGGGTGCAGTGAACACAATCCTTTTTGGTGTGCAGTGAACACAATCTTTGTGGGGTGCAGTGAACAAAATCCTTTGTGGGGTGCAGTGAACACAATCTTTTTGGGGTGCAGTGAACAAAATCCTTTTTGGGGTGCAGTGAACAACATCCTTTTTGGGGTGCAGTGAACACAATCTTTTTGGGGTGCAGTGAACAAAATCCTTTGTGGGGTGCAGTGAACACAATCTTTTTGGGGTGCAGTGAACACAATCTTTTTGGGGTGGAGTGAACAACATCCTTTTTGGGGTGCAGTGAACAAAATCCTTTTTGGGGTGCAGTGAACAAAATCATTTTTGGGGTGCAGTGAACACAATCTTTTTGGGGTGCAGTGAACACAATCTTTGTGGGGTGCAGTGAACACAATCTTTTTGGGGTGGAGTGAACAACATCCTTTTTGGGGTGCAGTGAACAACATCCTTTTTGGGGTGCAGTGAACACAATCTTTTTGGGGTGCAGTGAACACAATCTTTGTGGGGTACAGTGAACAGAATCTTTGTGGGGTGCAGTGAACACAATCTTTGGGGGGTACAGTGAACACAATCTTTGTGAGGTGCAGTGAACACAATCTTTGTGGGGTGCAGTGAACACAATCATTGTGGGGTGCAGTGAACTCAATCTTTGTGGGGTACAGTGAACACAATCTCATACTGAAGGTTTGAGGGTGCTGCCTGTTCCATACTCCCCCTACTCCTCATCTAGCCTTTTAGGGGTACAAACAATAGTAATTGGGGCCTAGTGTGGTTGTGTACGTGTGATATACATACACTTTTTTGGGATCATATTTTCTATTCCGCTATTTAATCAAAAACCTTTGGGGATCAGTTAAATTGGGGGATAGTCTGTGTTGGTACGTGTGAGAGAGATCCACCTTTCCAAGTTGTTGGGGTTCATCTCATACTTCTGAAGGTTTGAGGGTGCTGCCTGTTCCATACTCCCCCTACTCCTAGCCTTTTAGGGGTACAAACAATAGTAATTGGGGCCTAGTGTGGTTGTGTACGTGTGATATACATACACTTTTTTGGGATCATATTTTCTATTCCGCTATTTAATCAAAAACCTCTGGGGATCAGTTAAATTGGGGGATAGTCTGTGTTGGTACGTGTGAGAGAGATCCACCTTTCCAAGTTGTTGGGGTTCATCTCATACTTCTGAAGGTTTGAGGGTGCTGCCTGTTCCATACTCCCCCTACTCCTAGCCTTTTAGGGGTACAAACAATAGTAATTGGGGCCTAGTGTGGTTGTGTACGTGTGATATACATACACTTTTTTGGGATCATATTTTCTATTCCGCTATTTAATCAAAAACCTTTGGGGATCAGTTAAATTGGGGGATAGTCTGTGTTGGTACGTGTGAGAGAGATCCACCTTTCCAAGTTGTTGGGGTTCATCTCATACTTCTGAAGGTTTGAGGGTGCTGCCTGTTCCATACTCCCCCTACTCCTAGCCTTTTAGGGGTACAAACAATAGTAATTGGGGCCTAGTGTGGTTGTGTACGTGTGATATACATACACTTTTTTGGGATCATATTTTCTATTCCGCTATTTAATCAAAAACCTCTGGGGATCAGTTAAATTGGGGGATAGTCTGTGTTGGTACGTGTGAGAGAGATCCACCTTTCCAAGTTGTTGGGGTTCATCTCATACTTCTGAAGGTTTGAGGGTGCTGCCTGTTCCATACTCCCCCTACTCCTAGCCTTTTAGGGGTACAAACAATAGTAATTGGGGCCTAGTGTGGTTGTGTACGTGTGATATACATACACTTTTTTGGGATCATATTTTCTATTCCGCTATTTAATCAAAAACCTCTGGGGATCAGTTAAATTGGGGGATAGTCTGTGTTGGTACGTGTGAGAGAGATCCACCTTTCCAAGTTGTTGGGGTTCATCTCATACTTCTGAAGGTTTGAGGGTGCTGCCTGTTCCATACTCCCCCCTACTCCTAGCCTTTTAGGGGTACAAACAATAGTAATTGGGGCCTAGTGTGGTTGTGTACGTGTGATATACATACACTTTTTTGGGATCATATTTTCTATTCCGCTATTTAATCAAAAACCTTTGGGGATCAGTTAAATTGGGGGATAGTCTGTGTTGGTACGTGTGAGAGAGATCCACCTTTCCAAGTTGTTGGGGTTCATCTCATACTTCTGAAGGTTTGAGGGTGCTGCCTGTTCCATACTCCCCCTACTCCTAGCCTTTTAGGGGTACAAACAATAGTAATTGGGGCC
Source organism: Pelophylax lessonae (assembly GCF_965119305.1). Taxonomy (NCBI): domain Eukaryota; kingdom Metazoa; phylum Chordata; class Amphibia; order Anura; family Ranidae; genus Pelophylax; species Pelophylax lessonae. The sequence goes on along the minus strand of NC_138771.1, from coordinate 409,901,906 downwards.
TAGTGTGGTTGTGTACGTGTGATATACATACACTTTTTTGGGATCATATTTTCTATTCCGCTATTTAATCAAAAACCTCTGGGGATCAGTTAAATTGGGGGATAGTCTGTGTTGGTACGTGTGAGAGAGATCCACCTTTCCAAGTTGTTGGGGTTCATCTCATACTTCTGAAGGTTTGAGGGTGCTGCCTGTTCCATACTCCCCCTACTCCTAGCCTTTTAGGGGTACAAACAATAGTAATTGGGGCCTAGTGTGGTTGTGTACGTGTGATATACATACACTTTTTTGGGATCATATTTTCTATTCCGCTATTTAATCAAAAACCTTTGGGGATCAGTTAAATTGGGGGATAGTCTGTGTTGGTACGTGTGAGAGAGATCCACCTTTCCAAGTTGTTGGGGTTCATCTCATACTTCTGAAGGTTTGAGGGTGCTGCCTGTTCCATACTCCCCCTACTCCTAGCCTTTTAGGGGTACAAACAATAGTAATTGGGGCCTAGTGTGGTTGTGTACGTGTGATATACATACACTTTTTTGGGATCATATTTTCTATTCCGCTATTTAATCAAAAACCTCTGGGGATCAGTTAAATTGGGGGATAGTCTGTGTTGGTACGTGTGAGAGAGATCCACCTTTCCAAGTTGTTGGGGTTCATCTCATACTTCTGAAGGTTTGAGGGTGCTGCCTGTTCCATACTCCCCCTACTCCTAGCCTTTTAGGGGTACAAACAATAGTAATTGGGGCCTAGTGTGGTTGTGTACGTGTGATATACATACACTTTTTTGGGATCATATTTTCTATTCCGCTATTTAATCAAAAACCTTTGGGGATCAGTTAAATTGGGGGATAGTCTGTGTTGGTACGTGTGAGAGAGATCCACCTTTCCAAGTTGTTGGGGTTCATCTCATACTTCTGAAGGTTTGAGGGTGCTGCCTGTTCCATACCCCCCCTACTCCTCATCTAGCCTTTTAGGGGTACAAACAATAGTAATTGGGGCCTAGTGTGGTTGTGTACGTGCGAGATACATACACTTTTTTTGATCATATTTCCTATTCCGCTATTCAATAAAAACCTTTGAGGATCAATTGAATTGCGGGATAGTCTGTGTCGGTACGTGTGAGAGAGATCCACCTTTCCAAGTTGTTGGGGTTCATCTCATACTTCTGAAGGTTTGAGGGTGCTGCCTGTTCCATACCCCCCCTACTCCTCATCTAGCCTTTTAGGGGTACAAACAATAGTAATTGGGGCCTAGTGTGGTTGTGTACGTGCGAGATACATACACTTTTTTTGATCATATTTCCTATTCCGCTATTCAATAAAAACCTTTGAGGATCAATTGAATTGCGGGATAGTCTGTGTCGGTACGTGTGAGAGAGATCCACCTTTCCAAGTTGTTGGGGTTCATCTCATACTTCTGAAGGTTTGAGGGTGCTGCCTGTTCCATACCCCCCCTACTCCTCATCTAGCCTTTTAGGGGTACAAACAATAGTAATTGGGGCCTAGTGTGGTTGTGTACGTGCGAGATACATACACTTTTTTTGATCATATTTCCTATTCCGCTATTCAATAAAAACCTTTGAGGATCAATTGAATTGCGGGATAGTCTGTGTCGGTACGTGTGAGAGAGATCCACCTTTCCAAGTTGTTGGGGTTCATCTCATACTTCTGAAGGTTTGAGGGTGCTGCCTGTTCCATACCCCCCCTACTCCTCATCTAGCCTTTTAGGGGTACAAACAATAGTAATTGGGGCCTAGTGTGGTTGTGTACGTGCGAGATACATACACTTTTTTTGATCATATTTCCTATTCCGCTATTCAATAAAAACCTTTGAGGATCAATTGAATTGCGGGATAGTCTGTGTCGGTACGTGTGAGAGAGATCCACCTTTCCAAGTTGTTGGGGTTCATCTCATACTTCTGAAGGTTTGAGGGTGCTGCCTGTTCCATACCCCCCCTACTCCTCATCTAGCCTTTTAGGGGTACAAACAATAGTAATTGGGGCCTAGTGTGGTTGTGTACGTGCGAGATACATACACTTTTTTTGATCATATTTCCTATTCCGCTATTCAATAAAAACCTTTGAGGATCAATTGAATTGCGGGATAGTCTGTGTCGGTACGTGTGAGAGAGATCCACCTTTCCAAGTTGTTGGGGTTCATCTCATACTTCTGAAGGTTTGAGGGTGCTGCCTGTTCCATACCCCCCCTACTCCTCATCTAGCCTTTTAGGGGTACAAACAATAGTAATTGGGGCCTAGTGTGGTTGTGTACGTGCGAGATACATACACTTTTTTTGATCATATTTCCTATTCCGCTATTCAATAAAAACCTTTGAGGATCAATTGAATTGCGGGATAGTCTGTGTCGGTACGTGTGAGAGAGATCCACCTTTCCAAGTTGTTGGGGTTCATCTCATACTTCTGAAGGTTTGAGGGTGCTGCCTGTTCCATACCCCCCCTACTCCTCATCTAGCCTTTTAGGGGTACAAACAATAGTAATTGGGGCCTAGTGTGGTTGTGTACGTGCGAGATACATACACTTTTTTTGATCATATTTCCTATTCCGCTATTCAATAAAAACCTTTGAGGATCAATTGAATTGCGGGATAGTCTGTGTCGGTACGTGTGAGAGAGATCCACCTTTCCAAGTTGTTGGGGTTCATCTCATACTTCTGAAGGTTTGAGGGTGCTGCCTGTTCCATACTCCCCCTACTCCTCATCTAGCCTTTTAGGGGTACAAACAATAGTAATTGGGGCCTAGTGTGGTTGTGTACGTGTGATATACATACACTTTTTTTGGATCATATTTTCTATTCCGCTATTTAATTTAACTGGGCCTCCATGCGAGACCTGTGTGCCTTGTTGCGCTGTTTTGAGTACTCCACCAACATGGCCAGTGGCAATGACGCCGTTCTCAGCTTAACTATCCCACTTCTATGCCTCCTTGAAAAAACAATTCGGGCGATGATGGAAGAGGATGTGGCACAGGATGAGGAGGAGGAGGAGGATGAAGAGGTAACATTTCCAAGGCTTTCAGGGCAGTCATTCGCAAGGGGCTCCGAGGGTGGGTTCCTGCACACGCAAACGCCAGGGACGCAATTGTCCAGCAGGGGCACAGTTCTGGAGGATGAGGAGGATGAGGAGGAGGAGGAGCTGGAGGAGGAGATGGAACCATGTTCACAGCAGGGTGGCACCCAGGCCAGCTCATGGCCATCACTGGTGCGTGGCTGGGGGGATACAGAGGACACGGACCATACACCTCCCACAGAGGACAGCCTTTCGTTGCCTCTGGGCAGCCTGGCACACATGAGCGATTACATGCTGCAGTGTCTCCACAACGACCGCCGAGTTGCCCACATTCTAACTTGTGCTGATTACTGGGTGGCCACGCTGCTGGATCCCCGTTACAAGGACAACGTACCGTCCTTAATTCACTCACTGGAGCGCGATCGCAAGATGCGCGAGTACAAGCGCACGCTGGTAGACGCCATGCTGCTGGCATTCCCATCTGACAGCGGGGCCACAGTGGAAGCACAAGGCAGAGGAGGAGGAGGAGGAGGTCGCCAACGCAACCAGGGCACCGCCAGCACCTCAGAAGGCAGGGTTAGCATGGCCGAAATGTGGAAAAGCTTTGTCAGCACGCCACAACAAACAGCAGCACCAGCAGCTCAGATGGAACGTCTTAGCAGGAGGCAGCATTTTACCAACATGGTGGAGCAGTATGTGTGCACACGCCTACATGTAGTGAATGACGGGTCTGCCCCCTTCAACTTCTGGGTCTCCAAATTGGGCACATGGCCTGAGCTTGCCCTTTACGCCTTGGAGGTGCTGGCGTGCCCTGCAGCCAGTGTATTATCTGAACGGGTATTTAGCACGGCTGGGGGCGTTATAACAGACAAGCGCAGCCGCCTGTCCAGAGACAATGTGGACAAGCTCACGTTCATTAAAATGAACCAGGCATGGATCCCACGGGACTTTTCCGTACCTTATGCAGAATAGCAATGGATACCGACCTTACCCACCCATTGTTCCATTTTTGCTCTTTCTCACTCTTTTGGGGTGTACCCTCATTTAAAATTTTTGAAAAGAAGCAGTGTTGGCTACCTCGTCCTCCTCCTCAGGGCCAGATTAATGTAGGGGCTATTGGAGCTGCAGCTCCAGGCCCCTACCTTTTATATAGGCCCCGGGTTGGCCATATTCACTGTTACCGCTCTTCTGTCACTTGTAAACACAGAAGTCTGGCTTCTATGCTCGCTTCCCCAGGCAGCACCCTCAGAACCTCCCCACACAGCGTGAAGGCCGGACAAGGAGGGACAGTTGGCGATGCATGGATGTGTTTATGGGCTTCAGAGACAGCATCCCATGTTGAATTAGGCATGCATGGCTGCACCCTTCCTCCTCTGGGTGCATGGCAAGGCACGGCCCTTAAGGCCCTTCAAAATCCTCAGCACCAAGCCCATGATGCTGTTAATCCGGCCCTGGTCCTCCTCCACCGCCGCTTCCACCTACACCGCCCATAGGTGTGCGCAGCCTATTGCATTAAGGTGTGCACCCCAAAGTTGAAATACACATGCATGTGTTTGCCAGCAGGGAGAGTAATGTATCGGGGCCATGTACCTGTAGGCAAGGAGAAATAGAGCAGAGCAGGTCCCAGGGAGATCTTTCCCATCTCCTCACTGGCAATGCTATGTGCCCTAGGTGATTAGGGTGTGCCCAGGCACACCCAGCACACCCTGTGCGCACGCCTATGTCACCGCCACATCCACCACCACCTCAACCTCCCTCCTACTCCATATGGGCCTCGTCCTTCAGAGATGAAGAAGAACATTGTTTTATTTTTCTGTTTTTTTTTGTTGTTTTAAGTTATTTCCCTATCCACATTTGTTTGCAGAGCACTTGCCATGCTCTTAATTACGTTTTGCTGCCATTTGCAGCACTCTAGCCCTTTCCTTTGGTGTTTTAGAGCCATTTTAGTGCCTTAAAGTTCGGGTCCCCATTGACTTCAATGGGGTTCGGTGTCCGGGAAAAGTTCGGTAAAAGTCCGGGACACGGACCCGGACTTTTTTTTAAAGTTCGGCCGAACCCGTCGAACACGGACATCTAGGTGTCCGCTCAACCCTAATCACTATATATGAGCAGAATTTATAGCATGCACTGCCCGCTTTGCAAGGCTGAGACCTGCCAGTGTCATGGATTGTTCTCAATCATCGTCTGGGAAGACCAGGTGATGTCAATTTTAAAGGTTTTAAATGCCCAGACTCATCTGGCCTTGCCCCAACAATCAGCACCATGGGAACTTCTAAGCAGTTGTCTAGAAAACTGAAACTGAAAATAGTTGACGCTCACAAAGCTGGAGAAGGCTATAAGAAAATAGCAAAGCGTTTTCAGATGTCAATATCCTCTGTTCGGAATGTAATTAAGAAATGGCAGTCATCAGGAACAGTGGAAGTTAAAGCAAGATCTTGAAGACCAAGAAAAATATCAGACAGAACAGCTCACAGGATTGTGAGAAAAACAATTCAAAACCCACGTTTGACTGCACGATCCCTCCAGAAAGATCTGGCAGACACTGGAGTTGTGTATTCCACTATAAAGAGATACTTGTACAAATATGGTCTTCATGGAAGAGTCATCAGAAGAAAACCTCTTCTATGTCCTCACCACAAAAATCAGTGTTTGAACTTTGCAAATGAACATATAGACAAGCCTGATACATTTTGGAAACAAGTTCTGTGGACTGATGAGGTTACATAGTTACATAGTTACATAGTTACATAGTAGGTGAGGTTGAATAAAGACAATAGTCCATCCAGTTCAACCTGTGTAGGTGTGTGTGACTGTAATCATCTAACATAGCCCTCAATCTCCTGATCCTTGAGATGTAAGTCTAAGAGTCTTTTGAAAGTCACCATACTACCCGCAGAAACCACCTCTTGTGGTAGACAATTCCACAATCTTGTAGCCCTAACAGTAAAGAACCCCCCACGTTGCCTGAGGTTAAAACGCTTCTCCTCTAATCGCATTGTATGTCCTCGAGTCCTCATGCAATTCCTTCGAATGAACAGCTTTTCTTCTAAGCTGAGATCCCCATTAAGATATTTATAAATTGCTATCATGTCCCCTCTCAGACGTCTTTTCTCCAGGGAAAATAAATCGAGCGATTGCAGCCGCTCTTCATAGGTAAAGTCCTCCAACCCCCTAATCAGTTTAGTTGCCCTTCTCTGGACTTTCTCCAGCTCCAACACATCCCTCCTGAGGACTGGCGACCAGAACTGGACAGAATACTCCAGATGCGGTCGGACCAGAGTTTTATAAAGTGGAAGGATTATAGTCTTATCTCTGGAATACATCCCTTTCTTTATGCATGCTAATATTCTGTTGGCTTTGGAAGCTGCCGCTTGGCATTGCATGCTGTTGCCTAATCTATCATCAACTAAGACTCCCAGATCTTTCTCCATTTTTGATTCCCCCAAGGGTTCCCCTCCTAACGTGTATTGTGCTTTTATGTTTTTGGTCCCCAAGTGCAAAACCTTACACTTCTCCACATTAAACCTCATTTGCCATGTCGTTGCCCACTCCGTAATTTTGTCCAGGTCATTCTGTAGGATATCTGCTTCATGCTGTGCAGTTATTGCCCTGGCCAATTTTGTGTCATCTGCAAAAACTGATAACGAACTACTGATCCCTTCCTCAATGCTGTTTATGAATAAATTGAACAAGGTTGGTCCCAGGACTGAGCCCTGGGGCACCCCACTTACTACCTCAGACCAGTCTGAGTATGCGCTGTTTATTACTACCCTTTGGACACGGCCTTTTAGCCAATTCCGTATCCAAGAGCAAACCCTGCTGTCGATACCTGCAGACCTTATTTTATAAATTAAGCGCTTGTGGGGAACTGTATCAAACGCCTTAGCGAAATCCAACTACACCACATCCACTGGTCTCCCCCTATCTAGCTCACAGCTCACTTCCTCGTAGAATGCTAAGAGATTGGTTTGACAAGATCGCCCATTTGTAAACCCGTGCTGGTTACTACTGATGATGTTGTTGTCTTTAGCATACTCTACGATATAGTCCCTTATCATCCCCTCCAAAAGTTTACATATTATTGATGTCAGACTGACAGGCCTATAATTTCCCGGGATATGTCTCTGGCCCTTTTTGAATATCGGAATCACGTTAGCCTTCCTCCAATCCCCTGGTACATCTCCTGTCCTAATACTGTCAGCAAAGATCAGGAACAGTGGTCTAGATATAACCATACTGAGTTCCTTGAGCACTCTCGGATGTAGGCCATCCGGGCCTGGTGATTTGTTTGTGTTAAGTTTATCCAGTCTTTCCCTGATTTCCCCCTCTGTTAGCCATAGTGGCAAGTCCTGTGTATTACTACTAACCATACAGTCATGGTCAGTGTACCCTTCCTTTTCCTGCGTAAAGACTGACGAGAAAAAAGAATTCAGCACGGTTGCTTTTTCTGTGTCCTCTGTAACCATCCTCCCATCATCGCTAATTATGTGTGCAATATGCTCTGCCCTAGTTTTTTTGCTGTTGATATATTTAAAGAATTTCTTTGGGTTTTTTTTACTATCCTCCGCTATTTGTCTCTCAAAGTTGATTTTAGCCATCTTGATTTCGTGTTTACACTTCTTATTTTCCTCCTTGTATTGCTGGAAGGCCGATACGGTGCCCTCTGATTTATATTTCTTGAAGGCCAATTTTTTTCCCCTAATAAGTTTTTTAACGCTACGGTTTAGCCAGCCAGGTCAGGTTAAAATTGAACTTTTTGGCTGGAATGAGCAAAGGTACGTTTTGAGAAGAAGGGGCACAGAATTTAATGAAAAGAACCTCTGTCCAACTGTTAAGCATGGGGGTGGATCAATCATGCTTTGGGGTTGTATTGCAGCCAGTGGCACAGGGAACATCTCACGAGTAGAAGGAAAAATGGATTAAAAAAAATTTCAGCAAATTTTGGATGGTAACTTGATGCCATCTATGAAAAAGCTGAAGTTAAAGAGAGGATGGCTTCTACAAACGGATAATGATCCTAAACACACCTCGAAATCCACGGGGGATTACATCAAGAGGTGTAAACTGAAGGTTTTGCCATGGCCGTCACAATTTCCTGACCTCAACATAATTGAAAATCTATGGATAGACCTTAAAAGAGCAGTGCGTGACAGACAGCCCAGAAATCTCAAAGAACTGGAAGAATTTTGTAAGGAAGAATGGGCAAAGATACCTCAAACAAGAATTGAAAGACTCTTGGCTGGCTACAAAAAGCGTTTACAAGCTGTGATACTTGCCAAAGGGGGCAGTAAAAGATATTAACTCTGCAGGGTGCCCAAACTTTTGCAGACACCATTTTTTTGTTTTCTGTTATTTTGAAAGTGTAAATGATGGAAATAAAATCTAACTTTTGTTGACATGTTATAAGAATGTCTAATCTGTAATTTGATGCCTTTTTGAGATTTTTCCATCTTTCCTTGGCTTCTTTATGCACATTAATACACATTTTTACCTGGGGTGGCCAAACTTTCGATCCCCACTGTATATATATATATATATCATATATATCCAAACAATATGTTTCAACATCAGTATGTTATATACCTTGAATTTAATATTACAACCCCCATGTATGATATATAAATGGAATCAATGAGCAAGAAAATAAATAAACATTTTATAAAAATGATGGATAAACATAGTCATACCCCAAAATAGTCTGGGTTATGGACCAGACAAAATAAGTAGAAGTAGCTGCTGTTGGTTCAATACACACACACACCTGCCCATGGTAAGGACAACCCAGGATAACCAGCGCCACACAGTGTGCCTGGGGCAACAAAGGGGGGGGGGGTGTACAAAATAAAACGGGATATTAATATTTAAAGGAAATAGCACCAAAGATTTTTGATCCATGGTATTTACGATTGCCTTCTGGACTGATCGGAAAGAAATTTATTTTTTCCCTTCTGAAGTGAATGCATTATAGGGTTTTTTGCCTTCCGCTGAACCAGCTGTGGACATAGGATTCTGTATATGTAAGTTTTTTTATTTACTTATTCTATTTATTGTTTTATGTTGGTTGAACTAGATGGAATTGAGTTTTTATTTTAACCTGATTATGTAACTATTATAAAATGGAGAGCCCGAGATCACTAGCTAGATGTTGTAAAAATAAATAGTCCTTTTTTTTTTTTCAAAAATAGGCTCACAGAAGACCGCTTGCCCTCAGCATGGAAAATTAAACAAAAATAGTCCATCGGTTTCTGTTTCACACAAAATAAAATTTCAGCTCACCACCCGTAAACTTGTCCCTTAACAGGGTTTTTGAAAGCTTATGCTTGCCCCAAAGAGTTCAGCAATTATGTTTCAGTCACCAGCTAGCCCACAACGGTCACTCAGTGGTGTACTGCTCTACTCCATCTCACAGGAGCCTACTGGCTATTACCTGTTCCTCTTCTGGACTCCCCTGCAGACAGGATAACCCTTTTGGGACCAAAGTTCTTGTAATCAGGGTTTGGAGACTCTTTCTCGCCCAAAGTCTCTCTAGGCCTCTGAATTCCATGTCAATCCAGAGAGCAATGTAAATCAGTCCTCTCTGTTCTGACTAGACTACCCCAGGAACCTCTCACCCTGCATGGTGTGATCTCTCCCTTTAACCACTTTACCTCCGCTCACTTTGCTGCTACTGCAGCAAAGTGGCTCGTTCCCATCCAGCGACGTAGACCTACGTCGCTGGACTCCGTCCCTTGTGGGCAGCGCGCGCGCGCCGCCGGAGGGTCGCTGCCGCTGTTTTCAGTCACAGCGGGAGTCGGGCAAGGGGAGGAGCGGCAGCGATCGCGGCTGCTCTTACCCGATCGTCGGGGATCGAGTCTGGAGATCCGCCCGCTGTGTGTAAACACAGCGGGCGGATCTCTGAAGTGACTTGCAGGGTTCAGCATAGCTGAACCCTGGATCTGTCCTTGTGTCACTCAGTCACCTCCCCCCCCACACGTCAGTAAGCAGCAGGCATACATTAACCCCTCCCTCTCCAATAAAATTAACCCCTTCCCTGCCAGTGTCATTTTTACAGTAACAGTGCATATATATAGCACTGATTACTGCAGTAATGTCACTGGTACCCCCAAAAGTGTCAAAAATGTCAGTCAAGGGTCCGATCTGTCCGCCGCAATGTCGCAGTCCCGCAAAAAAAACCGCAGATCGCCGCCATTACGCGTAAAAAAAAAACACCAAAAATTACAGAAATCTTTCCCTTTGTTAGTAAACGCAATAACTTTTGCGCAAACCAATCAAAATACGCCTTTTGTGATTTTTTTTTACCAAACATAGGTAGCAGAAAACAAATTTGCCAAAAATTAAAAAAAATTTAGATTTTTACATTTTTTTGGGGGGGAATTTAATATAAAAAAAATGTGAAAATATTGTTATTTTTTCAAAATAAATGCTTTTTTTTTGTTTATAGTGCAAAAAGTAAAAACCGCACAGGTGATCAAATACCACCAAAAGAAAGCTCTGTTTGTGGGAAAAAAAGGACGTAAATTTTGTTTGGGTACAGAGTCGCACAACCGCGCAATTGTCAGTTAAAGCCGCACAGCGCCGAATCGCAAAAAGTGGCCTGGACGTAAGACAGCAAAATCCTCCGGTGGTAAAGTGGTTAAAGGACTTCAGCTCAAATAATGGGGAAATATATCTCCCGCCCAGGAACCTATCCTTGGTATCCTAAACACTATGTAACCGAACTACAATTTACAGTACTGTAGCACAACATACCATTATATAGCAGTGTATAAGTAACTCATCCTACACACAGTATGTCAGCTCTTTCTAAACTCTCTTGACAAACCAAAGACAAGCTGGAGAGGGAGGGGGTAGGCTTTTTTTTTATTTGGCTGTTTGTGTCTGAATAGCAGATAAAATTGCAGATAATTTACAGCAAAGTAATAAGAAAACAACTTAAAAAAGGAGGTTGAAAACTGACACATTTTCAGTATTTTCTTATCGCAAATATTCAAAACAATTTTTTGAACATACAAAAAAAAAAAAATACATATAAAAATGTTATATACTATTTTTAAGACTAAATTCGGTATACCTTCAAATAAACCCTAGATGTTCTATGATGTATCAAAAATAAATCTAGTCTGTCACTTTACAGTCATCTGTAGATATAACAGAAATAAGATGAAAAACTAGCTGTGGTCAGAGTTTTGATTTATAATGCCATGCAATCATTTTTTTAGCCAAAGGTATTAATAATAATACCTACAGGATCATCCTATATATGGAGTCTGTAATTTTATATAAAAGCCTTTTGAAACTTAGATATAGATGAATTATTATAACATTATAGGGAAGCCTCCGGGTTAAGCACACACCTATTATTAGAGGTATTTTATGTTGTATGGAAAACATGTTTTTACAAAGATCCTGGCAACAGAATCCTACATTCTAGTGTTCCGTGACATGCCCAAGAATATTGCTAAATCAACAATTTAGATACATTTAAATTTCTGTCTACGTTTTATATATTAACTCATTCTTAACCTCACTTAGGGAGTACCAGAAATACAGTAGAAAATTTCTTATCATCATAATATTTATAAACATAGGGTGAAGGAAAGTGACTGATCAGTTCAAGAATAGCTTTTCGGAGAATATCAAAGTTATCAAAGACTGACTCGAAGATCCTTTTCTTAGGTCGCTCCTGGGGAAATTTAGACATGTTAAGCATTTCTGCAAAGGTTCCTGAGGGGGGGCTGATAAAGTTAAGTTAAGTTAAGTAATACACTTAAGAGGTTGTAAACTCATTTTTTTTTTCACCCTGAAAGAGAAACCCATAATGAGCTAGTATGCATCGCATACTAGCTCATTATGCAATACTTACCTTAGAACGAGCCCCCGCCGTGCCGCCCGCTTACCTCTATGACGGGCGACATTTTCAGTCGCCCGTCTTCCGGGATCGCGGCATCCGGCCATCTGATTGGCCAGAGCCGTGGTGACGTCACTCCCGCGCACGCGCCGATGGTCACGGCACGGGGCTCTGAAGGAACGGCACCAGCGGCCGTTCCTTCAGAGCGCATGCGCCAGTGACGTCACTGGCTGCATTTAAGGTAAATATCTCCTAAACGGTACATGTTTAGGAGATATTTACAGTACCTATAGGTAAGCCTTATCATAGGCTTACCTATAGGTACAACTTGCAGAGGAGGGTTTACTTCCTCTTTAATATGCCCATCTCATAATGGCAATATGGTATTTCCTTGTATATCCCACATCTGCTAAATGAGGAGTGGAGTTAAAGAGGTATTAAACCCAAAAGCAAACATTTATTATATTGCAGCTTACCATCTGTTAGATGTGATGACTGCTTTTGTTTTCATTTTTAGGGTTTCTTTCTTCTATTTTCTTTCGGTATTCCAGACAGTTATGCTGGCCATACACTATACGAAAATTAGTTCAAACTCATTTTGGAGAAAAAACTAACACTCGGCCATGAGAGCAGACGATCGTGCCATCATCATCAAGTAATGACCGAATTTTGATCGATAAATCGTTCAATGGACATAAATGAATCCGTTTTTCATTCATTTTGTCACATATGCCTAGTGCAAACAGTTCGGGTGAGAAATACATTAACCTTTCAATTTATCATTCATGTGGCAGAATTTTCCAAACTGTTCCTTCGATTTTTCAGCTCTGAAAAATTAAAACCGATTTTCTATTTGTGCCCATTAACTTGACGATAAACGAATGAACGGACCAAATGACAGATTTTCGAACGATTTTTCAGCTAGTGTTTGGCCAGCATAAGTGAAAAGAAATATAATCAACGCTATGGGCCAAAAACTATACTATATAAATGATTGGCTGTGTATGGGACTAATACATGCTATAAGAATATAGCGAGCTGCTGCCCCCAATTCTCCCGCTTCAAGAGTGGGATTTGGATTCAATTTAAATGCGGTATTACATAGCATACATAGGGCAGCTCCTCAACCCAATACCTCATTTAAATTTATGGCCAGCATAAGTCTGCTGTTTTTCCCCAGAACAAGCTCTCCAGCAGAATGTATCAGTTACAGAGGTGAGATGAACCATTTATCACTGACAGGGTGTTTACAATGATAAGCTTTTATTTAGAGTATGTAAAACCTTTATTCCAAAAGAAAAAAAAAACTGTTGCTGTAACTGATTATAAAAGTGTTAGCTGGAGTTTGGCTTCAATTTGTTAGTATATTTAAATATGTTAGTTAATCTAACATTGTCCTCTCCAGATGAACAATTCTGCTGTTTAAAGGTGCCCCTGCACTCCTTCATGCAGAGTGGGGAAACTCTAATACAAGAGGTGTGTTACGGGCCAGATTACAGGTAAAAAGCCTAACAAAAAAGAAAACGAATGCAGCCACTACTTGTAATGATTAGTAAACTGCAATGTTATATTTTTGGATTTTGATTTAATTCCACTTTAATTTTTATGCTTCATGAGAAAAGGCCACTGGAGTAATCACATATTATCATAAATAATATAACATCTCATACAGTATATCCAGTATCTGATCAGGGAAACTTTGTGGTCTTAGGTCAATATATTTGAAATGTATTAATTTACTTTAAAGCTGAACTCAAGCCAGAAAATATAAAATAACAAAACAAAGGTTTTTTTTTTTTTTTGTAAGGTTCAGTTTCGATCAAGAACTTTGCCTCACTGAACTTTGTCCTCAGTCTGATGGCCATTATAATTCTACTCACTTCTTTGAGCCCATATCATCAACAGGGATTGAAGCACAAGGATGAGCTTGTTTTTCAGTTACTTTGCTTTCTTTTCCTATCAGTATGTTGATGTACGATAGGCTTCTTGATATATCTATCTATTTATCTATCTATCTATCTATCTATCTATCTATCTATCTATCTATCTATCTATCTATCTATCTATCTATCTATCTATCTATCTATCTATCTATCTATCTATCTATCTATCTATCTATCTATCTATCTATCTATCTATCTATCTATCTATCTATCTATCTAGACAGAGAACAGGGGAGAAATAAGCAATAAGGGTAATTCCACTGTTGTGGGAAAAAATAGCAAATAAAAAATATATTTAAAAAATAAAAATAGCTTATACAGTTGTAACAAGTCATATTGTAATTTGTTCTTAAATATCACCTTTCGTTTTCAATCTGAAGTGCTATAATTTTCGGAAAAATTCAAGCAATATGGCAACCTGGAGGTTTTCCGCACACAGATGGTGTACGGAACTCCCCCAGAAATGTAATTTCCTTCTTGTGATTTACTTATTTTCCCAGATATCAGATGTTACGGAACAGGGCACCCCGGACCGGGTACCTCTGTTGACAGATGCTCCTAGTGCTTCCCGAGGGGCTCCAAGCACTCCACCAGACACCGTAACCACTTCAGACCCCACGAACCACCGCAGCTTGGTTAGGGTCTCGCAATCTCCTACCCACCCTGGACCAACGACAAGGCTCCAGGTTCCTGTGGGTGAACCTCTTTCCCCAGAGAGTGCAGCAGAACAAGCTCTTACACAAGCTCTTACAAGAGCTCAGTGATTATCTAAGGGAGTTTGGAGGACATAGCAATCCCTTGTAGCATATCCCCCAATAAGAGACAGGACTCTAGATTGAGGTTGAATGAACTCAGCACAACTTTATTGAACACGACTTATATACAGTTTTCACCCACAAAGTTACCACCCAGATGGACCTTGTTGAAGACTGAACATAATATTCACCATCCAATAGGAACAGAGTTTTACACTCTCATACAGTGTACAAAATATACAATGTGGGACAATCCCCCCTCCCCCTTAGCATCTAATCCACATTCCTATAAGTTTCTCTTAAAGCAGACAGACAGAACAAAGGTGGGCTCATTAGCACAGTTAACAATAGGTGAATGGAAAAGCTGTCTCAGACCCTATTTTAGACAAAAGCACTTCAATGATTAGCAGCCATGCGGTCTCTACCAGTTCCTGGATGCCCAAATTAGGCGCTGCACTTCCTGTGCCTGACAGTCTAAAGAGATATGATAGATCTCCATATTTCCTGAGAGATATGGTTAATGCATATTATTGTCCCATTTGAAGGAGTCCAACCATAGTCTCAGTGTTCACCACCCTCTTGGTCACCCTGCATCCATAACAGATGCAGGGTGACTTAAACATAAGAGAGCCCCATAAGGCTGGGCATGGTGCCCCCCAACCTCTCTAAAGGAATTTGGAGTCCACAACCCCCAGGCCCAAAGTGACTTCTATCACATCGGATTTTCGGCATTCTCTGCAACATAAAAAGTCATTTCTGGTAAGATACTCAATAAAGGAAAATCACATCTGAAGGGATACAGACCTTGCAGTTTTCCTCATTAGAGCCTGGCAAGGGCAGCAGCTGATTGATAATTAAGGCCACTCTCATACAGGTTCGCTTAACACATGGACACAAACAAACCGCTATTTCTTCAGAATAATAAAAAGTAGGATTCTGCTACAACATTTGTTAAGATCCCTGCAATGCACATAGAAAATCTAGAAGGAAATGTTTTTTTTTTTTGCAACACAAATCGAGTTACTCTTTAAAACAGAATGCACCATGGCGTAGGATTCATAGAGCACTAGGAGTTTTCTAAAAAGATAAGCAGACATGTAGTTCTATTTAGCAGCATAACAATTGCATTCTCTTATATGTAGCTGACCATAATAAATAGATAAAGAAAATATTGATGAAATCTCTATTTGTGGTAATTAAAAGAAAGAAAAAGCAGGGCCATGGAGCCAGTCATGGTGGTTCTCGGAATATTCTCGGAATGCAGCTATGGTGACAAGTAATAGCTATCACAAGGCAAATTGAATCCTATGTAAACAGTAAATGGGTCTCTGACTTTCAAGTCAAATAGCAACTTGGATGTTAAATAGTAAATCTGGTGAAGGTACAATATCTCTGCAATTTATTCTACCAGCGCTAGGGTTTGAAAAAGATCTTTAGTTCCTCTAAATTCTTAATGGTCAGTATGCTTTTATTTTCCAATAATAACACAGGATATAGCTGTGTCAAGTTTCCCAACTATAATTTGCATTCAGGCCTCTTCCAGTTTATTTCTGATTTCTAAAATATTGTGTAAGAATGTGGATTATAACATTGCATAATAAAACAATATAGGAGCAATTCTAGTGCCCATAATCTGCTGTGTGAAATAAACCATAGTAACCAAATACAAATCTGTTTTCAACACTCTGGTGATACTAAGAAGATAAAAGTTATTTAGTTACAGGTTTTGTACCATGTTATGAAACACACCCATATTGTATACTAATTTAAAGAAAGAACCAGTGATGTGGAAGTCTTTTTGTTCTGGGCTTTTTACACCTTCTCAATATTACTGTTAAAGCTGACATAGGCCCCTTTCACACTAATGCGACGCAATTTTACCACAAATTTGCTGCGATTTTTGCGGCGCGATTTTGACGTGAATTTGCCGCGATTTTGACGCGACTTTGAAAGCAATGGCAATGGCTATGGCTCAAAACGCAATCAAATCGTGGCAAAGTAGTGCAGGAACTACTTTGAAGTCGGTGCAACTTCAAAACGCACTGATATGAATGGGGCTCATTGAAAATAATGGAAAACGACTTGTCATGCGATTTTGCGGTCCAAAATCGCGGGACAAGTCTCACTAGTGTGAATGGGGCCTTAGTACCAATAGTATTCAATTGTTGTGATATTGCAAAAAAAAAAAAAAAAAAAAATCAAAGATCTGCATCTGATTGAATCTAACTAAACATTTGCCCAACTCTCATAAATATGTCACTGGCATGAGAAAGTTCTAAAATGCAGCAAACAATAAATGAAGATGCTTATGTTCTATTTATAATTCTGCACCTGATGGAACAATGTGCCGTGTGAGTGGATTCAGGACACATTAATAAAATAACTATGCTGAAGGCTGGCTTCTCTCCAAAATATCTAACTCACCAAATATACCTTTTGCAAATATCAGCAAGTTTAGTTCAAACACGGAATGAAGCAAAGTGATTTCTACTCAGAATAGCACAAAGACAACCAATATCACTATGACCCATGTGCCTTTTGCCTTTTGAGTAAATATTAACCTGCATGTCTCCACTTGCAGTGATTAATTGCTAGGCTGATCACTCTAGTCAGAAAAATGTTGCTTCTTTTATTAGGAGAATATTATGCAGTTTTTCCAAAGAAGGAATCTACCTTACTGCCTTTATGCTATTTAAAAAAAAAAAAAAAGTCAACTATGGAACACTGTCAACATACCACAAAAGGTAATAACAGACAGCAATTATAATGTTATGCTAACAGTGCAAACACATTGTAAAATTTGATTGGAATATTTTCTCCCTGTTGGTAGTTAAGTGGTTTGAAAGAAAAAAAACTGAATTGATACACTACATTACATTTTTTTTTACATATTTAAATATTTTATTAGGTTGAAAAAAGACACATGTTCATCCAGTTCAACCAATGTGTATACTTTTGTCATTTTTAATAGCAACTACCATAGCCAATGTATATTCTTCTTCCTGAGGAAATTGTCGACACTCTCAACAAGTACCGCTTTCTGGGGTAAAAAGTTCCACATTTTGAACAAGAGCTCCAGTCTCTCTCTAAAAAAAAAGTCAGCTGCTAGAAATACTGTAGCTCCTGACTTTTAACCACTTGCCGACCGCCGCAAGTACATATACTGCGGTGGTCAGCCCCGTGCAGGCAAAGTGACATACCGGTACGTCACTCGCCTGTGAGCCAATAGGGGGCGAGCGCGCGCCGCCGGAGGCGCGCCCCCGCTCATTCACGGACACCTCCGCGCCGGTCACTCGCAATTGTCAGTTACAGAGGGAGAAAGGCAGGCGGCTAATGTAAACAAAGCCGCCTATCATTCTCCCTTGTGTAACAGCAGAGATCATACGGTCCTGCTATGTAGGACCGTAGATCTCTGCTGTTACATGAACAGCCACATCCCTGCACAGTTAGAAACACGCCCCTAGGGACACACTTAACCCCTCCTTCTCCAATAAAATCAACCCCTTCCCTGCCAGTGTAATTTTTACAGTAACAGTGCATATGTATAGCACTGATTAATGTAGTAATGTCACTGGTACCCCCAAAAGTGTCAAAAATGTCAGTCAAGGGTCCGATCTGTCTGTCGCAATGTCGCAGTCCCGCAAAAAAAAACGCAGATCGCCGCCATTACTTGTTAAAAAAAAAAAACAACAAAAATGCCAAAAATCTTTCCCGTAGTTAGTAAACGCAATAACTTTTGCGCAAACCAATCAAAATACGCGTATTGCGATTTTTTTTTACCAAACATATGTAACAGAAAACAAATTGGCCAAAAATGTTAAAAAATTTTGATTTTTACATTTTTTTGGGGGAATTTCATATAAAAAAATTTGAAAAATATTGCTATTTTTTCAAAATTTACACTCTTTTTTTGTTTATAGCACATGATCAAAAAATCGCACAGGTGATCAAATACCACCAAAAGAAAGCTCTGTTTGTGGGAAAAAAAGGACGTCAAATTTGTTTAGGTACATCATCGCACGACCGCGCAATTGTCCGTTAAAGTCACGCAGTGCCGAATCGCAAAATAGAGCCTGGTCAGTGAGGGGGTAAAATCTTCCGGGGCTTAAGTGGTTAATATAATGACACTTACCTGTCCAGGGATCCAGTGTTGTCCTCAGCCAATTCTTTATTGGATTTGGGTGCAGATATTAACAATTTAGGTAAGGGAAACCAGCAGTGAAGCCTTCCAGTTTCCCAGCCAGTTTCCTACTGCACATAAGCAAACCTCGCTGCGCTCTCTGAATAGTCCTACAGTCTTCTGGGACCTCTGATGTGTCCCAAAAGGCTTTGGGGGGTAAGGAGGGGGGCCGACACAGCAATTTGACCGGAAGTGTGAGTGGGTACCTGTCAAAACCAGGCACCTGCTCTCCCCTCTCTGCCAAAAGTGCCAAAGGTGGCAGTGGAGGGGAGGGATGCAAACAAGTAGAGTGGGTGAAATTCTGCTTTAACTGCTCTAACAGTAAAAAAAAAAACAAAAAAAAAAAAAAACAACCTTTCTGCAATCTAAAGTAAACCTCCTTTTTTTCTAACCTCAAAATGTTGTCATGAAACCTCTTTGGAGACCATAGAGTTAAATGAGAAGTATGGCCAAAGCTAGTATGTCCCTATTTCCCTTTTGGATCACAGGAGTGCAGTTCCTGCTGCACTCCTGTGACTCATTTTTAGTCGACAGCGGGCTGAAGTCTGCTGTCAGCTGGCATCACTCATCTGGTCAAGGCTCTAAATCAATCCCAACTTTACAGTCAGTATCCACCCAGATGCCCGGACAAGCAGCTTGCTCACACTGTCAGTGAGCTGCTGAGAGCCTGAGCCAGCCTCTCCTGTCCCCTGCACAGCCCAGTGCTCCAGACTGAAGACTGAGAACCTAGCGAGTCTTAGAAGCAGTGGGGGACAGATGCAGCATTAGACTGATGCTGCATCCAACCCAGGTGAATATATTTTTTTCCACAACACTTACTTAATTTTTTACCCTTTCCTTTCTCTCATTTGTTTTCCCTACGGGAGGTATCATAAGTAACAATTCCTGTCTGAAAGCATTGTGAGAGCATGTTCTCAACTATCTCAGCGCCCTAAGTTCCAAAAATGTTTCAATCTGTATCATCAGTCACTGTGTTACTCAACATCCTCCTTGGTACATCAACACTGCATTAAAGTCATGGCCCCTTTTGCCATCAGAGATGGGCCTATAGGTGACCAAAAAAAATGTGTTTCTTCAACTTATCATTCTATAGCTATAAAACACAATGTTTTGCTATCATTAGTAGAAATAAAAACATCTAATTTAAGCTTATGTACAAAGTGTCCCAATATTCTAAGCAAGGTAAGGCCCAGCAAAACAAAGGCAAATGTAGGCCAGTTTTCTGTTCAAAATACATTTTATAATCAATATCAATTTATAATGAAAATTTGTGAAGGCATATTTTGATAAGGATCCTTTCCTTGATCTCTACTCCAATGACATCTTTGTGCAATATTAGGAATTTTCTATTGGTGACCAAAGCCCTATACTGCACACCTGATGGTCAATGATAGCATTAAATTCTACCTTTGCCAATGCCTCTTTTACATTTCTGGTCTGTGGTAGCCATGCTTTAAATCTGCCTTATATTGATGGTTATAGGTGCCTTATACCCCCTTGATACTATATCACTCATACCCTCACACCCCCTGTGACAGATTTTTAACCATTTTTTCTTTTTCATGTAAAAAACTGCAGAAAATGACCTGAATGAGATTTCAAAAACATAAAGCAGTAAGAAGAGTATATATGTAGTGCTCTATGGTGATACTGCGTTCTCTTCCTGAAATGAGTGTTTACTGGATGCACAAGTGACTGTCATTTAGGTGGTAAATGCTATGTGTATCTTTATCATGAACATTCCTGTTTAACAACTTGCTTTTCTTATCATCTCAGCAAATCCTTGCTTGTGTCAGAAACAGGACCAGTGTGAGGACTGCCTATATGAGATGCTTTTCTGCCTGCCCTCACCCCATGAATCTTGCCAAAAATGTCTGTGTCCACTTAAGCAGGCATCATTCAGAGATAGTCTGCCTAAACAGACCCCAACTGTACACATAGTACATAATTATATACCTGCAAAAAAAAAAAAAAAAAAAACAAGGATTTAGGAATCGTATGCCTTTTATCTCCATTATTGAAAATTAATAGTATCTAAAGTGATTTGTAAATGGATGATGTTATTTAATTATTACCTGTAATAACAACAACAATAATGATAGTCTATTTAATGCTAAATTTACTCTAGCACCAGCCCTTGCAAGCCCTTCTGCTGTCCTGTCCTGCTGTGGATCATTTTCTAGGGTTTGCATTGCAGGGAGGTTGTGGAGTGGCCCCATTTTTGCTGCACCCACAAAACCTTGCCACAATGGCATGTGCACAGCCCTGTCTATCTGCCTTTACAACTTAAGGGGGGCATTTGGGGGGGTCCCTCTCTTTTTATTGCCCCTGACTGCAAGTGTAAGTGAGCCCTGAAAATAGAAAGGCTGTTTACTTTGCAAAGCAAATGTTATTAAAGTGGTTCTAAAGAATCAGTGCTGCATGCATTCCCCCTTAATAGTTACTTGAGCCTGATCTTTCTCCAGCGCTGTGCACAGGAGCCTCAGTTCTGCTGGGTCTCTCCCTCCTCACGGCCAGTGAGCCAAAGATGGAGAGAGTAGTGGATGGGGAGCAGGCCTGCTTGGGTGCCCCTATTGCAAGCTGCTTGCTCTGGGGGATTACTCGCAAGGAGGAAGGGACCAGGAGTGCCGGTGGGGGTCTCGAAAAAAAAAAAATTCTCATTTCCTCACACTTATTTTTCTGGGGGAACAGTCTATATTCCTTTAGTAAATTAAAGGCTAAGTTCACATTTTTAGAAAAAAAATACATAAATTCACATATTTTTGCTGAAAAAAATGTGTGTTTATTATTTTTCCTGCAGGAGCCTGAAAAGCATTGCAACTACAATAAGTAGATCACGGATGCAATGTGGGCTCTTGCAGACGAGCTCTAAGGCTTTCAGCCTATACCTCTGTAGAGGCTTTTTGTTTGTAAGTTGGAGGAAATATCAGTGAACTACAAGAGTGTTCATCAGCGCCCCCCCAAAGCCCATTGATACTACAAGTCCTTCTGCTGTGGTGGAAGACGGTACTTGTAGTTCATTCAGTCACAGAAATCTGTGAAGGAATGATGTGGCTATGTGGCAGAGCCCTGCACAGATCCGCTGTGGCAACAGGTACAGGGAGAATAACCCTCGCCCACTCTAACAGGAGAAGAGGGCTTGGACAGAAAGGCAGCAGGAGTAGGAACATGTTACATGTTCCACCCTAAATATGGGTGGAACATGTAGCATGTTCCAAAGGCGAAATTATCGTGTTTCAGAAACAAAAATGTAAAGGTACAGAAAAAGCCGTATAATGCTATAGGGTTTTCAACAGTAGGACCAAACGAAATTGGTCGTTTTACTTTAGACTCTAATAGTATGCATTGGAAATAAGCAACTGGTATTGAATCTAAACTTTTCACTAAAATTGGATGCCTGTTCTGGTGCATGACCTCCTATGATCCTACTTGACTTCCCAACTCTACCTAATGAATAGTATTTTTACAAAATGCTGGTTTAAAAAAGAAGCAGGAAAATTCAATATGCTTTTTAAAATAAAGATATGAAGAAGCATGGCAGGTACCAACGCACATGCTGTCTAAAAAATAATTTCTTTTATATATTTTTATAACTCCCAGTGGCCAGTAAAGGTTGTAAAATGCTCTTAGCACCATCCTTTGAAACATGTCAAACTGACAGTCTTTGGGTTCATTTTAAATTTGGAGAGTGCAAAATCTGGTGCAACTTTGCATAGAAACCAATCAGCTTCCAGGTTTTATTTCCAAAGGTTAATTTAACAAGGTGAAGTTAGAAGCTGATTGGCTAACATGCACAGCTGCACCGGTTCCTGAGTGCTTTGGTTTTAGTAAATCCCGCCTTTTGCATCCAAGGCTGATCACTCGTAGTGATTAGTGAATGAGAAATTACATGCAAGCAGCCATGATTAGCTGCGGGAGGCAGCAGCCTCCCATTATTTTTCACAGCTAATCCCAAGAAACTTATTGTACAGTGACAGTAAGGTAAATCTTCATGCAGGATTAAGCATTCATTGGTTACAAAAAGGGACACGGCCATAACATGACCTGATAGGTGATATGTAGTACAAGAATTTTGCAAAACAAGACCTCTATTACATATCCGAGTATATCATTGAAGTGTTATCAAGGGCTTGTTGGCTTAACCCATGCATTAATGGCGATCAAACTTTATACACCGTATTAAAGGCAAATATTAACCATCTTCCGTGCAGTGTCCTAAACATAACAATAATTATAGACTGTTAGAGCAGATCATGAGAAGGCTACCATCAGAAAAGAGGGATCTTAGTAGACAAATGGTGAAAATAAGCCTGGAACCCTTACTTTTTAATATCTTTATAAATGATATAGGGTCTGGGATTCAAAGTACCATTTCAGTCTTTGTAGATGACACCAAGCTTTGTAGTGGAATAACTTCTTTACAGGATGTCTCCAACTTACAAGCTGACCTCAATGCACGGTTTTATTGGGCAACCATATGGCAAATGAGGTTAAATGTTGATAAATGTAAAGTTATGCACTTGGGGGCTAAGAATACGCATGCCTCATACATACTGGCGGAATCAATGGTGGAAAAGGATCTGGGTGTTCTGGTAGATCATAACCTAAATATTGACATGTAATGCCAAGCTGCAGTTACCAAAGCAAGCAAAATCCTTTCTTGCATTAGGAGATACTATATCTCTATTTACCATAGATAATGGTAATAATTCATGTGAAAAATGCAGTTCAGTTTTGGGCACCAGTTCACAAAAAGGATATCGGGGAACTGGAGAAAATGCAGAGAAGGGGAACCAAAGTGATAAGAGGCATGGAGGAGCTCAGCTATGAGGAAATATTAGTGGAACTGAATTTATTCTCTTTTGAGAAGAGGAGATTAAGGGGGGATATGATCAAAATGTATAAATACATAAGTGGTCCATATAGTGAACTTGGTGTTGAGTTATTCACTTTAAAAGGATAAGTTCATCTTTTCACAAAAAAAATAAATAAATAAATGCACATTTTTTTGCAAGTAAAAAAATGTGCATTTATAATTTTTTGTTGCAGGAGTGATCAGCAGATTCCCGGTGCCATGCAGGTCTCCTGCAGATCTGTCACTATATCGGCTTCCTCGTATCTCATACGAGAAAGCCAATACATGCTGACGGAAGAATGAATGTACTACCACAGCAAATATAGCATCATGGCAGTTCATGGAAAACTACAAGCTGACAGCTGCAAAGGCTGCAGGACCCTGTAGTTTTCCATTCATAGAGAGCTGTGAATGAGTGATGCGGCCGGGTAGGCAGGGCCACGCCCGGCTGTGTTTTTAAAGAAATTTTGACAGCTAGCTGGGAGGAGAAGATTCCCCGCTAGCTGCCACAGCGGGAGATCAGAAGGTGCGGGGGGGGGGGGGGGGGGCATTGCATTTATAACATGTTACATCCCTAATTTAGGTGTAACATGTTATGTAAGATGAACTTATAAGGACTTTAAGGTCGTCACAGAGGACAAGGGGGCACTCTTTAGATTTGGAGGAAAAAAGATTTAAACTCCAAAAGTTTCTTCACAGTATAAGCTGGGAAAATGTGGTAGACTCCCTCAAGAGCTGGTACTGTCCAGCTCAGTAGATTGCTTTCCTAAATGTACATAATATATCTGGATACGAACATTTTAAAGTTAAAGGTAAAGTTGATCCAGGAAATATCTGATTGCCTCTTAGGGGATCAGGAAGGAATTTTGAATCCTGTTGCAGCAAATTGGATTATGATTTGCTGTTTTTTTTTTCCGCCTTCCTCTGGATTAACTGTAAATATAGGATTGTAATTTTTTTTTTTTCACTTTTATTGGTTGAACTAGATGGACTTGTGTCTTTTTTTAGCCAGACTAACTATGTATCTATGTAATTGATTAGTAAACTGAATCTGGAGACCACCCACAATGGACACTAGAGAGCAAAAGAGGAAATAGACTTGGTACCCGGACACTGAATAAACAATTAACAAAAGTATATTCTTAATAATAAACTATTTAACAATGGTAATATCCAGATACAAGAATTTAAATAACATATATTACATATGCAAAACAAATCAAGTGAAACATAAAAATCATGAGTGACACTCAATGTTGCAAAACCCTAGGTCATATAGCAAACCAGGATGTGGTACATGGAGATCCTCATAATATGACTAATATCCTTTATATGTTTCGTGGACAATTCCACTTCTTCAGTAGGCGTACTTTCAGATTGTGTATATGAAGAAACATATCAATCAGTTAGGTAAAGTATAATACACAAACAAAAAAAAAAAAAAAACAACAGAATTTTGGATGTGGAGAGGGGAAACCACATGTAAGCTTACCAAGCAGATAATTATTTAGGAGATAAAACGTCTAAGCAAATTTGTTGCCTCAGTGATAACTTTGATCATAGTCTTCAGAGAAAAGATGCTTTATTGTGACACATACAATTTTACTCTTTTTAGGCTACAGTCCAGAATTTTTGTATAATATCTTCATTCCCAATCCAGTCTCTTATTCTGTAATTTGAAGTTCCCCATGAGTACTTTGCTGAAACATTTATCTGGAAGCAGCTTTATTAATAACTACAGTATATCACAAAAGTGAGTACACACTTTGCTACTGAAAAGTAGTGAGCATACAGCTTGTATAACAGTGTAAATTTGCTATCCTCTCAAAATAACTCAACGCACAGCCATTAATGTCTAAACCGCTGGCAACAGGTCTCAGGTGTGAATGGGGAGCAGGTGTGTTAAATTTGGTGTTATTGCTCTCACTCTCTCATACTGGTCACTGGAAGTTCAACATGGCACCTCATGGCAAAGAACTCTCTGAGGATCTGAAAAAAAGAATTGTTGCTCTATATAAAGATGACCTAGGCTATAAGAAGATTGTCAAGACCCTTGAACTGAGCTGCAGCACGGTGACCAAGACCATACAGCGGTTTAACAGGACAGGTTTCACTCAGAGCAGGCCTTGCCATGGTCGACCAAAGAAGTTGCGTGCACGTGCTCAGCATCATATCCAGAGGCTGTCTTTGATAAATAGACGTATGAGTGCAGCCAGCATTGCTGCAGAGGTTGAAGGGGAGGTGGGTCAGCCTGCCAGTGCTAAGACCATACATCGCATACTGCATCAAATTGGTCTACATGGCTGTAGTCCCAGAAGGAAAACTCTACTAAAGATGATGCAGAAGAAAGCCCGCAAACAGTTTGCTGAAGACAAGCAGACTAAGGACATGGATTACTGGAAACATGTCCTGTGGTCTGATGAGACCAAGATAAACTTATTTGATTCAGATGGTGTCAAGCGTGTGTGGGGGCAACCAGGTGAGGAGCACAAAGACAAATGTGTCTTGCCTACAGTCAAACATGGTGGTGGGGGTGTCATGGTCTGGGGCTGCATTAATTCTGCCAGCAGTGAGGAGCTACAGTTCATTGAGGTAACCATGAATGCCAACATGTACTGTGACATACTGAAGCAGAGCACGATCACCTCCCTTCAGAGACTGGGCCGCAGAGCAGTATTCCAACAGCCCCAATGATAACAGCCCCAAACACACCTCCAAGACAACCACTGCTTTGCTAAAGAAGCTGATGGTAAATGTGATGGACTGGCCAAGCATGTCCCCAGACCTAAACCCTATTGAGCATCTATGGGACATCCTCAAATGGAAGGCAGAGGAGCGCAAGGTCTTTAACACCCACCAGCTCTGTGATGTTGTCATGGAGGTGTGAAAGAGGACTCCAGTGGCAATTTGTGATGCTCTGGTGAACCCCATGCCCAAGAGGGTTAAGGCAGTGCTGGAAAATAATGGTGGCCACACAAAATATTGACACTTTGGACACAATTTTGACATTTTCACTTAGAGGTGTACTCACTTTTGTTGCTAGCGGTTTAGACATTAATGGCTGTGTGTTGAGTTATTTTGAGGGGACAGCAAATTGACACTGTTATCCAAGCTATACACTCACTACTTTATTTTGTAGTAAAGTGTAATTTCTTCAGTGTTGTCTCATGAAAAGATATAATAAAATATTTACTGTTGCCTGAGTGATAACTTTTTTGAGATACAGTGCATATTCCTGGGTATATGTGCACAGTTCCAACAAGACTCCTACTATCATTGACCTTTTATTTTATAAAGCTCATATTATACCCACACTAGTGTGTATCTATATTATATACTTATGGTTTAATGCTATATGCTAGCTGCAGTAGACCCTCTTCTTCCAATAACTATGATTAGATTACTGGTTATTTTTCAGGAAGGGAGTGCCCTCTTTTCACAGAGGCCCTGTCCCGGGGAAGGCACTGCCAACTTTATGTGATGTGTATCTTATGTGATTTGTATCTTAAAAGCTAAGTTCATCTTTTTTTTCTAAAATCTAGATCCCTTATGCACCAATATATCCTCATTGCACCTCAGTTGAAGAAAAGTAAAAGGTTTCTTTGATTTTGAGAACAAGGCCTTACCTTGGTCCTTGCTGTATTTCTTAGAAAGCTTCATCACTTGATGGTATGTAGATTTGGAACAGAGAAACCAATAAGACACAGGAAAGACCCGCTGACCAGCTGACCTCATTAGCACACACCCTTCAACTATGTTTGCACAAAAAGGCTTAGGCTTTATGCAGCCCACGGGACACCCTTGATGTAGTGCAAGAGCTTGCCTGATTGGATACAGAGTGATTGGATAGATGGTGTGTCCTCCTAGTATATAGTTTGTATAGTGTATGGCCACATTTATACACCTAAATTACTTAGTTGCAGTTTCACTGCCACTTTATTGTTAACGACACATCAAACACAAAAGCAAACACACATTTTGCCACATAAAAAAACAAATGACAAACGCAGCAAAGCGTGCAGTAAAAATCGCACAACCCGCACCACACCAATATATCCCATGAGCTATTTTGCAACGTGTAGCGCAGCACATTACATTCAAGGGCTGCCCTATGTGTGTCACTGGAAAAAAACCAAAAAACATTCACTCCCACTACTCTAGGTGTGATTGGGGCCTGAAAATGAAATTGATGTGTTTACACAAGAAAAATGAGGCTTCTATCACTTCTGTGTGTTTTCAAATGCATGACAAACTGCACAGAAAATGCATGCTTTGCCATGCGTTTCAGAAATGCTGCTTTTGTGCATCTTGTTTATGTTATTATTACATGCTAAAGCTCCCCAAGCGCACCAAAAACTGTGGTAACAAACAATGCTCTGCTCCAAAAAAGGTTCTGGAAAATTAAAACGCCAAAAACAACCCAAAAAAAAAACGCTTGCGAGAATGTAACGAGGCCTAACAACTGAGTGTCATTGTCCACTTCATTCTGTGTACTTGTATAAAGAAGGCCATACACTGTGCAAACTGATTGTACAACTTCTGTACAATTTCCTTTAGATTTACCAGAACTATGGAATAGGCGGACCCACCTGACCAATCCATTCAATTTGTATCAAATCCAACAGGCCCTTGTGCTACATACAGTAGCTGACGGGAGATCTAAAGGAGATTGTACAATCAGATTGTATAGAAAGTGGGTGGAAGGTGGTAATGTAATGAGGGAGGTGGGGTCCAGAGTGGTGTACACACCCTATCATACTCTCTTCTGTGATGCAACAAGGAAGTGAAGGCTTCTGGGAGATCACCTAAAGGAAAACTATACAGAGAGACGGTCTACAGGAAGTGATGGAATCTGAAAATCATTTTTAAAATTCAAAGAAACTGATAAAACACATTGGGATGGCTGGGCCATAAATGCCATTGGAAAACGCTTCTATTTATTATGAAAATTTTAATTCTGGCCGAAAAGGTGAACTTATTCTTTAGGCAGACTTCTAGGAAAATCATTGAGCCATTTACACAAGCAGGAAATTATATTTTTGGAGGTGCTCTGTACACCAACTGTACATCAACTTCACAGCTACTATTGATGATTTTCATTCAGTGAGAAAAGAAAAGCTGAATATTTAGCAGAGCAAAGAAAATATAAACATTTAAACAGGGGCTTTATTATGAGTTCTCAGTATGGTGTGACATTGTGGCAATAAAGTGTAATATAAATAATTTGTGAAAAATATCATTTAAAAAAATGGTATAGAAAATGATGGAGAAAATAAGCCCGTAAATCCAAGGATTGGGAAATTATTGTGTACTAGTAAGTAAATGAAGTTCTCATCCAAATAGTTAGACACTGAAATAGAACACAATATGGAAACTGTTATAAGGCCATCATTCTCATGGGGTGTCCAAACAAATATGGCCCCCCCAAGGGACACATCCCACCAAGCTTTTAGCTGTAGTTATATCAAGCTGACCTCAAATATTGTTAAAAAAAACATCTCTCTGGATCCGGTCCCTAAAGATACCTCTAAAGTCTCCATAGAGGATGAACTGCCTGCCCATAAAATGTTCACACATATTAGGAGGTGAATATGGCTGCTGACAGTATAACTCCTCTCTGCACCCACCACATACAAGCAGGCCGCAGTGGGAACATGAGTGGGTATGTCTCCGAGCATGCATGGATCCAAAATCAACCACACATGTCTAGAAATGGTGAGGCGTGGCCAAACAACGTCTACCGACGCACTTCAGGGTTGGACCAGCAAAACACCGAAATTGACGCACAAACACTGCATGCTCCTATTCTCTCACCAAGAAGGGAAGCCACAGAAAGAAGCCCCGCCAAGCACCATGAGACAACCCTGACCATGGCATACCATGGGACAATACATGACACAAACGATAAGAGACAAAAACAAACCAAAACAGGAGCAGCAAAACAAAAAGATATAAAAAAAACAACAACCCAAAAGGGATAACAACTGAAAAAAATAAACAAAACAAAATCCAAATAAACAAAAACTCAATAATAATAAAAAAGATGAAAGGGAAAAAAATAAATAATAATAATAAAAAATATAAAAATAAAATAAAAAAACATTAAAAATGTTAAATAATAATAAAAAAATACAGATACAAAAAAAAAAATTCAAACAGAAATGAAAAACGTCATAGGATAACGGCTCACTGACTAAACAACTTTTACAACCAAGAAATGGGGAAAGCATCCAAGATCCTCATGCCCTAAAGCTAAAAAAAAAAAAAAAAAAAAAGAAAAGCCTTTCAGGAAATACACATAAATTCATAAAGAACATCCATTAACCCATTCTTTAGGAATGGTTTATAGCTGACACACTCATTGAGACCTGGAGATTTTGTAGTCTCTAGGGTGACTATCCATTTCATCTCCAGGCGTAACAGTTGTGGATCAATATCACCCCCTCTTTTTGAGGCAGGGACATTTTGCAACGTGAAGAACCTCATCACAGATACCGTATATACTCGAGTATAAGCCGAGTTTTTCAGCACATTTTTTTGTGCTGAAAACGTCCCCCTCGGCTTATACTCGAGTCAAGAAAAAAAAAAAAATTCCCTGGCCGCTCTGACGTGCTTAATCTTTAAAAATGCCACCGCCCGGCGCATACATGTCCCCGCGGATGCGCCGCCGCTGCTCGGGAGAGGCCGGGAATAGCCAAAAGTATACGAGTGGCGGCGGCACGTGCCCAATGACGTGTCGGCGCAGGGTGGCGCCATTTTTAAAATGAAGGCGCCTCTGGAACAGGTAAGTGAAACAGCTGCACTACCTGCCATTATGCAGGGCTGCGTGCATACTACAAGGGATGCAGTGCTGCGGGCATGGTCCACCTGTACCATGCCCACAGCACTGCATCTCCTGTAGTATGCCCACAACCCCGGATCCTCTTGTACCATGCCAGTCACCCTGCATTCTCCTGTACCATGCCAGTACCCTGCATTCTCCTGCACGAAGCCAGTACCCTGCATTCTCCTGTACCATGCCAGTACCCTGCATTCTCCTGTACCATGCCAGTACCCTGCATTCTCCTGAACCATGCCAGTACCCTGCATTCTCCTGCACCATGCCAGTACCCTGCATTCTCCTGTACCATGCCAGTACCCTGCATTCTCCCGCACCATGCCAGTACCCTGCATTCTCCTGCACCATGCCAGTACCCTGCATTCTCCTGTACCATGCCAGTACCCGCATTCTCCTGTACCATGCCAGTACCCTGCATTCTCCTGCACCATGCCAGTCACCCTGCATTCTCCTGTACCATGCCAGTCACCCTGCATTCTCCTGTACCATGCCCGCCGCCCTGCATTCTCACCCTAGGCTTATACTCGAGTCAATCATTTTTCCTATCTTTTTGTGGTAAAAGTAGGGGCCTCGGCTTATACTCGAGTATATACGGTAAGTCAAATCCATGATAGAGTCCTACATGCCTGCTCACAGCTGATTCCATTTTACCATTTTTTTTTTAAGTAGACATGGTCCCAGATCTTTTTCCAAAAGGACCTACAAGTCTTTCCAACATATAATGCATTGCATTTATATGTCATAATATATGTCAGTCCCACTGTACGACAGTCTATACAATGTTGGTGGGTCCACATCAGTCCATTAGGCAAGACTGCGTGTCTCCCCACTTTGATCAACTCACAAAATTTAGTTCCTACATTGGAAGGTGCCATGTAAATTAGACCTTAAATGTGATGGTGTCGGTCCCCATAGAAGATGACTTCTAGTTAAATGATATTTTAGGGATTTAGCTCTTTTTTAGGTGACTGTGGGTTTTGGACTTACAAATAAATATTACAATTAGTTTCTAATTAATTAGTAGCCACAATTAGTGAAAGCTGAATATTTTTTTTTGTAGCAGTAGGACAGTGTAATCCACGATTTCGTGGCCTAATAAGAATACATCTAATATTCTAGGTCATCGCATATTTAAATGCATTTGTAAGTATTTTAAATTACAGTAACTATATCCCGGGGCAAAAAAACAAGACTGTCTTGGCCATGAGTCAAAAACAACCTAATGAAAAAATCAGTGTCTCCATAACTCTTTACTTGGCAAATGGTCAACATTAAACACCACATTTATGAACCAGGTAATGACTTTTGTTTAGTGATGTGCAGGTTGTAATAATCTTATCTGATCTATGTGCTGAAATATTTAACAGGCTCACATCCTAATACTTTAATTTATGCTAACTTCTTAGAATCATAATTATTATTTTATGCCAAGGAGAATATCCCATGGGAAAAAGAAATGAAATGATGTGTCGTGTTAAGAGCAGAAAGCTGCACTAGCTTGATTAACCACCCCTTATGGGTGACAGCATTTATTTCAGAGATGTATTAGATTTGTGCCAAATAACCTTTCTGCTTGGTATTCTGTCTGCCTACAGTATATTCTTGTACATCCTTTTTTTCAGGGTTGATAGGGCTTTAGCTTTGTAGGAGATTTAAATACATATAATATATTGTGTAAGTTTTAGTTATGTAAAAAGATGGATCATTTTAATACAATACATTTTCCAGTATTTTTTTTCTTATATCTATCTTTGTTTTTGGTGATTCTTAATAAACCACATAGTATGATGTTTTTTTGCAATTTAGCAAAAAAGTCAAATTGTATGCTGGAGGCCCCCAAGCAATATTTCATGGGTGAGTCAACACTATTTCTGAGCATACCTTAAAGAAGAATATAATTCAAATAATTGAAAATTATACAGCGACACAGTTTTAATAAACATTTTGGTTATGACTATGTAACACAAGCATAGACTGCAAGGGTCAAGTACATGAAACATAGTACAACATTTAGAGTGTAAGAGCCGGTTCACATACAGGCGACCCGACTTGCCGGGGCGACCTGTGAAGTCGCGGTGCACAGCGCGCACCGCGACCTTGGAGAGACATGCACGGACTTCATATCATTGAAGTCAATGCAGGTCGCTCCAGGTCGCCCCAAAGTAGTACAGGACCCTTTTTCTAAGTCGGAGCGAGTTGTGTCGCTCCTATTAGAACGGGTCCTATGCTAATCTATGGCAGGCGACTTGTCAGGCGACCAGGTCGCCTGACAAGTCGCCCCAGTGTGAACCGGCTCTAACAGTCAGAATCATGCAATGTACAATGTATCGTACTAAGTTTAATCAACAAAAAATGCCCTAGTGTCAGTGGGAAGGAAATAATGCCCCAGTATCAGTCAGGAGAAAATATGCCAAGCCATTGGTGGCCAGTAGGAGGAAAGAATGCTCTGATGTCTATGGTCAGTGGGAGCAAAAACAATATCCCAGCATTTGCAGTCAGTGGAGAAAATGCCCTATGTTGGTAGAGGAAACAGTTGTCTGGCTTTGCTGGTCAGTGGTAGAAAAAATATACCTGGTACCAATGGCCAGTGGAAGGAAGAATGTTCTGACATCAGCAGTAAGAATGCCAGTGATCAGTGATTCATTCTCCTCTTCCTCTGTGCCAGAACATGTACTGTCAGATAAAAGATTACTCCACTCGATATTGAGTGCACAGACCTGAAGCTAGGTTCTGAAACAACAGATCCAGCACATGCCCCTGAGAAATGGGACACCTATTTTGCATTTTGGTAATATATATATGTAAACGGTGCTGGTGGGCCTCTTTTTGAGTGAATGGCCCAGGGCAACTGTCTCATATGCCCACATATAAGGCTGCTTTAAATAAATTTGTACTCTACCAAGACATCCAGATCTTACACCAATCTTGATTCACCTAATTTTACTTCCCTGGCTTGTATGATGCAGGGATGTGTTAAGCATTCAATTGCCTAAATTTACTCTGTCATCATTCCATTTGTCTTTACTGCTACTGAGAAATGATTTTTATAAGCAGCCTAAAATAGGCATACAAGAAAGAGACGCAGAGCACCAAGAGAAAAATTAATTGATTGTCAATTGTTTTTATTAAGACTTGAGTAACTTACAAACATTTGTAGCAGGAAGGATTCCTAGGTCATCTTTGGGAATACCACTGGGCTGCTTAAAATCAGTTCAGCAAAATGGCCTGTGCTGTAAGGATGTGCAGACAGTTGGCATAAGCCATGCTCTTTCTAGTTAATGAACTCCTGTCAACTATTTTCTTACCCATGCTGCGCAGCCTATTTAGGTTTACTATGTTTAAATAGCCCAGTGGCATTTTACAAGATTGTTTACTCAGGCAGTTTTATTTCAGCCCATCCTTCGACTGTGTTTCCATATTACTCAATTACAGTGGCATTTCCCAAGATTGTTAACAGTTTTGCTTAGTAAATTTCCACCCATTCTGCTGCTGTGTTCCTAAATTATTAAAGCCTTTATAAAGAGAGCATGCCTAAATCCTTAAACACCTTGACACTTTTGCATGAAAAATAAGTGGGATCTATAAAACACATGACATTTAATTGATTCTTCTTTTGGTGCTCTAATTTACTTTAGTCTATGATCATACCCAAGGATCCACCACCGCCATCCTGGTACCTGTGCATCAAAGCTTTCTGTAACTTGAATGTCATTTTTACAATTAAACATATTGCAAACTGCAGAGATTCAGAAAACATCAGATCCAGCATGTTTCCCACTTACTTGTTCAAAGTGTCATACAGTAATTTTGATCTTATTTTTCTGAAGTGTTGTTTTGCAAATGTAATTGCCACAAACTACAGAGACTAAGGCCTCTTTCACACGGTCCACATTCCATTGCGGACCGTGCTCTGCTCAGCGGGGATCGATCCGCTGATCCCCGCTGAGCCGGCGGATGACAGCTCCGTCTCCGCACACAGTGTGGAGAGGGAGGTGTCAGAGCCCCGCTGCTCTCTATGGGGAATCGGATGAGAGCAGACCGCTTATCCGCTCTCATCCGATCCCATCTGATCCGATCCCCAGGACGGATGGAAAATAGGGTTTCCATCTGTCCGGATTTCACAGACAGGATCGGATGCGGATGGCAGCGGGTGTCAGCAGACATGTCACCGCTGACATCCGCTGCTCCATAGGGCTGAATGGGGCATCCAATCAGATCCGCCTAAAAAACTGACAGGTGGATCTGATCGAAACGCCCGTGTGAAAGAGCCCTAAGGCTGCATTCACACTTGAGCGTAGCGTTTTCGTGCGTTTTTTACCGCAATTTTATCCGCGATTTTTACCGCGATTTTACCGCGATTTTCAGGCGGTTTTTTTCAGGCGTTTTTGGAGGCAGGCATTGACATCTATCAAAAACGCTGGTAATCAGCCCAAAAAGAAGCTCATGTACTTTTTTCAACTACAGGCGTTTTGCTTCAGGCGTTAAAATGTTCAGATGTGAACAGGGGCCATTTAACCACTTAAGCCCCGGAAGATTTTACCCCCATTCCGACCAGGGGTTTTTTTGCGATTCGGCACTGCGTGACTTTAACGGACAATTGCGCGGTCGTGCGACGCTGTACCTAAACGAATTTGACGTCCTTTTTTTCCCACAAACAGAGCTTTCTTTTGGTGGTATTTTATCACCTGTGCGATTTTTTGATCATGCGCCATAAACAAAAAATGAGCGTCAATTTTGCAAAAATAACAATATTTTTCACATTTTTTTATATGAAATCCCCCCCCCCCCCAAAAAAAAAATGTAAAAATCAAAATTTTTTAACATTTTTCGGCCAATTTATTTTATGCTACATATGTTTGGTAAAAAAAATGGCAAAAAGCGTATTTTGATTGGTTAGAACAAAAGTTATCGCGTTTACTAACAAAGGGAAAGATTTTTGTCATTTTTGTTGTTTTTTTTAACGCGTAATGGCGGCGATCTGCGATTTTTTTTGCGGTACTGCGACATTGCGGCGGACAGATCGGACCCTTGACTGACATTTTTTACACTTTTGGGGTTACCAGTGACATTACTGCAGTAATCAGTGCTATACATATGCACTGTTACTGTGAAATTACACTGGCAGTGAATGGGTTAACTTTTTTTGAGAGGGAGGGGTTATGTGTGTCCCTAGGGGCGTGATTCTAACTGTGATTGGCTGTGGCTTGAGGTGTAGGAACAGTGATCAACGGTCCTACATAGTAGAACCGTATAATCACTATTCCTACACAGGGGAGAATGACAGGCGGCTTGTTTACATCAGCCGCCGGCCTTTCTCCCTCTGCACCGACGATCGCCGAGTGACCGGCGGACATCGGGTCCACCGGTCACACGCGCGGGGGGGCGATCCGTGACCGCGCGGGAGCGCGCCTCCGGGGGCGCGCGCTCGCTCCCTAGACCCTCACAGGCTAGCGACGTAGTACTACGTCGCTCTGCCTGTGAGGGGCTGACCGCCGCAGTAAATAGTCGTGCGGCGGTCGGCAAGCGGTTAAATGAATGGTGTTTTACTTGGGCGTTTTGAAACGTTTTTTTTTTTGCTCAAAAAATGCCCAGGTATGAACGGAGCCTTATGCTTTGGGTCTATATTTTTCTACTGATCATGGTGTTTACATACTGATAATCTGAAAAAAACATCTAGAACTGCCCCAACCATATCCAGTTACACTGTAGAAAATGCTAGAATACTGCATCTAAATAACTTGCTAATAACCTACTTTAGATAAAGTACATCATTTGCGGCATGTGTCAAAGGAACAGCCTGCGGAAATATGTTTATGTATGAGAGGTATTCATGTCACAGGTCATCATCATTATTAAGACTACATTGCTATACGTTTATTAATAGTTGGATAATGTGGATCAGGGTATTAGAAAGACAGCCTGTGTACACAGGATTACTAGGAGTGACATATGTTAACTGACACTGATACCAGAGCTCAGCTAACAAAGAAAATTCTGCCCTTTGGCAACACACATAGTTTCTGAGATCTAATATTTTCAGAATACAAGAAGAAAGTAAGCAGATGTTACGTGTGTAGTAAAACATTCTTTCTGGTGCTATAGATTTGGGTTTTGTAATAAACATTTTTTTATGGCTAATATTTTCTATATCTTTATTTTTGTGTTTGATCTGTTTGGACCAGAATATTAAAGCGTAATTCCAGGCAAATAGCTAAATTCATAGGTAAAACACATATAAGAGAGTTGTTTTACCTGTCAAATGATTTTGTATTTTTCTTTATCCTGTGCTGAGATTTATACAGCTCTGCGTAGCAGGGAAGGAGACCTGATTTTTCCCAACTGTAGTTTAGTAACACTTACAGATCTCCTGTCTATCCTCAACCTGTATATAGACAATGGAAGAAGAAGAACATACTGATATGCTTGTATCCTCTGCCACTATGCTCAATCAACATGCTACTTGCACTGCAGCATTACTTATTGACTTCTTGTGCTGTTTCTCTCTTCACCAGTCTGGGCTCTTTTGTACATGAACTGCAAGAGGTAGGTCAAGTGTGGGTACTTACACTGCATGCATTAAAAAAAAAACAATAATATATTGAAGGCTGTAGTAATGAACTCAGAGCTGCATTATTTCAGTTTTTTTTATAACTGTCTGAAGTCCAAGGATACTATAGCATTTCTATCATAATCAACAGCACTGTAATCAACCACTCCCCTCAGGCCAGATAGAGATATAATCTTGGACTAAGACCTCTCCTTTCAGTCCCACATCTAATCATTGTCCAAATCATGACACACTCACCTTTCCTAACAACCGACACCCATAGGTGTGCGCAGCCTATTGCATTAGGGTGTGCACCCCAAAGCCCAAACACATATCCAAGTGTATATACTGATGGTGTCAGTAGGGTAGAGATCGGTGTCTGTAGTTCTATTGTTTTTTTTTATTCTTTTTTACAGTTTCATTTTTTTTTGTTAGCACAGTTAGGGAGCTTTGGTGAAATATCAGGGATCTAAACAGGGGGAATCTGCACCACAAGGGGTGATTAGGGTGTGCCCAGGAACACCTGGCATACCCTGTGCGCATGCCTATGCCGACACCACACAGCTTCTAATTCATTGCCTTGTTATCTTTCACTTCAATCATTGCAACTCACTACTTGTTGGCCCAACTCTACATAGACTATTACCCCCTTCAGTCTATGATGAATGCTCCAGCCAGACTCATCCTCTTATTCAAACTCTGTCTATCCTTTCACTGACCCAACGCATCAAAATGAAATTGCTAAGTACACCATACAAAGCAATTCATAACACTTCCCCTAGCTACATCATGAGGCTAATCTTGAATTATCACCCAAACCATCCTCTTCAGTCCTTTTGCTTTCTACAACCTTATCACCTTCTCCCATGCTAATCTCCAGGGCTTTTGCAGAGCCTCTCACTTTCTCTTGAACTCCCTACCCCAATCCATAAATCTTTAAAGAATCTGTTCACACCTCTACCTCACAACTACTTTCTCCATCAACTCATCCCCCCACAGTTATTACCTATTGTATCACTTGCCTCCCTCTCTAGATTGTAAGCTCTCACAAGCAAGACCCTTTTACCCTTCTGGCATTGAATTGTATTTGAACTGCTGTTTGTCTTTATCCTATAAAGCACCAGGTAACCGTTGGTGCTTTAACAAAAAATGTTATAAAAATGTAATAATATTTTAGTACTTTTAAAGGTTTTAAGATTATGATTAAAGAAATGCTGAAAGGAATATTCAGGCTGCCTTTGTTGACCTCCATCTGAACATACTAGCTGCCTAGCTTTCTCTGGTTTTAGTACTCTCTGAAGCATTTACCTGGAATAAGCATGCAAATCAGGAAATCCAGAGCAAAGCCAGAACTCCTGATGTGCATACTTGTTCCAGGCTAGTGACTGATAAAGTGCCCTTAAATTAGCAAAACAGCGAAATTAAGTAGCATTTTTAAAAGGCCAGTAAAGCAATACTTGCCTTAAATCAGAAGTATGGGTTTAGAAAAAAAAATAGTTCTTACCTAGATGGCTGCAGCACCGATCCCAGCTTGCAGCTGTCCCCCGCCGCCTCAAAGACCGGGAACTGAATGATCAAACACCACTAATTTCTCAGCTCTTGGTCTTCAACCTGTAGAGTTAATGACTGTCAATCACCGACACACACACATAGGTTGAACTGGATGGACTTGTGTCTTTTTTCAGCCTCACTAACTATGTAACTATGTAACTATGTAACCCTGCTCATCGCTCACTCGAGCATTTGGCTATGCAGGGGGCAGTAGCAGCTGGCTCAAAGTCTCTGAGAGGCTAAGCCAGCTTTTGGTCCAGGCTTCTGGGCAGTTCCCAACCTAATGGTCGGGATCTTTTTTAGGGCATGGACCGGGTCTGCGGTGTCAGCCAATAGGGGTCTTTAGCATGCTGTTGGCTGAAAACAGATCATGGGGGCACAGAACTAACTTCACTTCCATGATCCATAGAAGAAGTATAGCCGAAAAAGTTTTGGCTATACTTCTTTAAAACCTACTTACTACTACTATACCAGTTAAGTGCATGTACACCCTAACAATTAACTTTTTTTATTTGCTCCCTTTTAGTCGATAATAAATACATTTTGTTATATTTGCTCGAAAAGAACAAAAGATGCGTGTTGATGCTTCCAGAAAGGTGATTTGTGGGGGGTTTTTTGTTGTTTTTTTTTTTTTTTTTGCTTGACTATTTTTTTATCATGGTATCTACCTTTATTT
Source organism: Pelophylax lessonae (assembly GCF_965119305.1). Taxonomy (NCBI): domain Eukaryota; kingdom Metazoa; phylum Chordata; class Amphibia; order Anura; family Ranidae; genus Pelophylax; species Pelophylax lessonae. The sequence continues at coordinate 409,862,690 of NC_138771.1, read as the reverse complement.
ATCTTTATTTTTAAATTGTTGGATGTATAGAATTGTTAAGTGCATATAATTGTACTATTAGCAATAACAACACATAATATTTTTTTTAAGCCAATCATGAATCATAAATAAAGGCCTCAGCAATTCACTTTTCTAGCTTCATTCCAGGAAAGAAAAGAGTATTTGATTTTGCAGTCATTACAACAAATTTATAAAATTGAAGTGCATGCAAAACAAAACTGAACTTCACCGTATCACTTGTAACATTAGCCAGGCAATGCAATTAGACATTATAAAGTATGCCCAAAGCGGTAGACTTAAAACTATGCACAAGCGAGACCTACAAGTCAAATAGTTATTTTTAACTGACTTCATGATACAGTCTGTTTCTGAGACTTTAGATGGTTAAGTATGAAGAAATAGTTTCCACTCACTTTGCAATAAGTGGTGAGTTCTGGCTGTGAGTAATTTAAGAGCACATTCCACATTATGCATGACATTTTGAATGACTAGGGATTGGCTTTCTGTGTAATTTGACTTGTGTAATATGGTTCTCATTGCCAACCTTTTAACAGTGTTTCATGGTGCATGTTTTTTTAACCATACAGAGACATGATAAGCATTTTGGCATCACATATTTAGGTTAAAATATTGGGAAAATGTTTTATATTTTAATAAAGCATTAATGAACAGAGGCATAAAAATCAAAGTTGTTATTAACTATAGTGACATTTTTGGTGTCTCCAGCCAGCTATACATATGACAATATAAAGACACTTCTGAGTTCTCTACTCTAGCACCCAGTTGGGCACTTAGGTCAAGGAGTAACATCTGAGAAAACAAAAAACACTCACACATACAGGTGTCAGATCATTCAAAATTGAGCAGTTAGTGACCAAGTGGCACCATGCATGAACATTCATTACTTCATCCTCAGTGTACAATAATCATCATTATTACTTATCAAGCAGAACTGCAGTAAGTCCGGTTACATCTACTCAGATTCGTAGAAAAGAAAAGAAAATGAAGACTGGACAAAAATCCAACTCTTCTAAACAGTAGTGATGCCAAATTGCTGACAGGTCACATATCTACTATTTCTGCTATATCAGGCTCTGGTATCCTTTAACGTATGGAAAGCCTTATTAGAAACCTAGGTCTAAAGTACAGAAAAGCTAATGTAGAAGTCTGCGCTATAAATGATTGAAAAACTAAACAATTTTCCCTATAAAATGGTAGATTTCACACCCTACTTACAGTTCCAAATCGTCATTCTTACAGCAATATCCAGCAGTACGAGGTTATGAGCAATACTCGTTATTTACAGCAATGTTAGTAATATTTTGAGACTATTAAATTACAAAATGACTGAACAGTGCAACAATATATGGTCCCGAACAAAAGGCAACTGTATTTGCAAAAATATTTAATCAAGCTTTATCCTTAAGTTGCAGGAGGTGAACAATGCAGTAAAAAGTATAAACAAATAAATTTAACTTTGGAGTAACTGAATCAAAAATACAAAAGCAGCTGCAAAGTTTTGTTTTTTTGTGTTAATTGCAAGATAACATTATGCTGCAGCTTTAAGGACATGTTAGCACTTTAAAGTGTACGTTTTCAAAACAACAGGCAGATTTGCTAAATAATCAGTGGATTAAGCCCCGTCCACATTAGGTCGCTCCGACTTAGGGGGCGACCTGTGAAGTCGCGTGCAGCGTGACTTCGGCGCGACTTGCACGGACTTCATAACATGAATGTCTATGCAAGTCGCCTCCAGGTCGCCCCGAAGTAGTACAGGACCCTTTTTCTAAGTCGGAGCGACTTGTGTCACTCCTATTAGAACGGCTCCTGTACTACACAGTGGGAGCATGAGGACCGCGACTTGTCAGGCTGACAAGTCGCCTGACAAGTCGGATCAATGTGAATGGACACTTATAGTGCATTAGAAAACATAGAGTCTTTGCAAGTGTCATCGTAGAGTCTAATTTTGACATGTGACAAACTGCATCAGCAAAAATGAACCATAGTCACATTCTCGGCAACAGGGATAGATTGGCACTTTTAAAGTGTTACTAAGGCCACAACAGTAAAATCAGTCTGTATATGCAGTAAAGCATGCTTGTTGTACTCGCTGTGGAACCTAAGGGGTTAATCCTCTACTTTGTGTAAAAAGGCAGTTTGATACTATCTGCTCTGATTTTCCCCCTCTTACAAAGTACCCAAACATTTCCTGATAGAACAGTGCCTTGGGGGCAAGCTGCACATGCTCATTTTAGTGTGTATTGCTAGAGAGAGTGCATGTGTTCAGCACAGGGCCAATCAGCACTGTCCAGACAGAGGGTCAGGGGAACTGCAGCCTCATAGGACAATCAGGGGAGAATGAAAACTCCTCCTACCAGCTTTAACCAGACACTGATAGTCACAAGACTGCTCTAACTGCTAATAAGAAAAGGTTTATAATTATTAAACAATTGCATTTCCATGTTCTGTGTACTGCGGGAGACCAGCTATAGTTAATGCAGGGTCCTGGATTTAGTAACACTTTGAAGAAACTTCTGAAGGCCATACAACCACAACCTCCATCATTATCGCAGACCCAAATCACCACCTCTGTGTCTGAGATTGAGCAAAAACTGTAGGCTGTGAACCTTACTAATTTGTAACTTATGGAAGGGCTGTCATATGGGCCACTCACAAACACAAATAAACTGATCAAAGAAAAGCCAGTTAAGTAAATGTAAATATCTGAGCAATGAAAGAAAAGGTAATTGACCTTATGAGTCACTTTTGGCCTATCTTCTACATCTGGATGCCCAAAACCTACAAAATATTTTGCCAACTCTTAGCTGAACTCCAGGAATTCAGCTCCTCTGTAAAACTGAAAGTATACTATGGGTTAAGTCCAACAAGATGCATAACATCTCTTGGACTTTTCTCTATTATTTACATTTGACAGGTTTATAGAACTCCTGGAAGACAGCAATCTCTGTATTTCTAGGAACCCGATGCCCCTTTTGGTCTTGGCATCTTTAACAGTTGAGTCAATGCATCTACTTTGCCCACCTCTCTGCTCCTCCTGTTCAGTCACAGAATCCTTTGTATTATGTGAACTCATTCCCAAAATACAAAATTGAATAAGCAGCAGGGGGAGGGGCTCATAGATTGCCTACAGATATTACAAAGTGGCTGAATTCCTGAAATCCAGCTTTAAGTACGACGGAAATGTTGTAATTGTGTGTAGCCATCTAACAGGAGACTGCAATCACTGGATGAATACAATACATGCTCCACAAATCAAGATTGGTTTCATGAGCGTTAGGATAATATACTGTAAATGATTTTCCAAGTTACCAGATTCAAAAATGAACTAAGGTCTGTGAAATATTCTGGATCGCAGAGTTACATACAGTAGTTACATAGTTAGCCAGGTTAAAAAAAAGACACAAGTCTATCTGGCTCAACCAATAAAAAACAAAACAAAAAAAAAAAACAGTGATGAAAACCCAACCATACAATCCCATATACACAATCCTATACCCACAGTTGATCCAGAGGAAGGCGAAAAAACCCCAGCAAAGCATGATCCAATTTGCTAAAGCAGGGGAAAATATTCCTTCCTGATCCCCAGAGAGGCAATTGGATATTCCCTGGATCAACTTTACCTATAAATATTAGTACCCACTTATATTAAGTCCACCTAGGAAATAACCCAGGCCTTTTTTAAAGCAATCTAGTGAGCTAGCCAGAACCACCTCTGGATGGAGTCTATTCCACATTTTCACAGCTCTTACAGAGAAGAAACCTTTCCGTATTTGAAAACGAAATCTGTTTTCCTCTAGACATAAAGAGTGCCCTCTTGTCCTCTGCGTTGACCTTAAAGTGAACAACTCAACACCAAGTTCACTATATGGACCCTTTATGTATTTATACATGTTGATCATATCCCCCCTAATCTCCTCTTCTCAAGAGAGAATAAATTCAGTTCCTCTAATTTATTCTCATAGCTGAGCTCCTCCATGCCTCTTATCAGTTTGGTTGCCCTTCTCTGCACTTTCTCCAGTTCCCTGATATCCTTTTTAAGAACTGGTTCCCAAAACTGAACTGCATATTCCAGATGAGGTCTTACTAATAATTTGTACAGGAGCAAAATGATATCTCTCTCTCTGGGGTCCATGCCTCTGTTAATACAAGAAAGGACTTTACTTGCTTTGAAAATCGCAGCTTGGCATTGCATGCTATTATTAAGCTTATGATCTACCAGAACACCCAGATCCTTCTCCTCTATGGATTCCCCCAGTTTTACTCCACCTAGTATATATGATGCATGCATATTCTTAGCCCCCAAGTGCATAACTTTACATTTATCAACATTAATCCTCACTTGCCACATAGTTAATCAACGAAACAGTGCATTTGTTAGGTTGCTGGTGGTAACCTGACGGCAGAGGAAGGTCCCGATGTTCGCTAGAGGGCGGAGCTTGGACGGGAACCCCCAAGGTAAGTGACACAGGCTAGCCTGAGGTGCGGAATCTAAGTATCCACCAGTTTTCGCCAGAGCCTCTGATGGTGAGGATGGACATCGCTGTGTGTGAATACCAGGTCACGGTCCTCAGGGTCGCCCCACAAAGGGTGAGCCGGTCAAGGTCCGAAGGCAGATAAACAGACAAGGATGATCCGAGAGAATGGTCAAACAACCCGGGGTCAGAATGGGCAGCAAACAAGCGGAGTCAGGGACAAGCCAAAAGGTCAACAGGAAATCAGCTGGAAATAGGTCACAGGTTCAGGAACAACAGCAGGAGCTGTAGACAAGACAGCAAAGACACAGTGCTGCTGAGGTGTTTAAATAAGGCAGCCTGTTGCCAATTACTGCAATTAGTCTGCACTGGGTTAACCCTTTAGATGGCAGACTCATAACAGCACATCAGTGTGCTCAGGGAGCGTTCCTAACAGCATTGATGTCAGCTTGTAAGTTGGAGACATCCTGTAAAGAAGTTATTCCACTGCAAAGCTTGGTGTCATCTGCAAAGACTGAAATTGTACTTTTAATCCCAGAACCTATATCATTTATAAAGATATTAAAAAGTAAGGGTCCCAACACTGAACCTTGGGGTACACCACTGATAGCCTTAGACCATTCAGAGTAAGAATCATTAACCACTACTCTCTGAACTCTATTTTTTAGCCACTTTTCTATCCATTTACAAACAGATCTTTCCAAGCCTGTAGACTTTAGCTTACACATTAGCTGTGTGTAAGGAACTGTGTCAAATGCTTTTGCAAAATCCAAGTATACTACGTCCACAGCCACCCGTCTGTCCAAGGTTTTACTTACCTCCTCATAAAAAGAAATCAGGTTTGTTTGACAACTTTTGTCTTTCATGATACATGCTTTCTGTTGCTTAAAATATTTTTTTCCAGCAAGAACTCATATATGTGGTCTTTTTTTAAACTCCCCAGTATCTTCCTGACTATAGAAGTTAAACTAAAAGGTCTATAGTTACTTGGCAAATACTTTGATCCAGTTTTAAATGTAGGCACCACATTGGCCCTACACCAATCCAGTGGTACTATTCCAGTCCTTAACGAGTCCCTAAAAATTAGAAACAAAGGCTTTGAAATTACAGCGCTCAATTCTTTTAGGATTTGTGGGTGGATGCCATCTGGTCCAGGTGCTTTATCCACCCTTATTCTGTCTAACTATTTTGGGACCATATCACTTTTGAGTGCAATGCCTTCACCCCTAAGTGGAAAATATTCTTCTAGATAACTGCTGTCATATACACAATTAAAGACTTGAATGATAGTATTTTAAGAAGGAGTGAATCCATGTCCCTATTTCTTTTTTGGGTTCATTATATAAATACATTGTTGGACTGGGTGTTTCTGTTATTTACTCACTAAATATATATATATATATATATATATATATAGTATCTCACAAAAGTGAGTACACCCCTCACATTTTTGCAAATATTTTATTCTATCTTTTCATGTGACAACACTGTAGAAATGACACTTTGCTACAATGTAAATAGTGAGTGTACAGCTTGCATAACAGTATAAATTTGCTGTCCCCTCAAAATAACTCAACACACAGCCATTATTGTCTAAACCGCTGGCAACAAAAGTGAGTACACCCCTAAGTGAAAATGTCCAAATTGGCCCCGATTAGCCATTTTCCCTCCTCTGTGTCATTTAACTCGTTAGTGTCACAAGGTCTTATGTGTGAATGGGAAGCAGGTGTGTTAAATTTGGTGTTATCGCTCTCACTCTTTCATACTGGTCACTGGAAGTTCAACATAGCACCTCATGGCACAAAACTCTCTGAGGATCTGAAAAAAAGAATTGTTGCTCTACATAAAGGTGGCTAAAAGAAGATTGCCATGACCCTGAAACTGAGCTGTATTATGGGGGCCAAAACCATACATGGGTTTAACAAGACAGGTTCCCCTCAGAACAGGCCTTGCCATGGTCCACCAAAGATGTTGAGTGCACGTGCTCAGCGTCATATCCAGAGGTTGTCTTTGGGATATAGAAGTTTGAGTGCTGCCAGCATTGCTGCAGAGGTTGAAGGGATGGGGGGTCAGCCTGTCAATGCTTAGACCATATGAGTACTGCCGACACTGGGGAGCTACAGTTCATTGATGGAACCTAATGAATGCCAACATGTACTGTGACATACTTAAGCAGAGCATGATCCTCTCCCTTGGAAGACTGGGCCACAGGGCAGTATTTCAACATGATAAGGACCCCAGACACACCTCCAAGATGACCACTGCCTTGCTATAAAAGCTGAAGGTAAAGGTGATGGACTGGCCAAGCTTGTCTCCAGACCTAAACCCTATTTAACATCCTCAAATGGATGGTAGAGGAGCGCAAGGCCTCCAACATCCACCAGCTCCGTGATGTCGTCATGGAAGAGTGGAAGAGGACTCCAGTGAAAACCTCTGAAGCTCTGGTGAACTCCATTCCCAAGAGGGTTAAGGGAGTGCTGGGAAAAAATGGTGGCCACACAAAATATTGACACTTTGTGCCCAATTTTTACATTTTAACTCAGGGGTGTACTCACTTTTGTTGCCAGCGGTTTAGACAATAATGGCTGTGTGTTGAGTTATTTTGAGGGGACAGCAAATTCACACTGTTATACAAGTTATACACTTACTACTTTAGATTGTAGCAAAGTTTAATTTGTTCAGTGTTGTTAAATGAAAAGATATAATAAAATATTAACAAAAATGTGAGGGGTGTACTCACTTTTGTGATAGTATAGGTATGCCAAAATTACTCTTCTGTTCTTTTCTTTCATCCCTTAAATGTCTGCACAACTGGGTGGCCCTGCTTATGTGATATATTTTTTTATATTGTGTCAAGTTTCCTGTAGCTGTCCATTCTGGAATCTGCAACACCAAATTCTGAAACTATGTTCACTATGTCTATATTTCCAGAAATGTGCCTCCAATTTCCTATTGCTCCTGCTTCTCACTACTATAATGATCAAATAACTCAAAGGGGATCAAAGCCACAGGCTAAAATGTGTGGATGAATATAAGCAGCAAACTGAGCTAAGTCAAAGCTTAGAAGTTCTCAACTAATTCCTACTTTGAAAAAATATTTTAAAAGGTCAGACAGAGTCTAATATCCAAATTAGGTCATCTGCGCACTTAAACGTTACAGACTATAGATTTTAATTCCAAAAATTTAAATGTGGCATACATATATTCATATGAAAATATATAATGTAAGCAATTACTGAGTATAAAAGTAGCATCACTGTGCTCTCAGTTAAAAAACAAATCCTAATATGGGAACAATAATCAAAACTCTTGTAACACAACAATGTTAATATATATTAATTAAATCTATGTAAAAATAAGCTATAGATACCAGGCTATGGCTAACATAATCAGTCACCTACTTTGTTAAGTGATCAAGCTAGGGACACTACTTCCCTCCTATTTCAGAAGGATCCTTATCAAAAAAGTGCTCATGATGAGGTATACATCTAAGGTCCTGCTCAAATTGCTTGAAGACAAGGCACAAACAAACCCAATTACCAGACATCCTTGCAGAAATGTGCTCTCTTACAGAACTATGGTATCCTCTTGGATTTACCAACACTATAACAAATGTGGACGGCCCCTTGCGTCCCCTTACCCTTATATACCCTTGTTTAATACCTACTCTGGTAAAATACTATATTCCCACTCTCAAATATTTAAAAATATTCATTTCTTCTATCTCTAAATTTCCTCTTTCGTACATATGGATGAGAGACAGTCTAGACTACTTCATGCTGACAATATAGTGCGTTGCCCTATTTTCCCCATCACTAGAGATGACCTTGATCCTCCTTTATGGAAGAGAAGCTTCTACTGACAATCCACTCTACCTCTGTGGACAAGAGACCTGGCACCAAAGGGTATACCCCTATATTCTATAAAGCCTAATTGGACATCCTAACCCTATTCCTGCTGAAAACCTTCAATTAAATATTCACTGAGAACCATTTCCTAGCCCAATCCTTAGAGGCCCATGTCTCCCTGATCCTGAAACCTGTAGATCATGCCATGTGTACTAACTGCTGCCTGATTTCTTTGATTGAAGTTGACCTTAAAATCCACACCAAACGAATAGTCTCTGGCCTACAACCCCTCCTCTTGAAAACGATACACTCAAACCAGGTTGGGCTTGTACAGGGGCATGAGGATCACAGCAACGCTATTAAAATGCTACTGTTAAGGAATATGTAAACTGAACATTTAATATTCCTAAAATGTGCCTGCTGTAAAAAGTATCCTGTTCTTCTTGTATTGCTTCCTTTGTGTGAAATACCTGGTGTTCCTGCCTGTCCTTCTGCTTTTCTATTAAAAACAGACCATACTAGGCAGGAGAGCACAGCGTGGTCAGTGTCAGCGTGGTCAACTCTCTAACTATACTGGGAACTGAGCTTGCTCTCCTCCAAAATCAGTCTTGTCCTGATGCAACACCCTGCAAAGCTAATTACTGGAAACTCAGTGTGTTGTGGTTTCTTCTCCCCCAACTCTTAAGCAGCTGAGAACAGAGACTATGTGATCAGTTATAAAAAGGGGGGGGGGAGCTATAAAATGTATTATATCTAGGTTCCTTTAAATCGGGTTGTTTTACAAGGTGAGGGTTCACCTATACTTTAATTTAACACCCTCATATGCCTTCTATCTCTTGATGCAGAAAAAGCCTTGACCCCATTAGCTGGTCTTTCCTACACAACACTCTCCTTCAATGGAACCTAGATCCTAATTTCAGGCTTGCACATTTATAATGGTTCTTGCTTTTTAAGCCTACTATTCTATGTTCTAAATCATGGAATATCTAGCAAATATTCTCATGTCCTGCCATCAATCTATGGAATCCAAAAATGTATCCAATACATTAAACTCTCACTGTTTGTGGATAACCTATTATTGTACATCACAAACTTTCTATCATAAATTCAAAAGTTCCGGCCTGCTCAGTAATTTTAAAGCAAACTATTCCAAATATTTTTTGGGGTGGGGAAGCAGGGTAAATAATTGTTTATCCACAGAACAAGGCTCACTATTCCACCAAAAATTGTCTTTTAAAAAAATGTCCCCACTCCCTGAAATATCCTGGTGCTCAAGTCCCAGCAGACCTCTCTCAACTTTTCTCCCAGAAAAATATCCCTCTCTTTCAAAAAAACCTCTTTGGCATGAAGACATACAATTAAGGCCTCTGTTCATGGTTTGGTAGAATCAACATTTTAAAAATTTACATTTTGCCACTTTATTATACACCTTCCAAAACGTTCCCATGGTGGTACCTTTCTCAGTCTACCAGACCATGCTGAAAGCATTTTTTACATTTATCTGGGACTCATGCCACCCACACATTCTCCCTAAATCCAGAGCCAGAGTTGGAGCTCCTAGTCTCTCCCTATTTCACACTGCCTCTATTCTCACAAGAATTGTAGGTTTCACTGCCCAACCCTGCCCAACTTCCTCCTTCAGGACTCCCGTTCAAGTCAAACCATCTCACAAACGTATGCCTCCTTCCTCTATTGCTTCCTCCCTATCTAAATACACGAACCAGGGGGCATGGCTAGCTGAAGAGCGAAATGGTCACTTGATTGACAAGCTCTAAAGTTTGATCGGCATGTACTGCACGCGGGTTTGCTGGACCCACTCTTTTACTGATTGGTTAACTAACTGTTCTACTTTTTTGTTGTTCGTTTGTTCTCTCTCTTCAATACAGTCAGCAAAATTTGAACAGCCTTGGGATACAGTCTGCATCCTTAGAAACCTCCTCTTGATCTACCTTTCACTACTCTTCATCATTGAATGGATCCTTATGAGGCACATCTACAACAATAGCGAGTACTACGCTTCTCAAATCAGTAAACTACCCAGTATATCTGTAAAATTTCTCTCCATTAACGCCAGGGGCCTTAACCACCCTGCCAAATGCAGGTCCCTTTTAAAGGAGGCTATTCATCATGGCTATGATGTCCTCTGTGTGCAGGATATGCACTTCCATAATCAGGCACCTCCGAAATGTTCAAATGGGATATTCCCACATATATTCACAGCTAACACTAATACAAAAAAAAACAAGAGTTGATGATAGTGGTGCATGATACCATCTCTTTCATGCTTCATGAGGAAAGGAATACAAAGATTATCTGGGCTGCTATTTGATTCTGGACCACAAAATCAATACCACTCTTTATACATTGTTTAACCTATACGCACCCAACACCCATCAACTTAGGTTTCTCGTCATACTTATCAAGAAAAGTTGTGCTATCCAGAAGGGCTCATTGTTGATTTGTGGGTACTTCAACATTACTCCTGACCCAACAATGGACTCTATCACAGTCACTCGCAGGCTACAACCTTCGCTGTAATCCTTCCTACAATCAAATTATACGGTGTGTGCCATTGCTCTTATGCCAAGGAGAAAGACCTTACATAAGTCATAGATTAAAATAAGATAAGTGACACCTCCAGAAAATCAAGTCAGCAGACATAAAACATGATAACATGGTCCAACCGTGCACCTGTAACGCTGTGGGTTGGTGATTTCCACCCAGTGCACTCTGTGTATATTTAGAGATCCAACCCACGGCTCCTACAGGATGCCTCTACAAAACCAGTTCTGGAGCAACACATAATCACATTTTTTGACACTAATGCAGGACCTGCAAGCGGCCCGTTTGTGTTATGTAATGCAGACAAGGCATTCATGCGTGGCATATTTATTAGTTTGGGGGCCAAGGCCAGAAGGAGAAGGCATCAGCAGATTCAGAAAGTCATAACCTCTATCCACCTTTAAGAGGTGCAGAACACAACCCAGCTGCCTTCCCAGACCGCCCATCTGGTTTATAATATAAGCTTCCTCAAATCTTACATGAAGATTATTAGAAGGCGTCTAGGATGCCTAAAATGACCCATTATGCAACTGGCATCAATGCTGGTAAAGTCTTGGCCTATCAACTGAGGGGCCATAGGTATAAAACTAAGATACTTTTTATATTCCACCCTGCTAACAATAATAAGCTATACCACTCACAAGCCATTGCTGATGCATTTAGTCATTATTATAGCTCCCTATAGAATGTTAAAATGACAATACCATCCCACAACCTTCAGTGGAGATCATCCAAGATCAGTCTTCCCTGACTTTTAGAAGCTCAACTTCACAAGCTCAGTTCACCATTTACCCCATCTTAAGTTTGCCAGGCTATTAAGTCATTGCCCAATAATAAATCACCTGGCCCAGATGGTTTCTCTGGTAAATATTTTAAAAATATTTAAAATGTTTTAGTACCTTGTTTGACGATAATTTTCAGTGCTGCTGTTGCCTCCTCTTCTTTCCCTCCTAAGATGGTAAAGGCATTAATTATTGCACTCCCAAAGCCAGGCAAACATCCTACCTCACCACACAAATTTCGTCCGAAATCTTTATTGAACAACGACTTCAAACTATATGCTAAACTGTTGGCCAATACATTCGTTGACAATTTACCCCATATCATCCACCCAGACCAATCTGGTTTTACAAAAGGCCGCCAAATGGCTGACGCTACCCATCACCTAATTAATATAATTCACCTGCCAAATAGATATAGAATGCCTTCTCTGCTCCTCAATTTGGACGCAGAGAAGGCGTTCAACAGAATTCATTTGGAATACTTAGGCCATGTACTGAATGGCTTTTGGTTTTAAAGGCTCAATATACTCAGCCATTATGGCTTTATACACCAAACCTTTGGCACAAGTGTATATTAGCAGGAATGTTATCTACCCCCTTTGAAATAATAAATGGCACCAGGCAGGGTTGTCCTTTATCTCCACTAATCTTTAATTTCCTTATGGAACCGATGGCAACATTTATTCTCTCCCACCCCAATGTCTCTGGATTCACGATAGGGAACTCCAATCATACCATCAGCCTGTTCGCAGATGATATAATTTTGATGCTAGCGAATACAAAATCTTCCATGGCTTTGGTTCACAATGCCCTGCATATTTTTAATAAAGTGCCTTACTACAAGGTAAATTAAACTAAATTGTATATACTTAACCTCAGGGTACTATCAGAGCCCAAGAAGTACATTCCCATATGTGTGGAAAGATCAGGGAATTGCATGCTTAGGAATCACCCTAACCCCTACAGTCGATGCTTTTTTTTAAAAAGAAAGATTATCTCCCTTTTTTTTTTAACTCTCTTAGCACAAAACTGGCCAAATGAGCACAATTTGAACTGTCATGGTCAAGTAGGCTGGCAGCCTATAAAATGCAAATCCTGCCACAACTGTTATACCTATTTCAAACCATATACCTCTACCCAACTGCTACCTCTCTACTATTCAATTCATGTTGAACAAGTATCTCCAGAAAGGCAAAAAAGCTGGTTGTGCAAACTGATCAGATCTAAGAAGGTCAGGGACATGGGACATACAAGCCTCAGGGACAATATGACGTGACAATATGGGTACAACTTAAAATGTGTTTCCACCCAGCCATGTTCCCCCCATGGGCAACATTGGAACTGCATCAAATGCTGGGAAAAAACCTATATAACTATGTACTAGCTAGCTGCTACTTCCTAAGTTAACCAGCCCACATCTACTCAACGATTCAGACCACTCTAACGGCTTGGCGAATGCTTTATAAAGTCCAATCGAGCTCATGCAAAGCCATGCCACTTCCATTCCTAATGGAAACCTTTGCTCTACTCATCCCTGACTTGAATCTCAGAAATTGTCTTCCTAAAGGTATAAAGCTGGTGGAAGACCTCTATGTAGGCCCAGCTATTAAAATGTTTAACGCTATTCAGACCTTCCGGACAGCAAACATTATAGATACCTCCAGATAGCTCATTTCCTTTCACACAGAGTGAAGCTTTCTCCTTCCCTCCCTGGCATTGTGTTCAATATTTACAATCAGTTCATATCAATAGTATAGCATCTCACTGTTCTATTCAATTTTGAATAACAAGTCTGAATTCATCAAGTCATCATCCATCACAGCATGGGAATCTTACCTAGAAGATGAGTGCTAGTCAGAGCAGAGGATGAAAGCGATATCCATTTCAAATGCTGTTTGCTGTTATATGTAGTGTTAATTTATGGAAACTAACCAAAAAGATCCTACTTTGATGGTATCTCACACCTTACCATATATATCCAATATTATACAGAACATGTCTCCTAACTGTTGGAGAGGTTGTGAGACTCCAGGTACCTTGTTCCACATACTCTGGTCATGTCAGCACCTATCCAACTTTTGGTCTTCTGTTTTTAAGACAGCAGAGCAGGTTTTGAACATCCCGCTTCCAATGTCCCCTGGCCTTTCCCTGCTCTCACTAGACTTGCAAGATATCCCCCCTCCACTAAGAATTGGGGCAATTTACATATTTCTAGCAGTGCATCTATCCTTAATTAGGTATTGGGAAGGTCCCGAACTTAAAATAGGTATTTGAATCCATACACACTCACTGTATGTACGTATTAATATTTGCCTCTAGCTTTGGTAAATATGTTATTGTTTCCAAATTATAGAAACCTTGGACAGAATGGTTTTAAAATTTCTCGGGGTAAAGGATAAATTGTTTTCTGATTCAGACATATAACACAGATCTTTTTCTAAGTGTGAGTGTATCTGGTAACTCTGAGCTTTAGGTTATCTGATTTGGTGATTATGGATTCCTGACTGTACAAGTACATGTTTCTTTTTTCTTTGTTCTTTTTGTGATGTTTGATCATTACAGATCAAGTTTTCCTATGTTCAACTTCAAAAGTGATTGTAAAGGCAAACATTTTTTTTTTAATCTTAATTTATTCTATGCATTAAGATAAAAAAACCTTCTGTGTGCAGCAGCCCCCCTAATACTTACCTGAGGTTTCTTTAGATCCAACAATGTTTCAGGATTGCCTCTCAGTGTTTGCCCAGTACTCCCCTTCACATTGGCTGAGACAGCAGCGGGGGGCCATTAGCTCCCACTGTTGTCAGTCAGCTAATGAGGAGAGAAAGTTGGTGGGTGGGGCCCGGTTCCATGTCTGAATGGACACAGGGAGCTGTGACTCAGCTCGAGTGCCCCCATAGCAAGCTGCTTGTTGTGGGGGCACTCAACAGGAGGGCCAGGAGCACCGAAGAGGGACCCGAGAAGAGGAAGATCAAGGCTACTCTATGCAAAAGAGTCACAGAAAGGAAAGTGTACACCGCTCCGGATGAGAACAATCTGCCCCTCAACAACCAAGTGCAGGTCCAGTCCGCGATCTGAGTCCATTCAATACAAGCAAAAAGGTTTGACCACACTCAAGTAGATGAAGATAAAATAATCCTTTATTGTAAATGTAAAATTACAAGACAAGACAAATGAGCTAATCATAACATGTGCTCTGAAATTGCTCTGAAATTGAAAAAAGTGCTCCTTCAACCAGATAAATTGGCTTCTTAACGAACACAATGGATCACTATTACAGAGATCAAAGCCGCTTAGGAGGGAGTGACCACTGATGCAGAAAATTCAAAAGCTGAATCTCCAAAATCTTGTAAGGATAGGCTCTATATATCCAGAGATCATATATGATGCTGCCTCTTCAGGAATTTGTAACCATCAATGATCACTTCTTTGTCAGTGATGATTTTTGTGTTAGTTGGAATAACAGGATACAACCGCAGGGTCTCTTTGACTACCGCCCTCAGCAGGGGCATGTGAGTGATATCGCCTGCAATTGGAATTCGATCTGCTAACCAATTGATGGAGTGTTTCCAATATACTGTAGGCATGATAACGATACTTTCACACTTATAATAGAGATATGTCTGTGGATTTAGGCTGTCTTATTTGCATCTTATTTGCAACTTCATGTAATCGCAGACAGATTCAATAATGCTGAGCTCAAGGCTCTGTGGGGGACATACCTTTTCTTCCATGGATCCTTGTTTGCTTGTTTTGCTGAAGATAGTCCTGTTTAATAATGAATTTGGGACCAAGCGGACACCTCCCTAATAGTATTGCATGATAGATTGCATGATTGATTCAGCACACACAAGACTATTAATTCTGGCTAAATCCCAAACCTCGTGTGCAGAAATGAAGCCCCACACCTATAAGGAACCTGCTATACTGTTGCCAGCTGTCACTCATTCGCGTACATTTTACAAGCCATCAACAACTACATTCTATTACAGTGAAATATTTTACATTTGGATTCATCAGTTCGTTCACCAGCAACCCTTTTTCTGCACACTTGTGTTTTCATACAGAGGTCCACACTGAAGGTATGGCTTTGCAAGCCTTCCATAAAGACCACCTCTGACCAGACTTCGCTGGACTGTATATGTTTGTATTAGAGTCTCACTGGTCTGTGACAGATCTGATCTGATGGTGGCACTGGACATCTTTCATGTGTGAAGTCAGCATGATGGGTCTTTAATTTGCCGCGCTACGTTTCTTTGACTAAACACAGGATTTTTTTTGTTGCTGTGCCCAGTTTACCATTGTGTAAAAATGTTGAAGTAGAACTTCACATTAAGGTACATGTACATACACTTAACTGTTTTCCTGCTTAAAAAAGGATTTTGCTAATTGTTATTACTAACATTACAGCCCAGCAAGGAAGTTGGATCAGCAAAGCATTCTCCCTGTTCTTCATTTTCAGTATTGGCTGTTGTAGTCATTGCATTGAGTTGCAGGGTACATGAAGGGGAGGGACACGTCAAAGCTGTAAATTGGTGCAAAGTTGAAAATAACCCAAGCTTTCAGGCCAATTTTGGTGAGCTATCAAGATGAATGAATGAAGCAATTATTTGAAAATAAAGGCACGACTAGACACATTGTACTGATACCTGTTGGAGACCTTTGTCGGTGAGTTATATTATTTTTTTGAACCAGATTCACTTAAAATGATCAGGCATGAATTTTCCATTCTAGACTGATGATTCATTTGGAACTTTTACAATAAAATATAATTATTATGTGTATTTGAATCACTATGATATTTCATAATATTTATATATTTACACTTTTAGGTGTTTCCATAGAGAGACATTGTCTGCAAAGATGAAGCAAAATTAAGTCAATTCTAAAGTGTTAAGTTAAAACATTCTGTATGCTTGATAGATATTTCATGCATAATTGTCAGGATTAAGCTTTCTTTTGTGATGATCAATTTCACACCTTTTAAGGTTTCATAACATACAACTTTCCAACAATATCTCAAACAGTAAAAAGCTCATTTTAATCATTATGCTTCACATAGTAATTTAAAATAATTTTCTTTTTAACTGCCTATTACTTTTTTCCTGTGGGCGTTTAACTTCCATGGTTACGGTTTAGCATAAACAGATTTTAATCATAAGTCTGAACATGCTGAAAGCCAAACTATTGAGATGTATAGACAGACATGCAATATAAAGTTGCATAATATCTTAAAGAGGTTGTAACCCTATGAATAAAAAAATACCTTGTTTTTTTAAAGCAGGTTGAACGGCATTGTGTTTGTGCTGTCTAATTTGTTCTTTTCTATGCTGTAAAAAATCTGATTGATCCTGCCTGTTCCTGTGTCCCCTATGTTAACTGACCATGGTAATCATGGCTGCTGATCCATGATACTACAGTCCGCTTACGTGCCTCCGTCATGCCCCTATGTTAGAGTCTCTCCTCTCTCCGCCCTCCCTCCCTGCCTGCCTGTCAGTTCCTAGTCTGTGAGCAATCTCCAAACCCGTAAAGTCAGTAAATAGTATTACTGCCTGCCAGCTTCAACTATTCTGAGAAGGCTGTGCACAAGGTTTAGGAGTGTCTATGGGAATGGTTGACCATTCACATTTGTGAGGTTAGGCACTGAGAAGACCTGGCTTGCAGCTTCTGCTCTAATTCATCCCAAAGGTGATATATCGGGTTGCGGTCAGGACTCTGTGCAGGCCAGTCAAGTTCCTTCATCCTAATCCATGTCTTTATAGAACTTGCTTGTGCACTTCTCAGGCATATGAACACTTGAGATCAGTATGACCTATTATCTGTTTGCCCCAGCAGAGGGCAGTACTTTCTAAAAATCCCAGGAAAACCTAGCCAGCACAGTTAGCCCTTTCTTCTCAAGAATTACCAACTCTGCAGGGCAACATAACTAAACATTGCAATTAACTCATATTGCAATATACAGTTTACAAAGAAGTGCAACCAAATTAATAAGATCCACAACAGTCAAAAACATATTAAAAAACACACAATTCAGTAAACCCTTAGTGGTTGAAATATGAAAGGACCTAGCTGGATTACCGTAGCAGTCAGGGAGGAAACCTGTAACCTTTTTTTAAGCATGGGAATGTGTAAATGGCAGTAACATGACTGGGCGGCCCCCGTGGCGTCCCTGCTGCCCTAGACTTTAGCCTATGTTGGCTATGCAGAAATGTCACCCTAATATCTTATCTAATAATGCACATTTTCATAAAGTCCAACTTATTCCAACTTTTACCATTTAAAAAAAAAAAAAGTAGGTGGAGTCCTACCTAATCACTTGATACAATTTCCATAAATTGAATTTGAAAGGAAATAGAAACTGTTTTATAAAGCCAGTAAGCATGTGAAAGAAGTAGAATATATCATTGTTAAATGCAGATAAAATCTTTGTAATGTGATTTTATTATTACTTACAGCAGGGGTGTCAAACTCAAATTCATTGGGGGCCACATCAGCAGTATGGATGCCCTCAAAGAGCCGGTTGTATCTGTAGGACTATGTGTCCACTCTTTATTATCATAAATAATTGTCACTGCATTCGATTATTACTGGTTTTAGTAATAATTTAAATAATAACTAGCTCTGAAAGCAGAAGCTTAGGAAGAATAAGGGCAAGCAGATATTCAAATGTACAATTATTGTACAATTTATTGAAAATTTGCTGTCCCCTCAAAATAACTCAACACACAGCCATTCATGTCTAAACTGTTGGCAACAAAATTGAGTACACCCCTAAGTGCAAATGTCCAAACTGGGCCCAATTAGCCATTTTCCCTCCCTGGTGTCATGTGACTCATTAGTGTTACTTGGGTGTGAATGGGGAGCAGGTGTGTTAAATTTGGTGTTATCGCTCTCACTCTCTCATACTGGTCACTGGAAGTTCAACATGGCACCTCATGGCAAAGAACTCTTAGAGGATCGGAAAAAAAGAATTGATGCTCTACATAGTGGTGGCCTAGGCTATAAGAAAATTGCCAAGACCCTGAAACTGAGCTGCAGCACGGTGTCCAAGACCATACAGCGGTTTAACAGGATAGGTTCCACTCCGAACAGGCCTCGCCATGGTCAACCAAAGAAGTTGAGTGCACATGCTCAGCGTCATATCCAGAGGTTGTCTTTGGGAAATAGACGTATGAGTGCTGCCAGCATTGCTGCAGAGGTTGAAGGGGTGGGGGGTCAACCTGTCAGGGTTTAGACCATATGCCGCACACTGCATCTAATTGGTCTGCATGGCTGTCGTCCCAGAAGGAAGCCTCTTCTAAAGATGATGCACAAGAAGGCCCACAAACAGTTTGCTGAAGACAAGAAGACTAAGGACATGGATTACTGGAACCATGTCCTGTGGTCTGAATATAAAAAGTGGTTGAAAAAAGAGAAAATTCCAAACACTCTCCCAGCGCTTAATGTTAGAAGGGATAAAACATACAAAAAATAGGTAGAAAAGGTATTAAAATTCCATAAAATTTGCTGATCGCAGGTGCTGTGATAATAAAACAGTCTGTAGAAAAATGTAATCAATACTAAAACTCGAAATGTCCAGCACAAATTACATACAGCAGCGCTCAATACCCTGTTTCCCTGAAAATAAGCCCTACCCCGAAAATAAGACCTAGCATGATTTTCAGGGATGGCTGCAAAATAAGCCCTACCCTGAAAATAAGCCCTAGTAAAATCCTTGATCTCAGCTCCTCCCTCTGCAGTATTCAGAGTAGGGATGCACCGATCCGACTTTTTTGGACCCGATACCGATATCTGGCGCTGTGAAATCACCTATACCGGAACCGATCTGGAGCTACACACAAAGCAAGCGGCTGCAGTACAGAGCAAAGCCGCTGCTTCATGTGTACGGCTCCTCCATTCACAGGCGGAGTGCATCTGATATCACTCCGCCTGTGAGCTGGACCTATACAGAAAGTAGCGGCTCCCATCCCATACTACTACTGCACCTAGTAAGGGATGGCTGAGCCGTTACTCAGCAAAAACCGGATCGGCCCTTGGATCGGTCAATGTTACCGCTCTCCCGATCCATCTAAAATGGCCATATCGGCGCCAATAACCGATCCGAATATCGGATCGGTGCATCCCTAATTCAGAGAGGGAAAGTAGAGCTCCAGAGGGTAACGGGAGCGCCCAGCGGCTCTGTAAATAAGGTATTTTCCACAATAATGTTGACGAAGTCGATTACATAATTTTAAAATGACTTTATCCAAGGTTTATTTTTGGGAATGAATAAACATAAGCATTGGACAGAATGTCATAATGCTGATTTCTGAGCTGACAGGGGGAGAGAACTTTTTTTTTTTAAACATTTTATTGTTTTATTCTAGGCTTTTTAGAACATAGAGAGGGCTAAATGACACAGCACAAGCACTGTGCTGTCTATCATGCTTTAAAGGATCAGGATATTTATTTTAGGGTTACAATCATTTGAAGATAGTCATTGTACATACCGTAAATAAGACATTCCCTGAAAATAAGCCCTAGTGTGGTTTTTGAAGCCAAAATGAATATAAGACCAGGTCTTATTTTCGGGGAAACACGGTATGTATTAGCATATGTTAGATCATACAGTCCTCCCTCCCTGACACTGTCTCCCTGATGATCATAGAAGTCATGGCTGGGGTCCGGATCTCGCCTATGGACTAAGCTGGGTAAAGATCTATTCAGCAGCGGTGAGCCGGCCATAACAACTTGATTATCATTTTTTGCTTGGAAAAGTTTTATTTGATGTAAGCATATTGTATTTGGGGGGTTGACTTTGGATTGTGGTGTTAAATAAAAGTTTACAAAACGGTATCACACTATTGTGCCTCCTATTCCATTTTTTTGGCATGGTCTGGTCCCTGATTGATACTCGAGTGTGGAGGTCATCTGGTGGCAGCAGAGGCGGTCCGTAGTGTCAAGGGTGCAAGCAACCAATGCTTACAGGCGTATGATCATGTTATCTCTGGTGAGTGCCCATTCTTAAGGGGTCACTGATGGTGTGGTGAAGGTGAAAGCCGGATCTTAAACATTGAGCACCGGGAGTACCAATAGAACATGGAAAATCTGTTTTTTTGCTTCAAACAGAGACTTTTTGGCGGTTATAATACTCTTTATGAGGACTGTATGATCTAACATATGCTAATACATATTGAGCGCTGCTGTATGTAATTTGTGCTGGACATTTCGAGTTTTAGTATTGATTACATTTTTCTATGTCCTGTGGTCTGATGAGACCAAGATAAACTTATTTGGTTCACATGGTGTCAAGGGTGTATGGCGGCAACCAGGTGAGGAGCACAAAGACAAATTTGTCTTGCCAACAGTCAAGCATGGTGGTGGGAGTGTCATGGTCTGGGGCCGCATGAGTGCTGCCCGCACTGGGGAGATAGAGTTCAATGAGGAAACTATGAATGGCAACCTTTACTGTGACATACTGAAACAGAGCATGATCCCCTCCCTTCAGAGACTGGGTCACAAGGCAGTCTTCCAACATGATAACGACCCAAAACACACCTCCAAGACAACCGCTGCCTTGCTAAAGTAGCTGAGGGTAAAGGTGAAGGACTGGCCAAGCATGTCTTCAGACTTAAACCCTATTGAGCATCTGTGGGGCATCCTCAAATGGAAGGTGGAGGAGTGCAAGGTCTCTAACATCCACCAGCTCCGTGATATCGTCATGGAGGAGTGGAAGAGGACTCCAGTGGCAACCTGCGAAACTCTGGTAAACTCCATGCCCAAGAGGGTTAAGGCAGTGCTGGAAAATAATGGTGGCCACACAAAATAGTGATACTTTTGGCCCAATTTGGACATTTGCACTTAGGGGTGTACTCACTTTTGTTGCCAGCGTTTTAGACATTAATGGCTGTGTGTTGAGTTATTTTGAGGGGACAGCAAATACACACTGTTATACAAGCTGTGCACTCACTACATTACATTATAGCAAAGGGTCATTTCTTCAGTGTTGTCACATGAAAAGATATAATAAAACATTTACAAAAGTTTGAGGGGTGCATTCACTTTTGTGAGATACTGTAGATAGGTACTCCCAATCATGGACCGAACACGGGCAGCTTAAAGTGTTTAAAGAGCTGTGGCATCAAAGCAGGGGGAGGAGACAGTAAAAGTCGTCAACTGCCACAACCTGGAACTTTGCTCTCAGGCTACTGTTGCACTGAAGTTCTATTATTACCATCTGAAGGTGATGTTGTGCACTGTCAACATGGATGTTGAAGGCATTGGCAAAGCTGGTAAAGGTTAAGTGTTGTTCTTTAAAGTCAGAAAATTGTCGATTTAATTTATCAATCAGACAGTTCACTCTGGTAGCCAATCAAGCACATGAAAAAGCACCTGGGAATGAGGTTGAGATGCTCTGACAGATAGGGAAGTTGGCAAGACTTTCTGTTTCAAGCTGTGACTTTCATAGGCGCAGATTCTCCTAGAAAGTTGTGATTGCGACATACATTGTTGTTATGACTTGTTTGCAGCCCTGCAGCCTCTGATTCAGTGTGGCGAGATGCTCTGTTATGTGACATAACGTGGCAAAATCACACAGCCAGTTTGGATCTGACAGTACAGGCAAGAGCTTCCCTTTACTTTGCATAAAAAGAGTATATTCTTCCAAAAGTCCAAAAAATCGCTTGAGAACAGTGCTCCTACTTAGCCACCTTACTTCTGTATGGTATGGCACATCTGTATGTTCTGTGCCCACCTCCTTCAAAAACTGTTGAAACTCACGATGATTCAGGCCTCATGCACAAAGAAAGTTCACTGTTTTCGTGACTGTGGACTTTATGTTATCCAGTTCCAGAACCTTGCCACACAGAGCTTCTTGGTAGATAATGCAGTGATAAGTTATCAGCTGCATGTGGCAGTTGCTTTTTTTAACCACTTTACCACCGGAGGATTTTGCTGTCTTACGTCCAGGCCACTTTTTGCGATTCGGCACTGTGCGACTTTAACTGACAATTGCGCGGTCGTGCGATGCCGTACCCAAACAAAATTGACGTCCTTTTTTTCCCACAAACAGAGCTTTCTTTTGGTGGTATTTGATCACCTGTGCGATTTTTACTTTTTGCGCTATAAACAAAAAAAGAGTGTTTATTTTGAAAAAATAACAATATTTTTAACATTTTTTTATATGAAATTCCTCCCAAAAAATATGTAAAAATCAAAATTTTTTAAAATTTTTGGCCAATTTGTTTTCTGCTACCTATGTTTGGTAAAAAAAATCACAATAAGCGTATTTTGATTGGTTTGCGCAAAAGTTATTGCGTTTACTAACTAAGGGAAAGATTTCTGTCATTTTTGGTGTTTTTTTTTTTTAACGCGTAATGGCGGCGATCTACGTTTTTTTTTGCGGGACTGCGACATTGCGGCGGACAGATCGGACCCTTGACTGACATTTTTGACACTTTTGGGGGTACCAGTGACATTACTGCAGTAATCAGTGCTATATATATGCACTGTTACTGTAAAAATGACACTGGCAGGGAAGGGGTTAATTTTATTGGAGAGGGAGGGGTTAATGTATGCCTGGTGCTTACTGACGTGTGGGGGGGGGGGGTGACTGAGGGAGTCAGGGACAGATCGGATGTTCAACTATGCTGAACACTCCGATCTGTCACTCCCTGTCACTTAGGAGATCTGCCCGCTGTACACAGGCGGGCGGATCTCCAAACTAGATCCCCCGATGATCGGGGAAGAGCAGCGGTGATCGCCGCCACTCCTCCCCTGGCCCGACTCCCGCTGTGAATGAAAACAGGGGGGAGGAGTCCAGCGACGTAGGTCTATGTCGCTGGACGATAACGAGCCACTGTGCCGCAGTAAAGGAACAGTGAGCGGTCGTTAAGTGGTTAATTTTCTCTTTTAACAGTTCAACCAAGCCCATTGTCTCTCCACACATTGCAGGTGTTCCATCAGTTGTAAGCCCCACCAACTTTTCCCAAGGTAATTTCATTTTATTTATGGATTCCTCCACTGCATTGAAGATGTCCCTCCCAGTTGTTGTGCCTTGCATGGCGACCACATCCAGGAGCTTCTCACTGACAGACAAGTCTTCCTTCACACCTCTTACAAAAATGGCTAGATGAGCTGTATTAGTATTGTCGGTTCTTTCGTCAAAACTTAATGAAAATGCAAGATAATTGCATGTTTCTACAGCCAGCTGTGTGGTAAAATTATACGCTAGCTCGTTGATCAGGTCTGTGATAGTGTTTCTTGACAAAGTGACATTGTTAAAAGCCTGTCTCTGCTCAAGGCACACCTGCTCACATACCTTCAGCATACACTGCTACAATTACACCTTCTGAAAATCACTTTGAAGCTCACGCAATTTCTTCAGCCATAAGAAAGCTGGCTTTCACTGCTGCATCATTTTTTGCTGTCATTTTTGCAAAAATATTCAGTTGAGAATGCAGGCTGCCTTTAATTCTTGGACCTTTTGCTGCTTTTCTTGGTGGCTAAGGTTAGCATATTTGGCCCCATGTTTGGTCTCAAATTGCCCACGTAAATGATTCACCTTCATCACTGCCACTGTCTCGTAGCAAATAGGACATACCAGCTTGTCTCCATTAACCACAAATATGTATTCACAGTCCAAAAAGGAGGGTCACACATCACTGGTATCATCCACAAGATGATATAAATAAAATAATTATAAGCAGACATCCAGAGTAGAGATGGACGAACATCGGCCTGGGCGGTTCGCGAACGTCAGCCGCAAATTTTCTCAAAAGTCTGCGAACCGCGAGTTCGCGGCGGGCCCCATTGACTTTTTTGGGAGGCAAAATTTAAAAACCTTTAGGTCATATTTGCAGCCACAAAAGACATACTAGCTGTGCACAAATAGTCCCAGCACATGGACAATGTCATAACAGAAGTATTACAATTGAAAAAGTTGCCCTAAATTTTTTATTTTTTTTTTTTACAGCAAAAAATATATATTTTTTTTCATAAATCAGCCAGAACTGACAGCAGCCAGTAAATACATGTCTAATACATATAGGGTCCATTTACACATCTGTAAAATGGGTCCGCATCCATTCCACAATTTGGGGGAACCTTTACAGACCCATTGATTTTCAATTCCAGTCTGAAATATTAGACATTCACAAGATACAGAAGTAAGTGTCGGCCATTCCAGGCCCCAAAAATTAGCCCACATGCATTTACCTGACAGCTAAAAACGTTGTATTCTGTGGCTGAAGGTACATTAGGCTTAGGCATTCACAGGATACAGAAGTGAGTGTCGGTCAGTATTGGCCCCAAAAATTAGCCCACATGGGTTTACCTGACAGCTAAGAATGTTGTATTCTGTGGCTGAAGGTACATTAGGCATTCACAGGATACAGAAGTAAGTGTCGGCCAGTATTGGCCCCAAAAATTAGCCCACATGGGTTTACCTGAAAGCTAAGAATGTTGTATTCTGTGGCTGAAGGTACATTAGGCATTCACAGGATACAGAAGTAAGTGTCGGCCAGTATTGCCCCCAAAAATTAGCCCACATGGGTTTACCTGACAGCTAAGAACGTTGTATTCTGTGGCTGAAGGTACATTAGGCATTCACAGGATACAGAAGTAAGTGTCGGCTAGTATTGGCCCCAAAAATGAGCCCACATGGGTTTACCTGACAGCTAAGAACGTTGTATTCTGTGGCTGAAGGTACATTAGGCATTCATAGGATACAGAAGTAAGTGTCGGCCTGTATAGGCTCCAAAAATTATCTCACATTGGTTTAACTGACAGCAAAGAACGTAGTGTATTTGATGGCTAGAGGTACATTAGGCATTCACAGTATACAGAAGTAAGTGTCGGCCTGTATAGGCTCCAAAAATTAGCTCACATGGGTTTAACTGACAGCAAATAACGTAGTGTATTTGATGGCTATAGGTACATTAGGCATTCACAGTATACAGAAGTAAGTGTCGGCCTGTATAGGCCCCAAAAATTAGCCATTCAATGGACATGAAATGCCTTTTATGCCGCTGTATTTAGCGAAGAGAAGGACCAGGAATTGTTGTGGGTGGATGGCGGTCTGGCAGATATTTGTGGCCTGTCATGAGGAATTTCAATGAAACATGGTCTACTGGTCACATGTGTTGAATTCCTCAGAGATCCATGCCTCATTAATTTTTATAAATGTGAGGTAGTCTACACTGTCATAAGCTAGGTGAGTGTGCTTATCAGTCACGACCCCCCCTGCTGTGCTGAACGTCCTTTCGGACAGGACACTGGACAGGGGCAAGCCAACAGTTCCATTGCAAATTGTGCAAGCTCTGGCCAGAGGTCAAGCCTGCCCACCCAGTAGTCCAGGGGTTCATCACTCCTCAGAGCGTCCACATTGGCCGTTAACCCGATGTAGTCGGACACCTGTCGGACACCTTTTTTTACGCTCCAACATTTGAGCCACAGAAGCCTGCCTTTTTCCAGAACAACGTGACGACGGCATCATGGAAGGTGGAGTGTTGGACAACTGTGAGGAGACAGGAGAAGGAGAAGAGGCTGGACGGTGAGAGCCTGGAGTGTGGCTTTGTGGGTTCTGACGGTGTTGCTCCCACTGGGCTCGGTCATGGGATTTCAGGTGCTTTCTTAAGGCGGCTGTCCCTAGGTGAGTGTTGGGCTTACCGCGACTTGACTGCAAAGGCTGCAGATGGCAACACTGTTGTCAGCAACGGACACATTAAAAAAAGCCCACACTGCGAAACCATGTGACGGCGTCCTGGGAGCGCCAGTTGTGACTGTACATGGTTGATGGCTCGCTCCTGATACATTTTCAGTCTGCTTTGTACGTCTTGCGCAATGCAAGTTCTGCCTGCCTCTCCTCCCTATCTGCCGGTCCATCAGTTCTACAAATAATTAGCCAGTAACTGTTGTCACTGTGTGTAGCACAGTTAACACAGCAAAAGAGGCCAAATTTTTGCAGGACTAAAATACAATCTTAGAAAATTATACTGTTAAATAACACCCCACTTCAATATGTGGTATTGGGGGGCCACTGGTCTATCACACCAGTTGTTCAAAAAATTGGCCAGTGAGTTTGGCACTGTGTGTACCAGACTTAACACAGCAAAAGAGGCAATATTGTTGCAGGACACAAATACACTTGTAAAAGTTTACTCAGATAACACCCCACTTCAATATGTGGTATTGGGGGGGCCATTGGTGTATCACACCAGTTCAAAAAATTGGCCAGTGAGTTTGGCACTGTGTGTACCAGACTTAACACAGCAAAAGAGGCAATATTGTTGCAGGACACAAATACACTTGTAAAGATTTACTCAGATAACACCCCACTTCAATATGTGGTATTGGGGGGCCATTGGTGTATCACACTAGTTCAAAAAATTGGCCAGTGAGTTTGGCACTGTGTGTACCAGACTTAACTCAGCAAAAGAGGCAATATTGTTGCAGGACACAAATACACTTGTAAAGGTTTACTCAGAGGATAGACTAAGCAATAGCATGCAATGTCAAGCGGCAGCTGCCAAAGCAGGCAGAATATTAGCATGCATAAAGAAAGCGATGTAATCCAGAGATAAAACAATAATCCTACCACTTTATAAAACTCTGGTCCGACCACATCTGGAGTATTCTGTCCAGTTCTGGTCGCCGGTCCTCAGGAGGGATGTGTTGGAGCTGGAGAAGGTCCAGAGAAGGGCAACTAAACTAATTAGGGAATTGGAGGACCTTAATTATGAAGAGCGTCTGCAATCGCTTGATTTATTCTCCCTGGAGAAGAGACGCCTGAGAGGGGACATGATAGCAATTTATAAATATCTCAATGGTGATCTCAGCATAGAAAAAAAGCTATTCAGTTGGGAAGATTGCATGAGGACTAGAGGGCATACAATGCGTCTGGAGGAGAAGCTTTTTAACCTCAGGCAACGAGGGGGGTACTTTACTGTTAGGGCTACAAGATTGTGGATTTCTCTACCACAAGAGGTGGTTTCTGCGGGAAGTATGGTGGCTTTCAAAATACTCTTAGACGTACATCTCAAGAATCAGAACATTCAGGGGTATGCAAGATGATTACGGCCACACACACCTACACAGGTTGAACTGGATGGACTATTGTCTTTATTCAACGTCACCTACTATGTAACTATGTAAGATAACACCCCATTTCAATATGTGGTATTGGGGGGCCATTGGTGTATCACACCAGTTCAAAAAAATTGGCCAGTGAGTTTGGCACTGTGTGTACCAGACTTAACTCAGCAAAAGAGGCAATATTGTTGCAGGACACAAATACACTTGTAAAAGTTTACTCAGATAACATCCCACTTCAATTTGGTATTGGGGGGCCACAGGTTTATTACACCAGTTCTACAAATAATTGGCCAGTAACTGTTGTCACTGTGTGTAGCACAGTTTAAACAAGCAAGAGGCCAATTTTTTGCAGGACTAAAATACACTCTTAGAAAATGATACTGTTAAATAACACCCCACTTCGATATGTGGTATTGGGGGGCCACTGGTCTATCACAGCAGTTCAAAAAAATTGGCCAGTGAGTTTGGCACTGTGTGTACCAGACTTAACACAGCAAAAGAGGCAATATTGTTGCAGGACACAAATACACTTGTAAAAGTTTACTCAGATAACACCCCACTTCAATATGTGGTATTGGGGGCCACAGGTTTATTACACCAGTTCTACAAATAATTCGCCAGTAACTGTTGTCTCTGTGTGTAGCACAGTTTACACAGCAAGAGGCCACATTTTTGCAGGACTAAAATACACTTTTAGAAAATTATACTGTTAAATAACACCCCACTTCAATATGTGGTATTGGGGGCCACTGGTCTATCACAGAATTTCAAAAAAATTGGCCAGTGAGTTTGGCACAGTGTGTACCAGACTTTACTCAGCAAAAGAGGCAATATTGTTGCAGGACACAAATAAACATGTAAAAGTATACTCAGATAACACCCCACTTCAATATGTGGTATTGGGGGGGGGGGGGCATTGGTCTATCACACCAGTTATAATACATTATAAGTGCTTTTGTCACTGTGTGTAGTATTGCTGCAGCAACGCTCAGTCACCACACCTGTCACAATGCTGCACAGTGCACAATAATACTACTATTCCACTATAATATGCTTTCAACAAAGTATATTATACTGTGGATTACCCTCCTCCCCCATCCCCCCCCCCCATTTTTAGTGCACTGCACAGCAATACCAAAAAAATGTCAGCCCTTTAAATGACTTTTGTGGACATTAACAGAGCGATCTGTGTCACTGCAGATGCCGATCTCTAACTGCCCCTAAAGCACAGACTGGATACCTGACCCTATACTGAAGAGACTGTAATATACCTATACCGACATTGCAGTGCTTTAAATGACTTTTGTGGACATTAACAGAGCGATCTGTGTCACTGCAGATGCCGATCTCTAACTGCCCCTAAAGCACAGACTGGATACCTGACCCTATACTGAAGAGACTGTAATAGACCTATACCGACATTGCAGTGCTTTAAATGACTTTTGTGGACATTAACAGAGTGATTTGTGTCACTGCAGATGCCGATCTCTAACTGCCCCTAAAGCACAGACTGGATACCTGACCCTATACTGAAGAGACTGTAATAGACCTATACCGACATTGCAGCCCTTTAAATGAATTTTGTGGACATTAACAGAGCAATTTGTGTCACTGCAGATGCCGATTTCTAACTGCCCCTAAAGCACAGACTGGATACCTTTCCCTATAAAGAAGAGAGACTGGACCTATACCGAACTACCAGCCCTGAAAAGGACTTTTGTGGATCTTCACAGAGCTATTTGTGTCTGGCAATCCTTCCCTCATGAGCACAGCAGACCTCTCCCTACACTGGCAAAAAGCGGAATGTGAAATGGCCGATGGCCGATAGCTCGGGTCTATTTATAGGGTAGGGGGCATGTCCATGTGCTGAAATGTTTTAATTGGCTGTCCCGTTCCACCTGACGGCTGTGTCATGGGTCAAAGTTCTCACTAATGTAAACTAATATGGCCGCCGCGAACAACATGTGTTCGCAAATTTGGCAGGTAGCGAACAAGCAAAATTCACCGCGAACTGACCGCCGGGCGAACCGCAAGGCCATCCCTTATCCAGAGCACCCTATACATCAGAAATCAAGAGCTCCCCACCATCAGAAGCCAACAGTGTACTATGTACAGATTGAAGGGTTCAGAAATGGGCTACATACAGAGTGAAGGGTTCAGGAATGCACTGTGTACAGAGTGCAGAGTTCAGGAGTGCACTATATACAGAGTGCAGAGTTCAGGAATGTGCTGTGTACAGAGTGGCAGGTTCAGGAGTGCACTATATACAGAGTGCAGAGTTCAGAAGTGCATTATGTACAGAGTGCAGGGTTCAGGAGTGCACTGCGCATGGAGTTCAGGGTTCAGGAGTGCACTGCGTACGGAGTACGGGGTTGAGGAGTGCGCTGCGTATGGAGTGCGGGGTCATGAGTGCGCTGCGTACGGTGTGCAGGATTCATGAGCCCACTGCATGTGCAGTTCATGAGTGCGCTGCGTACAGAGTGCGGAGTTCAGGAGCGCACTGCGCATGAAGGGTTCACCTATCCTCCTGGTTTCTGACATCTGCACCATCCACTCTCTTCACATCCTCCCACCTCTGCCTCCACAGCCCTCACAAACCCCCCCCCCCCCCAGCCCCAGGTGGATCTCTGTGTTTAGCATGTTCAGCACAAGTACCAGTACCAGTGTTCAGTTCTGCCCTATATGTGTTATTTCACCATAAACTTTAAAAAACATCAGCAGTACTCCCTTTCTTCACTCTCCACTAAGGGATGAGGCAAGTCCTCAAAAGGCCCGCTCTCAGGGTGAAGCCTGCTGGATAAAAAAAAAAACATAGCCGTAGGAGCCGGGCCGACCGCACACGTGCTCAGCTCACAAACAGCCAGCACCGCTAGAGGGACTGAGGAGAGAGAGCGGGAGATGTTCACTTGGAGACTAGCCAGCCACCCATGCGCTCACACAAAGCCGGCACCGGAGAATGTTTATGCTTGCTGCCTGGGAGACCAGCCGGTGAGAAAAACAGAAAGTGGCAAACAAAAAGGTGGCTGCCGGTGGCCGCTGTGCGGGCCATATGAGAAGGCCTGGTGGGCCTTGTGTTTGCCACTTGTGTGCTAATATGTAGTTATTATCTGGAGCTGAACTAAAGGGCCCTCCGTGGGGCTGAGCTGCCAGGGTGGTGAGTGAGAACACTCTAGGAGCAGACAGAGAGACCTTGCCACCCCTAAACCCTCAGCTGTGGGTTTGAATGGGCCTCTGGGCTCCTAGTAACAAAATCCAACAAAAAGGGTGCAAATTAAATTATTAACAGCACTTTACTGAAGGATGAAAAGTGTACATATTCACAGGAGCAAATGTTTTAACAGCATTTTGTGTACACCACAAAACCAAAGGGTCTGGCATACTATACAACTGAAGGAAAAAAGGAAGGTGTATGGCGCTGCCAAAATGTGCTGATGGTTCCGTATGTCCAACAAAGATGCTAAATGTATATACGATATCAATCACCACTATAAATAATAAATTAATAAAGTGTCAGGTGCATCATGTGCGTGTCACAAATAGATATGTGCAATAATATAGGGGATCCAACTCTGTGAAGAATAAATATTTGTGCTAAAAACGTGAAGAAAAAATGTATACAAAATAAGTGTAAATTGGTATATATATAAATTGATAAGAAGAGATAAATAAAGTGTATGAAATGTAAAAAAATATATATGAATATATAAAAACAGTTGGATCCACTTAAATAAGCTGTGAATATCTACAACCTTATAATTATACAGTACAAAGCATCAGGTATGGCATAAATAAAGTGGACGATGGATGTGTAAATATTATGGCAGCAATAGTCCAAGTATAAATAAGTTCGTAATAACTAAGAAACCTAAAAAGGAGGATAGTCCCACAATGGTAAAAAAACTTTTCCTAAATTAAGGGGCAAAAGTGACTTGAGTGCAGGTGCTCTAATGATGAATATTTGGAGGTGCTCAGGTATTTGGTGACCATTCAGTGCTCCCCGCACCCCTTGGACCGCACTCACCAGAGCTATGTACCCCTGCAGGGGTATCAGGCCTTGGATCTATAATCCTGGGTCTCCTCCACTGGCCGTCAAAGTGATTAGGTGATCCAAATATCTGCCCGAATCTTGCAAACCAGGCTCCTTGGTATTAGGGTCCAGAGGTGTACCGATATATGGGGGAAGAAGGCTCACATAGAGTAGTACCGCTTTTAAAATGCTTTATTAGAATTAAAAAATAGGTACTCACAAACGAAAAAAGGGTATTAGCATGAAAGAACAGCAGTAATAGCGCACTTCCGGGACGCCGTGCGTTCCACAGGGCGGATGTGCGTGGTACAACTACAACATACTATACAACTGATCCAATCCAATAACAGAATATCAATAATAGTATTGGATTGTATCAGTTATTATTTAGCGCTGCACTTTTTATTATATTATCATTGTGACAACTCCATGTCGGTTGATGTGCTGGCAGCTTTTCATCTATATGACAGTTAGCGCAGTAAGAGCTACATGATACTTTACAACTCTTCTGGTTCAAAGTGCATCAAAATATCAGCTGACATGTTTTGGGAGACATGCCTGCTTCTTCAGAGCTAGATGTTTTGCACCCTTTTTGTTTGATTTTGTGTCTTGAGTTTCAAGACTTCCCTATCTTAGTAGGGCAGCATCGGCCTAATACTACAGTCTGCGTTGAGCGTTGCCAATGTAAACATTTGAGGCTGTTCATATGGTTTCTCTGGAATTCTGTAGCGCTAAAGCGTCAAATTACTACCCTGGGCTCCTAGGTCTATAGAGAATATCTTTTGTGAGGGAGGAAGGACACCCCGAGTGAGTAATTTTGCTAAATAGACTGTAACATCTGGGGAAGATGGCTTTACTGACTTGGGGGACTATTAACATGTTTGTAAAGGCTCAAGACTTTTTACCTTCATGCATGAAGGTAAGAAACCTGTGTGCAGTAGCCCCTCAGCCCCCCTCAATACTTTTTTGAGCCCCATCTTGATGCAGCGATGTACACAAGAGCAGTGGCTCTCCCGGGTCTCTTCCTCCTCATTGGCTAAGACAGCAGCAGGAGCCATTGACTCACACTACTGTTAATCACTGCCAGGAAACCAATATGGAGGGAGCGGGGATAAGACTGAGCCTCACTTCATGTGTGAATGGACACACAGTGCAGCGGCTTGGGATTGAGCCTGCTCATGTGCCCCTATAGCAAGTTGTTTGCATTGGGGGCCCTTGGCAGGAGGGAGGGGCCAGGAGTGCTGGTGGAGGATCCAAAAAGAGGAGGATCAGATCTGCTCTGTGCAAAACCACTGCACAGAACAGGTAAGTATAACATGTTTGTTTTTTTTTGTTTTTTTATCTGCCTTTAATATGACTTTAAGTTTCTTCACTTCTTGTCTGGTGAAAAAGTTGTCCTGGGGACAGCAAGTGAAGGGGAAACGTCTCTGAGCCCTGGGTAGTAATAAACTCTGACAGGAGTTACAGAAGTTCTAATTCTTCTCTCTATTTTTATTATTGATCCACTCTAACTTCTGTGTGAATCAGTGATTCAGCTTTGGATTTTTAACATCACAGATTGCAGGTTTGTTTTTGTTTAAATGTAATACTTTTATTGAGACAGGTTTATTTAAACGTTTCAATGTGGCCAATGGTAAATGTTTCAATTTTATGAGAGACATGCTAAACACCAGTGGACTCTAAATTGGCCTCAGTATGTGTGCACAAAATGGTTATGCACGTGTTAACACATTCTGCATTCAAAGCCCAAACCCTAGCATTTGAGAAGGGTGAGGGAAAGATCTAGAAAACCTTTGTCAAGAAACCTGTATGGAAAAAGGCTGTCAAGAATTCATGCTCTGGAATTCATAAAAACTGACACAAAGAGATTTTGCGAAAGTGTCTCACACGCATTCTAAAAGTAGCACAGCATGAAGTTGTACCTGTCGAAAACGTTTACTTGAATTGCAAACTGCACCACAACGCATTAAAGACACTTTCCCAAAATCTCTAAAACAGAAAAAAGTTGGTCTTATTAGAATTAGTTCCACTTTCATAAGATACAAACTGTCTGTATTTTATTTTGAATTTGTCGCAGGCATTGTGTCACAATGTAGAAGTGAAGCAAATTCACTTTTACACAGAACCACCTGCATTTAGCACAAGAGTCACTGCCAGAACCAAAACTGTTGCAGATTTTTTTGAATTAAGTGCAACAGCCTAACAAGAGCAATTAACATCGGAAAAACGGAGAAGGGTTATTAAAGGAGAAGTACAGCCAAAGCTTGTTTGGCTGTACTTCTGTGGATTACAAGAGTGCAGTTCGTTCTACACTCCTGTGAACCATTTTCAGCAGACAGTTGGCTGAAGGCTGCTGTCGGCTGACGTCACAGAGCTAGTCCAGGCTGCGGCAAGATCACGACAATAAAGTTAGAATTTGCCTACAACCCTAGACCAGCCCCTGGCTCAGCCTCTCAGTGAGTCGCTGAGAGCCTGAGCCAGCCGCTGCTGCCCCTTCCACAGCCCAGCACTCTAGTGAGCACGGGGGGCAATCTAGAGAGCCGGCGACTGACAGTCACTAGCTCTCTGCTCACTGAACTCTGAGAACCGAGTGATCAGGGGTCTTTGATCAGTTGATTTTCAGTCTTAGAGCCAGAGGGGGACAGATGCAGCATCAGAAAGATAATGCATCCACCTGGGTAAGTACGATTTTGAAAAAATGCTGAGGACCAGAGTCGCTCCAAGAAGATCCAGAAGTGAGTTGACATCAAAACAGCGGGACCCCTGTTTGTCGGGAACGTGGAGGCCACAGTACTGGTACTTGCCAAAGGCAGACGCACATGCGCATGCGCGATCTCGCAAGTGCCCAATGTTTTAGATGTGCTAATGCGAGCATGCGCAGAAATATTCGCAAAAGTGCGCACACCAATAGACATTGGCGCCAAAACACCATTGGCGCCAAAACACCATATATAAGTGCAGCACTTGCACTAAGGCTTTTCTGTCTGATCTGTAGCTGTACATGAGTTCCTGAAATCTGACCCTGCTTCTTCTATGTTTGACCCTGGTTGCCTTGACTCCGCTTGATCTCTCTCCCACCTTGACCTTGGCCTGTATCTGGACTTTCCTTTTGTCTTTGCCCACCTGCCTGAATCCACGTTGCTAATCTCTATCTGAACCCTGAACCTGGAACTCTCTGCCTTCTGTCTTTGCCTGCTATTGAACGTCCGTCACCGACCAAGCTTGTCTGACCATGCTTCCTGTGTCTCTTGCTCTGCATGCACCTGCCTGCTGCCTGCTGCCACCTGTCTGGAGTCTGCCAGTTCTACCTATCTGCCATTACCTTCTGGTCCACCCTAGTTGTACACCCACCATTTGGAAGACGATCCAGGCACCCTTACACCACCACGCTCTTGTGGCCACTGTCACAACATCTGTGGTCCCGGAGCTAGGGTTGTACAAGAGGCCTTCCCTCTGCACATGAGGCTCAGCCGTCAGGTACGTGGAACTGTTGCTGTAACACTGGGACTGGTGGGATGACACTACTGCCATTACCTGTTGCTTTTAGCAGAGACTGAGCACATAGAAACTGGCCATCTGACTAGCAAAATTATTTACAACATTATTTACTGCATGCAAACGTTACTGTGACCGTGTTCATGTGCATCACTTTAAAGACTGGGCCCCAGCGCTAGCCATCAGAAGAACTAAGGCTAAAGACTGCTCACTCAGATAGCTACTTCACAAGAACTTTGTCTATTATCCATAGTAAGAGGTACCTCTTTAGGCAATCTTAAATTTAATTTCTGCCATCCATATGGAATACACTCTAAAGTAGATATAGCCTACATTTTACAGAGGAGTTATTGCAGTATTGGTTATCATTGCTGTTACTGTTTTCTAATGTCATTACTTATTGCTAAATTTGTGGATTACTAGGTTTACTCTAATTTAGCTGAATAAAATGTCATTTTATGTTATTATAGCCTAGTGAACGTATTAGGGGGGGTTTACTAAAACTGGAGCACACAGAATCTGGTGCAGATGTGCATAGTAACCAATCAGCTTCTAACTTCAGCTTGTGCAAATAGGTTTTGTCAATAAAACCTAGAAGCTGATTGGTTACTATGCACCAAATTCTGTTTGCACCAGTTTTAGTAAATTGCCCCTATTGTCTTTGATTTATGTAATCCTTTACTTACTCATTTATGTGCATACTGCTATTTACTGCAACCCATGGCAACATATTGGGTTTATTTACCACCAACCAGTCTGCTGCTGCAGTATGTTTGCTTTTTGATACTGAACCTTAGCTGTGTGCAGGGAATTTATACCTGTGCTCCCAATAGCAGTGCAGTATCATTTTGCTTAATCTTGTGTGTCAGTGGGGCTGAGGTTGTTCTCAAGCTGGGGCAGAAGAACAGAGAACCCAATCTCCCAATCAGCTTCTGTGTGGGCAGCACTATAGTATTTTGACATAATTATTTTCTGACATATGTTCATGATATGGTATGCTGTGAGTGATGATTTTGAAGGTTTGCCTTTATGGTAATATGTTGTAAATATAAGCTTTTGGTAAAAGGCATAAGTCCTCCCATGTTATTGTAAGACATCTGCAGAATGCTAGTGGGTGATACGACCTGATAGGGAGCAGCCAATGAGTGAGCCACACCTTCCAGATGTTCAGCAGTGCAAAAAACAAAGTTTTATTTTCAGAATCCCCTTTTACCATATCATTCAGTAAGGCTGAATTACTAAATAAATGGATATGTGTGTCCACATATGTGAGAAAACTTTGACCATATGCATGATCATGATTCTTTAACCTATTTAGCGGATTACATATAGATGTTTAATGAATTTGGTGGGCTTAGCCCTAATTTACCATAAGAGCATCCAAATAATATTGTTGTTATGCCTCTTATTTCCCTAAGGTATATACCCTGTATGCACAGGGGAAAAAAAGCTAAAATCTACAAAAAAGTGATCAGATTGCAAAGCAATGAAATGTGCATGGGCTAAGCCTAAATGCATATAAAAAAAATTGTACAATATTTTGCTGGATAAAAAAGTTAGAATATTTATAAGTATTTACTATAGAGCCTCTATCCCACAGTTTTTTTTAAACAAATTAAAGTAGATATTAACCCTAACTGGATGGCATTTTTTTTTGCTAAAGCACACTGTACAATAAACAATTGCAATTTTTTTTTAAATAAAGTACCAGTACTTGTTTTCACCTTCTTTTACATCCTTTGTTGCATATAAGTGCAGCTGATTTCTTATAGCTATACATGTCCACATGCATGCTCTCCAGCATTATCCTGCATGTCCTTTGTCCTGGATTTGCCAGGACAGTCCCAAATCTTGGTCCACTGCTCTGCCGATGCTCTGTCTCACTGTGATCTAGGACCTTAAAGTTAATTAATAAAAGCTGCAAATTGAAAAATATGGAAAATGATGTTTGAAATACCATTAAAAAGTTAAAGGATATAGGAGATCATAGTGATTGTGCTTAAATTTTTTCACAGTCTCTTCTAACTGTAGCCATGTGCGCATTCACATGTAAAAACAAACAATGCTTAAGGCTCGGGTCACACTATTGCGATGCGGGAAAGCTGCGAATTCGCAGCCTTTTCCCGCATCGCACACGCACCCCCGGCAGTTCACACTGCCATATGCGATACGCTGGGGGTGTCAATGTAATCTTAACGACACCCCCAGTTTGATCGCATATCGCAGTGCGATCGTGCAGTTCGCACAGGATGGGATCGCACAAGTGTGAACCGCTGTGCGATCCGATCCTGATGCGGCTGCAAAAATGCCTCCTGTGCGTGTTTGCACCGGGTGCGATGCGAATTTAGCCATACAAACTGTATGGCTAAACTCGCACCGCACAGCTGATCGCATGTAATGTCGGAGCAGTGCGCTCCGACATTACATGCGAACCCGGCACTCGCATGAGTGTGAACCGGGTCTTAATCGAATCTTCACTGCATCTTAGCATTGCAAACCAAAAACACTATATAACTACTTTTTAATATTCAGAGTAAACTACCCCATCCTTCCTTGTCTCCATGCTTTATATTGTTGTGAAATCACTTTGAGAAACAACCCCATGCAGGCGAGTGTGCTTTGCTGAGAACCCTCCCTCCTGAAAACTCCTGGGATGTGTGACATCATTTGCCTAGGCAGGGAACCAGGAAGTAACTGAAGATATGTAAAAAAAAAAAAAAAAGGTTTAAAACAAGTAAATATGATACACTTTCCTATCTATTTACTAATGCTAGCAGCATGATGATGAAAAATAATCAAGGTTGCTTGGCAGAGTGCAGTTCCACTTTAAATAGACACAAAAGTCATTAAAAAAAAATCAAATTTTTTATTTTTGTCACTCTGCGGCTTAAATGAATACGTTTGAACTCAAGAGCATATATTCTACACAAAATCACCCATGTTAGTAAATTCCACTCTTATCTACTATAACCTGTGAGTGACAGTTTGTACGCACATCACTTACTAACGATTAAGTACAGGTGCATATACAGTGTGAGTCTGCATTTTTCATTATTTTGACTTTGCACGGCTTGGCTATCAATTATAGCACATGCAATTCTAACTCAAGACACATCATGTAAATAGAAAATATTGCAATATATCAACATACTGTACTGTATGTAAAAGCCCCCAGATTTACAAACAGCATGAGATGATAGCTAACTAACTTTGTTGTGCAGCATACTTAATCATGTTTTCTATCATATATATTAAAGAACAAGTGGCAGTTAACTGCCATACTCAATTGGTTTAGCAGCATATAGTAAACTTATGATTACTCTACTTTGTTTAACTTTTGAGCTCCAAAGATTTTACTCCCTTCATGACCTGGCACGGTTTTTTTAGTTCGGTACTGCTCTACTTTAACGGGGAATTGCACACACAGCCTTTTTTTCTGGTGTTATTTGATCACCACTGGGCTTTTTTATTGTTTGCGATATAAACGAAAAAAGACCTTACATTTTGAAAAAAATATATATATATATTTTCAACTTGCTGCTGTAAAACATATTCAATAAAAAATGTAAAAAATGAAATGTCTTCATAAATTTAGGTCAACGTGTATTCTGCACCATGTATTTTGTACAAAAAATAAATCCAAATCAATGTATAGTGACTGGTCTAAATGAAAGTTATAGCGCCTACAAACTATGGTATTGATCAGGGGTAATGAATTAAAATTCAAGGAGGTCATGTCGCTAAAATTTTCTTTGGGCCGAGGTCCGAATCTGAAGTCTGTGCTATGACTCAGAAAGATGGGCAAAACAAAACGTGTCCATCAGCGTTGCTCTTAACATAAAATATACCCATTTGAGTGCCCCCTAACATTAAATGTGTCCATCAGCGTGACCCTTAGCATAAAATTTGCCCATCAGCGTGACCCTTAACATAAAATAAGGGGCACACTGATGGCCACATTTTATGTTAGGGGGCACTCTGATGGGTGCATTTTATGTTAGGGGGCATGCTGATGGGCACATTTTATGTTAGGGGGCACTCTGATGGGCACATTTTATATTAGGGGGCACTCTGATGGGCACATTTTGTTAGGGGGCACGCTGATGGGGAAAACAAAACGTGTCCATCAGCGTTGCTCTTAAAGTAAAATATGCCCATTAGGGTGCCCCTTAACATAAAATGTGCCCATCAGAGTAACCCCTAACATAAAATGTGTAAAATGTGCCCATCAGAGTGCCCCCTAACATAAAATGTGCCCATCAGCATGCACCCTAACATAAAATGTGCCCATCAGCGTGCCCCCTAACATAAAATGTGCCCATCATCGTGACCCTTAGCATAAAATTTGCCCATCAGCGTGACCCTTAACATAAAATATGCCCATCAGCGTGACCCTTAACATAAAATAAGGGGAACGCTGATGGGCACATTTTATGTTAGGGGGC
This sequence comes from Pelophylax lessonae, assembly GCF_965119305.1. Classification (NCBI taxonomy): domain Eukaryota; kingdom Metazoa; phylum Chordata; class Amphibia; order Anura; family Ranidae; genus Pelophylax; species Pelophylax lessonae. The sequence goes on along the minus strand of NC_138771.1, from coordinate 409,822,970 downwards.
ATTCTGATGGGCACATTTTATGTTAGGGGGCACTCTGATGGGAACATTTTATGTTAAGGGACACGCTGATGGGCAAAACAAAACGTGTCCATCAGCGTTGCTCTTAACATTAAATATGCCCATTAGAGTGGCCCTTAACATAAAATATGCCCGTTAGAGTGCCCCTTAACATAAAATGTGCCCATTAGCGTAACCCTTAGCATAAAATTTACCCATCAGTGTGACCCTTAGCATTAATTATGCCCATCATGGTGACACTTAGCATCAAATTTGCCCATCAGCGTGACCCTTAACATAAAATAAGGGAAACGCTGATGGGCAAATTTTATGTTAGGGGGCACTCTGATGGGCACATTTTATGTTAGGGGGCCCTCTGATAGGAACATTTTATGTTAAGGGGCATGCTGATGGGCAAAACAAAACGTGTCCATCAGCGTTGCTCTTAACATTAAATATGCCCATTAGAGTGGCCCTTAACATAAAATATGCCCGTTAGAGTGCCCCTTAACATAAAATGTGCCCATTAGCGTGACCCTTAGCATAAAATTTACCCATCAGTGTGACCCTTAGCATTAATTATGCCCATCATGGTGACACTTAGCATCAAATTTGCCCATCAGCGTGACCCTTAACATAAAATAAGGGAAACGCTGATGGGCAAATTTTATGTTAGGGGGCACTCTGATGGGCACATTTTATGTTAGGGGGCCCTCTGATAGGAACATTTTATGTTAAGGGGCACGCTGATGGGCAAAACAAAACGTGTCCATCAGTGTTGCTCTTAACATTAAATATGCCCATTAGAGTGCCCCTTAACATAAAATATGCCCATTTGAGTGCTCCCTAAAATAAAATGTGTCCATCAGCGTGACCCTTAGCATAAAATTTGCCCATCAGCGTGACCCTTAACATAAAATAAGGGGCACGCTGTTGGGCACATTTTATGTTAAGGGGCACTCTGATGGGCGCATTTTATGTTAGGGGGCACGCTGATGGGCACATTTTATGTTAGGGGGCACTCTGATGGGTACATTTTATGTTAGGGGGCACTTTGATGGGCAAAACAAAACGTGTCCATCAGCGTTGCTCTTAAAGTAAAATATGCCCATTAGGGTGCCCCTTAACATAAAATGTGCCCATCAGAGTAACCCCTAACATAAAATGTGCCCATCAGAGTGCCCCCTAACATAAAATGTGCCCATCAGCGTGCACCCTAACATAAAATGTGCCCATCAGCGTGCCCCCTAACATAAAATGTGCCCTTCATCGTGACCCTTAGCATAAAATTTGCCCATCAGCGTGACCCTTAACATAAAATATGCCCATCACCGTGACCCTTAACATAAAATAAGGGGAACGCTGATGGGCACATTTTATGTTAGGGGGCATTCTGATGGGCACATTTTATGTTAGGGGGCACTCTGATGGGAACATTTTATGTTAAGGAGCACGCTGATGGGCAAAACAAAACGTGTCCATCAGCGTTGCTCTTAACATTAAATATGCCCATTAGAGTGGCCCTTAACATAAAATATGCCCGTTAGAGTGCCCCTTAACATAAAATGTGCCCATTAGCGTGACCCTTAGCATAAAATTTACCCATCAGTGTGACCCTTAGCATTAATTATGCCCATCATGGTGACACTTAGCATCAAATTTGCCCATCAGCGTGACCCTTAACATAAAATAAGGGAAACGCTGATGGGCACATTTTATGTTAGGGGGCACTCTGATGGGCACATTTTATGTTAGGGGGCCCTCTGATAGGAACATTTTATTTTAAGGGGCACGCTGATGGGCAAAACAAAACGTGTCCATCAGTGTTGCTCTTAACATTAAATATGCCCATTAGAGTGCCCCTTAACATAAAATATGCCCATTTGAGTGCTCCCTAACATAAAATGTGTCCATCAGCGTGACCCTTAGCATAAAATTTGCCCATCAGCGTGACCCTTAACATAAAATAAGGGGCACGCTGTTGGGCACATTTTATGTTAAGGGGCACTCTGATGGGCGCATTTTATGTTAGGGGGCACGCTGATGGGCACATTTTATGTTAGGGGGCACTCTGATGGGCACATTTTATGTTAGGGGGCACTTTGATGGGCACATTTTGTTAGGGGGCACGCTGATGGGCAAAACAAAACGTGTCCATCAGCATTGCTCTTAACGTAAAATATGCCCCTTATGGTGCCCCTTAACAGAAAATGTGCCCATCAAAGTGACCCCTTACATAAAATGTGTAAAATGTGCCCATCAGAGTGCCCCCAAACATAAAATGTGCCCATCAACGATCCCCCTAACATAAAATGCGCCCATCATCGTGACCCTTGGCATAAAATTTGCCCATCAGCGTGCCCCTTAACATAAAATATGCCCATCAGCGTGACCCTTAACATAAAATAAGGGGAACGCTGATGGGCACATTTTATGTTAGGGGGCATTCTGATGGGCATATTTTATGTTAGGGGGCACTCTGATGGGAACATTTTATATTAAGGGGCACGCTGATGGGCAAAACAAAACATGTCCATCAGCGTTGCTCTTAACATTAAATATGCCCATTAGAGTGTCCCTTAACATAAAATGTGCCCATTAGCGTTACCCTTAGCATAAAATTTGCCCATCAGCGTGACCCTTAGCATTAATTATGCCCATCAGGGTGACCCTTAGCATAAAATATGCCCATCAGCGTGACCCTTAACATAAAATAAGGGGAACGCTGATGGGCACATTTTATGTTAGGGGGCATTTTGATGGGCACATTTTATGTTAGGGGGCACTCTGATAGGAACATTTTATGTTAAGGGACACGCTGATGGGCAAAACAAAACGTGTCCATCAGCGTTGCTCTTAACATTAAATATGCCCATTAGAGTGCCCCTTATAATAAAATATGCCCATTTGAGTGCCCCCTAACATAAAATGTGTCCATCAGCGTGACCCTTAGCATAAAATTTGCCCATCAGCGTTACCCTTAACATAAAATAAGGGGCACGCTGTTGGGCACATTTTATGTTAGGGGGCACTCTGATGGGCGCATTTTATGTTAGGGGGCACGCTGATGGGCACATTTTATGTTAGGGGGCACTCTGATGGGCACATTTTATGTTAGGGGGCACTCTGATGGGCACATTTTGTTAGGGGGCACGCTGATGGGCAAAACAAAACGTGTCCATCAGTGTTGCTCTTAACGTAAAATATGCCCATTAGGGTGCCCCTTAACATAAAATGTGCCCATCAGAGTGACCCCTAACATAAAATGTGTAAAATGTGCGCATCAGAGTGCCCCCTAACATAAAATGTGCCGATCAGCGTGCCCCCTAACATAAAATGCGCCCATCATCGTGACCCGTGGCATAAAATTTGCTCATCAGCGTGCCCCTTAACATAAAATATGCCCATCAGCGTGACCCTTAACATAAAATAAGGGGAACGCTGATGGGCACATTTTATGTTAGTGAGCATTCTGATGGGCAAAACAAAATGTGTCCATCAGCTTTGCTCTTAACATTAAATATGCCCATTAGAGTGCCCCTTAACATAAAATGTGTCCATTAGCGTGACCCTTAGCATAAAATTTGCCCATCAGCGTGACCCTTAGCATTAATTATGCCCATCAAGGTGACACTTAGCATAAAATATGCCCATCAGCGTGCCCCTTAACATAAAATATGCCCATCAGCGTGACCCTTAACATAAAATAAGGGAACGCTGATAGGCACATTTTATGTTAGGGGGCATTCTGATGGGCATATTTTATGTTAGGGGGCACTCTGATGGGAACATTTTATATTAAGTGGCACGCTGATTGACAAAACAAAACGTGTCCATCAGCGTTGCTCTTAACATTAAATATGCCCATTAGAGTGCCCCTTAACAATAAATGTGCCCATTAGCGTGACCCTTAGCATAAAATTTGCCCATCAGCGTGACCCTTAGCATTAATTATGCCCATCAGGGTGACACTTAGCATAAAATCTGTCCATCAGTGTGACCCTTAACATAAAATAAGGGGAACGCTGATGGGCACATTTTATGTTAGGGGGCACTCTGATGGGAACATTTTATGTTAAAGGACAAGCTGATGGGCAAAACAAAACGTGTCCATCAGCATTGCTCTTAACATTAAATATGCCCATTAGAGTGCCCCTTAACATAAAATTTGCCCATTAGAGTGCCCCTTAACATAAAATATGCCCATTAGAGTGCTCCTTAATAGGGTTGAGCGAACACGGACTGTATTATTCGTGTTCGTACCGAATAATTGGATTTTTTTTACCCGAACACAGACACTTTACTGTATATTCGGGTAAAAATCCGTGTTCGGTCGTTTTATTTCCGGGTTTTGCATGCTTTGGCGCGCTTTTCATGGCGGGCTTTCAACAGCCAATAAACAAGCGTTTAACTGGTGTGCCTTAAGCCATCCCAACCATGCCTACAAATGTATCAGTAGCTGTGATTGGCAGACTGAAGCATGTGACCAAGTCTTTATAAGTTTGAGGTAGCACCACTACGGCGTCATTCTGCTGCTTAGATCAGGGAGAGAGCACACATCAACGTGCTGGCTGCTGATTAGGGACAGACAGGAAAAAAAAACATTTGTGTCCGGATAGAATTGAGGGACAGGTCGGAGTGTGTTAGGCAGGGCGAGTTGTAGGCATTTTAGGGAGAGAGTCTGCTGATTTTTAGGGAAAGTGTGTTCTACAAACTACAATCAACATTGCTGTGTGGGGTGGGGTTTGCAGTCACCCGATCTACGATCTCTTATCAATCCTGTTAGGGAGAGAGTCTTCTGATTTTTAGGGAAAGTGTGTTCTACAAACTACAATCGATATTGCTGTGTGGGGTGGGGTCTGCACTCAGTCCCGTTCTACGATCTTATCAATCCTGTTAGGGATAGAGTCTGCTGATTTTTAGGGAAAGTGTGTTCTACAAACTACAATCGACATTGCTGTGTGGGGTGGGGTCTGCACTCAGTCCCGATCTACGATCTTATAAATCCTGTTAGGGATAGAGTCTGCTGATTTTTAGGGAAAGTGTGTTCTACAAACTACAATCGATATTGCTGTGTGGTGTGGGATAGGAGATAGGCAGGTGTCAGTGATCCACATCCATTTTGCTGTGTGTGGGCTGCAGTGAACACAATCTTTTTGGGGTGCAGTGAACAAAATCTTTTTGGGGTGCAGTGAACACAATCTTTTTGGGGTACAGTGAACACAATCTTTTTGGGGTGCAGTGAACACAATCTTTGTGGGGTACAGTGAACACAATCTTTGTGGGGTGCAGTGAACACAATCTTGGTGCAGTGAACACAATCTTTTTGGGGTGCAGTGAACAAAATCCTTTTGGGGTGCAGTGAACACAATCTTTGTGGGGTGCAGTGAACACAATCTTTTTGGGGTGCAGTGAACACAATCTTTGTGGGGTACAGTGAACACAATCTTTGTGGGGTGCAGTGAACACAATCTTTTTGGGGTGCAGTGAACACAATCTTTGTGGGGTACAGTGAACACAATCTTTGTGGGGTGCAGTGAACACAATCTTTTTGGGGTGCAGTGAACACAATCTTTTTGGGGTGCAGTGAACACAATCTTTGTGGGGTACAGTGAACACAATCTCATACTTCTGAAGATTTGAGGGTGCTGCCTGTTCCATACTCCCCCTACTCCTCATCCATCCTTTTAGGGGTACAAACAATAGTAATTGGGGCCTAGTGTGGTTGTGTACGTGTGATATACATACACTTTTTTTGATCATATTTTCTATTCCGCTATTTAATCAAAAACCTTTGGGGATCAGTTAAATTGGGGGATAGTCTGTGTTGGTACGTGTGGGAGAGATCCACCTTTCCAAGTTTTTGGGGTTCATCTCATACTTCTGAAGATTTGAGGGTGCTGCCTGTTCCATACTCCCCCTACTCCTCATGCAGCCTTTTAGGGGTACAAACAATAGTAATTGGGGCCTAGTGTGGTTGTGTACGTATGAGATACATACACTTTTTTGGATCATATTTTCTATTCCGCTATTTAATCAAAAACCTTTGGGGATCAGTTAAATTGGGGGGTAGTCTGTGTTGGTACGTGTGAGATCCACCTTTCCAAGTTTTTGGGGTTCATCTCATACTTCTGAAGATTTGAGGGTGCTGCCTGTTCCATACTCCCCCTACTCCTCATCCATCCTTTTAGGGGTACAAACAATAGTAATTGGGGCCTAGTGTGGTTGTGTACGTGTGAGATACATACACTTTTTTTGATCATATTTTCTATTCCGCTATTTAATCAAAAACCTTTGGGGATCAGTTAAATTGGGGGATAGTCTGTGTTGGTACGTGTGAGATCCACCTTTCCAAGTTTTTGGGGTTCATCTCATACTTCTGAAGATTTGAGGGTGCTGCCTGTTCCATACTCCCCCCTACTCCTCATCCAGCCTTTTAGGGGTACAAACAATAGTAATTCGGGCCTAGTGTGGTTGTGCACGTGTGATATACATACACTTTTTTTGATCATATTTTCTATTCCGCTATTTAATCAAAAACCTTTGGGGATCAGTTAAATTGGGGGATAGTCTGTGTTGGTATGTGTGGGAGAGATCCACCTTTCCAAGTTTTTGGGGTTCATCTCATACTTCTGAAGATTTGAGGGTGCTGCCTGTTTCATACTCCCCCCTACTCCTCATCCAGCCTTTTAGGGGTACAAACAATAGTAATTGGGGCCTAGTGTGGTTGTGTACGTGTGATATACATACACTTTTTTTGATCATATTTTCTATTCCGCTATTTAATCAAAAACCTTTGGGGATCAGTTAAATTGGGGGATAGTCTGTGTTGGTACGTGTGGGAGAGATCCACCTTTCCAAGTTTTTGGGGTTCATCTCATACTTCTGAAGATTTGAGGGTGCTGCCTGTTCCATACTCCCCCCAACTCCTCATCCAGCCTTTTAGGGGTACAAACAATAGTAATTGGGGCCTAGTGTGGTTGTGTACGTGTGATATACATACACTTTTTTGATCATATTTTCTATTCCGCTATTTAATCAAAAACCTTTGGGGATCAGTTAAATTGGGGGATAGTCTGTGTTGGTACGTGTGAGATCCACCTTTCCAAGTTTTTGGGGTTCATCTCATACTTCTGAAGATTTGAGGGTGCTGCCTGTTCCATACTCCCCCTACTCCTCATCCATCCTTTTAGGGGTACAAACAATAGTAATTGGGGCCTAGTGTGGTTGTGTACGTGTGAGATACATACACTTTTTTGGATCATATTTTCTATTCCGCTATTTAATCAAAAACCTTTGGGGATCAGTTAAATTGGGGGATAGTCTGTGTTGGTACGTGTGGGAGAGATCCACCTTTCCAAGTTTTTGGGGTTCATCTCATACTTCTGAAGATTTGAGGGTGCTGCCTGTTCCATACTCCCCCCTACTCCTCATCCAGCCTTTTAGGGGTACAAACAATAGTAATTGGGGCCTAGTGTGGTTGTGTACGTGTGATATACATACACTTTTTTTGATCATATTTTCTATTCCGCTATTTAATCAAAAACCTTTGGGGATCAGTTAAATTGGGGGATAGTCTGTGTCGGTACTTGTGAGATACACCTTTCCAATTTTTGGGGCGCATCTCATACTGCCGAGGATTTGAGGGTGCTTCAGTCTGCCTCCTGCCTGTTCCGAACTCCTCCTACTCCTCATCCTGCCTTTAGAGTAGAAAAAATTGTAATCGGAGCCTAGTTGGTGTTTGTACGTGTGAGATACACCGTTTTGTAAAATTTGTCCTATTCCGCTATTCAATATACACCCTCTTCGAGTGTAAAAAATTAAATTGCGGGATAGTCTGTACCGGTACATGTGAGATACACCTTTTTAAATTTGTTTGGCGCATCTCCTTCTACCGCCGAGGATTGCAGGGCGCTTCAGTTTGCCTCCTGTTCCCAACTCCTCCTACTCCTCTTCCTCATCCTGCCTTTAGGGTACAAAAAATTGTAATCGGGGCCTAGTTGGTGTTTGTACGTGTGAGATACACCGTTTTGTAAAATTTGTCCTATTCCGCTATTCAATATACACCCTGTTTGAGTGTAAAAAATTAAATTGCGGGATAGTCTGTACCGGTACATGTGAGATACACCTTTTTAAATTGGTTTGGCGCATCTCCTTCTACCGCCGAGGATTGCAGGGCGCTTCAGTTTGCCTCCTGTTCCCAACTCCTCCTACTCCTCTTCCTCATCCTGCCTTTAGGGTACAAAAAATTGTAATCGGGGCCTAGTTGGTGTTTGTACGTGTGAGATACACCGTTTTGTAAAATTTGTCCTATTCCGCTATTCAATATACACCCTGTTTGAGTGTAAAAAATTAAATTACGGCATAGTCTGTATCGGTACGTGTGAGATACACCTTTTAAATTTGTTTGGCGCATCTCCTTCCACCGCCAAGGATTGCAGGGCGCTTCAGTTTGCCTCCTGTTCCCAACTCCTCCTACTCCTCTTCCTCATCCTCCCTTTAGGGTACAAAAAATTTGAATCCGGGCCTAGTCTGTGTTTGTACGTGTGAGATACACCGTTTTTTTATCCTTTTTCCTATTCCACTATTCAATATACACCCTTTTGGGGTAAAAAACATTAAATTGCGGCATAGTTTGCATATTTGACTGTGAGATACACCCGTGCGATACTGTTGTTGTTTTGTTCCGCTATTCAATAAACACCTTTCTAGGGCAAGATCATAAATTACAGAAATATGAGGAGACCGTCAAATAGGGGCCGTGGCCTGGGTCGTGGTGCTGCTGGTAGAGCTCCTGTTGCAAGGAGAGGACGTGGTCGATCTGTGCCAGCTACACGCACAAGTGAAACACCTTCCACAAGTGTGAGTAGGCGACAGAACCTGCATCAGTATTTGGTAGGGCATCATGCGCCTCTAGACGTGATGAGGCCTGAAGAAGTACAGGCGATAGTAGATTGGGTTGCTGACAGTGCCTCCGGTTCCTTCACATTGTCTCCCACCCAGTCTACTGCAGAAAGGTCAGAGTTGGCACCTGCAGCCAATGTCCAACCGTCTTTCACCACACCCCCTTGGAAATCAGGCAAGCAGTCTGAGCCCCAATCCATACAGCAGTCTCTTCTTCTTTTTGAGGACTCTGTCAGCAGGGTTTCCCAGGGCCATCCACCTAGCCCTGCCCCAGAAGTTGAAGAGATTGAGTGCAGCGATGCCCAACCACTTATTTCTCAAGATGAGTACATGCAAGGACCATCGCAGCACGTCTCCGATGATGACGAAACGCAGGTGCCAACTGCTGTGGCGTTCAGCATTGTGCAGACCGACAAGGAGGGCAGGGGTGAAGACTGGGTGGAAGATGATGTGGAGGACGATGAGGTCCTCGACCCCACATGGAATGAAGGTCATGCAGGTGACCTGAGTAGTTTGGAGGAAGAGGCGGTGGTCACACAGAGCCACCAGCACAGCAGAAGAGGGAGCAGGGTGCAGAAGCGGAGCGGCCGTGCCCTAGACACTACGCCCGCTACTGCCCAATGCAGCAAGGGAACGAGCGCACCAAATTCAGCTCAAAGGAGTTCTCTAGCGTGGAAGTTCTTTAGAAAATGTGCTGATGACAGGACACGAGTGGTTTGCACCCTGTGCAATCAGAGCTTGAAGCGAGGCATAAACCTTCTCAACCTGAGCACAACCTGCATGATCAGGCATCTAAGTGCAAAGCACGAGCTGCAGTGGAGTAGACACCTTCAAAACCAAGAAACGTCTCTGGCTCATCCTGCTTCCTCTTCTGCTGCAGTCTCGGCCGCTCCAGCCACATCTGTAGTGATACCGGCACCTGCCACCCCGCAAACAGAGGATCTGTCAGCAACACCACCACCTGGGTCACCAACCATCTCCACAATGTCCCGTGGAAGCGTTCAGCTTTCCATCTCCCAAACACTTGAGAGGAAGAGTAAGTACCCCCCTACCCACCCGCGATCGCTGGCCCTGAATGCCAGCATTTCAAAATTCTTGGCCTTTGAAATGCTGTCATTCCGTCTGGTGGAGACGCACAGTTTTAAAAACCTTATGTTGGTGGCTGTCCCACAGTACGTCGTGCCCAGCCGCCACTACTTTTTCAGGCAAGCCATCCCTTTCCTGCACAACCAAGTGGGGGAAAAAATCAGGTGTGCACTGCGCAACGCCATCTCTGGCAAGGTCCACCTAACTACCGATACGTGGACCAGTAAGCACGGTCAGGGGCGTTATATCTCCCTAACGGCACACTGGGTAAATGCAGTGGTGGATGGGCCTGAGGCGGATAGCAATTTGGCGCATGTCCTTCCACCACCGAGGATTGCAGGGTGCTTCAGTTTGCCTCCTGTTCCTAACTCCTCCTACTCCGCTTCCTCATCCTCTACCGCCTCCTCATCCGGACAGCGTAACACCTTCACCACCAACTTCAGCACGGCCAGGGGTAAACGACAGCAGGCAGTTTTACAACTTGCCTGTTTGGGGGACAAACCACACACCGCGCAGGAGTTGTGGAGGAGCATGGAACAGCAGACAAATGAGTGGTTGCTGCCAGCGAGCCTCAAGCCCGGCCTGGTGGTGTGCGATAACGGGCAAAATCTCATAGCAGCTCTGGGCCTAGCCGGTTTTTGACGCACATCCCTTGCCTGGTGCATGTGCTGAATTTGGTGGTGCAGAGGTTCCTTAAAAATTACCCCGATATGTCAGAGCTGCTGCAGAAAGTGCGGGCCGTCTGTGCGCACTTTCGGCATTCTCACCCTGCTGCTGCTCGCCTGTCAGCGCTGCAGCGTAACTTCGGCCTTCCCGCTCACCGCCTCATATGTGACGTGCCCACAAGGTGGAACTCCACCTTGCACATGCTGCAAAGACTGTGCGAGCAGCAGCAGGCCATAGTGGAGTTTCAGCTGCAGCACGCACGCGTGAGTCGCTCTGCGGAACAGCACCACTTCACCACCAATAACTTGGCCTCCATGCGAGACCTGTGTGCCTCTTTGCGCTGTTTTGAGTACTCCACCAACATGGCCAGTGCCGATGACGCCGTTCTCAGCTTAACTATCCCACTTCTATGCCTCCTTGAAAAAACAATTCGGGCGATGATGGAAGAGGATGTGGCACAGGATGAGGAGGAGGAGGAGGATGAGGAGGTAACATTTCCAAGGCTTTCAGGGCAGTCATTTGCAAGGGGCTCCGAGGGTGGGTTCCTGCACACACAAACGCCAGGGACACAATTGTCCAGCAGGGGCACAGTTCTGGAGGATGAGGAGGATGACGAGGAGGAGCTGGAGGAGGAGATGGAACCATGTTCACAGCAGGGTGGCACCCAGGCCAGCTCATGGCCATCACTGGTGCGTGGCTGGGGGGATACAGAGGACACGGACGATACACCTCCCACAGAGGACAGCCTTTCGTTGCCTCTGGGCAGCCTGGCACACATGAGCGATTACATGCTACAGTGTCTCCACAACGACCGCCGAGTTGCCCACATTCTAACTTGTGCTGATTACTGGGTGGCCACGCTGCTGGATCCCCGTTACAAGGACAACGTACCGTCCTTAATTCACTCACTGGAGCGCGATCGCAAGATGCGCGAGTACAAGCGCACGCTGGTAGACGCCATGCTGCTGGCATTCCCACCTGACAGTGGGGCCACAGTGGAAGCACAAGGCAGAGGAGGAGGAGGAGGAGGAGGAGGAAGAGGTCGCCAACGCAACCAGGGCACCGCCAGCACCTCAGAAGGCAGGGTTAGCATGGCCGAAATGTGAAAAAGCTTTGTCAGCACGCCACAACAAACAGCAGCACCAGCAGCTCAGATGGAACGTCTTAGCAGGAGGCAGCATTTTACCAACATGGTGGAGCAGTATGTGTGCACACACCTAGACGTACTGAATGAGGGGTCTGCCCCCTTCAACTTCTGGGTCTCCAAGTTGGGCACATGGCCTGAGCTTGCCCTTTACGCCTTGGAGGTGCTGGCGTGCCCTGCAGCCAGTGTATTATCTGAACGGGTATTTAGCACGGCTGGGGGCGTTATCATAGACAAGCGCAGCCGCCTGTCCAGAGACAATGTGGACAAGCTCACGTTCATTAAAATGAGCCAGGCATGGATCCCACGGGACTTTTCCGTACCTTGTGCAGAATAGTGATGGATACCGACCTTACCCACCCATTGTTCCATTTTTGCTCTTTCTCACTCTTTTGGGGTGTACCCTCATTTAAAATTTGTGAAAAGAAGCAGTGTTGGCTACCTCGTCCTCCTCCTCAGGGCCAGATTAACGTAGGGGCTATTGGAGCTGCAGCTCCAGGCCCCTACCTTTTATATAGGCCCCGGGTTGGCCATATTCACTGTTACCGCTCTTCTGTCACTTGTAAACACAGAAGTCTGGCTTCTATGCTCGCTTCCCCAGGCAGCTCCCTCAGAACCTCCCCACACAGCACGAAGGCCGGACAAGGAGGGACAGTTGCCGATGCATGGATGTGTTTATGGGCTTCAGAGACAGCATCCCATGTTGAAAAAGGCACGGCCCTTAAGGCCCTTCAAAATCCTCAGCACCAAGCCCATGATGCTCTTAATCTGGCCCTGGTCCTCCTCCACCGCCGCTTCCACCTACACCGCCCATAGGTGTGCGCAGCCTATTGCATTAGGGTGTGCACCCCAAAGTTGAAATACACATGCGTGTGTTTGCCTACATGTACATGGCCCCGATACATTACTCTCCCTGCTGGCAAAGAGAAATAGAGCAGAGCAGGTCCGAGGGAGATCTTTCCCATCTCCACACTGGCAAACAGAGCGATAATGCTAATGTGCCCTAGGTGATTAGGGTGTGCCCAGGCACACCCGGCACACCCTGTGCGCACGCCTATGACACCACCACATCCACCACCACCTCAACCTCCCTCCTACTCCATATGGCCCTCGTCCTTCAGAGATGAAGAACATTGTTTTATTTTTCTGTTTTTTTTTTGTTGTTTTAAGTTATTTCCCTGTCCACATTTGTTTGCAGAGCACTTGTCATGCTCTTAATTACGTTTTGCTGCCATTTGCAACACTCTAGCCCTTTCCTTTGGTGTTTTAGAGCAATTTTAGTGCCTGAAAGTTCGGGTCCCCATTGACTTCAATGGGGTTCGGTGTCCGGGAAAAGTTCGGCAAAAGTCCGGGACACGGACATCCAGGTGTCCGCTCAACCCTACTCCTTAATATAAAATTTGCCCATCAGCATGACCCTTAACATAAAATAAGGTGCAAGCTGATGGGCACCCTGATGCTTGCACACCAAACTGGAAGCGGTCCTACAAGAATAAATCTGATTAACTTTGGCAACCCTGGGTAACGCATTACCTGCCCCCTGGCTTTGATGACACCCTATTGCTTCTATGACTTCATAGGTGTCACTCCTCTTACCCAAACTTCAACTTGTCATCACTCTCCTAACCTCCCCTATAGGTTACCTCCCACCCCCCCCTTCTCCTTCCCTTCCCTTCCCTCTCCCATCCCCTTTCCTTGCCCCTGCTTTCTTTTTTTCGCTTCATTCGCTCCCTTGTTCTCCTTCTCATATCTTTTAGCTTCCCGTCTTCTCCTTTCTCCCTGCCACAGCCTTCTTACACCCCGTTCGGGATTCTAACTTGAACTGCCTTTGTTACGCCCCCGTTATGCCCCCATTGACCCAGTCCTCTTAGGCATTTTGGTCCTCTCTTTCCCCTTGGAGCACCAAACTATAGCTTCCCCATTTGATTAAGTAGGATTTAGGAGACCTTCATATGTTTACTTCTTATATCAACCTCCCCCTTTTTTTTTGTTTCGTTACATATGTCTAAAAATTCCAGCTTACAACTGCCCTCACTTGTGAAGGATGGTCCTCCCCAACTAAATGTTGCTTAATCATTGATTCTGCATGGTTGTTTCCATGTTTTACTTGCCTTGCCATGCTTATTGTAATAATATTCTTACCACATTTTTGCAATTACCTGTGTACTGCATTATTTCTTTCATAAAATATTTGAACAAGAAGAATGAAAGGAGTGAGGCAAAATTGTCCCCACCCCCAGTGTTTTAAAATTAATTTGCATACCTATCTTTAATTGGTGGATGGTGTCTTCAAAAGGCTGAAGCATGAGCTGCCACCTAAAAAAAAGAAAAAATGCATCACACAGTTGCAGTCGGCAAGGGAAAGAAGAAGATGGCACATCTGCGGCTGTTTCTCCTAAGATTAAATCCTTACTACGTCAAATTATGGAGTGGGCAGGAGCGTCGAAAGGTGATGAGTGGATGAGGTGATGTCTATCCTTGCCGAAGACTTCCTCATCTGCAGGTCCCGCTCCCCCTAAAAAAAAAAAAAAAACTCTTCTGAACACTGGAACTTGACAGCTAGTTAATGAATTTAAAAAACATCTGTTTGACCACTTTTACATACCACGTTTACCGGCGCTCATCAGCGTTTTTGTTTTGGAAGCATTTTTGCAGACAACAGATTTTACTGATCCCAAATGCCTACATTGCAGAGAGTCTCTCTCTCTCTTTCCCTCTCAAGTGCCTCTAAATGACTATACAAAACTCAGTGTACATAGAAAGATAAGATAACAGAGGAGAGTTTAGGGGCTGCTGAAAAAAACACCCAATTGCTCCTAAACGTCCGTTTATCAGCAGCAGTGTATATAAGACCTTAAACTTCCACCTACAAGGTACAGGGAAAGAAAAGATATGGAAAGGAGAATATGTTGATAATCTGCCCTTTCTCCCTTCAGTGAAAGATAACAGGCTAGAGAGAATGGAAAAATTGGAGGATGACAAGCGAAAAAATGTGCAGTTTCAACAACTGGTTGCAATCGTTTTGCATTTACGCCAGTGTGAGGGCTGAACGGTGCCCGGAATTATTCAATGGTATGTTCCAACACCTTGACATATTTCTCAAGGCATGAAGTAGGTTGGTTTGTGGCAAAATTTGCTACTACCACAGAAAGTTTCCTAGACATCCTCATGTCAAAACTGGGTCCTTCAAGTGAGGTTTATGTTGCAGTTTCAATGAAGGGCAGTGCAAGTGGATACACACTTGCAAATATAAACATGAATGTGCTCATTGTTCTGGCCTTGAGTTGCCTTAAGAAAATTAACTTCAATGCCAATTCTACATCCAAGGATTTTTTTTCTTAAAAGCGGCCACTCTGGTGAAAGTGGAAAACATGTTGCCTTGGCTTCATCTGTATCCCAACAGATGGTGGTCCTCTTGTATAAAGTCTTCTCATCAAGCTTTAGGTTGCTCTCCTTCTCAGGATTGCATTATAGTTGAAAGTTTGCCTTTGGTTAAAGCACAACCTGATATTGTTCAAGAAAAAAATTCTAAAGGAAATACAAGAAGGTAGGATTGCTGGCCCTTTCACATAACCTCCGTTTGAAAACATTCAGATACCCCCTCTTGGAGTGATTCACAAAAAATAGCAAAATTAATTAGGCTAATTCATCATCTGTCCTATCCAGATGGATTGTCATTGAATGATGATATTGACCATGATATGTGTTCTGTTTCCTATGCATTATTTGAAGATGCATTGTTTAAGATCAGGCGTGTGGGACCATCAGCTCTTTCGCTTGTTGCCTATTCATCCAACAGCATTTAACTCTGTGGGTTTCTATTTTCAGGATGGCTAAAATTTCAAGAAATGCCTCCCCATGTGTTCCTTGTCTTGTAAATAGTTCAAAATATTTTACACCCTATGAAAGCGGTTCCTGCAATTTATTGTATTATTTGGATGACTTCCTTTTTATTGGTGCAGCTAGTTCTGCTGATTGTTTATATCTTTTTTCCTGAAATTCAGGTTATTTGCCGTTCATTTGGAGTACCTTTAGCTCCTGAAAAGTCGGTATATCCCACTACCTGTTTGGATTTTTTAGGTGTCTCAATTGACACAGTTAAAATGGAATTCTGCTTATCTCCAGAGAAGGTTCAAAAAATGTGTTTGTTACTGACTTTAATTTTATCTAGTATGTACAGGTAAATACCATTCAGTCAATTATTGGGCCTTCTGGCATTCACTTCTAGGGTTATGCCTATGGGCAGCGTATTTTCAAAACGTCTTTAACGCTCCATATTGGGTGTTTTGTTCTCCATTTTATTTTGTTTGAATACCATCGGATGTCCGTGTGGATCTACTTTGGCATTGTTTTCTATCTTCATTCAATTGGTGTTCCTTGTGGCAAGGCCTGTTTTGTGAAGCTGATGCCCTTAATCTGTTTACGGATGCCTTTCAGGGCTGTGGTTATGGGGCTTTTTGGCAGGGACACTGGTCTGCCGCAACTTGGCATTAGAGATGTACCGAACGGTTCGCCAGCGAACGGTTCCCGGCGAACTTCGAACGTTCGCGTTCGCCGCTGCGGACGAACATATGCGATGTTCGGTCCGCCTCCTATACATCATCATTGAGGCAAACTTTGACCCTGAAAATCACAGTCAGCAGACACATTCCAGGCCAATCAACATACCTCCCTCCCACACCCTCCCACCTCCTATAAATAAGCAAGGGCAGCATCCATTTTAGATCATTTCTGTGTTACTGAGAGCAGGGAAAGTGCTGCTGCTGCTACTGCTGTTATAGCTGGGGACAGTTAGTCAGTGTTCCCGGTCTTGTTAGCCAGTATTCTTGGTACACTCCTGCTGTAAGGACAGCACCCCAAAAAGCCCTTCCTAGGGCTGGTATTTGAGGTTTTTTTTGGATATATATATATATATATATATATCTATTGTCCCCAAAAGCCCTTTTGAGGGCTGGTATTTGTGTAATTTTTTTGTTCTGTGATATATATATATATATATCTATTGTCCCCAAAAGCCCTTTTGAGGGCTGGTATTTGTGTAATTTTTTTTGTTCTGTGATATATATATATATATATATATATATATATATATATATTGTCCCCAAAAGCCCTTTTGAGGGCTGGTATTTGTGTAATTTTTTTTGTTCTGTGATATATATATATTGTCCCCAAAAGCCCTTTTGAGGGCTGGTATTTGTGTAATTTTTTTTGTTCTGTGATATATATATATATATATATATATATTGTCCCCAAAAGCCCCTTTGAGGGCTGGTATTTGAGTATTTTTTTAATATATATATATATATATATATATATATATGTAGCATGTCCAGAACCAGAAAAAAAAGATCATATAGGTGTAAAAGGGGTTCCCACCATCCCTGCTCTACTGAAAAATTATCTTTTTTTTCTGGTTCTGGACATGCTACAGAGCTGAAACTTCACAGGTACACTTTTTAGACCCCCTAGACACTAAATCACACAAAAAAAGTTCTTAAAAATTGTCATTTTTGATAGAGAGCCAATTATTGGAAAAAAAAAAAAAAAAAACTTAACAAAAAAAAATTTCTTTGGATTTATTGTCTGGGGGGGGGGGGTCTAAAAAGTGTACCTGTGAAGTTTCAGCTCTGCAGCATGTCCAGAACCAGGAAAAAAAGATAATATAGGTGTAAAAGGGGTTCCCACCATCCCTGCTCTACTGAAAAATTATCTTTTTTTCTGGTTCTGGACATGCTACAGAGCTGAAACTTCACAGGTTCACTTTTAGACCCCCTAGACACTAAATCACACAAAAAAAGTTCTTAAAAATTGTCATTTTTGATAGAGAGCCAATTATTGAAAAAAAAAAAAAAAACTTAACAAAAAAAAAATTTCTTTGGATTTATTGTCTGGGGGGTCTAAAAAGTGTACCTGTGAAGTTTCAGCTCTGTAGCATGTCCAGAACCAGAAAAAAAATAGAATCAGGGTTAGGGCTAGGGTTAGGGTTAGGGTTAGGGCTAAGGTTAGGGTTATTTTTAGTGCTTAGGGTTAGAGTTAGAGGGGTAGGGGTAGGGCTACTAACTCTAACCCTAAGTATCTCACCGTAACCCTAACCCTAGCCCCTAACACTAAACCTAACCCTAACCCTCTAACCATAACCCTAACCCTCTAACCTTAACCCTAACCCTCTAAGCCTAGCCATAAAAATAACCCTAACCCTAACCCTAGCCCTAACCCTAGCCCTAGCCCTAACCCTAACCCTAATTCGTATTTTTTTCTGGTTCCGGACATGCTACAGAGCTGAAACTTCACAGGTACACTTTTTAGACCCCCCAGATGCTAAATCCAATTATTTTTTTTTTAATTTTTCCAATAATTGGCTCTCTATCAAAAAATTAAAATTTTTAAGAACTTTTTTTTGCGTGATCCCTCTCCGGCATGCCACAGTCCAGGTGTTTGTCCCCTTGAAACAACTTTTCCATTACTATTGTGGCCAGAAAGAGTCCCTGTGGGTTTTAAAATTCGCCTGCCTATTAAAGTCTATGGCGGTTCGCAATGTTCGCCGGTTCGCGAACATTCGCCGATGTTCGCGTTCGCCATTCGCGAACAGCGAATTTTATGTTCGCGACATCACTACTTGGCATACTAGGTGGCATGAACAAGGTTTTACTAGTAATATTGTACTTCTAGAAATATTTCCAGTTCTTTTTGCCTTGGAATTGTGGGGTTTGCAATTTAATGATTACCAAATTATGCTGCATTCTGATAAAAAGGGTATGGTATTCACGATCAATTGTTTAGCTTCAAAATGTTTGCCTGTCAAAGCAATACTTCGCCAGCTAGTATTTAAATGTCTAAATTAAAACATATGGTTTAAGGCGAAATATGTGCCGGGTGCTACTAATTTAATAGCTGATGCTTTGTCATGTCTAAAGATGGAGCAATTTTTAACGTTGGTACCAGAGGCAGGTCTGGCTGGCCTGTTGTGTCTTCTGCACTTGTGGGAGCTGATCTGTGTCAAGGTCTTACCTTGCCTTCCTGTTGGCAGCTATCTTGAACATGTGCAGACTGCTGTCTCTAATAAACTCTTTGCATCATCACTTGACTGCTGCCTGGGTGCCGCTCAGTGATGATGTTGCACACCTGACTATATATATCACCTGATAGGTTGCAGTCCTTGCCCTTGTGTTTGTGCTCCAAGGTACATCACTGCTAGCAGTCTTCTGTTCTCTGTGTTCCTCCGTGCATGACCTGGCTTGGCTGACGACTTTCCTGGCTCTCGATCCCACATCGGCAGACGATCCGGCATCGGCAGACTACCCGCTACTGGACTCGACCCCAGCTTGGATGACTACCTGCTTCTAGACTCAATGCCAGCTTGGATGACTACCTGCTTCTGGACTTGACCCCGGCTGTTCCTGATTTCGCTCCTCCCTCTTGCTGTGCGTTTATTGTTGTAGCCCTAATAAACTGCTTTATTTTACTTGCATCTTTGTGTGGTATGGTTTCCTGGCACCCCGGCAATCTGACACATGTGCTATATGCAAACAATGGTGCCTTAGATCCTTCCATGTGGATGGGTTATCGAGCAGTGTGGTCTTTATGGAGCTCCTTTATAGCGTTTAATAATTTACCACTACATACCTTTTCCAAAAATATTGTTTAATTGTTCTTAAATTCCTGTAAGAATTGCACTAAAAGGTTACCCCAAGAGTCATGTTTTGTTGGATAAGAGACTTCCCATTGCTTACGATATTTTAGGGCGTTTATGTATGGCCACTAAGTCAGTTTGTTTTTCATCGAATCTTTGCTTTTGAAAATAGTTTTCAGTATTTGTTTTTTTTGAGCTTTTAGAATATCATAATTGCTCCCCTATTCAGTGAAAGAGGTTTCAGGTTTATTTCTTTCAGATGTAATTTTATGTCCTAATTTTCTTCAAATATGGTTGCGTAAAAGCAAAACTGATCAGATCGGTTGCAAATGATGGATAACCTTTTGTCCTAGCTTTCATTCTCATATTTGTGCTTTTTCACTTGTTAATTGAGTCATGTCCTATAGACCACAATTTAATAAGCATCTTCGTATTCATCAGAATGGATTTCCATTAACAATATATCAATTTAATGCAGTCTTATAAAAATGTTTATCCTTTTTGTAACTTGGCCATCTTACCATCTCCTCCCATTCATTTTGCATAGGGGCTGCTACAGAGACACTAAATTGGGGTTTTCTGCCTCAGGTATTAGGAATATTGGAGGGTGGAGATCTAGTTGTTTTAGTTCTTGTCTGTAGTCTCATATAAGACCTAATTATTGTTTTTAACTTTCAGACTCATTTACTGTATGGATTATTGGTCATTCATATGTATTTTGGACCCATCAAAGAGCTGCAAGCAGGTGCTATGGTCTTTCACTTGGACTACCATCTTCTCATGTTATTGTTTATTGGTATAGTAGTAGGGGGATGACGTGGAGTAAATTACGTTCAATTTTATCCTTATTGCACAGTTCCTGGCCATCACCAAATGTTATTATTTTTCACTTGTCTGGAAATGATTTAGGTTTTAGGAAGAACTTAATTTCACAAATTTATATTTGTTATGTCTTCATACGGTATTGCCAAATTGTATCTTAGTTTTTTTTTTTTTTTATTTAGTTCCTCGTTTGTTATGGTTAAAGGGATTGTAAGGCCAAAATGTTTTTTTTATATTAATGCATTCTATCAATAACAATCTTTGTTGCAGATTCCTTCCTTTTGTTATTCTGAAGAAATCACTGTTTGTTCCTCTGTGCCCCTGTGTTCAGTGGGTCTAATAGGAGTGGTTTCATAATTATCAATCAGCTGTGCAGCTCCAGAGCATTAATGAGGAAAGCTGCTGTGTCTGCATCACTTTAGATGTGTTCCTATTGGGAGTATCTCCCTAAAAATGACATTTTTGTTCCAGGAATACCTGAAATCTGACTTGTATCTTATTGCAGACTTCGGTAAGCCAATCACACAAGTAGGAAATTATGTTTCTGTGGTGTGTTCAGTACACATTCTGTGTACAGAACACCTCAAGGTAGCCATACTGCATTGCATTTTCAGAAAATTAGAGAGCTGCAGATTGAAAAGGAAAGGTAGATTTTAATAAAATTCAAATACAATATGACTTGTGTAGTAATTGTATAGGCTTTATTATTATTTTCTTTTTTTGCTATTTTCTTCCCCACTAAACTGGAGTTACCCTTTAAGCATATGGAAAAAATACGTAAAAGGGTAAATAGGTCTGTGGTGATATTCATGCTTTTTTTACATGGCTTATCCTTTAGGCATGAGAATTTGGAAGGAGGTTTGCCGGGTTTCTACAGACCTGACAAAGTTCACTTGTCTGATATAGAGCTAGATATATTTAACCTGGATTTACAAACTTGTGTGGAGTTGACTGTTGCCAGGGTGGGGTGCCAGACTCATTGTGGATGAGTCTGGCTTGTGGGATTATATTTTGAGTGTATATTATTAGCTCAAGCTTAAAATAGCTGAGCTAAATTAGTATTTTGTTATCGACTTATTATAATACGTTTGCAGTGCATAATAAATACAATCTTGGTTAAGCATTCAAGATAAATATTTTAAAACCTATAATAAAAGGCCATGGCCTGTTATTCCACAAGTGTGAGTCCAGTTGTTTTATTTATTATATGATAACATTTTGTTCTGCCTACGGTCTCATGAAAGGTGTGGAGTGGGGCATAATTGTTCCCACCCCTACACCTTTGGGGTCATGGCAGACTTAAAGAATGTTCTAGTGCTTTAAAGCTAATTTGCACATTTACCTTTAATCGAGCTTACAATAGCTGAGCCAAGTTGGTATTTTGTTATGGATTTAATAAAATATGTTTACAGTGTGTATTAAAATAAAACATTGGTTAACCTGTCAAGATAAATATTTAAAAATCTATAATAAAAGGCTGTGGCCTATTAATCCACAAGTTTGAGTTCAGTAATTATATGGTAACATTTTGTTCTGCCTATGGTACCATTTTTTTTTTTTGTACATTGGGCAAAAGCGTGCATTCCTGCACCTCGATTGTGTGCTTTTATATGGTTGCCCTGTGTTTAAATGACACGCTAACAAATAAAATGAATAGATATTGCACAGAGTGTTTGAAGAATTAGGATTTAAAAGCTTAATATGATTTAGCACGCAGGTAAGGCTTCTCATATTGCCCTTTGATAAGACACAACTTGTGATGCCTGTTGATGTCACCATAGTGATCAAAACATTTTGTTTTAACTATAAACATTATGGACCTATGAACGAAATACCAATAATGACAAATGATCAAAACTGTGATTGGTTAACTGGTGTCCTTTTCAGAATTATATTTAATCAAAAAAAAATGTTTAGCAGTAAACAGTCTAAGGTTTCTATAGAAACCAATAGATCAACTAGCAAAAGCAGAAATAGCTGATAAGAATAGATTTATCATTTGTTTGAGTTACGTTTTACAGTGACAGCAATTGAAAGTCTATAATATTTCATATAACAGAATTTTAATATGCGTTGTGCTGTTAAAGCAGAGTGGAAAAACCCGTTGCTTTTTTTAAAGTTTTAAACTGCTTGACACAGTGCAAGCCACAAAACTCCAATACTGAGCTCCGTTGTACCAATTAAAGCATAACTTGTTGATTTTTTTTCAAAACCACCAACACTCCTTTCCCTTCCTGATATTTTAATACCACCCATACACACTCTTTTTCCTTCACCACCACTTAGAGAAAACAAAAAAAAATGGAAAAACGCCTCGAAACGCGTTAGCCTTCACAAATTCAAGGGACAACTCACCCTCGGATCCCTTTACTGAGGACTGCGTTCCTTATGTGATATGCTTTTTAACAAGAACTCATTTGTGAGTATTTTTAATCTTTCTACTTTTAAATAAATCATCCAAAGGATAATGCACTAGGCCTATGCACCCCTATGTTTGTTGTTGTTGTTGTTGTTTACAGGTCGTCCCTTTGCAAGTGCAGTGGGACATCCCTCTTCCTGTGCTGAGTGGTGCTCATACAGTAGCAATTGTATTACACAACATTCTGCAGAGCATGACAAGGAAAAAGTAAATTTGGTATTTGGCCCAAATCAATGAAAAAAAAAAACTACATTTGCTCAATAGGTTAAAAAAAAAAACATAGCAGCTAAAATGTAATTTGCAATAAGAGTCCAGTGGGAGATGATTGTTGATGCGGGTTATTGTGTTTGTGTTGGTGGGACGTGGGAGTGTGATTCGTCATGATTGATGAGGGATCTACCTTTCCAATAAATAAGTAGCAAAGTTTGTTTTTCCTTCATTGATATGTGCATTTTTTTTTTCATTTATCTTTAGCATAATTATATGTTTTCGCACAGATGTCAGATATACTTGAAAATATATTGTTTTGGTTCAATCTAATGATTTGCTGTAAATGTCTATTATAATACACAGGATACGGCTGCTAAATTTCTGGTATAAACAGTTCCAGGTCAAACAAAGCGTACAACGATTAACAGTCTGGCTTAATGCATGAGAATTTCCTATTTCTTGTAACAGGTGTAAAAATAGGTTACAGGTGAAATGTCAAGTGTGTAAATGATTGAGAGCAGTAACAATGGCAGCTGCTTCTAGCTGCAAGTTGCTACAAAAATGTATTTAAAAGCTGATATAAGTATTGAACACATCCAAATTAAAAATGTTTATTTTTTATTGAACCATAACAATGCATTTTATAAAACATGGAATTTCAGATTCATTAAGTAAATAAAAATACAGGCCTGACCGACCACATTGTATCAGTCACACAACACTAGAGCCAATTTACACATACTGTAACTCAAGTAACTTAATGCAGAACTCTTATCTGAGATTATTGTAAATAAATGAGCTCCAACACTATTCAGAAAACACTTCAACTGTGTTAAAAAATCATTTCAGTTCACCTTAATCTAATTCTCTGTAGTACAACAATATTCAATAGTGCTCAAAAAGCCCTTCACATATGTGTATGCAGGGGGAGAGCTGCCACATCACTTCAGGCTGGCCCCTTTTGCAGGTATAGCTATGTAAAACATTACAAATTTGTGCAAATACTGTTTAAAATCCAGTACAGGCGGTCCCCGGGTTATGAACACAATAGGGACTGTAGGTTTGTTCTTAAGTCGAATTTGTTTGTAAGTCGGAACATGTACATTTTTAAGTGTAACTCCAGCCAAAAGAATTCATGAGGATACAGACAGCAGTACAAACCTCATTCAGTACTGACCAACTTCCGTATAACAGTAAAAAATGGTTTCAAAGCACACACAATTGAATGGGAGATCCACATGCGCTCATGCTGGGTCACAGGGATAATACTGTACGGTAACACAGTCCTGCTACAGTATCATAGAAGTACAGGGCATGCTCCCAATACAGTGGTACAGGTAGCGGGCACAGAGTAGTACTGTAATCTCACCAGTTCCACAGGTTCCAGACAGTAGTGGGATGCGAGTGAGACGCTTCTGGGCAGTCCTGTATGTGGGGCATACAGTACATGTAGTACTACAGTGTGCGTTGTGTCTCCGGCACAGGAGAGAGAGGAAGAAGCCGGAAGAAGCCGGCAGTGACGTCACACGGCCCCCGTTCGTAAGTAGGAGTCCTTTGCAACTCGGATGTTCGTAAGTCGGGGACTGCCTGTAATACACTTTTTCACCCAGCTCTGCACATGCTCACTTGCTCTCTATTTTTCAACACTGTGCTGAAAATGTAGAGGCCAATCTGCTGACAGCCTAAAGCTTTAATGCTGCTCAGGGGCTCTGGTCTTCTGCAAAATGGTAGCCTCTTCAGCGAAAGGAAAAAGGAGCAATGCTGGAGGCAATTTACAGCATGCTCTCATTTTGGTAGCATTATTAATAATGTGGAATCTATGTTCCTTGCTAAAAAACCTTATTTTTATCAAGTTGTTATGGGTAAAGTTCCACATGTTAATAGATGTTGTGTTCAATCTTTTTGAAGTACAAGGTAATAAATATCACATATGTGTGTTTTTTTATTAAATAATTTATTATTTTTTATGAATTGGTAGAGCCTAGCAATGGATGCCCATCATTTTTTTTTTTTATGTATGTGTGTACGTTTGTGTTTGCGTGTGTGTGTATATATATAGCACCCTACAAGGTAGGTGCTAGGCAAAGTATAGTGGACCTTGGCTGCCTAACAGCAGGGCCATGATTTTTAGCTGGGCTGTTATGTCTCCCAGGTGTTGCTATTGAGACTGGGGAGTCTCCCCACTGGCTCCATGAGAAGGGTTCTTATTGGGCAGTGAAGGAAACCCAATCAGTGGCACATCCAGGCCTGTATCTACCCAAGAAATGCAGATTCTGCCGCATAGGATTCTAGGAGTGGGTATACGTTTGAGGGGAAAGCATGATGCAGCATCTTTGGCGGGAAGCAGAGTCCCAGGAGGGAGAGTACGGCTGTCTCCTCCTGTTAGAAGGACCAGGTGTCTCGGGTGGCTGCCTGAGGATACAGAGAGAGCTGAGCTGCAGAGAGGATCCGGTGTGCCGAGAACCAACGGAGTTGAGGGGGCCTAGTTTCAGGAAAGCATTCCAAGTTAGTGAGTACTGTAACTGCCCCTGGGGGTCTGCCTAGCTAACAAAGGGGACCGCTCCGGTGAAGGTCCAAGGGATCCAGGAGCTAGCTAGCGGTAAAGGGGGTGCCTATTGGGAGGACCCTGAAGTGTCAGAGGGGGTGCCTAGTGAGAGGACCCTGAAGTGTCAAAGGGGGCGCCAGCGGTTGGACCCTGAAGAGTTTATGTATACAGCGTGCAGTGTGCAGTGCACAGTGTTGAGAGTTGCAGCAGCACAAGCAGCTACCTCAGTCAGTGAAGGGCTGGAGGAAGCTGTTCACAGGACTTTCAAGCTTAATAGAGTGTCAAGAGTCAAGTTTCACTACAGTCCAGGATCTTTTGAGTTAACCAGAGGGTTATAAATCAAGTTCTAGTACAATTCAGTAATAAAGCAATCTTCAAGAGTCAGTAAGCGCTGGTCGGCATCCAGCTGGCGTCAAGACAGTGCTAACAGGCATTTTTCTACAAAGTGTCCCAGTTTTACCTAGTTGAGCCAGAGGAGTATCCCACTCATTCCCTTCTCCCATCCCAATATAACATAAACAAAACAAACCAAAGATGCCGGAATGGTCATTGTCTCAACTCTCACACTTGGGTACTCAGCTTAAATGGGCTGAAGGTGTCACCTGTAACAATGGCAGACCCATCTCAGTCCCAATGCCTGGAAATCCTGCTATATATATATATATATATATATACACACACACTGTATATATATATATATTGTGAAGTCTCTTTTTTTTTTAATACCAAACATGTTATACTTACCTCCTCTGTGCTGCAGTAGTTTTGCACAGAGTGGCCCCAATCCTCCTTTTCTCGGGTCCCTCTTTGCTGCTCCTAGCCCCTCCCTCCTATTGAGTGCCCCCACAGCAAGCAGCTATGGGGGTACCCTAGCTGAGCTGCTGCTCTGTGTGTCCATTCAGACAAGGAGCTGCCGTTTGGCCCCGTCCCCTCTCTCTCCTGTATGGCTAACTGACTTTGATTGATAGCCATGGGAGTCAATGGTGTCGCTGCTATCTCAGCCAATCAGGAGGGAGAGTCCCGGATGGCCAAGGGACTCTTGGACATCACAGGACAGAGATGGGGCTCAGATAATTATTAGGGGGGTGAGAGAGGCTGCTGCACACAGAAGGCTTTTTATCTCAATGCATAGAAAGCATTTAGATAAAAACCCTTCTGACTTTATAACTCCTTTAAGCTATTTGAAGGTTTACTAGTCTATAGGCAGGTGCACTTCAGCTTCCCCTCTTTAGGTGGCACTGTTTTGACAGCCACTATGCAGAGGGTGTGGAGGTAGAGAGGAGCTTTTGTTTCTCTGCAGGAGGTCATCAGGGGAGCAGCCGTTCAATTGGGCACTGCTGCACTAAATGACCTCCACGACCATCTCTAATGAGGGCAATTCTAATAAATTGCACTGTCCCATGTTAGTTGGTATGAATTGACAAAGTGGTTAGGTTAGGACCAGGAATCCGCTGATGAGGGACAGTCTGTCTTGGCCAGTGAAGGGTAACTACACTAACAAGTATACTCTGTGGGATCAGAGCTAGAAACTCCTATCAGCTCCCCCTGGATGCTCCTGTCGCCGAACCGCCAATCAGCCGCCTTCTTCATCAGATGCTGCCTAGTATCGTAAGCTTACCCATGTGTCTTCTCTAGCATAAAGACTGTGTTCTATTAATGCTAACAGTGAAGAGCTGTTGTGTTTGAGTTTGCAGTGATATTTAGGCCCTGTTGCCACATTGTTGGAGCTGCAAGAAAGTTCTTTGCTAACTACTGAGTGTCATTCGTGGCTTATGTCTGTTTGAATATAATGTGCCACATTCCTTGGTCTCTATGTGAAGTTATTTCACCTTGGATACTAAACATCTGGCCCCACACCCAAGGCCTTTACAGACATTATGGCACATTTATAAACAACTTCTTACATGTATACATCTCTTATGTATATCTCATTTAACAGTTCATACCCTGTTATCCATTCTCCTTATGCTTTCTCAAAAACAAAGGTGTATCAGAAGAAAATGTAACCATTTCCTGATGTTATAGGTGTAGCACCACCCCCGCAGGAGCTGCTGATTAGATTATTGGGTCTACGTCCTGCCTAACAACCCACAGAATTGGCTCGAACCCTCCCTAGGCACAACTGACCCAGAATAGGACTGGAATACCAAATGGCTACACAGATTGGAATATAACACTTCAATAAATAATAATGACCTGTTACCTCTCTCCAGCTGCAGTCCTTCTGGGTAATACAAGGTGACCACACACAAGCTTGCTTTTAAACAGGAAAGTTATTTACTGTAAATCAAATAAACAGTTTAGATACAGTAAAATATGACTTTGTAAAAGGATATACTGATTAATTAATCAAAGATAAGATAAATACTGTGATATCACTCCTCAAGGGCACATTAATTGTTTCAGGAAATGTCTCAGAGCCTATAGGACCACCATCTTAATCACTATTATACTTTTGGAAATAAGGCTCAGCATTCAGTTAGACACAGTACCAGACAGTCAGACCTATCTGAGTCCGCTGTTTCTTCTCTATATCTTCGCTAGCAACGTTGGTGCACTCGCGATTTGTAATCCACATTGAGGATGGGTGATCAATAGAGAGAATGGCAGCAAACAGTTAGTAATCACCGCGGGGTGTCTGTGCAGGATTGGCGGTAAAACTTCTGTGAGAGATGTACTGGGCCACCTGGTATATTGCCTTCTACTACTCTAAGGCTAATCCTGACTAAAGTTACTTCTTTGATAGATAGAGTCAGTTTTTGGGCAGATGCCCTCTCACCAACAGGACTGTCTCCCAGGAAGCCTCCGCTGCGGTCTCAGTCTCCGGCCTCTGTCACCAGCCGCACTAGGTATTTGGGGTGGATGAGTCTGGTCTCTGTAGAACATCGATGGGACCTCCAGGAGGGATCCTCTACTGGAGATGAAACACTGCAACTTAGTCACTTAAGGCCCAGGAGTTTCGGCCTAGCATGCAGCATCAGCCCACAGCGCTGGCATCCTGCTTGTCTCACTGTGTCTTTCCCCAAGAGAGTGAGCCTGGCTCCTCCCTTCCTTTATAAAGCTTCCCCCAGAAGGCTGTGTGGTGCAGCAGTGCACCCTGGTACTCTCAAAGCACTATGGGCAATGAAGACTGCTCAACTTCCTGAAAGGAAAATCACATCAAAAGAAATTCCATAGCCGCTGCAATGTGTCCTTTTGGCCACTAGATGGAGCCGAGTTCCTCTCAAATGTCAAACAGCAGTCTTTTAGAACTTGTATAATGGAAGACCCCGCTACACACTCCCCCCACTTGAGAAACTTTGGTCCCCAAAGAGGACAACAGCATGTACTCCAGTGCATATGTTGGCAGTACACTAAAAAAAAAAAACATTAACATATGCATAACAGGGAATCATCTTCCTTTTCATAAGCAGAGTTCAAACTTAACAACTGCATATTACAACACAGGTTCGACATAGGAACCTCCCACCAATTGTCGGGGGAGGGAAGGTAATTCTGTTCACAGACCCCCGACACTTGAGTGGCTTGTACAGATGTGCCTGGGGGTGAGCTAGGGTTGTCCTCCACCAAATCTGTGGTGGAAGAACTAGGCTGATCAAGAGTTCGTTTGGAAGTAAAGATAGCCTCTTCCGAGCATTCACCCAATTGGTTATAGGTCAGTCTTTTGGGTGGGTGAATGACTCTTCTTTCCCTCTGTTCTTTGGGATGCACGATCTCAGAGGTACTAGGACCAGCCACTTCTGGGGATTCTTCAATGTCCTCCTCCTCATGTTCCAACACACAGGAATCTGATGCTTCAAGAGCGGTCAGTTCTTCTTCAGAGAAAGGTGCAACCTCCTCCTCAGGATCTTCATCATCAACTACTTCTTCTGGAAGCATGTGGAAAGGTATGAATTCGGGGGCTTCCGCCCGAAGGGTTCCTCTGTCAGCCAATTCGGATGAAGACAGGGAGGCAGGTGTGGGTTCTGGTAACTGAGATGACCACATCCAGTCAGGTACCTCCTCTTCATCTTCCAGATCTTCAGATGGAGAATTTCCCTCCCTCACATCTGGGAGTGTCAACTGAGATCTGGTGACTGGTCTGGACAGGCGAGAGGTCGAAGGGGTCTCTGACGAATCTACGACAGTAGGCATGCGAACTGCTTCAGAGAGAGGCAGTAAATGGTTCCTATGCCAAGTCTTCAGTGGACCCACACTTCCTTCAGGCCGAATTTGATACACAGGGAGGTTTGGTAGTTGCTTGCAGATAACATAAGGTTGGGACTTCCAGCGGTCTGCCAACTTGTGTTTTCCCGGGACACCCAAGTTCCTCAACAATACCCTGTCCCCTGGTTGCAAGTCTTGGATCCGAACTTTTAAGTCGAAATTCCTTTTATTCCTCAGTCCACGTTGATCAGATGTGGCCTGAGCTTTATCATAGGCCGATTTCAGACTCTTCCGCAGTCGGTCCACATATCCCTTGTGCGATGCTGAAGAGGTGTGATCGGGTGAGATGCCAAAGGCCAAATCCACTGGCAACCGAGCCTCTCGTCCAAACATTAGACGATAAGGGGAATATCCAGTAGCATCACTGACAGTACTGTTGTAGGCATGCACAATGGCAGCTACATGTTTGCCCCAATGCTGTTTCTTCTCTGAGCTTAAAGTCCCCAACATGTCCAAAAGAGTCCTGTTAAATCGTTCCGGCTGGGCATCCCCTTGTGGATGGTAGGGAGTAGTTCTAGTCTTTTGGATGCCTAACAGATCTAACAGTCTCTTGATCAGTCTGCTTTCAAAGTCTCTTCCCTGATCTGAATGGAGGCGTTGTGGTAACCCATAGTGTACAAAGAACTTTTCTACAAGAACTTTGGCTACTGTAGAGGCCTTCTGATCCCTTGTTGGGAATGCTTGGGCGTATCTAGTAAAATGGTCTGTTACCACAAGGACATTCCCTTGGCCACTCAGATCAGGCTCTAGGCAAAGGAAATCAATGCACACCAGTTCCATGGGTCCCTGGCTTTGCAGATGGCCCATTGGGGCTGCTTGACGTGGCAGAGTCTTCCTTTGTATACATCGGACACAAGAATGACAGTATCCTTCAACTTCGGCCCTCATACAGGGCCAGTAGAACCTGTCTCTGACAAGCTGAAAAGTTCTTTCAGGTCCCAGATGGCCATGATTATCATGAAGAGCAGCCAGAACTCTCTCCCTGTATTTAGCTGGTAAGAACAGTTGCCACTTCTCCTCCAGATCTTCAGATGGGCCTCTTCGGTAGGCCACCCCTTCTCGGATCTGTAACCGGGTCCACTCTCTATGCAACAGACGGGCCCCCTGAGGAGATTCGGTTAGAAGCAACTCAGGGCGCTGGATCTCCAAGGCTTCCAAAAGAAGTTTTCCCAGAGGGTCTTCCAGCTGCTCCTTCCTCAAGTCCCTTTTGGACAGCCGGGGTAAATCTTCCCCTTCAACCTGGGTCACCCTGCAATAGTATTTGGGTACTCCGACAGCCGAAACCCCAATCTCTTCAGCTCTTGATCCTCCTCTGGATCGAAGTTCAGTTCCCTGATATAGGGCACGCACCCCTTCTGGAGCCAAATGGGTCCATTCTTCATCAGGTTCGTGTGGTGCATGCAACCTTCTGGATAGGGCATCTGCATCCCTGTTCCCGATTCCTGGCCGATACTTCAGGCTGAAGTTGAAGCTAGAGAGGGCAGCCAACCATCTGTGTCCTGTTGCATCCAGCTTGGCTGTAGTCAACAGATAGGTAAGGGGATTATTATCCGTCTTGACGATGAATTCAGCTCCGTACAGGTAATCTTTCAGTTTGTCGACCACTGCCCACTTTAAGGCCAGGAATTCAAGTTTGTGGGTAGGATAATTCCTTTCAGCAGGTAGTAGACTCCTGCTCACGTAGGCTACGGGTCGCAGGTGACCCTCATGTTCCTGGTAGAGTACCCCACCCAGCCCATCTCGGCTGGCATCGACATGTAGTTCATATGGTTTCGTGGGGTCTGCGTAGGCCAACACAGGGGCAGTGGTTAGATTCTTTTTCAATTGAATGAAAGCCCCTTCACATTCTGGGGTCCACTGATCCTGGATGGACTCCTTGGCCTTCCGGGGTCCCATGGTGGACTGCACTGGCTTGACCAGTACAGGAACGTCATCTTCTTCGTTCTTTAGTAACTCATTGAGGGGTCGGGCAATCTTGGCGAACCCCTCTACAAACCTCCTGTAATAGGAGCAAAAACCCAGGAACGACCGAAGTTCAGTCACATTTGTAGGTCTCGGCCAGGAGGCGACAGCATCCAGCTTGTCCGGGTCGGTGGCCACCCCTTCTTCTGACACGATGTGGCCCAGGTAATGGACCGAGGACTGATAGAATTGGCACTTCTCAGGAGAAAGTTTCAGGCCTTCTTCATGTAGCCTCTTCAGGACCTTTTCCAACCTCTCCTCGTGTTCTTCCAAAGTTCTGCCAAACACGATAACATCATCCAAGTATACCAGTACCTCTATCAAATTCATATCTCCAACGGTCCTTTCCATCAGCCTTTGGAAGGTAGCAGGGGCCCCTGACAACCCCTGAGGCATGCGATTGAACTCAAAGAACCCCACAGGGGTGATGAAGGCTGGCTTCTCCCGATCTTCAGGGTGCATGGGGATCTGATAATACCCAAACTTTAAGTCCATCACACTGAACCACTTTGCCCCTGACAGGCTCTGTAGGGCGTCTTCGATTCGAGGAGTGGTATACTGGTCTGGGATGGTTCTTCTGTTCAGGGTTCGGTAGTCGATACAAAGCCTCAGAGATCCGTTTTTCTTCCGGACTACCACTATCGGAGAAGCATACGGGCTCCTGGATTCTCGAATAACCCCAGTCTTCTTGAGTTCCGCCAGCTGCTGACGTAGATCTTCTAAGTCACCTAAGGGAACTCGCCGGACTCTTTCTCGGAAAGGTTTGTCCTCACTCAGGCGGATCTTATGAGTGGCACTCCTGGCGCATCCCACGTCGAACTCATCCCTAGAAAATATTCCTCGCCATCGAGCAAGTTGTGCCTTGGCCCTCTTCACCCATTCCGGTGGGAGGGCAGCGTTTCCAGAGCAGAGCTCTTCTATGATAACTTCACCCCTTTCCTCCTCTTTAAGATCAGATGGGGCAACTGGGGTAGCCGGGTTAACTTGGCCCAACAGCACTCTGGCCGGTACCTTCACCGGTGTAGTAGAGGTGTTTCTGACACTCACTAAAACCCTTCCATGGTTTTTCTGTAACACCTTCAAAGGGATCACTTCAGGGATTACTTCTATCCCTCTCTCCTCTTCCTGTGGACCTGATTCAAAGATGATAAAAGGGCCCGGCTGTTTCCATGTGAGTTTAACGGAAGCTTTCAGACAAGCCACCTCTCCTGGCTGCAAGACCTTTTCCGTTCTGTCCAACTTCCAGAGTCTTCCAACTCCTTCTGCAGGAGTCTCTTGCTCCAATACTAATCGTTGATAGGCCTGCCGTAGCATGGGGTGAATCCTTGGCGCTGGAGCATCCTGTCCCTGGACCAGTTGTGTCAGGAGGCGCCTTACTAGGTCAGTGTTGGTCCCTACGATGAGAGAGCTTTTGTTGGCCCCTGGCGGACGAGGACAGACCACCGCTAGGGTGTCGAAGGTTTCAGCTTCACCAGCCACTGATGGGTCAAAGGTCAACTTGATTGGCAGATACCCGTCATAGGGAAAACTTTGAGTCCCGATACCCCATATCTCCAGATCTTCCAACTTCTGCAGAGGTAGATGGGTAAGGTGTTTATCATAGAAGTCTCTATACAGAAGAGTCACTGTGTCCAGTGTCAAGGAGGGCTCTTGTGTAAATTCCTTCTACCTGGACAGAGACTACAGGGGAAGGCCCGACCAAGTTAGTTGGGAATTCTCTTGAAGTGGCCTTGTTGTCTGATTCAGTTCTCTGCACCCAGGCTCTTTTCTTCTTTTTTTTCCTTCTGGACTTCAGTCCCCTCTGGGCCCGGTGTGCATCGATTTTCCTCCTCTCAGTAGCCTGGAGTATAGAACTAGGGGCGTTGTACCTGGATCTGACTCCCTGACTCAGATTCCCTGAATCATTGAGTCTCTTGGATTCCCTTGAAACTGGCGGGCACCCGGTCGACTCCTTCACGGGTGCTCTCTGAAGTTTTTCCGCTGGCTTGCGAGGTTCTGAGGCGACATTTCCTGGGCTGGGACATACTCCTCTAACATGTCCTACTCCCCCACAGTTGAAACAAGTTAGCGATCTCCTAGGTCTCGGTTCCAGGTCTACTCTAAGGTTAGAAGGTTTATCCGGCTTCTCTGACGCGTTCCCATCAGGTAGAGTAGATGCCTGACTAGTCAGGATGGACACCATTTCTATCAACTGGGACACCTGGGTCTTTAGGAGTTCAACTTGCGAGTCACTTTCTTTTGCACTTATCACTCTGACATGAGCAGTTGAGTCAAACTGCCGACTCTTCCTCTTGTTGTCCAACATGACCTCTTCTTCTCTGACCATTCGGATCAGGTCAGGGTATTCCAGAATGCCACCATCTTGGCGAGTTCGCAACAGTATGGCAATGGGATCTAAGGGTTGAGCCCCTCTCAGCACCTGTCGTGCACGAGTCTCATCTACCTTCCGGGGGTCTATCCCTTTCTTTAACAAGATCTGGTGGATGATCTTATCCAGGCGTCTAATAAATTCGGACAACTTCTCTTCCTCTTCTTGGTAACAGTGGTCTAACTGGTAAAGAAGTTCAGCCACGTTCTCCGTCCGACCAAATACATCTTGTAGAATGTCTAGATAATCCTGTGCAGTACAGTTCTTTTTGCTTAGCTTGAGATTACGTACGGCCTCTAGTGCAGGTCCCCTTAAACTTTCTGTGATTCTCTGTTTCTTGTGCTGTTCTGGTACCTCCCACTCTTCCAAAGCCTGAGTGGCGGTATCTAACCACTCTTCAAACCCATCTTCTGTCGAAGGCACAGGCTGTTTCCCAGAGAATGTCCTGAGCTTCCTATATCCAGTCATCAGATAGTTTGGGGAGTCCTTACTACATTTTGCTACGATTTCCCCGAGAACAGCACACAGTTCTGAGCTAAAGGTAGACAAAGGTGGTGACTCTGGACTCCCTTCTTGGACACCTTTTTCTTTGCTGGATCCCCCAGGAGTGGTGGATGAGGGACCTTCAGTAAGGACTTCTGGATGTATTAAGAAAAGTTCTGTTTGGTCAGTAGTCTTTACACTGGTTCCCTTAAAGTAATCAGGGACCCCCTTCCTCCACTCACACAATGCATACGTGTGTGGAACGGTGGTGTCTGTCTTTATGTCAGTCACCCAAAATTTCCTGTCTGTGGACAGTGCCCTTAAAACTGGGAGAAGTTTTTCCTCAGTCCAGACCTCTCCCTTGATTTCAACCACCAGGCCATTTTCCACTACGACATTCTCTTCCCTGCACCACTCGGCTGCAGCGGTAGGATCCATTTCTGCGTTGAGGGGGATTCTGTGGCTGAGAGGGTTGTGTTGCAGGACTGTAGATATCCCGGACGAGCCCCCACGTGTAGCACCACCCCCGCAGGAGCTGCTGATTAGATTATTGGGTCTACGTCCTGCCTAACAACCCACAGAATTGGCTCGAACCCTCCCTAGGCACAACTGACCCAGAATAGGACTGGAATACCAAATGGCTACACAGATTGGAATATAACACTTCAATAAATAATAATGACCTGTTACCTCTCTCCAGCTGCAGTCCTTCTGGGTAATACAAGGTGACCACACACAAGCTTGCTTTTAAACAGGAAAGTTATTTACTGTAAATCAAATAAACAGTTTAGATACAGTAAAATATGACTTTGTAAAAGGATATACTGATTAATTAATCAAAGATAAGATAAATACTGTGATATCACTCCTCAAGGGCACATTAATTGTTTCAGGAAATGTCTCAGAGCCTATAGGACCACCATCTTAATCACTATTATACTTTTGGAAATAAGGCTCAGCATTCAGTTAGACACAGTACCAGACAGTCAGACCTATCTGAGTCCGCTGTTTCTTCTCTATATCTTCGCTAGCAACGTTGGTGCACTCGCGATTTGTAATCCACATTGAGGATGGGTGATCAATAGAGAGAATGGCAGCAAACAGTTAGTAATCACCGCGGGGTGTCTGTGCAGGATTGGCGGTAAAACTTCTGTGAGAGATGTACTGGGCCACCTGGTATATTGCCTTCTACTACTCTAAGGCTAATCCTGACTAAAGTTACTTCTTTGATAGATAGAGTCAGTTTTTGGGCAGATGCCCTCTCACCAACAGGACTGTCTCCCAGGAAGCCTCCGCTGCGGTCTCAGTCTCCGGCCTCTGTCACCAGCCGCACTAGGTATTTGGGGTGGATGAGTCTGGTCTCTGTAGAACATCGATGGGACCTCCAGGAGGGATCCTCTACTGGAGATGAAACACTGCAACTTAGTCACTTAAGGCCCAGGA
Source organism: Pelophylax lessonae (assembly GCF_965119305.1). Taxonomy (NCBI): domain Eukaryota; kingdom Metazoa; phylum Chordata; class Amphibia; order Anura; family Ranidae; genus Pelophylax; species Pelophylax lessonae. Next base: position 409,787,085 of record NC_138771.1, on the reverse strand, counting down.
GTTTCGGCCTAGCATGCAGCATCAGCCCACAGCGCTGGCATCCTGCTTGTCTCACTGTGTCTTTCCCCAAGAGAGTGAGCCATCTACTGTCTGAAGAATATATCTGGCATTGTTGTACAAAAATACATGAACAATTTATTCAAACAATTTCTTTCAAATAATGCAGTGGTGTGCTATTAACAAAATTCAGCTGTCAGAAAAGATGGTCACTAGCAACTTCGGGTGCCCTAAACGTAAAAAGGCCTCATCAACATAAAAAAAAGAGAAGAAATGGGAAAAGGAAGTGATGGGAAAGTGAAAGAAAAAAAGTTTTCTATAGACAGGGCAGCAGCTATAGAGTTTTCTGTAGACAGAGTGGTCCAAGATGGCGTGCTTAGCGGCTGCATCTGCCGGAGCTCTGCAGGACCGACTCACAGTTTATCCAGTCCCTGTGCCTGTCAAGCTGCCTTCAGTGGCTCCATGTGCCGCCGATCATCTGGCTCCAGCAGCTGTAGGGGAAAGAAGCTCCAGTTCCCAGCGATCAGGGAGGATTCTCCCCGGCCTCTGGCCACCACTTGCAGCTCTGCACTAGGCAGGTCATCAGCATGGCTTCTCAGACAGACCAGAAGGAGAGGGTGAGTGCTGCACAGCTCGGCATTGCAGATGTGATGGCTGCTATTGCCTCTTGCCAAGCCGCCCTGACATTTAAGATAGAGGCGGTTCAACTGGATGTGGGCTTGTTATGGCAGGATGTGAACAGGATCCGGACCCAGTAGTCTGGGGCTGAGCAAAGGCTGAAGACTCTGTTATAGAACATATTACAGAAAACAGAAATCCCTGAATTGTTGACCTTGCAGAAGGAGCTGAGGGTGACAACCCAAGGGTTTTTGTAGAGGGCTTTTCTCTGTGACCTGCTGCCTGCGGCCCAGTTTTCATTATATTATACAGTAGAAAGGGCACACTGCATACCACCTGGAGCTTCACTATGTACCTTTATCCTACAATTCCCTAATTTTCGTGATTGCGAAGAGGTCTTACATGCTGCCTGCCTGCAAGGTGAATTACGCTATCAGAATGGTGAATTGCTCATCTTCCCGGAATTCTCCATTGAGATGCAAAAATAATATTATGAGAAAGAAATCAGCAAAGGGGTTGATTGCCCAAAAGCTACCAGTTGGAATTTAAGTATATTTTCTTAACACCACTTCTTCCTTTACGGTTTGTCAGTTTCCCCTGCAATAGCTTCTAATTTATTGACACTATGGCTGTTCTTTGCACCCCTTAGGCTTTTCTTCCACTTTAAATATGCATATTCGAATGGTCTTTCTAGACAAGGGTTTTGTATCTCTGCCCACCTATTTCTGGGATTTGCACAGCTCTGTCTGACCCCCACCCCCTCTGACCTGGACTTTAAGAGGACTTTAAAAGTAGAAGCAGCACACTGATGAGCTCATTTCTCTGTACTCTCCTTTCTCTTCCTATCAGCATGGACCCTTGCATTGCAGCATGCCTTACTAGCTCCTTGTGTTGCTTCTTCCTACCCCTTTCTAAGCCCAGCTCTGTAGACTGTGCAGTAGAGTCCAGGGGTCTCCAAACTACGGCCCTCCAGCTGTTGCGGAACTGCATGTCTCATCAGACATTGTAAAACTCTGACATTCACAGACCTGACTAGGCATGATGGGAATTGTAGTTCCTGAACAACTGGAGGGCTATAGTTTGAAGACACCCGCTCCCCCCCCCCACGCAGTAGACATAAGGCTGATACCTGGTCGAAATTGAGACTTTTGCTGCTTGCGTTCAAAACAAAATTCATAATAGTATGTAGTAATGATTGCAGAGATGCACATAATTTGTGTTTTTAATATTTGCCTGGAGTTTAGCCTTAAAAGAGAAGTAAGGGGTATATATATATATATATATATATGTAGATGAAGCATTTAACTGATGCTCCATCTATCCCCCGTTATGTCTGCACGTCTGCACTGAGAACTGAGCGATCAAACACCTGCTGATTGCTCAGCTCTCCCCTCAGCTCTGAGCAGAGCTGTCTGCTCTATCTCTCCAGTGAGCGCTGGGCCTGGGAGGGGTGGAAGCAGATGGCTCAATTTTTCAGTGGCATAAATGAGAGGCTGAGCCAGCTGCCAGTCCAGGCACCTGAATAGATCCTGACGGTAAAGTGAGTGACTTCATCTGGCAGCAGGCTATAGCCTGCCAATGACTGAAAACTGGTCACAGGAGTGTAGAATGAACTACACTCCTGTGATCCATAGGTGAAGTAGGGCCAAAAAAGCTTTGACCATACTTCTTTAATTATCTATATGAGAACCAAGAACTTAATTACAGCTAAAGTTGGCTGTTGACGTGCTCTATGGTCTCACACGAGGTCCTGCATTGACTGTATGATGATTTATTCATTTGACAAATAGGCTTGCTTTTAATAAATATAATTGTACCTTAGACTGCTGAGAAGTGTTGTAGAATGGCACATGCCTCAATGGTGAAACTTATGTGGCAATCAGGTGGTATACTTTTTTGGCTGAAAAGGAGATTTTTAGTGAGAAGAAAGTCAGTCAACTCAAAAGTGAAGCTTCAGTATTTTGTAGACTCTAGACATCTAGACATAACTTTAAGGGACCCTTTTGGTGATTTCCCTCCCATGTTGTATTTTAAATTTGTTTTATACTGTGGAAAAGGCAAGTGGATAAGTGAAAAATCACTTCTATTAAATTGAACCACACTAAATGAACATTTTTTAGGATAATATAATTACGGGGTTCCCAAGAGATATATAAAGCAAGTGGATGTTTCATCATTAATCACGCGACTGGGGAATTCCTCAGCTGCACTTAATATAAGTGCAGGGATGCTGGTGACTTCAATAGTCTATTATGGCTGCATGATTATATTTGGACAATGTCCATTACTATTCATCACTATTCCATCACTATTCCTCCTGACACAAGGACAGTTCAAAATTTTAGATTTGCCCTTGCTTTACATCCTATGACAATTGTCTTAAGGAAAGGGGGTGCCTAATGGTGACACTGGCAGCAATACAAATCTAATATTGTTCAATACTTACTTGTTCTATTTAAAATAATTTCAAAATACATTTTTGTTTTTCATACACTTTACCGCACGGGGATGTTTTAAAATAGGGAATTGATTTGAATTTATCCTGGAAAAAAACTTTTATTGGTATGTATTGACATATGACATTCTTTGCTATAACAATTAAGTCATTAGAAAAGCTCTGAAGGCGTTGCAGTAGTTTCCCTAATAAAATAATTATATTTGTGTTTCCCAATTGCACAATCCTTTATTTCATGAACAATTTGTCTGCTACATTTTCCTGCTTCTGAGCACGTAATTCAGTTCTGATTCCCATTGTTAATGCATAGGAAAATTATTTAATTTGTTTCAGAAGGTTTACATAATATGGTGGAAAGTTAAAGTTAGTTGCTGAGGGTTACTTTATACACAAATAATAAAGTTTTTCTGGAACTCAAGCATGTCATCAGAAGCACTCTCCAGCTAAGCAGGGAAATCTGTTTTAATTCAATAATAAACATTAGTGACAGAAAACCCTCCACTTTATAAATACAACATGACTCTGGAATGTGCATGCTGTGGTTAGGGATGCGTATTCTTCTGTAATTAACATTTCTTAATAGCTGTCAGAAGCTTTTAGGCTTGTTTTTAAGAACCCTTAATGAAACAACATGTTTGTTTAAATGGGGATCTAGGAAAGTCGAGATTCCAAAAGTTTTAAAAAGTAACTCCGGTAAAAGCTTTTTTCTAATCTTCAATTGTTCAGTTAAAACCTCTTGTTTTGATGGTGATTTAGTCAACTTTTTTTTTAAATTTCCCCCAAAAAAATGTTGCCATTTAAAAAATAAAAAAAAGATTAGTCTGCAGGTCCATTGTAACACAGCCATAGTCATCGTCACTGGCTAGTCTGGCTAATGTTGGCTGGATCTGGTGATAACTAGCATGCATATGACTACCTTCAAACCCCAAAAGACACCCTCAGCTAAAGATTTCAGGTGTAAATAGTGATTGGTCCTGCTGGATTATCTCAGTTTATCATTAATGTTTTCCTTTGGGATCAGTCGATGTTGCAAATATATTGGTGTGCTTCCTACTCCATAGGCATAATCAAGCATGCGTAGGCAATCTGCCTGTGACAAAAAATACTATGGCCAGGCGAATTGTGTTTGCATGCTTGACTGTTCTAATTTCTCTGGCCAGCTTGTATACAGATAAAAGCTACCAAAGTTTATAAAACACCTAACCTCTGTTCTGGTGATAAATGTGAGATTCTATGAGTTGTCTGTTAAAAAGAATATGAGGTATGTGAGGTGAAATACAAAATGTGTGCAATAAAAATGAATAAAACATGAGTAAAACAAAAAATAATGAAAAATCTGTAGAAAAATACAAATTGAATTACATGCACGGTCTGCTTATTCGCCACTCACCCTTACCCCTTTCCAAATTGATGCCCCAAAAACTGTGGGGGGAAAAATGAGTTTATATACTTACAACCCTCTTTGGATTTTATACTGCAGGGGGTGAATGCCCAGTACCCCAAATCCTGTGAGATTATGCTCCATTGATCCATTGCACATTGCAGTTTCATGCTGCTCATGATTTCCCAAGATTCCCTAGAAAGATAGTAATGCCCCCTTGCCTAGGCACCGAGGATAGAAGTCGGGTTAAGTAAGTATATTCACTCATTTCTTTTTACCCCTGTCAAGTTTTTATTTTTTTTTAATTTCCGTACAGCATTTTGAGATGGGAAAGTGGGACTTCCACTTTAAATATCCATTGCATGTATATTTATATTTGTGGCTTAATGACCTTTTTTATTGGTATGTAAAATAACAAATGCAATTAAAACAACTAGATATGTATTAAACTAACAATAATCTCTCCTTTAATACATGTGTAGAAAAGTAACTTGCTTCTAACATCTAAAGGTATTTGTGTAAATAAATCATATGTAGAAGTATTAAAACAGCAACATGTACAGCCATCCAGGGACAAGGAGTGCTCAGGGTCAGATTCTTGGAATCCCCTCCTCTTGTGTGATATGAAGCAGGAAGCTTCTACTGTACTATATGTATTCTTGCCAAAACATACAACTAATCAAAAACTGACAAATGTATAGTGTCCATACTTGCTTTATTACAACTAAAGCAGCAGCAGGCAGCATCGCAGCACAAGCAAAACTTCAGCAGAAACGTTTCTTATTATTGTAACCATGACTCCCAAAAATCCTCAGCCCAGGATATGACTGCAAAGGTACCGTATTTTCTGGCGTATAAGACGACTGGGTGTATAAGACGATCCCCCTATTACAGGATCTACCGGTAATACTTATACTTAGGTTACCTTGGAGATATTATACTCGGCGTATAAGACGACCTCCCATTTTCGGGGGATTTTTTTGAGGTTCAAAAGTAGTCTTATACGCCAGAAAAACAGTATTCTAGCGCACAGACATACTTTGTATTGCTTTGGAAAAGAAAGAATATCAACACTCACATGCCATAAAAGACAAATCAAGACAAATCTGTGAATTTTTAGGAAAAGTAAAATGGACCCCACATACCCAACTGATCGTTTTCACTATGCTCCCATTATGCACTTGGACACATGCATGCATTCATACCCTGAATTTACTAATGCTGTAAGCACTGTGGTTTGCTAGGGAATAAATATTAGTCTGCCGGCTAAGTGGCGGTGGGCTTAAGATAAAAATGTGATTTTTTTTTCTAATGCTGACCACGGTTAGTTATTTTACATGTGCATATCATGCAGGAAAAAATAACATATGATACTGACATCAAATAAAGCAAAGAAAAGGTTAGCGCACATGCTGTGCTGCGTTATTATGCCCATGGGCAGATATGCTTCTAGTAGCCATGGCCAGTGCATTTCATGTGTTACCTCTCTGATCAGGTCTCCAAACTTAAATATCTGTACATGCACTGTTTTTTTCCCTCTACATATGTGTTTTTAAGATCTGCTTCATGTGTATTTCATTACTTAAGAAGTCAGCCATATTCATTTTTGCTGACGCAGAGGGCACCTGCAGCTTCACCTAGATGTTCAATGTACAGAACAATTAATGACAACACCATATACTGTACATAGAATGCCAAAATAGTTATCTAGATAGTTATCATGATGTCTGTGTGCATGCAGGGCCGGCGCTACCACTAGGCAAACTAGATAGCCACCTAGGGTGCACTGCTGCCTAGGGCAAATCCATCGGCAAGAAGACTCACCATCTTCTTGTCAGCAAGAAGATGATGAGTGTAACAGTGACTTCACATGGAGTGGGGAGAAAAGGGTTAAGCTGCAGAGGTGTGCTGGGGGAGGCATTGCAAGTAGGGATGTGCTTCATGGGGAAGCACTGGATGCAGAAGTGTGCTAGGGGAAAACCTGGACAGATGCCAGAAAGACACAGGGAAATGTTGGGGGTACGGACAGGTTCTGGAAGGACAGATAAATATGTTGGGGGTATAGATAGGTGCTGGAATGACACAGAGATATGTTGGGGGTACAGACGGAGCTTGAAGAACATAGAGATATGTTGGGGGTACAGACAGGTGATGGAAGGACACAGAGATATGCTGGGGGTAAAGACAGATGCTGGAAGGACACAGAGATATGTTGTAGAGTACAGACAGGTTATGGAAGGACACATAGATATGCTGGGGATACAGACAGATGATGGAAGGACACAGAGATTTGCTGGGGGTAAAGACAGGTGATGGAAGGACACAGAGATATGTTGGGGGTAAAGACAGGCGCTGGAAGGACGACAAGATATGTTGGGGGGTACAAACTGGTTATGGAAGGACACATAGATACGTTGGGGGTAAAGACAGGTGCTGGAAGGACTCAGAGATATGCTGGGGGGTACAGACAGGTGCTAGAAGGACACAGAGATATGTTGGTGGATACAAACAGGTTATGGAAGGACACATAGATACGTCGGGGTAAAGACAGGTGCTGGAAGGACACAGAGATATGTTGGGGGTACAGGCAGGTGCTAGAAGGATACAGAGATATATTGGGGTACAGACAGGTGCTGGAAGGACACAGAGAAATGCTGCTGGTAAATACAGATGCTGGAAGGACACAGATATATGATGGGGGGCACAAACAGGCTATGGAAGGACATAGAGATATGTTGGGGGCACAGACAGGTGCTGGAAGGACATCGAGATATGTTGGGGGCACAGACAGGTACTGGAAGGATACAGAGATATGTTGGGATACAGACAGGAGCTGCAAGGACACAAAGATATGTTGGGGGTACAGACAGGTGCTGGAAGGACACAGAGATATGTTGGGGGTACAGTGGTGGCAGAGGTAGGCAGCACATATATCAGGTGATATACATTTCAATATTTTCTACTGTTTTTAAAAATATTGAAGCTTTTTTTATTTATTTATTTTTATTTATTTTATTTTTTTCTGGGGGGGGGGGGGGATAGTCTAGCACCAGCCCTGTGAGCATGTACATCTGCATATTGATGCAACCCTACCATGCAAGTAAACCAAGGTTGTGATTTATACATGTTGTTGTCTATTTACTTTACTAAATCTGGCCAGCCCAAATGTTTGCCTTCACAGCATAGCTACAGAGGTAAAACATATCGTATATACAAATGTATACACATGATGAGGTTCTGGACATCAAATGATTTCATGACAAAAAATGTCTGTTGTGGAGAACAGGCTTGATCATGCCGTATAAATACATAAATGATCTACAAGTATATTATGAACTTGGTTTATAGTTATAAACTTTAATCTTTAGAAAAAGAGATTTCACCTCCACATACAGTACAGAAAGGCGTCTTCATAATAAGAGATCTAAAAATATGGATTAGACTCCCTCAAGAACTAGTTCTGGCCAGCTCTGTAGATTAGCATTAATTAAGCATTATGGGTTTGACATGCATCCCCCTTTGCATGTCCACACCTTTCAGAGTGTATGTATAATTCACGTTATTTTAGAGAGTAGAGGTGCATGTGGTTTATACTCAGAGATGCACCTTGACCTCCAGAAAGCATTGTATGCTAGACACAGATTTCACACCTGTCCATCACCTGCATATTTTTTCAATAATAGACAGGATCTAAATAAAGTGCTGAATGGGAAAGAAAAAATCTTCCTAATGAAAAATTCTCACTTAATGTAACCAGGGGTAAAAGGAGGACCACCATCCTTGTTTACTGCTGCACTCAAAATTATGCATAAAGACAGTGGCTGCCCAATAATGCTCAGCATCCCACCAGACTAGCAGCCTGAGTAGCCCCACATAATGAATAAAGTTGTGTCTTTTCTAACACAGCACCTATATGGTCCTATCTTAATTTGTCAAAATGTCAATGTAGCTCTCCAAAAATAAAAATCATTATAAAAAAAGTGCATAACTCAGAAAAAAGAAAGAAAACCCAACATGTTTTACCACACCCCACGTGGCTTCATCAGGTGTGCATGTGCTCAAATGAAAATAAAAGCTCTGTAGATTAGCATTAATTAAGCATTATGGGTTTGACATGCATCCCCCTTTGCATGTCCACACCTTTCAGAGTGTATGTGTAATTCACGTTATTTTAGGGAGTAGAGGTGCATGTGGTTTATACTCAGAAACCCAACATGTTTTACCACACCCCACGTGGCTTCATCAGGATTGCATGTGCTCAAATGAAAAGAAAATGTTCTTTTCATTTGAGCACATGCACACACACTGTTTGTGTTTTTACCCCTGATGGTGCAACTGAGGGCATGGTGAAACATGTTTTGCACTTATTAACTATGACAGCTCAGTAGATTGTAAATCTGGGCACATTCCTAAATACACACAATATGCAGTAAATGAATGTTAACATTTAAGGGTAATAACAGGGATGGCTGATCCAGGGAATGTCCATTTGCCTTTAGGGGAACAGGATGGATTTTTCTCCCTCACCAGAGCCAATTGGATCATTCTTTAAAGTGGAGTTCCACCCATTTTAGTAACTTTAGATGTATGTAATCCCCTTTAAAACTACTTTTACCAATGGAAACTTTTTTTTTTGCTAGGAAATACCTTATTTTCTTCAATATTCATCCTCTCCTCACTTCCGGGTCCGGCCGCCGATCAGCGATTACATCATTCGGCGATTCGCAGGGGTTGCTGGCATCTCATGGCATGAAATCTTGCATTATTACACAGGAGCCCTGAGCTGTACTGTTTGTATTGAGGCCGAGCTCTGCCCGGCCTCCGCCCCGCCTCCTCTTAGTGAGCGAGGACTGAAAGCATTATATCCTCACTGAGCTCACTGAGAGGAGGCGGGGCGGAGGCGGGGCAGAGCACGGCCTCAATACAATACATACAGTACATCTCACTGAGAGGAGGTGGGGCGGAGGCAGGGCAGAGGCGGGGCAGAGCACGGCCTCAATACAAACAGTACAGCTCAGGACTCCTGTGTAATAATGCGAGATTTCATGCCATGAGATACATCCCAGCACCCCCTGCGAATCGCCGAATGACGTAATCGCCAATCGGCGGCCGGACCCGGAAGTGAGGAGAGGATGAACATTGAAGAAAATAAGGTATTTCCTAGCAAAAAAAAAAAAGTTTCCATTCGTAAAAGTAGTTTTAAAGGGGATTACATACATCTATGTAATCCAAGTTATTAAAAATGGGGGGAACTCCACTTTAATAGGGTTTTACATCTTCCTCTGGATCAACTGTTAGTATAGGATTATATGGAGGTTTTCTACTTATTTTTTATTTTTTTTGTTTGAACTAGAACTTGTGTCTTTTTCGAATCTGATTAACTATGAGATTTCCTTGCAACAAGGTTTTCACAAAAACAAAAAATAAGGTAAAATGTCCTCAATGAGGCCAAAGCTAACAATAGAAATTGTAAAAAGGTTCTTATCCTTCCCCATTTAATTCAAAACTTATAATAAAATTGGCTTGAGATACACTTTAAAGAAAGTGGAAGGACAAAATCAATTCTAAAATATCTAAGAACATGAAGAGAATGTTAATGGTAATTAGCTGGAATTCTTCGCCTGGGCATGGATTGCAATATTGAATCATGCAAGCAGCTACTGAAGCCACAGAGTTACACTTTTGGCATAGGCACTTCAGTTCATTTACACCCTCTCATATCTGTGCAGAAATCCTTACAAGATCTAGATATGTTGCGGTAACTAGTTCCAGCAGCCAACAATTTCAATCAAACACTGGGACAACTTCCAAACGTCAGTGATATAAAGAGAAAAATTTATAGAAGTAAACCTCAAGGCAAAACTGTTTCACGTGAGTCATTTAAGTACAAAAACAAAATAAAAAATGAAGAACAACAAATAATATCTCACAAGGCTTGTCCTTCTTAATATGGCAGATTCTGTTCTGTTGTTTCTTCCTGCATAACAGTTTAACCACTTGCCAAACACCGTATAGCAGTTTTACTGCTACAGGGTGGCAGGACTGCACAGGATCATGTATATATACATGATCCTGCTCAACCAGGTATCTGACCCAATGTCTGTCAGCACCTGCTTATCCTTCGGTAAACAGAAAGAATGGCAATCTGCCTATGTAAAAAGGCCGATCGACGTTCTGTCAGTAGGGAAGGCATGTATCCTGTGTTCCTGCTAAGCATAATATGGTAAAACTAGAAATCTCGCATTCTGACTGTGGATACACAACCTACAGTCAGGTCCATAAATATTGGGACATTGACACAATTCTAATCTTTTTGGCTCTATACACAATTTCAATGGATTTGAAATTAAACAAACAAGATGTGGTTTAACTGCAGACTCAGCTTTAATTCGAGGGTATTTACTTACAAATCAGGTGAAAGGTGTAGGAATTACAACAGTTTGTAAATGTGCCTCCCACTTTTTAAGGGACCAAAAGTAATGGGACAATTGGCTGCTCAGCTGTTCCATGGCCAGGTGTGTGTTATTCCCTCATTATCCTATTTACAAGGAGCAGATAAAAGGTCCAGAGTTAATTTCAAGTGTGCTATTTTCATTTGGAATCTGTTGCTGTCAACTCTCAATATGAGATCCAAAGAGCTGTCACTATCAGTGAAGCAAGCTATCATTAGGCTGAAAAACCAAAAGAAACCCATCAGAGAGATAGCAAAAACATTAGGTGTGGCCAAGTCAACTGTTTGGACCATCCTTAAAAAGAAAGAATGCACCGGTGAGCTCAGCAACACCAAAAGACATGGAAAACAACTATGGTGGATGACCAAAGAATTCTTTCCCTTTCACAAACGTTGGCCAGATCAAGAACACTCTCCAAGGGGTAGGTGTATGCGTGTCAAAGTCAACAATCAAGAGAAGACTTCACCAGAGTGAATACAGAGGGTTCACCACAAGATGTAAACCATTGGTGAGCCTCAAAAACAGGAAGGCCAGATTAGAGTTTACCCAACAACATCTAAAAATGCCTTCACAGTTCTGGAACAACATCCTATGGACAGATGAGACCAAGATCAACTTGTATCAGAGTAATGGGAAGAGATGAGTATGGAGAAGGAAGGAAGTGCTCATGATCCAAAGCATACCACCTCATCAGTGAAGCATGGTGGTGGTAGTGTCATGGCATGGGCATGTATGGCTGCCAATGGAACTGGTTCTCTTATTGATGATGTGACTGCTGACAAAAGCAGCAGGATGAATTCTGAAGTGTTTCGGGCAATATTATCTGCTCATATTCAGCCAAATGCTTCAGAACTCATTGGACGGCGCTTCACAGTGCAGATGGACAATGACCCGAAAGATACTGCGAAAGCAACCAAAGAGGTTTTTAAGGAAAATAAGTGGAATGTTATGCAATGGCCAAGTCAATGACCTAACCTGAATACGATTGAGCATGCATTTCACTTGCTGAAGACAAAACTGTAGGGAAAATGCCCCAAGAACAAGCAGGAACTGAAGACAGTGGCAGTAGAGGCCTGGCAGAGCATCACTACCGGGGATGAAACCCAGCGTCTGGTGATGTCTATGCGTTCCAGACTTCAGGCTGTAATTGACTGCAAAGGATTTGCAACCAAGTATTAAAAAGTGAAAGTTTGATTTATGATTGTTAATCTGTCCCATTACTTTTGGTCCCTTAAAAAGTGGGAGGCACATATACAAACTGTTGTAATTCCTACACTGTTTACCTGATTTGGATGTAAATACCCTCAAATTAAAGCTGAAAGTCTGCAGTTAAAGCACATGTTGTTTGTTTCATTTCAAATCCATTGTGGTGGTGTATACAGCCAAAAGGATTATAATTGTGTTTATGTCCCAATATTTATGGACCTGACTGTATATGTTGGTTGCGTATAATTCTATAAATGGTAAACTGTCCTGGTTGCTAAACTTTTATGATTGCTAGTTTTCTATTTTCCAAATTGGCCTCATTGTAAGAGAATGAAAATGTAGTTCAGGTGTTCCCTAGTTTGTCTGTATTTCTCAGACTAGAAGACCAAAAATACTGTAAAGTCTCTTCAATCAACACCACTCACTGAGAGGTGTATAGTGATTCATACCCATCCAAGTAATCAAAAATTGACAATTAAGGTATGGTTTACATTGTAGTGTCATGTAAAGACACACAATGACCATTTAAAAAAATAATGTTCCACTGACACATTTATGCAATCTCCTAGGATAGGCTGTTTACTGTTTTGCACTTATTTTACAATATAAGTGTTCGACTTCTGTTAATGTCATGTAAGAACTCCCTAAACCTGTTCTGGCACTAAAAATAAACGAATTATTTGTGTTTGCTGCTGGGCCATGCATATTCTTAGCCCCCACCCCATAATTAATCTAATGCCGATCAGAGCCACTAAATTAGCAGGTAAACTCTCCAATACATTAGACTATAGTCAGGCAATTTATCAAAATATCATTGTGGAATTTTCATGAATTATAAAACTATCTGTGACATATATATTTGAAATATTAAATATTAAAAAAAATTGTAAAAACATGTCAACTCCCACTACCTGTAGATATTAACCACTTGCCGACCGCCGCACGACTATCTACGTCGGCGGTCAGCCCCTCACAGGCAAACTAACGTAGGGCTACGTTGCTTGCTTGTGAGGGTCTAGGGAGCGAGCGCGCGCCCCCGGGGGCGCGCTCCCGCTCCCGCGTGGTCACGGACCCCCCCGCGCGTGTGACCAGCGGACCCGATGTCCGCCGGTCACTCGGCGATCGGCGGGGGAGAGGGAGAATGTCAGGCAGCTTGTGTAAACAAACTGCCTGTCATTCTCCTCGCTGCAAAGACACTGATAAAACGGATCTGGTATGTAGATCCGTTGATCAGTGTCCTTACAGCTAGAGCCACAGCCAATCACAGTAGAAACCACGCCCCTAGGGACACACACAGCCCCTCCCTTCCAAATAAAGTTAACCCCTTCACTACCAGTGTATTTTTACAGTAACAGTGCATATGTATAGCACTGATTACTGTAGAAATGTCACTGGTAACCCCAAAAGTGTCAAAAATGTCAGTCAAGGGTCCGATCTGTCCGCCGCAATGTCGCAGTACCGCAAAAAAAATCGCAGATCGCCGCCATTACGCGTTAAAAAAAAAAAACAACAAAAATGACAAAAATCTTTCCCTTTGTTAGTAAACGCGATAACTTTTACGCAAACCAATCAAAATACGCTTTTTGCGATTTTTTTTTACCAAACATAGGTAGCATAAAACAAATTGGCCGAAAATTTTTAAAAATTTTGATTTTTACATTTTTTTTTGGGGGAATTTCATATAAAAAAATGTGAAAAATATTGCTATTTTTGCAAAATTGACGCTCTTTTTTTGTTTATAGCGCGTGATCAAAAAATCGCACAGGTGATCAAATACCACCAAAAGAAAGCTCTGTTTGTGGGAAAAAAAGGACGTCAAATTCGTTTAGGTACAGCGTCGCACGACCGCGCAATTGTGCGTTAAATTCACGCAGTGCCGAATCGCAAAATACCCCCTGGTCGGAATGGGGGTAAAATCTTCCGGGGCTTAAGTGGTTAATAAACATCTCGTAAACTCATAACTTCCTATGTTTATTGTTTGTTGACAAGGAGGGTTTTGGAGATGAAGAGAAGGAATGAAAATGAGGATCAGTCTATGTTCTTTGTAAGGTAAATGAAGATGGCAGGGCTGACAACACATGTTGTGGAACTTTTGTGTCAAAAGCATTTTTTTCTAATTTTGGATAAAGTAAGGAAGGACCCTATTCAGTTTTTTGTAAATGAATCTTATGCTTGCAGTATCCACAACTACGTTTTAAAGATTTCAATTTCTGGCCAGGTGACAACAGAACAGGAATTGAGGAAAAACCTTCAAAAGCAACAGAGACACACAGACAGAAAGCATTTTTTTGAGTGGAATATAGAATGTGTTAACATGCTGTTTACATAAATGCAGCTAGACATGTACAGAACAGAAACATTTGTTTTGCTTCATTTTGGATAGATTTGTTATGTTGCTAATTTTGTTTTGTTGATTTGTTTCGGAATTAATTTAGTTTAGTTTCATTTAGTCCATTCACACTGCCGCGACTTGTGAGGCAACTTGTGTGCCCTCAAGTCGCCCCAAGTCGCTTGACATAACAAAAGAAATGTTAATCAATGAGTGCCATCTTAATTGGCACTACTGAAGTCGCTCCGACTTCAGAAAAGGGTCCTGTACTACTTGTATCCGACTTGTCCCATAGACTTCAATGGGAGTCACCTCCTTATCTTATTTGAAGCAACTTGTGATCCGACTTTCCATTAAAATGGTCCTGAACCAAAAAAAAAGATAATTTTTCTTAGAATTTTTAGTAGCGCAGGGATGGGGCTCCGCTCCACCTGGGCGTTTTTGTTGCAGGCATTTATCGGGCATTTTTTGGGCGTCTTTGGAGGCAGGCATGACTTTTTTGGGTTTTAGTGTCTGGAGGGTCTAAAAAGTGTACCTGTAAAGTTTCAGCTCTGTAGCATGTCCAGAACCAGAAAAAAAAGATAATTTTTCTTAGAATTCTTAGTAGCACAGGGATGGGGATCCGCTCCACCTGGGCGTTTTTGTTGCAGGCATTTATCGGGCATTTTTTGTGCGTCTTTGGAGGCAGGCATGACTTTTTTTGGATTTAGTGTCTGAGGGGTCTAAAAAGTGTACCTGTAAAGTTTCAGCTCTGTAGCATGTCCAGAACTAGAAAAAAAAGATTATTTTTCTTAGAATTTTTAGTAGCACAGGGATGGGGCTCCGCTCCACCTGGGCATTTATCGGGCATTTTTTGGGCGTCTTTGGAGGCAGGCATGACATCTGAACTTCTGTGTAGGGGTATATATACACACACACATATATGTATATATACACATACACACATATAGGTGTGAAAAGGAGCGGAACCCCATCCCTGCGCTATAGAAATTATTTGCAGGGATAGGGTTTCCGCTCCTATCACACCTGTATGTGTGTATGTGCCTGCCTCCAAAGACGCCCAAAAAATGCCCGATAAACGCCTGCAACAAAAACGCCCAGGTGGAGCGGAGCCCAATCCCTGCGCTACTAAAAATTCTAAGAAAAATTATCTTTTTTTTCTGGTTCTGGACATGCTACAGAGCTGAAACTTCACAGGTACACTTTTTAGACCCCCCCCCCCCCGACACTAAATCCAAAGAAATCAAATTTTTTTTTTCAATAATTTTTTCAATAATTGGCTCTTTATCAAAAACGACAATTTTTAAGAACTTTTTTTTGTGTGATTGAGCATGACCCAGAACCATCATATTCTGATTACCCAAATACAAAGTCGTACAAAGTCGTCTATCATACAAGTCACGCTGAATTTGCGCAAAATCGCGCTGAAGTCACGCTGAAAGTCGTGCTAACAAGTTGCCCCTTATGAGGCGACTTTCTGGTCGCGGCAGTGTAAATGGGGTCTAAGTTTAGTTTAGTTTTGTTTATTAGTTTTCAGAAAGATTTGGAGACTTGGCTCCTTGCACACATAGAAAGTGCTGCAAGGGCTGGGAAAGTGATAATAATGGGGGATTTTAACTACCCGATATTAACTGGAGTAATGGCACTGCTGGAACAGTTAAATGGGAAAAATGTATAAACCTATTACAAGACAATTTTATGGTACAGTTTATTGAGGCCTCAACTAGAAATGATGCCCTGTTGGACCTGGTAATCTCAAACCATGCAGAGATTATTACTAATGTTCATATAAAAGAACATCTGGGTATCAGTGACCATAATATGATTTAATTTAATGTTAGCTGTAAGCAACAAATGCAGACAGGAAATATAAAAAACACTTAACTTTAAGAAAGCAAAATTTCCAAGGATGAGGGCTGCTCTCCAAGACTTAGACTGGGAGGAAATATTGGCATTGATGAACACAGAACAGAAATGGGAATTCTTCAAAAAGACTTTATGCAAACTCACTGCAAAGTATATTCCCATGGGTAATACGTTTAAAAGTCTAAAAATAAAACCTATGTGGCTCACGGCCAAAGTTAAAAAAGCTATAAATAATAAGAAAAGAGCCTTTAAAAAATATAAAAAATGAAGGAACACTATCATTGTTTAATTGTTATAAAGAATATAACAAGGAAATCAAAAGACACAAAAATTCCAAATGAACGACAGATTGCAAAAGATAGTAGGACAAATCCCAAAAATTTCTTCAAATATATTAATAGTAAAAAGGTCAGGTCTGACCATGTAGGCCCTTTACAAAATAATCTGGAGTGGGCAATTAGGGACAAAGAGAAGGCAAATGTATTCCATACTTTCTTTAACTCTGGGTATACAAAGGAGCAGGCCCGGATTGGCTAATCGGGAGCTCCGGGACTTCTCCCGGTGGGCCGGTCAGTGCGATGGCCGTTCTGATTCCTGTTAGTTAGTAATTCACAGCATAGTCTTTTAAGGCTGGATGGGCAGAATTCATATGCCCTGGGGAGGCGGACCTGGAGCACAGAAGGCTGGAGGAAGCTGGAGGGGGGGAATTCATATTTGCTGGGGAGGCGGGAGGCGGAGTTCCGATCAGTTGCCTTCGATTTTAAAATGCCGCCGTCCGGCACCAACATGTCACCGCGCATGCCGCAGCCCTGCATTCTTCTGTACCATGTCCGCCACCCTGCATTCTCTTGTACAATGCCCACAGCCCTGCATTCCCCTGTACCATGCCCGCAGCCCCGCATTCTCCTGTACCATCGCCGCCACCCTGCATTCTCCTGTACAATGCCCACAGCCCTGCCTTCTCCTGTACCATGGCCGCAGCCCTGCATTCTCCTGTACCATGCCCGCAGCCCTGCATTCTCCTGTGCCATGTTCTCAGCCCTGCATTCTCCTGTACCATGCCCGCAGCCCTGCATTCTCCTGTACCATGCCCGCAGACCTGCATTCTCCTGTATCATGCCCGCAACCGTGCATTCTCTTGTACCATGCCCACAGTCCTGCATTCTCCTGTACCATGCCCACAGACTGGCATTCTCCTGTACCATGCCCACAGCCCTGCATTCTCCTGTACCATGCCCGCAGCCCTGCATTCTCCTGTACCATGTCCGCAGCCATTGCAAACTTATATTCTGAGGTTTTAATTACATTATTTTAATATAGTCAGTTGTGAACTAAAGTGGGCCGGTCTAAGGCATGAAACTCCAGGGCTGAAAATGAGTCCCACTCCGGCCCTGCAAAGGAGCATGGGGGAGCTCATGAACATAATGAGGATGGTAAGTGAGATTCCTCCACAGCTGCACTACCTGCCATTATGCAGGACTGCAGGTATACTACAAGAGATGCAGTGCTGCGGGCATGGTGCACCTGTACCATGCCCACAGCACCGCATCTCCTGTAGTATGCCTGCAGCCCTGCATTCTCCTGTACCATGTCCGCCACCCTGCATTCTCCTGTACCATGCCCACAGCCCTGCATTCTCCTGTACCATGTCCGCCACCCTGCATTCTCCTGTACCATGCCCGCAGCCCTGCATTCTCCAGTACCATGCTGGCCACCCTGCATTCTCCTGTACCATGCCCGCAGCCCTGCATTCTCCTGTACCATGCCCGCAGCCCTGCATTCTCCTGTACTATGCCCGCCACCTTGCATTCTTCTGTACCATGCCTGTAGCCCTGCATTCTCCTGTACCATGCCCGCAGCCCCGCATTCTCCTGTACCATGCCCACAGCCCTGCATTCCCCCCTTACCATGCTCGCAGCCCTGCATTCTTCTGTACCATGTCCGCAGCCCTGCATCTCCTGTACCATGTCCGCCACTCTGCATTCTCCTGTACAATGCCCACAGCCCTGCATTCTCCTGAACCATGTCTTCAGCCCTGCATTCTCCTGTACCATGCCCGCAGCCCTGCATTCTCCTGTACCATGTCCGCCACCGTGCATTTTCCTGTACCATGCCCGCAGCCCTGCATTCTCCTGTACCATGCCCGCAGCCCTGCATTCTCCTGTACCATGTCCGCCACCCTGCATTCTCCTGTACAATGTCCACAGGCCTGCATTGCCTGCATTCTCCTGTACAATGCCCACAGGCCTGCATTCTCCTGTACCATGCCCGCAGCCCCGCATTCTCCTGTACCATGGCCGCCACCCTGCATTCTCCTGTACAATGCCCACAGCCCTGCCTTCTCCTGTACCATGGCCGCAGCCCTGCATTCTCCTGTACCATGTCTGCCACCCTGCATTCTCCTGTATAATGCCCACAGCCCTGCATTCTCCTGTACCATGCCCGCAGCCCTGCATTCTCCTGTGCCATGTTCTCAGCCCTGCATTCTCCTGTACCATGCCCGCAGCCCTGCATTCTCCTGTACCATGCCTGCAGACCTGCATTCTTCTGTATCATGCCCGCAACTGTGCATTCTCTTGTACCATGCCTGCAGTCCTGCATTCTCCTGTACCATGCCCACAGACTGGCATTCTCCTGTACCATGCCCACAGTCCTGCATTCTCCTGTACCATGCCCGCAGCCCTGCATTCTCCTGTACCATGTCCGCAGCCATTGAAAACTTATATTCTGAGGTTTTAATTACATTATTTTAATATAGTCAGTCGTGAACTAAAGTGGGCCGGTCTAAGGCATGAAACTCCAGGGCTGAAAATGAGTCCCACTCCGGCCCTGCATGGGGGAGCTCATGAACATAATGAGGATGGTATTGACACAGCCCCAAATGATCTACAATGGCTCAAAAGTGATATGGTCCAGAAATATTTAGACAAAATAAAGGTGGATAAAGTCCCTGGACCAGATGGCATCCACCCACGCATCCTAAAAGAATTGATTGAGCTCTGTAATTTCAAAGCCATTGTTTCTAATTTTTAGGGACTGGTTAAGGACTGGAATAGTACAGTTCCCCACACACGGCTAATGTGTAAGCTAAAGTCTACAGGCTTGGAAAGATCAGATCGGAGAGTAGGTCGCAGCATGCAGTGAGCAGTGGTTTCCTGGTCTGGTGTGATATCACACTGCCTCCATTCTTAAGTACAAGCCACATGTAAGTGAGATGCTTGTGACCCAGGGACTGCCTGTAATTGATAGCTCCTAAATGGTAGCATTATGTTTATGTTGGTTTAAAGCCCTGTGGTCCAGGGACCACATGTGGCCTTTTGACATTTTGCATGCAGCCTTCAAGGACCCTGAATATATAATTGTGTGTTTTCTTACTGCCCTTGAAAAACAGTGAATGGGCTTGGGCGTGTTCGAGATCCTACCTGCCCGATTGTGCCAGGAAGCTGACATTTAACATGGCTAATCACAGGCAGTGAGACATTTCCCGATCTGTGCAGCTGCGGAAGTGGAAATGTCTCACTGCCTTTGATTAGCCGTGTGTAGTGTCGGCTTCCTGGTGGGATCACGCAGGTTGGATCCCGAACACGCTTGAGCCCATCTCTAATCTCTATCCATCCTATTACATTGTGTCTCCAGTCTTTAACAACTTCCTGAAGCCTGTCCCCAGTTTCCAACAACTTTTATAGCATGTTCACATGACTCCAACGAGTCCTATAGCAGGTTAGTAGATTCTATAGGAGATCATCTCCTGCTGTATGTCAGCAGCTTTCCCAAGCATTACATTTTTGAATATTATGTGTGGCTCTTTAGGGATGTCAGGGGCTGCACTCGAGAAAGTGAAATCACTGTTTTAAAGGGTTATTTACCTCTAACGACTTTTGCCAAAACATGCCTTTGCATCACAGCGTTCTTGGAATACTAACATGCTGTGCTGGATTTTGTAAAGGATTGCTCACTTTTTCAGATGCTCATTACATTGCTGCCACCCCATTCTGCAGAGAGCTGGATGTACCAAGCGTTAGATGATTGCATTGGATGATGATGAGCAAACACTCAATTTTGTTCCCTATCCACTCCTGTGCAGTGTGCTCTCTCTCTCTCTCTCTCTCTGAGCTCATCATTTTGCAAGATGGAAAAAGAGCAGGCTGCACATGCATTGGTAGGGAGCGAAGCCAAGCTCTCAATTGTCAGTTTCCTGGGGCTGAACCTTCAAAACCTGCTATGTCCTACCATCTACAGAATGCAGTGGGGAGGATAATGTAATGAGCATCTGAAAGAATAAGCTGCACTCTTTTACAAAATGGAGCGCTGCATGATAGCATACTGTGGACGCTGTATTGTAAAGGCATGTTTTTGGTAAATCTTATTAAAGGTGACCTAACCCTTTAATATAATATTATTCCTGGTAGGACTATACGGTTGTGATCTGATTACCTGTTTCTATGATCCTTTTCTTTTTTAATAAAACAAGATGGGCTCCTGTGTCCAGATTCATCTGGCTGATACAGTAAGAGCCATATCTGCAACAACTTTCCAACAGAATGATAGAATCCATGTCAGCTTAGCACTGTGGTCTGTGGCCCTGTTGCAGATTTTCTCAGTAATAAAACCTTACAGGGATTCTTGCCTTCCCCTAATACCAGAAAAAAGTTTTGCCTAGACACAGATTTTAAATTGTGACTCAGCAAGACATTTTGAAAGGCTTTGCATGACTTCACTAATCAAAAAATCAAATTTGTTCATTGTGTGTTGATTACCAAGTCAGTGATAAATGAAATCAGAACATAATGTTTCCTATTCATGAATTACTACACGTTCCAGTTGCAAAGCAGAAAGCAATTCTTGTCGGTCAACTCAGTAACGGTTCAGAAGAGTTTGCCCATAGTTTGTAGGAGTTCACCCACGCATGCATTCTTTTAAATCCAGACTGCTGGCTTTATTTAAAGCATCTGAATATCATTTGATGCCGTGTAACTTTTGTGAGTTTGTTCTTTGCTAATATTTCGGCATAGTCAAGCTTCGGAAATCATGGCTGCATTCCAATCATAGTGGATATTATGCAGTAACTGATATGTGTCAGTCTGCTTTGTGAAACAAAAGAAACCCCTCTGTTGAATTACTGGAATTTAGGCTTTCAGGATTACTCAGAAAAATCACTAACTGATGAGCCCAGGTCAATTGGAAAAGGTTGAGTACAAAAATTACTCAATCTCTTTCCTGAAATGGATGAATGGATTTTTGTCATAAATATTAACCACTTTTATACAGCATATTGTATGTTTATTAGGAACATAGAAACAAAGCAAAAAGTGTATAAATTTTACATGGAACAAGGAATGCTAGAGAAACAACAAACATAAAAGTATCTATTTTTCAAACTCACATTTGTCTCAACAAGTGTAGTTCACTAACACTTTCCTTATGCAGCTCCACGCTCATTAAAAGTAGTACAAAGTGTGAGCCAAGAGCATATAGGTTCTACCTGTTTTAAAGAAAAAAATGACCAATTATAATGATTGCTATTCAAGTTCTTTTATCATTTAGGCTGGGTTCAACTATTGCGAATTGGATGTGGGTCTCCTTGAATCCAATTCACATTTTGGGAGATTGTGACCAGCTCTCTATCTAGCCGGTTCACATATCTCCCGAGCTGCTCCGGTGTGAATTGCACAGGGGTTCTGTGTGTCTTCTGATCAATTTCAGGTCTGAATTCAGCCAAAAATTCAGACTGAAATCGGACCTGAAACGGTGAAAAGGGATGCACCTGACCCCTGCTGTGAGCCGCTTTGTGCGGCAGTGTGGACTCAGCCTTACAGTAGACCCTAGTAAACCCTAACTGGATGCCATGTACTTTGAATTGTGCATTGTGGGTTGATTTACTAAAACTGGAGAGTGCAAAATCTAGTGCAGCTCTGCAAAGAAACCATTCAGTTTTTTTTTGTTAACCACTTAAGCCCCGGAAGATTTTACCCCCTTCCTGACCAGGGGGTATTTTGCGATTCGGCACTGCGTGACTTTAATGGACAATTGCGCGGTCATGCGATGCTGTACCTAAACGAATTTGACGTCCTTTTTTTCCCACAAACAGAGCTTTCTTTTGGTGGTATTTGATCACCTGTGCGATTTTTTGATCACGCGCTATAAACAAAAAAACAGCGTCAATTTTGCAAAAATAACAATATTTTTCACATTTTTTTATATGAAATTCCCCCCAAAAAAAAAGTAAAAATCAAAATTTTTTAAAATTTTCGGCCAATTTGTTTTATGCTACATATGTTTGGTAAAAAAAATTGCAAAAAGCGTATTTTGATTGGTTTGCGCAAAAGTTATCGCGTTTACTAACAAAGGGAAAGATTTTTGTCATTTTTGTTGTTTTTTTTTTAACGCGTAATGGCGGCGATCTGCGATTTTTTTTGCGGTACTGCGACATTGGGGCGGACAGATCGGACCCTTGACTGACATTTGTGACACTTTTGGGGTTACCAGTGACATTTCTACAGTAATCAGTGCTATACATATGCACTGTTACTGTTAAAAAATACACTGGTTGTGAAGGGGTTAACTTTATTTGGGAGGGAGGGGCTGTGTGTGTCCCTAGGGGCGTGCTTTCTACTGTGATTGGCTGTGGCTTGAGCTCTAAGGACACTGATCAACGGATCTACATACTAGATCCGTTTGATCAGTGTCTTTACAGCGAGGAGAATGACAGGTGGCTTGTTTACACAAGCTGCCTGACATTCTCCCTCTCCCCCGCCGATCGCCGAGTGACCGGCGGACATCAGGTCCGCTGGTCACACGCGCGGGGGGGTCCGTGACCAAGCGGGAGCGGGAGCGCTCGCTCCCTAGACCCTCACAAGCTAGTGACGTAGCCCTACGTCACTTTGCCTGTGAGGGGCTGACTGCCGACGTAGATCGGCGTTAGGCAGTCGGCAAGTGGTTAAAGCCTAATTGAACAAAAGGAAGCTAGAAGCTAATTGGCTGCCAGGCACAGCTGTTCCAGATTTTGCACTTTCTAGTTTTGGTAAATCAACCTCTGTATGACATAAGTAAGGCCTCTTTCACATGGATAGGACCGTATTTCGATCCGCTCCGGCACTTTTTTTTTTTTTTTTTATGGACACGGATGATATTTGTGTCATCCGGTCCGTATGTCTGCATATCATCCCATCCATTTGCGGATGATATACGGACATAATGTATGTCTATGGGATTTCGGATGTCAGCGGATGACACCGGTGACATCCGATTTTGCGTCCTTTCCATTTTTTAAACGGAATAAAAATAGGGTTCTGTTCCGTTCCAAAAAACGGAACAGAACTGAAAGGACGCAAATCGAATGTCAGCGGATGGGCATCCGCAATCCCATTGACAAGCATTATGTCCGTATATCATCCGCAAACGGATGGGGTGATACACGTACATATGGAACGCCTGTGTGAAAGAGGCCTAACTGCCATTTTTTTCCCATAACATCCTGCTGTTTTTTTATCCGTTTTTTTTTATCTCAGTACTGCTAATCTCCTGCTATCTCTTTTAGTCACTTTCTGTCTATAAATTTTTATTATGCATATTATTGTTCTGGACCAGCTACCTGATAGTGGCAATAGCGGACCAAGCCTGCTAGTGGGAGAGGGCTACAATGCAGCAGCACAACTGGGAGATAGAAAATATTAACAAGTATTATTATTTTAATGAAAGCTGCAGATTTAAAGAGATTTAAAATGGATTTTGAAATAACATTAAACAGTTTCGGACCACCTGCCGCAAATACATTGCGGTAGGGCAGCCTGACTGTGCAAAATCAAGTACATGTACGGGATTTTGTGCACGGGATTTCGGGGGGGGGGGGGAGGGGCTGCCGCGGGTGCGCCACTCCCATTGTGATTGGACACAGGGGGCGCCAATCAGCGGGTCCGGCAGCCGTGGAATAATAGAACGGTGGTCTGCCTATGTAAACATGGCAGACCGCTGTTCTGTCAGGTAGGAAAAGAGAGGTCTTGTGTTTCAGCTAAGCTGAAACACAGATCTCTCTTTTCCTTGACTACTTTCACTGCCCTCACAGTTAGAAAGCACTCCCTAGGAGCACACTTAACCCCTTGATCACCCCTAGTGTTAACCCCTTCCCTGCCATTTATACAGTAACAGTGCATTTTTTTCAGTAAAAGTGTTACTTAGTGTCAGATTTGTCCGCCGCAATGTCGCGGTCCCGCTAAAATTCATTGATCACCCCCATTACTAGTAAAGCAATAAAAAAAAAAAGGCAGTCCTCCTCAGAATGACACCACTAACACAGGTGAATTTTCTCCACCCACTGACACCGATACAGCAGACTTTTTTCCTTCCAGTGACACCAGGGGCATTTTTTTTCTTTATGGTGACACAACAGATGAGTAATTTTTTTGTCTTTACGTAACAATGCATGGACATTGTTTCCTCACACTGATGTCAGGACATTCCTTCCTTCACCACTGTTACCCCTGTATTTTACCATGAGACACCATGTGCCATATCCTTTGGCACTATTTTGGTGCATGCCACAACTATTACATATGTTTTTACGTTATTAGCCCTACCCCATGCTTTACCCCTGTCCCATAAGACCATAAAAGTTCCCAGGTATGGTTACGAGAAGAAATATATAACAGGTCAGCAACTTGACCCATAAATGTGGACAATTATTGAATTTCAGATACAAGACTATAGAGTTGGGTAAACATTTTGAGCCGAGAAAAAGTTCAGCGAACACCCAAAGTCTGCTCTGTGGGGTGTTTGGTGCAAGTGCAAGGCTTTGCCTATTAGAACACAGAGCACTGTCAAAGTCCTGACTGAAAAAGTAATGATGACTTTGTCCCATTATGGCTCAGTGCTCATAGTCCCACCCCACACTATAAAATATTCCTTCCTACAGGAAACATTTGCAGTGTGTTTTTGGAGTGGAGATAGAGGAGGGTTCAGTTTGCTACTAGCGAGTTAGTGTGTGTACTTATTGTGACTCTTATTGTGACTCTGAGTGTTGAGTGTTAGTGTAGTGTTAGTATAGTGTGCCAGTATAGTGTAGTGTGAGTGTAGTGTGAGTATAGTGTGTCAGTAGAGTGTCAGTGTAGTGTGTTAGTGTAGTGCAGTGTTTAACACAGCGTTACATAACATTTAGTGCTGTATACCCCCTTTTTTTTGTTCTTGGATGTTTTTTGCCTTTTTTTAGTCCCCTGCCTGCCCAATTTGTTTAAAATTGTCAGACGCAGTTTTTCTGACTGCGACAGTGGTGTTCCCCTTTTTATTCATATATTTTTTATAGTTTATATAGATTTCTGTCAGCGCCAGTCCTCAATTTAAAGTGCACCAAATACCACTTTTCATTCAATAAAGTGCATCCAATTACACGTTTCCTAATTTCTATTAAATCTGAATAATAAACCCCCTCCCCATTATGTTTGGGAGGCCGACAATGCTACTATGAGAGGGGGCACTGGTAACACTGATTCTCCCCTCTATACCTCCCATATATTCCCCAAGACTAGGTCAGTAAAGTTTTCTTCTAGCAGAGGTCCGAATATCATGTCGGTACCCATGGCTTCTTTTCACATGTGCCAAACTGCATGTTTCTGCAGCACCATGTGGCTTGGTTCAGCGCAATTATGGAAAAAAAAAGGTCAAGGACTTCTTTCTCTCTGTTTCTTGCAGGTAGTGCAGCCCATTAAAAGGAGCTGACCTACCAACGATGTGTGCGCCACATGCAGAGATCTGAAACCATTCTTATATCAGCGTTCTTAGTCTCCACTGCACCTCACGGTCCCCTCCCCCTTCACATCAAGATTCCCCTCTTGATGAGTGTCCTCAGAACCCCCTTTACATCACCCCCCTCCACACCGTTCACAGTAATGTTCTCACACTTCCTTGACATCAACCCCCTGACAGCAGTGTCCTGTCACTGTGCCCCCAATTACATCACCCCCCCCCCCCCACATTACTGTCCTCAGTCCCCCAATCCCCCCCCCCAAAAAAAAAACAGGCCTTAGCCACCGCATGCCTGTCCTCAGCCCCCTTCACATCACTGTACTTATTGCGCCCACATTACATTTCTCAGTCCCCCCCCACATTACAATCCATAGCCCACCTCTAATTTAATGTCCTCAGCCCCCCCACCCCCACAGACACACACACACAAATACACACATTACAGTCCTAGGTCCTCCCCCAATTTAATGTTCTCAGCCCCCCCCCCCCAAATCACAGTCCTCAGGGCCCCCCCTAATCACAATTCGTAGGGCCTCCCATATCACAGTCCTCAGCCCCCACTTTAATGTCCTTAGCCCCCCACTTTATGATGTCCTCAGCCCACCACATCACAGCTTCAGCCCCCCCCCACATCACAGTCCTCAGCCTCCCCACTTTAATGTCCTCAGTCCCCCCCCCAATTTAATGTCCTCAGCCTCCCCACAGTGCCGTCCTCAGCCACCTACTTTAATTTCATAACCCTCCCCGACATTACAGTAGCCAGTCCACCCACTTTATTGACCTCATTTTAATGTCTTAACCCCCCACATTACATTCCTCAGTCCCCCACTTTAATGTCCCCGCCCCCCCCTCCCCACACATCACAGCGCCCTGCCCCCCACTTTGAGGTCCTAACCACCACTACATTACAATCCTTAATCCCCCCCTGCTTTAATGTCCTCAGCCCCCCCTCCCCCCCCCCACACACACACATCACAGACCTCAGCCCCCCCCACTTTAAAGTCCTCAGTGCACCCCATCACAGTCCTCACCTCCCCCACATCAATATCATCAGTTCACCCATATTACAGTCCCCAGGCTCCTCCAACTTTGATGTCATCAGCCCTCCCATATCACTGTCCTCAGCACACACATTCCTCATTTTCAGCTTTTCACACTAGTATACTCACTCCCTGTAACTTCACCCCCTCCCTCACTCTCTTACCTTGCTTACACAGATCGAAGATTTGAGGGAGGCACAGGCACAGCATGGCTGGATGGAGGGTGTTGTTGCAAGATCGTGATTGGTTGTTAGGACCGCCCTTCATCCTAGCAGCCAATCACCTGCTTGTTAACCTCGGGCAGCTCCGGCCTCCATCCAGAACTGTCCTGCCTCCTGCTGACGGCTCTGAGGGTTACAGACCGACATCAGGGAGAAGAAAAGCCTGCTAAATAGTGGTACTGCGGTAGTCAGAATCTAAAAAAAATTGTTAATCTTGGTCTGTGTGTACTAAAATGTATACAAAAAATAGGCAGACAAAAGTAGCCGCCCTAAGGACCATGTATGTAAAATCAAAATTATCAAAAATGTTATCAAAATTGAAAAGTGATACTCCAAAAAACCATCAAAGGTTATAAATTATTAAAAAAAATAAAATAATAAAATATAAAGTAGATACAAAAAATACACAACAAAGGTGCACTGTGTATGTGAAAACACACATATAATATTCAAGTCCCAATAGTCCATAAACAACGATAAAATGCAAATGAGAAAGTGCAATAATGGTCCACAGACTTGTGTCCTCCACAACACCACGTGAAAAGTGGGAATGGTGATGGTACCCTTACCAGCTACAAAGATAGCATACACTTTATAACTTGCAAGGGCTGGTGTAGTGCAGCAAGAAATCTTCCCACAACCGAATCTTTCAGCTTGTAAAATAGTGAGGATGAAACTCTTACACGGCGTTCCCTCACGTGCAGGCCATCTGGGGTTCACATATAGGGATGACTGCTTCCGGCTATCATAGCCGTATGTCAGTCCTTCATTTGTCTGAACAGCCGTATGACGCTGGGAGCCACTCCTGCATCCGTCTTCACCCAGGTATACCTTGTCCTTTCTTTAGTATCATGCTATCTTCATAATTCCTTCGCCCCTCTTTGGGGCCACTTGGCCAGTCACTTTCTATTTTTAACATGCTTGCACATCTATCTATATTTCATACCTAGGTTTATTACTTCACTGATTCCTCCTTGGCACCCATCGGTCTGGTTCACTTGTCCCATTCCTTACCTGGTGACACACTCTCACTGTCACACTATCACTCGCTTATCTTTCTTACTCCATTCCATCTTGCAGTTTTGCAATTCTTTTTACCTTACACTCTTCAACCTCTTTTTTTATCACTGTGGCTCATGCACTTCCTACCTTTTTATATGATCATTTTGTTATTTTTATTTTTCCATTCACTCTATGGGTAATCCTCTCAGGTGCTTGGTTCTTTGATATGGGAATTTCACTATATCTCACCATTACTAGATATAAATTTACAGTTTTACATTGACTGCGACTCTACTATTACAATACATTATTATAATACTTTATTATCTTTTCAAGTATCCAATTTTGGATGATTGGTTGAGCTATTTGTGACCCCCACTTGAGGATTTATACAATCTATATTCAAACATATCTACTTTACGTATGCAGGCTTTGCCCCCTCAGTTCCCGTGTCAGACACACCCTCTGATGGCGCGTTACCCTATACATCCTGCAACTCTGATTGTAATCCATCTGTGAGTTTAATTTATAAATGGTTGGATTTATAGAGCTATTTATTAGCTATATACCAATTTACCTCACATATACATGTTTTATTACATTCTCTCCAGATACATGAATTGCACCTGCTCCTGATGAAGTGTTTATTCACGAAACGCGTTGAGCTTTTTGGGAAGCAATTCCTTCTACCATCTTGTATTTACCATGTACTCGATTGTATTGTTCTACATATATATGTATCATGTATATTCATGTTTTTACCTATATGAATGCATGTATATTATCATCCACTTATCAGTGCTGATGTTTTTATTTTCATTTTCCTACTAATGCATAATCCATACCCTTTTATTTGTTATCCTCTATGTACAATGCTGTCATCACTTTTCCCTTGTCTCATTAAAATGCGATTTATATCGATCTGATTTTCTTTTATTTCATTTTTTGGATGTGATCACATTCATGTTAGTTACTAAGGGCCACACACTTCATACAAAGTCCCAAACTTTTTACTATTTTATGTATACATATAGGGATGGAGGCTCATGTCTATGTGAGCCTCATTTAAAGTCCCAAAACTCTTTTGTTTCTACAATTTACCCCGGGATGGAGGTGTGTGGCCTGAGTCACCATTTTTCAGATGACTCATGTGCTAATTTTGACACATCCAAATAAAAGGTGGAGCCCTACACAATTGGCCCACCATTCTTCTCTTTTACCTTAGGACATTTTTTGATACATTTGGCTGACCATCCTTTTTATCTTATGTCAATTTTGATACATCATTTGGGAAGTATTCAAGACAGGATGGGGTTAATGGCCACGCTAGGGTTTTGTCTGTCTTCAGGAGCTGCGATGAGCTCCGTCCGCTTCCCCCTCCCTCCGCTCTCCTCCCCGCCCTTATGTCACTTCTCGCAGTCCGCGCTGCAGAGCGCCGCGATCATCTGTTATCATCTACTCGCCCATCTTATCGTCTGTCTATGTCCTTTATAACTTAGGATATCTGAAAGATGAATACCATCTCCCCGATACAAACCCGGAACTCCTCCCTCAAGCTCTCTGTGTCTAAATGAGAAGCCAAATCCAAGATTTAAAAACTTCTCCAACCTCCTATTCAACCTTTTCCTAATTTAGGGGCCACCGCCTAACCATATTAGCCTTGGGATAATTTCGGAGAAAATTATTACTGATTTTGGTGACACTTCTTATGATTGAATCACCCAGCAACAGCTGCTTCCTTTGAGACTTCACTTTATGTATTGTGCGCAGTACTGGAGGCCATATCTCCAGAAGGATATAGATACTCTAGAGAGAGTTCAGAGAAGAGCTACTAAACTAGTACATGGATTGCAGGAAAAAACTTACCAGGAAAGGTTAAAGGACCTTAACATGTATAGCTTGGAAGAAAGAAGAGACAGAGGGGATATGATAGAAACTTTTAAATACATAAAGGGAATCAACTCGGTAAAGGAGGAGAGCATATTTAAAAGAAGAAAAACTACCACAAGAGGACACAGTTTTAAATTAGAGGGGCAAAGGTTTAAAAGTAATATGAGGAAGTATTACTTTACTGAGAGAGTAGTGGATGCATGGAATAACCTTCCTGCAGAAGTGGTAGCTGCAAATACAGTGAAGGAGTTTCAGCATGCATGGGATAGGCATAAGGCTATCCTTCATATAAGATAGGGCCAGGGACTATTCATAGGATTCAGATATATTGGGCAGACTAGATGGGCCAAATGGTTCTTATCTGCCGACACATTCTATGTTTCTATGTTTCTATGACAAAATTTTGAATTCCCTAATAAAGTCCCTCATCTTAAAGAACAAATCCAAAGTTTTTTGCTTACCGATATCGTTCCCCCTTAAGTGTATTAGCAAAATGTCTGGTAGTGGCCAACCATAACATAACGTAAATTATTTATTTCATACATCAAATCATCCCATCTCATCCCTCGCTTACTGTACCATACTATTTTAAACAAACTTGGATCCAAATCGATATTAACTCCATAGTTTCTTCTTTCAGCTCTCCTCTGTGCCCAGTATACAAAGGAGTGCCTGATTATCCAAACTATTAATTTCTTACCTACGGATTAAATGATAACAAGTTAGAATCTGACATAAGATACATAGGCATTAGACTTCCATCTACCTATTCTCTTAATAACCTCTTTCTTCAAACCCATACTTCAAGATACGGTTGCCGCACCAATCCGGAATTAATGACATGACATATTGACTCTCTCAATGCCCAGGTGGGCTAAACACTTATCGAAAACTCTCTTGGAATTGAAATTTTGTCAATGGGGCACCGTTTGCGTTAACTGGCCTTACCTGTATATAATGTTTTAGCATATTTTTTCGTTTGGACATTTTCCTAAGGAAAACCAAAATCCTTTACCTATTTGATCGGTTTTGGATTTCCTTAAACACACTCTTACTAGATTATCTTTTAAAACAATATCGGATCTCTGTAGACCTCCCATCGTTTTTTTGCTGGTAGGTACCAGTTCTGATATGCGTAAAACTGCGAAAAAACATAAGGAAAAGGCTGCACTAAAAAGGATTGCCTCGTAGGTTGAAAAGCAAACCTTCTGAGTGCAAAGGAGAATATCCTGTAATATTTTGTTTGTGACAGAAGACCTACCATCTGGCACAAATTTTGCCTTCTTGTAGCCTTTTATGACCTGTTGAAACGAAAAGAAACTCATTAAAGATGGCAAGTTTTTCAATTTAAGAAAGAAGGATACTCCAAACAAAATTTTGTTGAAGTGTGACCAGGAATACCCTTTTGTTAATAAATAATTCACAAAACCTAAAACTAAATCCTCCGATAGCCCCAACAACAAAATGTTGTTATTTCTTAGATAAGACAGCCAAAGTGTCCACGATGCTGTATAACTTTTCCACGTCGCTGGCACCAAGGAATTACAAATATTCTGAGAAATTAGACTATCTCCCATAAGTGCTCGGGGCATACCATACCCGTCCTTTCCGCCTCTGGAAGTAGCACGAAAAACTTCTGCATCTGAAACCATGGGAGGGCATCAGCAATTACATTCAACTCACCTGGAACATATCTTGCCTTAATCCAGATATTAAATAACAGACATTTCGCAACCAGGTATCTCAGCATATTAATGACTGGCGGTGACTTAGATGTCAGACAATTTATGGCGAACATAACCCCTTTGTTATCTCTGTTGAATAATAAGCGCTGATTTCTAAAACTCTGGCCCCAAATTTCCAGAGCTACCACTATGGGAAAGATTTCTAACAAGACAATATTTTTTAATAACTTTTTTGTATGCCAGGATCTTGGCCAATGACCAGCACACCATTTTGTTCTCCATACTGCACCAAAACGACAGAGCCAGCTGCGTCTGTATGTAGGCAAAAATCCGAGCTGGGCACAAATTCCTGCTGCATTACTGCCATACTGTTCAAAGAACCCAGAAAATTTAGCTAAACCAGCATATCAGATTTAATATCCTGCGTCAGCCTAAAATGAGAATAAGGGTTTTCTAAACCTGCTATAGACAGGTACATTTTTCTTGCATAAATCCTACCCACTGGCAGAACCCTAGTAGTGAACGCTAAGTAGCCCAATAACTTTTGCATTTCTTTTAGAGTTAACTTTTTCCTTCTTATAAACATCAATAATAGATCAGATATCCTGGTTATTTTTTCTACAGGAAACCAGAATTCCATTTTATTAGTGTCTATGAAAATTCCCAGAAATTCCAAGCCGGGAGCTGGAAAAACAGTGGTAAAGGGATACGGAAAAATTCACATAGACCCATAAAGGATTGCAGAACTTCCAAGCACAAAATGTCCTTAGATGGACCCAAAAATACAAAATCGTCCAAATAGTGGATGATAAATGGGGACCCCGTGACCTGCTTCAGAACCCATTCTATGAAGCTCGAAAATGCTTCAAAATAATGGCAGGACAAAGAGCAGCCCATCGGAAGGCACTTGTCGAAGAAAAATACATTTTGAAATTCAAAGCCCAACGAATCGAAACTATTTGGATGAATAGGAAGAAGTCTAAAGGCTGATTTAATATCCGCTTTGGCAAGCAGGGCTCTGGGGTCCTGCTTCCTTAAAATGGCTATTGCTTCCTCAAATGATGCATATTGAACCGAATATTGCTCAATATTTATTTGGTCATTGAAGGAGCCTCCTACGGGAAAGAATAGTTGGTGAATCAACCTAAAACTATTTGGTTCTTTTTTGGGAACTATACCGAGAGGGGATAATCTAAAGTTCTTAAAAGGAGGTTCCAAAAAAGGACCTGCAACCCTCCCTTCACGAATTTCTTTGAAAATTTTTCCCAAACTATGTTAGACATTTTATCGACTGACTTTAAGTTGTTGATTCTCACACATCCTGTACCATTAAATTGTGGCAGCGTGAAGCCTTTATTAAAACCCTCAATTAGCATGATGGCCTTCTGGCGCTCTGGGTAGATGCACAGCCATGGGCGCATGTTTTGTAACCTCACTGGGATTTTGGCTTTTAAGAAATATCTCCTTAATAATAGGATTTTTATTAGCCGCCATTTTTTTTAAATATATACATTTTGCTATACCATGAGGGCCCCCACAAAAAGCACATTTGTGTTTGTAACGACAATTACTTGCCCACTTACATATTGCATCGTTGAAAGCAAAGCAAACACCTTTTCTATAATTTGGTGTTGGCATCATATTGAAATTTCTCGGCAGTCTAGCCAATGGGGGCCTCTGAGACAGCATCAAATTTAACCACATCCTACATCCATACTGCCCCAAGAAAGACCTTTGCGAACTGCCAGCTTTTGCAGGAAAGACTCATCATAGGAGAACCAGCCAAAACCACCAAAATTCTTGTATGTTTCTAAGATAATCTCAATATGATGGAACAAACCTGAACTTTTTTCAGGATATTTTTTACAAAGCCAAAGCACGCTTGCATATATGCAGAAGGCCTGTAGCCAGTTATTAAATGACCTAGGAACAGGCCTTTTCCTATCATCTTCGCTTTTTTCCTTTTTTCCTTATCATTTCTAAGGAATTCTTTACTGGACGGTAATAAAGACAATAAATCCAACCATTCACCTTTCCATATTTTTTCTTTTGTGACACCTGATAAGTGGAAACCCAGAGGAGAAGGGAGACATGGCATGTCTTTTACACAGGACTCAACTACACCGCTCACATCCATATCCCTGTTCTTAATAGAGCTCTGCTCCTTATATAACACATCTGAGCTGTCATCTTTTACCTCATTATCCTGAGCCATCCGTACCGCCGAGATGTCCGGGTTCCCCTTAATATTCTGCATGTGTGTTAGACTCTCCAGCGTGGAAGAAATTCTGGATAAAGATACAACTAAATTATTCAAAACATTAGTTGAACACTCACTGACTAAATTAGTTTCCTCAGGTACACTCATGTGCCCTTCTCTCATTAGCTGCTCCTCTCTTATTCTTAAGCTATCTTCCTGCATCTCCTCATATCGGCAGCAGTCAAAGCTGTCACCGCTTCTGACTGCTCCGCTTCTGAGGGCTCTGCTCACTCGCTGGGAATCTCATGTTCATACTTGCATCTTTTCTTTGCACCCCGCCTCTTGGCGTGCTCCTCCTGCCTACGCTGCTTCCTGACGTCACTCCTCTCCTCTCCAGCCCTGCCGGCGCCGGGCTGAAGCGCCGAGCAGCTTTTCTTCTTCTACCAGCTTGACCACGACACTCTTAGGCTCCACCTACCGGCGTCTGACGTGGCGAGATTGACAGGCCGGCTCCCTTCCTCCTCCTCGTCACCGCCGCAACTTCTTTCACACTCAGTGACCGCGCTCTCCTTGCCACAGCAACCGCATTAGAGGCTTCTACTTCAGACCCCGCTGACATACCAGACGGTAAAGCCAAGCATTTGCGGATCCATTCTTCGCCTCCCTCAGCTTCTGCCTTCTCTATTAATTGGCTCAATAATGTCTTCATGCTGATAAGGGGGTAAAAAATTTATAACAAATTATAGTAGCCCCCTGCTGTCGCTCCGCTGCTGAAAGCCTCCTGAGGTAACTGACTGTCCCGTGCCTGCGGAGCCCCCTTTTTATAGGGTCTTACCCCCTTTCCAAAATATTCTTAGAATTTAACCAATCAGATTAAGGAGTACCACACTGCTGGCCCATTTCAAGACTCCTCCCACTCCACTGAGAAAGGGGAGAAACTTGAAACTGCCTAAAGCTGCCGCCTTCCCATGAGGAAAAAAGGGGAAAGGGGGGTCTTCAAACCCCTTCCCCTTTTTTTCCCATTTATTCATTTATTTTTATTTATAACCTTTGATGGTTTTTTGGAGTATCACTTTTCAATTTTGATCACATTTTTGATGATTTTGATTATATATACTATCAAGTGCACTCATACACCTTTTTCAATACACTCACTCCACTCAGGTTGGAGTTTCAGTTGCTGCTGATAGGACACTCACTAGTTTGCGCACCTTAATTTTTTCTAATCACCATGTATGTAAGCCACTGGGGAATGGTTACAAAAAAAAAGGAATTCAAAGTAGAACTATGAATAATATCCCAAACACTCCGCACTACCTTCATCTACATGGGAAGCTGTTACAGAATCCCTGAGAGAATGCGGGCCGCGTCGACACTGGCAGAGTGCATATAGAGGGCCTTATCAACACCTGGACAGAGTGAAGAGTACTCAGCTACCAGGTTTGGCAAACACACGCTACATGTGGTATCTGGATTGGCTCTGTACCTTGATTGTGTGGTCTGCTATCTGGAGCGTAGAGGTTGCGATCAGCATGGATTGAGTCACTATTGTATGCCTTGTGAAGTATCTGCTTCTTGCCTATTTTCCTCTAGGCTAAAAGTGCTGTGTTTGCTGCTCTAGACCTTCCACTGTAACTCGCTGCTTACTTGCCCTTTGCTGCTATCCATTTGTCCCCTGTCTACTATCTCCCGCTAACCTGCTTTATGTCTGCTTGACGACAGTGTGACACCTGTCAATTCATGCTATGGATATATTGCGGTTAGCTGTAAGTGGACCCTAGTCTGGCATAATTGTTTGCAGATTACTGTTGACATTTCAAATTAGAGAATATCCCATATTGTAATAGGGTCATTTTGTTTTTTGCTACCACTGCACATGGACAGTTTTAACAGCGAACCCATGTCTGTCTTTTTGTATATGTTTTGCGGTCTGGCCATAGAGCCCCATTTTATACAAAAGTGAGTGTTATAGTTTCTCTTTCAGTTTGGTTTTATATGTGTACTAAAATTTGGCTTCTTCACATAAAGCTTGCTTGTGGGGCAAAACGTTGTTATTTCCATTCAAAGTCTGCCAAAGAGACACCAGATTTTATCCAAAAATGACACCTTAAGCCGTTGTTTACTAAATAAAGAAAGCTTGCAGGGAAAATCACTTATGTAATTTTTTTTTCTTTATAAATGTCAGTTTTGCTAAAGCAGGT
Source organism: Pelophylax lessonae (assembly GCF_965119305.1). Taxonomy (NCBI): domain Eukaryota; kingdom Metazoa; phylum Chordata; class Amphibia; order Anura; family Ranidae; genus Pelophylax; species Pelophylax lessonae. The sequence continues at coordinate 409,750,807 of NC_138771.1, read as the reverse complement.
TCTATACACAGTACAGATGCTCCACTTTATAGGCAGACTAAAGGGACCCTCCAGGAACTATATTTAAAAGAATTTTTCATTTTTATTGTTTCATGTTAAGCATCATTAAAATCACTACTCCTTTAACCAATTTAGCCCTGGAAGATTTGGCTGCTCAAAGACCAGGCCCTATTTTGCGATTCGGCACTGCGTGACTTTAATGGACAATTGCACATTACACATTGCGACGCTGTACCCAAACAACAATGACGTCCTTTTTTTTCCCACAAACAGAGCTTTCTTTTGGTGGTAACCTGTGCGATTTTTATTTTTTGCGTTATAAACAAAAAAAGAGCGACAATTTTGAAAAAATAACAATATTTTTCACAATTTTTTTAAATGAAATTCTCAAAAAAAATGTAAAAATCAAACTTTTTTAACATTTTAGGCCAATTTGTTTTCTGCTGCATATTTTTAGTAAAAAAAAAATCGCAATAAGCGTATTTTTGATTGGTTTGCACAAAAGTTTTTTTTTTTTACTAGTAATGGCCGCGATCTGCGATTTTTTTGCAGGACTGAGACATTGCGGCGGGCAGATCGGACCCCTGACTGACATTTTTGACACTTTTGGGAGTACCAGTGACATTACTACAGTAATCAGTGCTATAAATATGCACTGTTACTGTAAAAATGACACTGGCAGAGAAGGGGTTAACTAAGTGTGACCCTAGGGGTGTGATTCTAACTGTCAGGGGGCGTGGCTTGTTAGATCATCACAGAGACATGCGATCCTATATAGCAGGATCGCATAGCCTCTGTAATGATCTAAGGGAGAATGACAGACGGCTGTGTTTACATCAGCCGTCTGTCTTTCTCCCTCTGCAGCGGGAGATCATGAATGACCAGCTCCCCAGGGAATGAGCAGGGGAGGGAGCGCGCCGCCGGCGTTGCACGCTCGCCCCCCACAGGCAGCTGAGCGAGTGACGTACCCCTACGTCACTTTGCCCAGCAGAGGCTGCCTGCCGCAGTATATCTGCGGTGGGCGGTCGTTATGTGGTTAAAAACTATCCTTTTTAAACGTTTTCTTTTGCATCGGTACGTGTCATCCAGGGCAGTACCTGAGCCCCCATACCCTTTGTATGGCCAATAACTTGCATATAAGCCTTCGAAGTGGGGACTTTTGATTTTTCAAGTACGGGTCCCATAGACTTCAATGGGGTTTGCTGTTTGGATCTGAACTTTTGTGATGTTAGAAAGTTCTGGCACAAACCAAACTGGGGGGTGTTCTGTCCATCTCTTCAATACTGTATCCTGTAAAGTATTAAGTGTGACTTTGCCATTTCCAGCCTCCTTTCAATCAGGGGCCATTGTTGCATATTAGTAATGAGGCGAAAACCCCCGGTTCGGTTTGCAGCAGAACACCGCGAACAGAGGATAAGTTTGTTCGAACAAACGAACCCCATTGAAGTTTATGGGACTCGAACCTCAAAAATCAAATGGCCTCATTTTGAAGGCTTAAATGCAAGTTATTACCCCAAAAAAGTGTAAGGGGGTCCAGGTCCTGACCTGGGGAACATGTAGCAATAAAAAAAAAGTTTTTAAAAACTATCGTTTTTAAAGTAGCAGTGATTTACTGATTTTAATGAGGCTTAAAGTGAAACTATAAAAATGAAAAATTCCTTCAAATATCGTGCCTGGGGGGTCCCCTGAATGTGCCTGTAAAGTAGTGCATCTCTACGATGTATGGTATGTAGCCTGCTGCATCAATACTGACATTTCTAAAGCAAAAATTGTCATATACAAATATACATACAAATTTAAAATCGCATGTACTTGTCATACAGGTGCAGAAAAATTGGGCCTTGGTTGTTGGTGTTACCTGAACACCGTTACCCCTCGCAGTTACTCTTGCTGGGTACAGGAACGGGCCCTGCTGCTAAAAAATCAATACAAATTTGAAATCGCGTGTACTTGTCATACAGGTTCCAAAAATTAGGCCTTTGGTGTTGTTGGTGCCTGAACACCATAACCAACCCCTCACAGTTACTCTTGCTGGATGCAGGAATGAGACCTGCTGGTAAGAATTCCATACACATTTGAAATCGCATGTACTTGTCACTTGTCATAGAGGTGCAGAAAAATTGTGCCTTGGGTGTTGGTGGAGCCTGAACACCGCAACTCCTCGCAGTTACTATTGCTGGGCACAGGAACGGGCCCTGCTGGTAAAAATTCTATACTAATTTGAAATTGGCAAAGATCAAGTGTTGTATGTGTTCTTATCAGTGATCTAGTGGGGGCGCTGTGCTGTCATCTGACCTGGCCAGGGTTGGGTGGCGGCTATGCTAATTGGCTGGAGTGATGGGGACCTGGAAGGTTAGTATCGACAGGAACTGAAACAGAAATTGGGCCTTGGTTGTTGGTGGTGCCTGAACACTGCAACCCCTCGCAGTTACTCTTGCTGGGTGCAGGAATTGGACCTGCTGGTAAGAATTCCATACAAATTTGAAATTGCATGTGCTATACTGTACATGTGCCAAAAATTGGGCCTTTGCTGTTGGTAGTGCCTGAACACCATAACCAAGGCCTTGCAGATACTCTTGCTGGGTGCAGGAATGGGACCTGCTGGTAAGAATTCCATACAAATTAGAAATTGCATGTGCTATACAAGTGTCATAAATTGGGCCTTTGCTGTTTGGTGGTGCCTGAACACCGTAACCAAGGCCTCACAGTTACTCTTGCTGGGAGCAGGAACGGGACCTGCTGGTAAGCATTCCATACAAATTTTAAAATGCATGTGCTACACAGGTGCCAAAAATTCGGCCTTTGCCGTAGGTGGGGCTTGAACACCATAACCAAGGCCTCGCAGTTTCTCTTGCTGGGTGCAGGAACGGGACCTGCTGATAAGAATTCCATACAAATTTGAAATTTCATGTACTACACAGGTGCCAAAAATTGGGCCTTTGGTGTTGGTGGTGCCTGAACACCGTAAACCCCCACAGTTAGCAGAGCACAGGGACAGGGACAGGGCCTGCTGTTACAAATGACATACAACATTTAAATTGTATGCACCTGTCATACGAGTGCAGAAAAATTAGGCCTTATGGGTTGGTAGTGACCTAAACAAAAAACATTGTTGGAAGCTAGCAGAATCAAGGTAGAGGAATAGGATAGGCAGCATATGCAGTCTTCAAGGGATGGCAGACCCCTAGAAAATGCAATCAGTTACATCATCATCAGGGGCCTGATAGCTCTTGTTGATCCAGAAATGGTTTATTTTGATGAAAGTCAGCTGGTCAGCAGAGTCTGTGGACAGACGCACTCTTTTGCCCTTCATAAAAACCTCCAGCAGCACTGAGCGTCCGTTCGGAAAGCACGCATGAAGCAGGACAGGCCAGTAGCTCCATTGCATATTGAGCAAGTTCTATCTAGTGGTCCATCCACAAGACCCAGTAAGCCGGTGGATGCGCAGCTGGAAAAGTCTCCAAGTATGCTCTTGTGCCTTGATAATAATGCACCATATGATGGAGACGCTGCCGATGGTTGATTAAACCTAACAGCCCTGGGTGCTGAGAACAAAAGAACTGTTTAAAGGCATTGGTCAGCCGGCCACCTTCTCCACCGCTCCTCCTTTGGCTGAACGATGCCTCAGAAACATGTCTGGAGAATGGTGACCTCCCAGTGCCCGGAAAGGTGGTACACAAATTTGTTCAAGGCCTCTTCAAGATGTTTCATCCTCTGCTCCCTCTGTGAAGGCAGTATGAGCTCTGCAACGTTACCATTGATAGCACAAATTCTTGGGTCCTTTCACAGGCTTTGCAGAATCAGGGAGCCCATGCAACATAAGTTGAAAGAGGCATGAGCTTCTGGGTCCTCTGGGTCACTAATGGCGCTTTTCCACTGCATGGAACCGTACCGGTTCGGCACGCTTTTGTGCTTTTCCACTGCGGTACTGCATGGTATAGGGTCGGAACGGTTCAGTACGGTACGGTATAGGTTTGCTTTTCCACTGCATGGAACCGAACGGTACGGTACGGCTCTGAAAAAACAGTACCTACTCGATTGTGGTTCCAACAGGTACCAAACTGGTACCATATCCCACAATCCTTTGCATGCAGTCACTACTAGCCACTGATTGGTCAGAGAATCACACCCACCCCGTTGTTATCCCTCCCACTTAACTTTAGTACTACTTTAGTGGAAAAGCAAACCTATACCGTACCGTACCGAACTGTTCCGACACTATACCATGCGGTACCGCAGTGGAAAAGCAAACCGGGCCAAGCAGGGCCGAGTAGAGCCGAGCCAGTACTAGCCGGTACTTGCAGTGGAAAAGTGCCATAAGGATGACATTGTCAGCAGGAGCAACCTCTCCCCAACCATGTACAACTGCTGGGCTTTCTGGGGAAACAAAACCATCCCTTGAAGACTTCTGTATCCTATCCTGTTCCTCTACATTAATGCTGCCAAAATCCTCCTCCTCCTCCTCCTTCTCCTCTTCCTCCTTTGTGTTTTGTGGCCCTGCAGGAATGATATCTGCATAAAGTGGGCCTTGTGAGGAAAGGAAGTCCTCTTCTTCCTGCCGCTGTTCTGCCTCAAGTGCCCTGTCCATGATTCCACGCAGCGTATGCTCCAGCAGGTAGACTAGTGGGATAGTGTCACTGATGCATGCATCATCCTGGCTCACCATCCTGTGGCCTCCTCAAATAGTGACAGGATGATGCATGAATCCTTAATCAAAAGCCACTGGGGTGGTGAAAAAAACCAAGCTCCCCTGACCCTGTCCTTGTGCCATACTCACACAGGTACTCATTGATGGCCCTCTGCTGCATGTGCAGCTGCTGCAGCATTGCCAACGTTGAGTTTCACCTGGTGGGCATGTCACAAATGGGACGATTGGTGGGCAGGTTGAATTCCCGTTGAATGTCAGATAAGCAAGCACTGGCATTGAGGGAATGGCGGAAATGGCCACAGACTTTCCTGACCTGCCTCAGGAGATCTTGGAAGCCCGGGTATCTGCTCAAGAAATGCAGCGCCACCAGATTCATAACATGTGCCAAGCATGAAACATGTGTCAAGTGTCCCTGTCGGAGGGCGGAGAGAAGGTTGGTGCCATTATCGCATACAACCATTCCTGGCTCAAGCTGTCGTGGCGTCAAACATCTCTGAGCCTGCCCCTGCAGAGCTGACAGAATCTCTGCACCGGTGTGACTCCTATCTCCTAGACAGATCAACTGAAGCACAGCATGGCATCTTTTAGCCTGACTGCTTGCATAGTCCCTTGAACGCTTAGGGAGCACTGTTGCTGCAGAGGAGAATTGAGCAGAAGAGGACATGGAGGAGGAGGAGGTGGTGGAGTAGCCAGATGTGGCAGAACCAGCACCAGCTTTTTGGAGGCGTGGTGGCAAAACAAGCTGCAACACCGAACCCTGTCCTGCATCCTCCCCAGCTGCCAGCAGAGTTACCCAGTGTGCTGTGAAAGAAATGTAGCGTCCCTGTCCATGCCTGCTGGACCAAGAGTCAGCAGTAATGTGCACCTTCCTGCTGACCGCTTTGTCCAATGAGGCCAAAACACTTCCTTCCACATGACGGTAGAAAGCCGGAATGGCCTTACGTGAAAAGAAATGCCTTTTTGGGACCTGCCACTGTGGTGCAGCGCATTCCACAAATTTGTGAAAGAGAGCCGAGTCTACCAAATGAAAAGGCAGCAACTGTAATGCTAGCAATTTTGTCAAGCTAGCATTAAGATGCTGAGCATGTGGAAGCTGGGACAGTATTCTTTCTACGGTTCAAATACTGGGGTAGTGAAATTTGCCTGGTGCTCAAATCAAGCGGTGGTGTACTGCTAGCAGATTGGGTGCAAGTCTCTGTGCCACTCATTGCTATACCATCATCCCTCTCAATACTGGTATTTGAGAAGGCATGAGGTATAGTAGGGTTAGAGATCGCAGATGAGGAGCAAGGGGATGTATGCTTGTTTTGATCTGGTTTCTCTTTCAGGTGCTGTTGCCAACGGATTGCATGGCAGGTGGTCATATGCATTGTCAAGCATGTGGTGCCCAAGCTGCTGGTGTTCTGGCCACGCTTGATCCGCTTTAGACAGATGTTGCAAACAGCACAGTCTACTGCACAGATGCTGAAAAAAGCCCACACTAATGAACTTTTTGGAGTCTGCGGGGATTTTGCAACACCCTGCACCTGTGGAGCTCTGTGCTGTGACGCAATAGGTTGGCTACTGCTATGGCGGCCCCTGGAGCACATCCTGCCTTGTTGGAGTTGTGCGTCCTCCTCCTCCTCCCCCTCTATCCTGTCAGTTCAGCTGTGGCAACATGACTGCTGGTTTCTTGTCCGTCATTGTCACCCCCTCTCTCTAGACTCATGTTATTCCCTTCATCAACCTGGGAACCAACATCACAGCTTTCAAATTGCTGCGCATCTTCCAGGAGCATGTCACTGACACTATGGTTAAATAGTTCAGGTGACTCCTCCTTGCATGATGGTGGGGCAACTGAAGGAGCAGCTGTGGAGAAGGAGCCTGTGGAACGGGCCGCTTTGGCAGCTGCGGTGGAAGGCAAACTACTGGGAGCGTGGGTGTCAGAGGAAGAGGAGGATGAGGACGGCTTATTGATCCACTCCACCAACTCTTCCACATATTCTGGATGAATAGCACAGGCAGCACCAGAAATAAAGGGGGATATGATATCAATGTACAAATACTGTACTGGTGACCCGAGCATAAGGAACAAACTATTCAGAGAAAGGAGATACAATAAGACACGTGGCCACTCACTAAAACTAGAGGAAAGGCGGTTTAACCTTAAAGTGCGTAAGGGGTACTTCACTGTAAGAGCGGTAAGGATGTGGAATTCTCTTCCACAAGCAGTCGTATCAGCAGGGAGCATTGATAGTTTCAAAAAACTATTAGATGGACACCTTAAAGACCACAACATACAGGGGTATACAATGTACGGTTAAAAGCAAACACACACACACATCATAGGTTGAACTGGATGGACTGATGTCTTTTTTCAACCTCACTAACTATGTAACTATGTAACTATGCGACGGGCGTGCCCCGCCTGCAGAGGATGCACTATGTCGACTGTGACCACCACCTTTCACAATGGACACAGTGGACACAGAGGCTGCCTCGGCCTTTCGGACATGATGTTGATACAGATCAATATGGGGTATACGCAGTTGACCAATAGATACTCAATGACCTGATATGATGTAATTGATAGCCCTATTGATGAACTGTGGTGGTTATAGGTGTACGCAAGTGACCGATTAACAATACTCTCACTGATATCTGATGTAATCTATAATCCTATAGATGGACAAACAGTGATGCTTATAGAATGTTCCACAACTGACCAATGAATACTCTGGCTGATATCTGAAGTGATCTATAATCAAATAGGTCTGTGAATATTATAGAATGTTTCACAACTGAACAATTAATACTGTAACTGATATCTGAAGTGATCTATACTCAAATAGGTCTGTGAATATTATAGAATGTTCCACAACTGACCAATGAATACTGTGACTGATTTCTGAAGTGATCTATAATCAAATTGGTCTGTGAATATTATAGAATGTTCCACAACTGACCAATGAATACTGTGACTGATATCTGAAGTGATCTATAATCAAATAGGTCTGTGAATATTATAGAATGATCCACAACTGAACAATTAATACTGTGACTGATATCTGAAATGATCTATAATCAAATAGGTCTGTGATTATTATAGAATGTTCCAGAAACTGACCAATGAACAATACTCTGACTGGTATCTGATGTAAAGAAAGAAATCTCTCCCTACCTCACACAGGAACCTGGCCCTCCCTACACTGCTACTCACTCACTGGTGATGCACTGTCTGATACAATGTAAAGAAATAAATCTCTCCCTACCTCACAAAGGAACCTGGCCCTCCCTACACTGCAAGCAATGTCTCTGCACTGTCTTACAAACTCCAAAATAACCACTCTCTCCCTTTTTTAAACTTTTTGGGACAAGAATTTTGGATTATGGCTTACCATTTCTAAGATGTGGTGGCTGCATTAGCTTTTTCTTCATTTTTTTTCTTTGTTTTCACTTGGTGTTTCTCCCAGGATCACTAATACTGTCCTAGGGGGGCAATGCTGAGACTAACTACTGTATTACATCTCTGGAGGAGCAGTGTTGTGTTGTAGAGCATCACTTTGTTCATAGGCGATACCTGGACCCTATAGAGGTTGCACAGGCAGTCCAACACCTCAAGGATGGCACATCAATACATGCCATTGTGAGAAGGTTAGCTGTGTCTCCCAGCACAGTCTCAAGAGCATGGAGGAGATTCCAGGAGACAGGCGGTTACTCTAGGAGAGCTGAACAGGGCCTTATAAGCTCCCTAACCCATCAGCAGGACTGGTATCTGCTCTTTTGTGCAAGGAGGAACAGGATGAGCACTGCCAGAGCCCTACAAAATGACCTCCAGCAGGCCACTGCTGTGAATGTCTCTGACCAAACAATCAGAAACAGACTTCATGAGGGTGGCCTGAGGGCCCGACATCCTCTAGTGAGCCATGTGCTCACTACCCGGCACCATGGAGCTCGATTGGCATTTGCCATTGAACACCTAAATTGGCAGTTCCACCACTGGCACCCTGTGCTTTTCACAAATGAGAGCAGGTTCACCCTGAGCATATGTGACAGATGTGAAAGGGGACTGGGGATGCCGTGGAGAACATTACGCTGCCTGTAACATTGTTCAGCATGACTGGTTTTGTGGTGGGTCATCGATGGTCTGGGGTGGCATATCCATGAAGGGACGCACAGATCTCTACAGGCTAGACAATGGCATTCGATATCGGGATGAAATCCTTGGATCCATTGTCAGACCCTACTCTGGTGCAGTGAGTCCTGGGTTCCTCCTGGTGCATGACAATGCCCAGCCTCATGTAGCGAGAGTATGCAGCCAGTTCCTGGAGGATGAAGAAATTGATACCATTGAATGCCCTGGTCCAGATCTGTGAGGAAATACCCCAGGACACCATCCATCCTCTCATTAGGAGCATGCCCCAACGTTGTCAGGCATGCATACAAGCACATGGAGGCCATACAAAATACTAAGTACCATTTTGAGTTGCTGCAATGAAATTTCAGCTAAATTGATTAGCCTGCTGTATTATTTTTTCACTTTGATTTTCAGGGTGTCTTTGAAATCAGCCGTCTGGAGGTTGATAATTTTCATTTCCATCAAACGATGTGGCATCCTTTCATTCCTAACACATTGCCTAGTCCATATCAGTATAGATATCCAGCATGATATTTTTCCCCATTGAGATCTGATGTGCTTTAAAAGAGTTCCTTTAATTCTTTTGAGCAGTATATTTTCCGGATCTGCGTGATTTAACCACACGTTTGCTACTTAGAGCTGGTCACACTCAGTTGCTTTAATATGTACTGTGACAGCAGGCAGGTAAAATCTCCTGGTTGCACCCAGGATGGCAGGTGTGTGTGTACTAGATTCAGGCTCTATGCAGATTTGTTCAACTAGGGGTAAGTGCTGCGAGTCCTTCAGTGGTAGAGATAATGATCCCAGCTGAAGTAGGTTGGCTTAGTAGGGCCTTTACAAAAACTCCCAGTGTGCTTAGAGAGTTGCTCCATCCTGGAACCAGTTTTGTGTCTGTGTAGACTGGGGAGCTTGATACCTGCCTGTGTGGGGAGACAAGATCTTATATCCTGTGCGGTGAGACATAGCCTGTGTGGCAATCCTCTTAGACAGGGAGATAGGGGCTGGGGGCAGCACAAGGCTGCCCCTAGTTGATAGCCAGGGAACCTATGTGTAGTAAGTTGCAAAGTTGGCAAGGGTTTATTTTCATGTTTCTTTTTTTGTATTTGTTGCCATTTTTATCTTATATATATAGTGTAAATAAACTACACCTTTGTCTTTTTCACCTCCAATGCTGTTTGCTGTGCATAATTTCATGTAGTGAACTCATCCTGGGGGTCACACACACCAGATGCCGAGCTACCCCCTCACAGTATCTAGAGAGGGGGTTTGCACACCAAATAGCTAAATTCGTGTGTTGGCTAATTGAGTCACAAAATAGCATTTTGCAAAGTTAGGGAGACCCAATCCACTTCGGAGTTCCTGTACAAGGTCTAAGAAATCCCCATATAAAAGTGTTAACACTACATTTAAGAATACTAAGGTAGTAAGCCAGAATAGATGTAGATATTACACAGATTCTGGGCAAGATAGTTAATTTGACAGCAGTTATCCTCCCCAGCCAAGAGACTGGCAGAGAGGACCAGTGGAAGAGAAGGGAGGAGAGATCCCAAAAGCAGTGGTAATGCTGCCTGCGATTGTGAGATAATAGAGAATGACAAAGAGACATTAAGGGCTTCTGATTTTTGAGGGTTAAGCGTGAGGCCGGAAATGTGTGCAAAAGTCTCCAGTGTGCGCAGGAGGTTGGGCATCAAAATAAAAGGTGCAGTCCTAAAGAGGAGTACATCATCTACGAATAAGCAGAGTTTATGGTGCTGTGCTCCCAGTTCTACAGCCTGGGTCTAAATAGATCGGCTGGGCTAAAGGCTTAATGGCAAGGACAAAATGAGGTGGGGATAAGGGGCATCCTTGTATGTATTTTAGATTTTGGGTCATGATATAGGGTGACAACCCATTGAAGAAAAAGGGATCCAAAACCCCAATGGCACAACACGTAGTGAAGATATGACCAGGTCACTGTGTCAAATGCCTTTCTAATATCAAGAGAAAGAAAGCAGGTGGAATGCGGTGAGTACATGGCACATGGATTATTATGGGAGCTCTATGAATATTATCACTGGCTTTAAAAAATGAAAAGCCATCAGGGCAGGGGGATTTGTTAGGCTTAAGTGATTTGATGGCTGCAAGTACTTCTGTTTGAGAAATGGGCTTTTTAGAAGGTCACATTGCATGACAGTGAGTTTTGAGTTGAAAGAAAAGGGAATGTGCCTGGGGCTGGTCAAGTAACATTTCCTACCCAAATGCATTCTCTGCGTTAGGGTAAAAAATGCCCCACTATCTGCCCTACCCCAATCTGTCCCTAAACACTGACCTGACTCTATGTCACTGGTCCCGCACCAGAACCGCTCCCCTCACTTCCTGCTTTCACAGGAGAAACCAAGGGCAATGGAGCCAAAGGTTCCAGCTGCCATCAGTCAAACTCCTATGAATGGTTACCAGGGGCATGGGTTACCAGTGCTGTGTGCATCTATGGACACACACAGTCTGGCTTGGGACCCAATGGGATCGCACATGTGTGGGTGCCTCCTTACCATCTGGTTTGCCACAGGAAGCACATAAAGGAGGGTGGAGCACACAGGGCTCTAAGTTTTATTGGTGAACACACAAACACAAAAAGAAGAAAAAATCCAAGGTCAAAAATAGTGGAAAAGATTAAAATTAGGTTGCAAACTCAAAAATCATTGATCTTTACAGAACTATTATTTTTCCTATACAGTAATAAACTTATAGCGAAGGGCAGTAAAAAAATATTGGGTTACATTCTGCTAAACGTTATAGTTTGATTCTGTTGACAAGTTTACTTTATTGAATTTCCAGACCAACAGCTGAATTTAGAATTTCCTAAATGCAAAGAATGATTCAAACATATTTTTAATATGCTTTTATGACTTCTATGATCTCTTTTTATGCAGCTTTTATACATTCCCATACGTCAGTCTGCACATCCAAGCAGATGGTATAAAGCATGATTTGCTAATATGCAGCCTTTAAATGAACATACAGGTAGATTCATATTAAATCAGACTAGCACAGCAACTGTGAAATTACAGCATAATAGGTTTTTACAATAGCCATATGTCAAATGTGAATTGTGTGTTTTATTCTATGATGCACAATTGCCTTAAGTATGTTTCTGCCTGCTCAAGGAATTCATACTGAGGTGTTATGACGTCAATGAATTTTTCATCCCATTAGACAGCCCTAAAGCATTGTAATTATAGATACAGCATTCAATGTTTCATTTCAGTAATATACCCTCATGCAAGTTACCTGGCATCTATTGAGTTAGAAATATGGTCGTAACTATTGAATGTCTGAACTAGAGGAATGTGAGTAAAAACAATAGGCTTTGAGATTATGGGATTTCATTTAAGAATTTATAAAAAGCAGGGCATCATTTAAATGGAAGGACAAATAAAGAACCAATTAACATTTTGACCTGCTTTCCTTACAGTCTAAGAACAGATGATGTATAAATCTCTAGTCTCAAAAACTATGGCAGTGATTACTAATAAAATATATTTTATCATTGGCCAAATAAAGAACCAACCTTAAACACACATACAGGTTGCAGGTGCCTTCAAATAATATAAGAGTTTTGCCTGCACTATTGGCTGTGTCTGGGATAAGGCTCTATTCACACGTGTGGACATCCAATTTAAATGACAAGTCATTCCCTGTGTTTTCTAATGATAACCATTCACATATGCGCGACTTGTTGCAGTACTTTGGTCCGACTTTAATGCAACTTGAGGGCCATAGACTTATGTTAATGTTAACCCTCAGAAGTTGCATGAAAGTCGTACCTGAATGTTATACACCTTGCGTGCAACAGTTTCCCATTATCACTAGTTCAAGCCAAAGTCGTATCCAAGTTGCACCAATCCAAAGTTGCTTTCAAGTTGCACCAAAGTTGCACCAACAGTTGCTGCAACTTTGGAGTCGTACACGTGTGAAAGGGACCTAAGTGTAAAATGAAAACAAACAAATTAGGATTTATGTATCTGTGCCTACTTTCCTCTTTTACATCACACTATGGGTAATGCAATAGCAAAGCATGGAAAGTACACAATATTTTTTTTCTCCCACAGAAAAAAGTTAGAGCTTTAGAGCCATTTTTTTTTAGTTTAAGTAGGGAAGGGTTAGAAAAGTCAATACAAGTTGGGAGAGTTGGGTAACATTTCTTTTTTGGTCAATAGAGAAGGTGAAATTAAAGGCTAAGTTCACCTTTCGTAACATGGTACATATTCAGGGTGTAACATGTAACATGTTACTAAAGCAGCAGCCCCACCACCGTTATCCTCCATTGTGACAGCCGGTGGGAGTTCCTCTCTCTGCATCCGCTTTCACAATATAAAAACAGCATGGCTGTGTGGGGCTCTGTCCACACAGCCATGAAATTCATTACAATGATCTATGAATGATTGATCTACAAGTCCCATCTTCCACCGCAGTGAATGACTTGTACTTCTCAATGAACTGCGAGGGCCCTGGTGAGCACCCTTGTAGTTCATTGATTCTTCCTGCTGTATAGTAACTGTCTGCCCATACAGAAGGTATGAGCAGACAGCTGTACTAAGTGTCTGCAGGAGCTTGACATTGCACCCATGATCTTTACCTGCAAAAAAATGTGCATTCTTTTTTATTTTACTAAAGTGAACTTATCCTTTTAGATGGTTTTGGTGGTTTTTAAGGCTACAATGGCTCCTGGAAGTTATGAAAGCCTTTACTATCTTGAATCTTGCTAAATCAGTCCCTTATTAGCCTCATTAGTTTACATTTTTACAGAAAGGTAAAAAATAGAAAGACTCAGGCAAGAGAAAAAAGTAAAATAAAAATGAAATCGCTGTACACAAATATCGAGGGACACTAATATAGGACAAATCTCTCAATGGAGATACTGCTCTGGTGACAACTGCTTAAGGGGGCATTAACACATGTCAACATACAGTATGTACACAGGTTAGCCATTAGGGATGGGCGAATGGTTCGCCTAGTGTTCACCCCGATGAGCACCCTGCAATGCACTGAGCGCTGCACAGTGCATTCTGCATCATGATTGGGCAAAGTTGTGTTAAGGAGCGGGGACTTAATAACCAATAAATCATCAGCTGTCAATGGGTTTCCCTATTGACAGCTAGCCAAAAAAAGTACCATTAAAAAAAGAAAGAAAGAAACGGCGTGGGGTCCCCTCCCCAGTCAAAACCAGATCCTTATCAAGCATGCAGTCTGGCAGGTCAGAAAATGGGGGGAGGGGTGAGCGAGCACCCCCCCTGAACCATATCAGACCACATGCCCTCAATATGTGGGGGTAGCTGCTTTGGGGCAGGGGGGGCTCTGGCCCCTCCCAGCCCAAAGCACCTTGCCCCTATATTGATGAGGACAAGGGCCTCTTCCCAACAACACTGGGCTGTGGTTGTCAGGGTCTGCGGGCGGGGCCGCTTATCAGAATCTGGAAGCCTCCTTTAACAAGGGGCCCCCAGATCCCAGCCCCCCTATGTGGATGGGTATCACGTACCAATACCCATTCACCAAAAAAGTGTCAAAAAGTAAAAATACACAAGAGACACTTTTTGAAAAAATCCTTTATTAAAAAATAATAAAATAGTGTCCCTCAATGTAAATCCATCATCAATCATGCCGCCCGCTGGACCTGAAAAATAAAAAAATAAAAGACGCTCTCGCCTCCTGGGAGGCCTCCCGCTGAATGCCTCCTCTGCGTTTTGACATTTCTTATATAAGCAAGGGGCGGGGCCACCTGGTTACATCACCTGGTGGCATTGCCCCTTCTGACATCATATGCCCATCACGAGCCAGTTATGTCCCTTGTTAAAGGGGGCTCCCAGATTCCTATAAGCCCCCCTGCCCGCAGACCCTGGCAACCACAGCCCAGGGTTGTCAGGAAGATGCCCTTGTCCCCATTAACATGGGAACAAGGTGCTTTGGGGTGCTCCAATATAGCATAAGAATATGTGTCCCTCACAGGCGGCCTTTGGCCCACGTGAAATTGGACCCCTAGGATACTCAAGCGATCCCCACAAGTGGCCAAAGTAAGTGCTCAGGAATGCCTCCTGCCCTACTACCTTAACAGCAGCCACCATACAAAGCTTTCATATATGTTCCTGTTTCCCACAGGCCACCTACAGGCCAGCTGATTAATTTACCCTTGGATCCGTGCTTCATCCTGATTGGTATCTACACACCACACCTTATCTGTTAAGCTTCCAGGTGTGCTCAATATACCCTAGTTCTAAAAGTAAGGAATACTGTAGGCCCAACTGGTGTGGTTTATTACCACTCGTATGCAGTCTAGTACTGAACACAGATTATGCATTTCAGGTCGATACCAGCATTAGGGTCTCGCTGCAATCCAGGGGAGTGTAGTGGGGGAATAAGCGCAATTTCTCAGCTCCAACAATACCAGGTACACTGTGGATTATTTTTGAAGCAAAAATCTAATAATCATTAATGTTTGAAAATGTTCAATAATGTTGTAGCGGGCATCCTCCCATTTACAATTGTTCATTAGTAGACTGTATAACATTTTGAAGGAACTCGGCTCCATCTAGTGGCCAAACTGCCACACTGCAGCTTGGTGGTTTTCATCAGAAGTTTCTAGTGGCCAAACTGCCACACTGCAGCTTGGTGATGTTCATCAGATACTACGATACCCACAATTCAGTGGGAACACCAGGGTGCATTGCTTCACCGCACAGCCTTTTGGGGGAAGCTTTATAAAGGAAGGGAGGAGCCAGGCTCTCTCTCTTGTCTCCTGACACAACAGCTAGAAGGAAGCAAGTGCTGTGGGCTGATGCTGCGGACTAGGCCTGAAGCCTGAGCCTGAAGTGACGGAGTGGAAGCATTTCATCTGCAGTAAAGGAGCCTTCCCAGAGAACCCATTGATGCTCTGCAGAGACTGGTGTTGCCCACATCTAACCACAAGCGCGGCTGGTGACAGAAATCGGAGGTGGAGAGCTCGGGAAGAAAGAGGCCGTTTGGTGAGCAGGGCACATGCCCAAATCTGTTTCTCGCTTGGAAGAAAGTAACTTTAGCCGGTGCTAACTACACTTCAGATAGTACGCAGTACACTCAGCGGCCTAGTGCACCTTCCAGGAGACTAAGCATTTAAACACAAGTACATAAGGTGTCAGGGGCCTATATATGCACCACTAAGAAGATTAATACGCCCAATTACGCAGTAACATTGCGGGTGATTGTAACCTTTTTTTTTCTCACCCCTTTTGACTATATAACCTTACTTTTGGATTACAAATAGCTTGTGCACCAACGATTGCTAGCGAAGATTCCAAACCAAAAGGAAGGAACTGTGTATGGGATTCAAATAGGTTCTGCCTACCTGATACAAGAGACTAGACGTGTGTAAAGTATAGCCTGAATTGGGTAAAAGAAAGCCTATGAGTTATCTTTTAGTTGCATAAGTATACAAAAATAGCTATCTTAATCATATTGTTTATTATTGTGTCAATAACTTTATCTTTCTTAGTTGACTCTTGTGATGTCTTTTGGAGTCAACTTGTACTTTAACTCTCAGTAAAGCTACTTTGGTTAAGCAAAAGTCTGTGTGTTGCACCTTGTGTCACCCAGAGGGACTGCGGCTGGAGAAAGGTAACAAGTTATTATTACTTATTGGGGTGATATATCCTGAACTGTGTTCTCCTGTAGCCATTTGGTATTATAGTCCCATTTCGTGTCAGTTGTGCCTAGGGAGGGTTCGAGCCAATTTCAGGGGTTGGAAGGCAGGACGTAGACCCAATAATCTAATCAGCAGCTCCTGCGGGGGTGGTGCTACACGTGGGGGCTCGTCCGGGATATCTACGGTCCTGCAACAGTTCCCTCTCAGTGACAAAATCGCTGTTCGTACAGAAATGGACCCTGCCGCTGCAGCCCGGTGGTGCAGAGAAGAAAATGTCCTTATCGGCCATGGTCTGGTGATTGGAATCAAGGGAGAGAACTGGACAGAGGAACAACTACTCTCAGTTCTGAGAACATATTCCAAGGACAGGAAACTTTGGGTGATGGACATGAGGACAGATACCACCAATCAACACACCTACGCATTGTGTGAATGGAAGAAGGGGGTCCCAGATCACTTCAAGGGCACCAGCATAAAAACTATAGATCAAGTAGAGTTATTCCTGATACATCCAGAAGGTGAAGAGGAAGACCCTATACCCACTACTACAGGGGGACTGAGCACAGAAGAAAGTGCCAAAAAGGAGGGATTCAGTGCACCACCTTTGACTACCCTTAGCTCAGAACTATGCGCTGTCCTGGGGGAAATAGTAGCCAAATGTAACAAGGATCCTCCAAACTATCTGATGGCTGGATACAGGAAGCTCAGGACTTTTTCTGGGAAGCAACCTGTACCCTCAGTGGAAGATGGATTTGAGGAGTGGCTAGATAACGCTACTCAGGCCTTGGAGGAGTGGGAGATACCAGAACAGCATAAGAAGCAGCGAATCACAGAGAGTTTGAAGGGGCCTGCATTGGAGGCCGTACGCAACCTCAAGCTAAGCAAGAAGGATTGTACTGCACAAGACTATCTGGATATTCTACAAGATGTGTTTGGCCGGACAGAAAAGGTTACTGAACTTCTTTACCAACTGGAGCACTGTTACCAGAAGGAAGGAGAAAAACTGTCTGAATTCATCGGGCGTCTGGATAGGATCATACATCAGATTCTGTTAAAAAAAGGGTTGGATCCCCGGAAGGTGGATGAGACTCGAGCACAACAGGTGCTGAGGGGAGCTCAACCTCTAGACCCTATTGCTATACTGTTGCGAACTCGCCAGGACGGTGGCATCCTGGAGTACCCTGATCTGATCAGGATGGTCCGGGAAGAAGAGGTCATGTTGGATAACAAAAGGAAGAGCCAAGAACGGGAAACAACCGCCCGAGTTAGAGTGATAAGTGCGGAAGAAGGCGACTCACAAGTCGAGCTCTTAAAGACTCAGGTGTCACAGCTAATAGAAATGGTATCCATCCTGAACAGTCAGGCATCTGCTCTATCTAATAGAAACACAGAAGAGAAGCCTGCTAAACACCCTAGTTCCAGTGTTGAACCAGAACAGAAACCTAGGAGGCCGATAACCTGTTTCAATTGTGGAGGGGTAGGGCATGTCAGAGGAGTATGTCCCAGTCCAGAGGAGGCTGCCTTCAAACACCGCAAGCCGGCGGAAAACTTCAGAGGGCTCCGGTGAAGGAGTCAACCGGGCGCCCAACAGTTTTAATGGACTCCAAGAGATCCCTTAAATTTAAGAGCCACAGTCAGGGAGTAAGGCCCTCTTTAAATGCCTCTCATTCCACGACTTGGGCCGATAAGAGGCGGGAAATCAATGCACACCAGGCCCAGGAGGAGATGAGGCCCGGTAGAAACTCAAAAAGGAAAGGAGTACGGGTGCAGGTAGCTGAGCCCGGCAGAAGGGCTACTCCAAAAGAATTTCCTGTCAAGCTAGTGGGGCCTTCCCCTGTAGTCTCAATCCAAGTGGAAGGAATTTATACAAAGGCTTTACTGGACACAGGAGCCCAGGTGACTCTCCTGTATAGGGATTTCTACGATAGACACCTCAAACATCTGCCCCTGCAGAGGCTGGAAGACCTGGAGATATGGGGTATTGGAACACAAAGTTTTCCCTATGACGGGTATTTGCCAATCAAATTAACTTTTGACCCCTCCTTGGCCGGCAAAGCTGAAACCTTCGATACTTTAGCAGTGGTATGCCCTCGCCCACCAGGGGCCAATAAGAGTTCCCTCATTATAGGGACCAACACTGACCTAGTCAGGCGATTGCTGACACAACTAGTCCAGGGACAGGATGCCCCAACTCTGAAAGTTCATCCCATGTTAAGGCAGGCCTATCAACGTCTAGGTCTGGAACAGAAGGCCCCTGCCGAAGGAGTTGGAAAGATCTGGAAGCTGGATAAAACAGAGAAGGTGTTGCAGCCGGGAGAGGTGACCTGCTTGAGGGCTTCTGTCAAGCTCACTTGGAAGCAGCCAGGCCCTTTCATGGTTCTTGAATCAGGCCCATCGGAGGCACAGAAAGGGATAGAAGTGATCCCCGAAGTGATCCCATTGAAGGCATTACAGAAAAGTCATGGGAAGGTTTTGGTGAGTGTCAGAAATACTGCTACTACTCCGGTGAAGGTGCCGGCCAGGGTGCTGTTGGGCCAGGTGAACCCGGCCACCCCAGTTGCCCCATCAGATTTGAAGAGGGAAGACGGGGGCGAAATCACCATAGAGGAGCTCTGCTCTGGAAATACGGCCCTCCCACCGGAATGGAAGAAGAGAGCCAGGGCCCAACTGATTCGATGGAAAGAAATATTCTCTAGAGATGAATTCGATGTGGGGTGTGCAAAGAGTGCCACCCATAATATCCGTCTACATGAAGATAAACCCTTTCGGGAGAGAGTCCGACGGGTTCCCTTGGGTGACTTAGAAGATCTACGGGAGCAGTTGGGGGAACTCAAGAGAACAGGGATTATTCGAGAATCCAGGAGCCCGTACGCTTCTCCAATAGTGGTAGTCCGGAAGAAAACTGGGTCCCTGAGGCTCTGTATCGACTACCGAACACTGAACAGAAGGACTATTCCAGACCAGTATACCACCCCCCGGATTGAAGACGCTTTACAAAGTTTGTCAGGGGCCAAGTGGTTCAGTGTGATGGACTTGAAGAGCGGATACTACCAGATCCCCATGAACCCTGAGGATAGGGAGAAGACAGCCTTCATCACCCCCGTGGGGTTCTTTGAGTTTAACCGCATGCCTCAAGGGTTGTCAGGAGCCCCAGCCACCTTCCAAAGACTGATGGAGAGAACTGTTGGAGATATGAACCTGATAGAGGTACTGGTATACTTGGATGATATTATTGTGTTCGGCAGAACCCTAGAAGAGCATGAAGAGAGGTTGGAAAAGGTCCTAAAGAGGTTATATGAAGAAGGCCTGAAACTTTCTCCGGAGAAGTGCCAGTTTTACCAGTCCTCGGTCCATTACCTGGGTCACATTGTGTCTGCAGAAGGAGTGTCCACCGACCCAGAGAAGCTGGATGCTGTTACTTCCTGGCCGAGGCCCACAAATGTGACTGAGCTCCGATCATTCCTGGGTTTCTGCTCCTATTACAGGAGATTTGTGGAAGGGTTTGCCAAAATTGCCCGACCCCTCAATGAATTACTCAGAACCGAAGGGGAAGATGATGTTCCAGAACTAGTCAAACCAGTGAAACCCGCCATGGGGCCTAGAAAGCCCAAGGAATCTATTCAGGATCAGTGGACCTCGAAATGTGAGGAAGCCTTCATTCAGTTGAAGAAGAGCCTGACCACTGCCCCTGTGTTGGCCTACGCAGACCCCTCAAAACCCTACGAACTACATGTCGATGCCAGCAGAGATGGGCTAGGTGGGGTGTTGTACCAGGAGCATGACGGTCACCTGCGGCCCGTTGCTTATGTGAGCAGAAGTCTGATACCTTCCGAGAGGAATTACCCCACACACAAGCTGGAATTCCTGGCCTTGAAGTGGGCTGTAGTAGACAAACTGAAAGATTACTTATATGGAGCAGAATTCATAGTCAAAACGGATAATAATCCACTTACCTACCTGCTGACCACTGCCAAACTGGACGCTACAGGACATAGGTGGTTAGCCGCTCTCTCTAGCTTTATGTTCAGTTTAAAATACCGACCAGGTGTTGGGAATAGGGATGCAGACGCCCTCTCCAGAAGGTCTCATGCCCCCAACGATCCTACTGAAGAATGGGCTCACTTGACCTCAGAGGGAGTGCGCGCCCTATGTCAGGGAACGGAATTTCGATCCAGTGGAGGAGCAAGAGCCGAAGAGATTGGGGTCTCAGCTGCTGGAGTACCCAGGTGTTATTGCAGGGTGACCCAGGTTGAAGAAGGTTTGCCTAGGCTATCGAAAGGGGACTTGAGGAAGGAGCAGTTAAAAGACCCTTTGGGGAAACTTTTGCTGAAGGCCATAGAGACTCAGCGCCCTGAGCTGCTTCTAACAGACTCCCCTCGGGAAGCCCGATTGTTGCATAAAGAATGGGACCGGCTACAGATACGCCAAGGGGTGGTCTACCGAAGGGGCCCCTCTGATGATCTGGAAGAGAAGTGGCAACTGTTCCTACCAGCTAAATTCAGGGAAGGAGTCTTGGCTGCTCTCCATGACAATCATGGTCATCTGGGGCCTGAAAGGACTTTCCAACTTGTGAGAGACAGGTTTTACTGGCCCTGTATGCGGGGTGAAGTTGAAGGATACTGTCGTTCTTGTGCTCGCTGCATCCAGAGGAAAACTTTGCCACGTCAAGCAGCCCCAATGGGCCATCTGCAAAGTCAGGGGCCTATGGAACTGGTGTGCATTGATTTCCTTTGCCTGGAGCCTGACTTGAGTGGTCAAGGGAATGTCCTTGTGGTAACAGATCATTTCACCAGATACGCCCAGGCGTTTCCAACAAAAGACCAGAAAGCCACAACAGTGGCCAAAGTATTAGTGGAAAAGTTCTTTGTGCACTATGGTTTACCGCAACGCCTCCATTCAGATCAGGGAAGAGACTTTGAAAGCCGGCTGATTAAGAAGTTGCTAGACTTGTTAGGCATCCAAAAGACTAGGACTACTCCCTACCACCCACAAGGGGATGCTCAGCCTGAACGGTTTAACCGGACTCTTTTGAACATGTTGGGGACCCTGAGCTCAGAAAAGAAACAGCACTGGAGTAAACATGTAGCTGCCATCGTACATGCCTACAATAGTACTGTCAGTGATGTTACAGGATACTCCCCATACCGATTAATGTTCGGGCGGGAGGCTCGGCTGCCAGTGGACTTGGCTTTCGGCATATCACCTGATCACACCTCAGCAGCATCTCACAAGGGGTATGTGGACCGGTTGAGGAAGAGCCTAAAAACGGCCTACGAAAAAGCCCAAGTCTCATCTGATCAACGGGGGCTGAGAAATAAAAGAAACTTTGACCTGAAAGTTAGGATCCAGGATTTGCAGCCAGGGGATAAAGTGTTGTTGAGGAACTTGGGTATCCCTGGGAAACACAAGTTGGCTGACCGTTGGAAATCCCAGCCCTATGTCATCTGTAAGCAGCTGCCAAACCTTCCTGTGTATCAGATTAGGCCGGAAGGGAGAGTGGGCCCACTGAAGACTTGGCATAGGAACCACCTATTACCTCTCTCAGAAGCAGTTCGCCTACCTCCTGACCCAGTCTCACATGAAGTCCCTTCAACGTCTCAAGGGCACAGGCCAGTTACCAGATCTCAAACAGCATTTCCAGATGTGAGGGATGGAGATTCTCCAATTGAAGATCTGGAAGATGAAGAGGAGGTACCTGATTGGATGTGGTCATCTCAGTTACCAGAACCCACGACTGAGTACCTGTCTTCATCCGAACTGGTTGAAAGAGGAACCCTTCGGGCAGAAGCTCCTGAATTTGTGCCTTTCCACATGCTTACAGAAGAAGTAGCTGATGGTGAAGATCCTGAGGAGGAGGTTGCACCTTTCTCTGAAGAAGAATTAACTGCTTCTGAAACCCCAGAGTCCAATGCGTTGGGACTAGAGGAGGCAGCTCTTGAAGAATCCCCAAGAGCGGCTGGTTCCAGCACTTCTAAGATTGTGACTCCCAAAGAACAGAGGGAAAGAAGAGTCATTCACCCACCCAAAAGACTAACTTACGACCAATTGGGGAAATGCTCGGAAGAAGCTGTCCTTACTTCTAAGAGAACTCTTGATCAGCCTAGTTCTTCCACTGCAGATTTAGTGGAGGACAACCCTAGCTCACCCCCAGGCACATCTGTACAAGCCACTCAAGTGTCGGGGGTTTGTGAACAGAACCACCTTCTCTCCCCCAACAATTGGTGGGAGGTTCCGCTGTCGGCCCTGTGTTTTAATGTGCAGTTGTTGGGTTTGAACTCTGCTTCTGATAAGGGACATGGTTTACCGTTGTGCATGAGTTAATTGTTTTTTTTCCAACGTATGTGACAGGATACATGCTGTCGTTATCTTTGGGGACCAAAGTTTCTAAAGTGGGGGGAGTGTGTAGCGGGCATCCTCCCATTTACAATTGTTCATTAGTAGACTGTATAACATTTTGAAGGAACTCGGCTCCATCTAGTGGCCAAACTGCCACACTGCAGCTTGGTGGTTTTCATCAGAAGTTTCTAGTGGCCAAACTGCCACACTGCAGCTTGGTGATGTTCATCAGATACTACGATACCCACAATTCAGTGGGAACACCAGGGTGCATTGCTTCACCGCACAGCCTTTTGGGGGAAGCTTTATAAAGGAAGGGAGGAGCCAGGCTCTCTCTCTTGTCTCCTGACACAACAGCTAGAAGGAAGCAAGTGCTGTGGGCTGATGCTGCGGACTAGGCCTGAAGCCTGAGCCTGAAGTGACGGAGTGGAAGCATTTCATCTGCAGTAAAGGAGCCTTCCCAGAGAACCCATTGATGCTCTGCAGAGACTGGTGTTGCCCACATCTAACCACAAGCGCGGCTGGTGACAGAAATCGGAGGTGGAGAGCTCGGGAAGAAAGAGGCCGTTTGGTGAGCAGGGCACATGCCCAAATCTGTTTCTCGCTTGGAAGAAAGTAACTTTAGCCGGTGCTAACTACACTTCAGATAGTACGCAGTACACTCAGCGGCCTAGTGCACCTTCCAGGAGACTAAGCATTTAAACACAAGTACATAAGGTGTCAGGGGCCTATATATGCACCACTAAGAAGATTAATACGCCCAATTACGCAGTAACATTGCGGGTGATTGTAACCTTTTTTTTTCTCACCCCTTTTGACTATATAACCTTACTTTTGGATTACAAATAGCTTGTGCACCAACGATTGCTAGCGAAGATTCCAAACCAAAAGGAAGGAACTGTGTATGGGATTCAAATAGGTTCTGCCTACCTGATACAAGAGACTAGACGTGTGTAAAGTATAGCCTGAATTGGGTAAAAGAAAGCCTATGAGTTATCTTTTAGTTGCATAAGTATACAAAAATAGCTATCTTAATCATATTGTTTATTATTGTGTCAATAACTTTATCTTTCTTAGTTGACTCTTGTGATGTCTTTTGGAGTCAACTTGTACTTTAACTCTCAGTAAAGCTACTTTGGTTAAGCAAAAGTCTGTGTGTTGCACCTTGTGTCACCCAGAGGGACTGCGGCTGGAGAAAGGTAACAAGTTATTATTACTTATTGGGGTGATATATCCTGAACTGTGTTCTCCTGTAGCCATTTGGTATTATAGTCCCATTTCGTGTCAGTTGTGCCTAGGGAGGGTTCGAGCCAATTTCAGGGGTTGGAAGGCAGGACGTAGACCCAATAATCTAATCAGCAGCTCCTGCGGGGGTGGTGCTACAATGTTTTTTCAAGTTAATTTTCACTTTTACTAATGTGAGAACTCTTCACTTTTTTAGAAAAAAATTTGGTGATACCCTGAAAAAGGCTACAAATTTCCTATAGCCGAAACGCGTCGGCCCCGTCTGTTTTCACTCACATCCCCTCAGGATGTCTTCACAGTTGAAACAACGGAATCACCTGTTCTATCCAAGTATAATGTGAACTTAGCGGTCAAACCGCAATTGTTTTTGTTACAAGCTCCATAACATTGTTTGATTTTTTTTAATTTTGTTTTATTTATGTACAATAAATACAATTGTTTTAAAATATATCTACTGCCTACACAATCCCATCTTCCTTTGGTTTGAGGAACCAATACAATTTTGTTCTATTAAGCTAAGTTTTAAACTTATTTAGATTATGTCGTGTAGACACCTGAAGTCTGCATTTGGTCGCTTATCGGTATCATGTGCCCTAACCCCTTTCTGCTTGAGCTTAAAAAATTGTTAAATGTCCTGTACAACTTCCTCTACCTTACAAAGAGTCAAAGATTCCACTTCGAGATTTAAAATGTTAGCCCACCAAGCGGCTTGGCTTGGAGGTCACTATCTGCATCCTTGGGGTAAAGGGGTTCTCCAGGAGGTTTAGATTTTTTTCTTCAGAGGGTGAGCCTGTATATCAACTCCTTTAAACGCACTGTCCTGACATTTCCATCTTATGCTATTTGTAAATAATTAAAAGTAGTGCAGGGAGTTATGGGGCCACTTTGCCCACTCCATCATTGATTGTTTTATTTATTTTAATGCTCCACCTCTGTATTTCATTTTTTCTATTTATTTAATATTCACTGCTGTTCCTTGTCCACATATTTAGGATTCAGGTGGTCAGCATTTATTTCAATCTGATAGGCTCATGCAGGTCAAGTGACTGCTGGAAATTAAAGGTGTTTTAATCAAGCTTAATCATTAATTTTTCACCATTGTCATAATTAATTCTGCGTCGTCATTATCACCACCACTACTTTGTTTTATATTCTAGTAACCATGCTTATTGTTGACTCAGTGATTAGGTTTTCTTTACTGCATGCATGAAGTCATTCAACTTTTTGAAGGATCTGTGACTAAACAGCTATTGAATAAATCCTTTTGGCTTAAGGCTTCTTAACTAGAGTAGAAAGCTAATAAAAAGAAAAGGCAGGCATACATTTTAAAGGATCCAAAACTAAAGCTGAATAATTGCCTCCTGTGAAGTAAGAGGCAAGCACATGGCTTTTTATGAGAACAAGCAGAAATATATTTGTATGAATTTTCTGCTGTCAGATTGAAGTCAAGCCTGTAAAATTATAATTATTATAATTTCCTTGAATCACTATTTTAATGCACTTAGTTATTATTGACAAGGGGGATATTTAGGTGGGAACCTATATTACCTTTTTTTGTAAAATGACTGTGTATATATAACATTTGTGTCTGTTTTGTCCTACGGCTCAATTACACCAGAGAACACACATTAAAGTGCACAGCAGCACATTGCAATGCATTATAGTCCATCGGAAATGCGCTGCACAAAAATGGAACCTATGTCATCTTGTTTTTTTAGTGCACACAATCCCAACACATTGATGTGAAATGAAACAATAGAAATAGGACAAATTGTCTTGTCTATGCATTGGGAGTTGGGCCAAGGGGGCTCGCGTGAACGAACCCTTACAGGTGAATAAGTATAGAAAATATGCATCTGGCCAATAAGGGCATGGTTTAATAAGATTTAAAAGCAAGTTGTACTATTATTGGACTCTCTTGATTATTAACAAGAATACAGATTAGGACCTCTCAATACATTCTGACTTTCCTTATCTGCATGACTGTACTCAGATATTAGAAGTTTCAAACCAGACAAAGCCAGGCAGCAGTGGAAGCTTCTGTATCAATTTCATTGTTTTAAAGAGCCACTGTCATCTGGATCATGCAGGCACATTGACGAGAAGGACCCTCTGACCTCTCTCGTACTCATCTTACCAATCCACTCCACCCCCTCCCCCCTCCCACTCTCCACAATACCTGGCACTTCTAAGTATAGAAAAGCATATGGCCTTCTCACCTGTGGCAGTGCTGAGGTCATCATGATGAAGCCAATCTCTAGGCCAGAGCACTGTCCCAAGAGGACAAAGTAATGTCCCCACACCCCTGGGTTGCCAATTACAGTCATTTCAGAGCTGGCTGCAGTGGAGTAAGAAACAGTGAGGGACTGCTGATCAGGTGAGAAAAGAGGGGTCAGAGGATGCCCTTTGCAAAGATACTGACACTTTGCCCTACACAGGCAAGATGACAGGGTCTATTTAGGCTTACTTGTCTGGCTGCTCATTTTAAAGCGGTTGTAAACCTTAAAAAAATAAAAAAAAAAATCCCCTGCAAGACAAAGGCATAATGAGCTAGTACTAGCTCATTATGAATTACTTACCTTAGAACGAAGCCCCCGGACACCGCTGTGGGAGCTGACATGATCCCTCGGCGTCTCTTCCGGGTTCGGCGGCTCCGGTGCTGTGATTAGAAGGAGCCGCGATGACGTCACTCCCGCGCATTCGCTCAGGAGTCATTTTCGGGCAAGTTCCCGTCAAGGAAAGCTGAAGGTCCGCCGGACCTTCAGAGCTCATGCGCCGCTCGCGTGAGCGGCTGCATGCAGTGCAAAAATCTCCTAAACCGTGCCGGTTTAGGAGATATTAATTGTACCTGCAGGTAAGCCTTATTATAGGTTTACCTGTAGTTAAAAGTGGAAAAAAAAATGCCTACCCTGACTTACTTTATCTGAAAGTGATGTATACACACATATGGGGTATAACAGCCTAGGACCAGTTGCATATAAATGCACTAAAGTCAAGGGCATATCATTATAATAATAAGTGTGGCCAGGGGGGTTGCCCTTTTGCTCATATGGGTAAAGCAGCCCTGGCAGGCAGGTTTTCCTTTACTGAACCAGCAAATTAATTTGCTGTCTTTACGCACCTGTGGTGGCAAGCAAACATACATGCTGAGTTTGTAAAATCTTGTTCCACTAAAGTCACACAAAAGATTTTCAAAGTATTTTCCTGTCCATTAGTGTAATACACATGTAGGCAACGTTGGCACTCCAGATGTGGTGAAACTACAAATCTCGTCATGCCTCTGTCTCTGGAAGTCATGCCAGTGGCTCTGAGAGAGTGAAGAGTTGACTTTACCTGGTGAAGTATTTACCAGTGTTTATATATTTGATTCTTTAAACAGTATACTTATATCAGGCACATATTAGGATGCATTAGATATCTGGGTATGTTTTTACAATTTCTAAATCATACTCACATTTTTATGAAAGCATTATTCCAAAAACCTGAACTATTTGATCTTTAAAGCTGTATTAAACTGAAAAGCAAACATTTATTATATTGCAGCTTGCCAATTCTTGGTGGCTGCATTCCTTTTCTTTTTTGGCTTTTTTTCCTTTATTTTCATCTAGAGATGCAACCAGTAAGTCTGTTGTTTTCAAAAGAGCAAGCTATCCTGCAAATGTAGCAGTTGGAGGGTTCAAACAAAACATTTACCACTGACGGGTGCTTTCAATGATCAGTTTTTATGTATTCATGTACAACTTTATCCCAAAATGTAAAAAAATAAAATGTTGCTGTAACTGCTTGTGTAACTGCAATGAAGCTTGGCATCAATTTGTTAGTGTATCTAAATCTGCTAGTACATCTAACACTCCTCTCCCCTCCCCCCAGACTGACAAAACTGCTTTATAAAGGTGCTGTTGTACTCCTTCTTCTAGAGTATAGAAGGGGTTTTATTGGCCAAATCACCAAGTGAAAACAGAGGGGATAAAAAACAAAAAAGAAGATAAGTAATAATAATAATAATTTATTAATAATAAGTGATATTAAAGTCATTTTTTTTAATAACAAACATGTCATACTTACCTGTTATGTGCAGGGGTTTTGCACAAAGCAGCACTGATCCTCCTCTTCTTGGGTCCCTCGCCTGGCGCTTTTGGCCCCTCCCTCCTACCGAGTGCCCCCACAGCAAGCAGCTCGCAATGAGGCACCCGAGCAGGTTCGCTTCCAAGCTGTGGCTCTGAGTGTCCATTCACACACAAAGCCGCGGTTCGGCCCTGCCCCACCTCCTGATTGGCTCACTGGCTGTGATTGACAGCAGTGGGAGTCAATGACTTAGCCAATGAGGGGGCAGATTCCCCAGAGAGCCAAAGTACTCATGTAAGTATTGGGGGTTTAGGAGGGCTGCTACACAGAGAAGGTTTTTTTAACTTCATGCATGGAATGCATGAAGGTAAAAACCTAGAGTTTTTAGAACCACTGTAAAGCGGAGTTCCGCCACCCCCTTCGAAAATTAAAAGTCAGCAGCTACACATACATACTGTGGCTGCTGACTTTTAATATTAGAACACTTAACTGTCCTGGAGTCCAGCGATGTCGGCACCGCAGCCGGTCGAGTGCTGCCGCCACCATTGCCGGTAAGGGAAACCGGCAGTGAAGCCTTGCGGTTTCACGAGCAGGTCCCTACTGCACATGCGCAAAGCGCACGGCGCATTAAGTTTGGCTCGGCGGCGGGGGAAGGAGGAGGGGGCCAAACTTCTGAGGGATGGTGTCGCGACGCTGTCTCCCGGAAGTGGGGAAGGGTACCTGTCAAAAACAGGTAACCATTCCCCCCTCCCCCCTGAAAGGTGCCAAATGTGGCACCAGTGGGGGGGAGGAAGCAAATGAGAGGACGTTCCACTTTTGGGTGGAACCCCGCTTTAAGCTGCAATATATTACATTTTTGGTTTAGGGTTTATTTTGCTTTAAATTGTATGCAAAGCCAAAACTTGTTGTTTGAACCTGTGGGTGAAGTGAGGTAAAGTGGCGCTGCCTAATATAAAGTGCTAAAGAAGTAAGAAATATTCCAGTTTAAAGTGCTATAGTGTTAATTGAAAACACGGTGTAAAAACAGTATCAAAAAATGCTAAAAAATATTCTCCTGTTGGAGTGATGACGTCAGCTCTGGCGAAACGCGTCGTGCGCGATAACGTCATTTCCGCCCCACTGCAACGCAGATCCGGTCGCTGAAGCGCACAGCGTCCCAGAAGCGGCCGCCAGCGAGGGACTCGCGGCCCCTACTGCTTTAGATGCCCGTTTTTACTGAACGAATGTGAGTACCTGCTTTTTAAATATTTGGAATAAAGTTTATCTTAAACGGTACATCACTATATCGGCATATTCTTCTTTATATATCATCATCGACCTCATTTGAAAAGGAGATCCTATTCCCTGGCATAACAGGGGAACATCCCCTTTCCCCTCCCTCAGGAGCCTCACAGACCACGCTGCAAAAAGGCTTGCTACCCCTGTAGGGGTACATACCTCCGGTGAGTGCGGGAGCAATTGGAGGGGTGCACTTGTGTGTCTCACTCACCATTCACATCACCCCTAAAGGTTTTTGAAGTACCTGAATGTCACCGAAATTGCCGCTGTTCACCGATTATTGAATATATATATATATACTTTTTCTCCACATCACTGAATCACCCAGCAAGAGATAGACTGTTGATTTGCTGTTTTTGTTTTTTTGCTGTTTTTGGGACTATTATCTCACTGCATGAGCATTATCCTTTGTCACATTTATTGTTATATTTATTTACCACTAGTACAGATATGACTTTATAATTTTATTGCATGGTTCACCTATTTATACCGGTTAAAACACACACCATATTAAGTGTGCTGCCACACACTTATATTCTTTATACACACTCTTTTTACTGGAACCATTATTTATTTATTTATCATTTGCAGTGGAACACTTTATCACACTCCAACAGGAGAATATTTTTTAGCATTTTTTGATACTGTTTTTACACCGTGTTTTCAATTAACACTATAGCACTTTAAACTGGAATATTTCTTACTTCTTTAGTACTTTATATTAGGCAGTGCCACTTTACCTCACCTCACCCACATATTCTGATATAGCCTTCGGGCCATATTTTGAGGTAGGCTGCAGCCCTATCCCTCGTCCACAAGCGCGGATTTCTTTATTCCTTACTTGTTGTTTGAACCTGCATCCAACTGTGGGCATGCACAAGGACAGCTAAATTGTATACTGGTGTCATGCAGCTGGCTTTAACCAGGTAGCTTTGGACTCAAAAAAATGCAGACACCATTAAGGTCTGGTTCACACCTATGCATTGGTTTTCTATGGGTCACGTTCACATCTGTGCATTTTATGGAAAGGGCCAGGGACCAGCAAGTAGGGTTTTCGGTTCCAAAGACTTCAATTATTCAAAAATGTGTATTGAAAAAGCAAAATGCACCTAGAAATTGGTGTGAACCAGGCCTAAATGAAAGGTCAGTCAGCCACAGTGCAAGGAATTGCTAACAACCTCTGGAAGAACCCTAGGGTTTCACACAATACCCCTGGACTGTTTATTGTGTGACGAGCCATCGGGAGTAAGGAGGGATGTGTGAACTGTTCCCTAAGTGACTGCGTGCTGGTAATCAAAGGAGGCCCAACAAGTCATCATACAGCAAGCCCTATGGGGACAGTGCTACATATATATATTGTAAAGCGACCTTACATGTTTGTTTTTTAATACGCATGCTGATCTGATCACTCCTATATGGGGGGGGGGGGGCAAGTAAACACACTCCATCTTTTGACTCTCATCCCAGTTGCCAGCCTTAACTGATTTCTCTGTAAGACTCTCTGGGACCAGAAGAGAGGGGTTTTAGGATGGATAGCAAAGGAGGGCATCAGTACATGGGATCTAACCAGTGTCTTCAACTTTGCACAGATCCAAAAGAGCTCAGTTCTGAGCACTTCCAAGTTCAGAACTGTCAAAATCTTAGCTCTAGCAATAGATCAAGTACATTTGCATAGAACACAGGCAAAAATGTATCAGGGGTCAAACTTATGTTTCCATAAAGAGAACCTGTTGGAGCCGTGGTTCTATCACATTAGGGGCTTACCAGTCCCCTTGTGAAAATAGTAAAATAGAAATTGTATGAAGAAATAAAATAACAAAATGAAATTCCCCACCATAAGCACATTAATGCACATATGTAAAGTTAGCATGCAAATACTGATATAATCACATCTGAGATATCCCTTAGATATCACATCTTAGAAATACATACCAGAGGCAAAATAATAATTTTAGGGCTATCATTTTCATTTAAGACCCAAATAAACCCCTTTGTTTAACCAGTTCTGGACTGGAAGGATTTGCCCCCTTAACCACTTCTGGACCGGAAAGATTTGACCCCTTAATGACTAGGCCATTTTTTGCGATTCAGCACTGCGTTAATTAAAGTAACTTAACGGAAAATTGCGCGGTTGTGCGACACTGTACCAAAATAAAATGTATGTCCTTTTTTTCCCAAAAATAGAGCTTTCTTTTGGTGGTATTTGATCACCTGTGCGATTTAAATTTTTTGCGCTATAAACATAAAAAGAGCGACAATTCTGAGAAAAAAAAAACAATATTTTTCACATTCTGCTATATAACATTCCCAAAAAAAAAAATGTAAAAATCAAAAATGTTCATCTTTTTAGGCCAATTTGTATTCTGCTACATATTTTGTTGTAAAATAAAAATTGCAATAAGCGTGTTTTGCTTGGTTTGTGCAAAGGTTATCGTGTCTACAAACTAGGGGAAAGATTTATGTCATTTTTTTTTTATTTTTTTTCTACTAGTAAGGGGGGCGATCTGAGATTTTTAGCGGGATTGCGACATTGCGGCGGACAGATCAGACCCCTAAATTACATTTTTAACACTTTTGGGGGAACCAGTGACATTACTACAGTAATCAGTGCTGAAAATATGCACTGTTACTGTAATAATGACACTGGCAGGGAATGGGTTAACCCAGGGGTGATCAAAGGGTTAATTGTGAGCCTAGGGGAGTGTTTTATAACTGAGGGGAGAGGGACTTGTGGAATGATCATAGAGACCTGTGATCCTATATAAAAGGATCATAGGCGCTCTGTGATCATTTCAGAGAGAAGAACGGTCAGCTGTGTTTACAACAGCCGACCGTTGTTCTCTCTCAGTGGGGAGCGGTCGCGGGTGCCCGGTGGCAATCACAGCCACCGGTCCTGTGGGTCGGCATCACCGCTGCCTAGCACCACGACCAAAGTACCCCTACGTCGTTTCGCGCAGCCGAGCTAGCCTACTGCAGTAAAAATGCAGCGGGCAGTCGGCAAGTGGTTAAAATCAACTAAATACATTTCAGTTTCATCAAACCAAAAGATGTGCAAAGTCCTACAGTTTGTGTTCTATAGAAAGCAGTCCCAATGCTAGTAGTAATGCCCAGCATTTAAAGGAGAAATATAGCCAAAGCTATTTTGGCTGCACTTCTCCTGGGGATCACAGGAGTGCAGTTCGTTCTGCATTAACAAGCAGGATTTGTGGCTACCAATTATTATTATTATTATCTCAATACCTTATTATTTTATTACTATTACCTTATTGTCTTATTACCTTATCCTATTATTATCTTTTTATCTTATTACCTTATTATGCTTTGCATTAGTGCAGCCCATTTCATTTTGAATGGGCTGCCAATCCATCGCTATGCACTTAAACTAGACATGCAGCATTTTTTTCCCAACACAACACAGCACAAAGCACAGATCTGTGCATTGCAGTGCATGAAAATGCATATGCATTTTACTGCTTGACTTAGGTGTGTTGGTGTGCAATTCAAAATTAATGGTACCACAACACATCATACAGTATTGCTGTGTGTTGTGTTAGCGTGTAGGTAAAAGAGAAGTATAGAATTAACCACTTGAACGCAGGAAGATTTTACCCTCTTCATGAGCAGACCATCTTTTGCTGTTCAGCACTGTGCTACTTTATTGGTAATTGTGCGGGCATGCATTGCTGTATACAAACAAAATGTATATCATTTTTTTTTCCACAAAAATAGAGCTTTCTTTTGGTAGTATTTTATCACCACTTGTTTTTTTATTTTTGTGATATAATGAAAAAGACTAAACATTAAAAAACATTTTTTTTTTACTTTTCTTACAAAAAAGATTTAACTACTGCATATGAGGGATTGAATCTGTTATGAGCACATTTGAATACTCTTATTGAACCCTGATTCTTTTTTCACCTACCAGAGCTATATTACATTAGAGTCATGGCATACCATTTAAATACAGTAGTTTAAGGCCCCGTTCATGTTATGCATTGCATTAAAGCATGTGTGTTAATGAAGCAGGGTATTGTGCGTTAATGCGTGCTGCATTAAGGCCTACTATTAATTTTAAATGGGCTGAAACAAACCATAAAACACAGGAAAATAGACGTAGTGTAGTTTTCTGCACTGCGAGTGTGTTGCTCCCTAATGTAATAGTATTTTGGGGTGTAACTTAAACCATAATGCTCCATGGTTCATGTGTTACAGTATAATAATATAACGAAAACACAAATTTTACCACACGGTACTACAACGCATAAATGTAAATGGGTTATTACTAAGGTTATAATAACCTAATGTCAGTTTGATGTAAAATAGCTTTGTTAACATAGACACACAACATACATAAATGGCTTGGAAAGTAATCTCAGGTATAACATGACATAGAATATTGTAAAAAGGAGGGGGAAGTCTATTGTGCGCCTCCATCCCGGTTCAGTCGATAAACATAAGAGAGGGTTGGGACTTTGAGTGAGAGACACAACAAGGCATGGGGATAACAGAGAAATCACATTTATTGGTCCATACATATACAGTAGATAAAAACATAGCATATTGGTGTATGTATATTACATCAACAGAGTAAAAGAAGGCGAGTAATTGGTCCCAGTTCCAGTGTACACAAAACCAGCATGGCCAATTTCCAAAATTTCATTAAAAAAAAAACATATAAAATCATGAACATCAATAGACTGCAATGGTCAACAGTATTGAAGTATTTGATTGTAATATTAACATCATTGGACTCAACGCGTATCGTGGATCATCTATACCACTTCATCAGGAGTAGATGTCTGTTTTGAATGAAATATGTATAAGGAAATGGCAAAATGGGAATGCATGCAAACTGGAGGGATAGGGAAGAAGAGACATGGTCCTCCAATCCCCTGTTGATGTAATATACATACACCAATATGCTATGTTTTTATCTACTGTATATGTATGGACCAATGAATGTGATTTC
Organism: Pelophylax lessonae; assembly: GCF_965119305.1. Lineage (NCBI taxonomy): Eukaryota > Metazoa > Chordata > Amphibia > Anura > Ranidae > Pelophylax > Pelophylax lessonae. Next base: position 409,716,498 of record NC_138771.1, on the reverse strand, counting down.
TCTGTTCCCCCCATGCCTTGTCGTGTCTCTCACTCAAAGTCCCAACCCTCTCTTATGTTTATTGACATAGAATATTGATCATTTTTAAGGAATGGCAGAAAAGTGCAATCTATGACCGTTTATTTATTGGTATAAAATATGAACTTGAAATTTGCTGGAAAAAAGTGAAAGCTTATAGCCAAGGTAATAAGCCTGACTTGCTGCTTATACAGTTGAAGTATAAAAAGGTAATAGCTAAAACTGCGGAAGAAGATAAAAAAGTGTCATTTCCATTCTTAAAATGGGTCAGACTCAAATTAGTGCCATCATAGCTAATTCCTTGCTGCAAAAAGTAGACTTTTACAAGTTACTGGAAATATGCTAATCACTAAGTAGGTCAGTTGGCATGCAGAGAATAAAAATGTTTTTTTTTTTTTAACTTTCTATAATTTTTTTTCAAAAGTTAAAGATAGAAGTAGTGTTACTGTAAAATCTGATGATGAATAACTTTCATTGTAATCAATCAAAACTTTAGAGGGGGTTCTGACAGGTCTTGTAAAGTATGCTGTGAAATGTTTGCAGTTTTTTTTCTCTGAGATGAAGTTGAATCATGTTTAAGTTTACTCACTATTAGGGGTCTTGATGCTGAACTCCAGGTAGATATAAACACACCAATTAATGCAGTTATTGCATTTATTTAAAAAATTTAAATAAATGTATTTTTATATGCAACCATACGGGGTAGGATGAGGAGGAGGCTGCAGCTCACAGTGCAGAGTGAGATGCTGGGTGCCAATGCGGAGTGGAGATCGCACACAGCATGTGGAACACCATACACCCCGCACAAGCTGTGGGGCAGGTGACACTGGTGCCCACAATAGCGCGCCCCTGCAAGTGACTGGAGCCAAGTGTCTGATCTTGTTCTGACACTTGGCTCTGCTCCGGAATCCAGCCTAATCAAGGAGGTATTGGAATGTACCGCCCTCACCACCCTGCCTTATTGTGGCGCCGGCCCTGGGAGGACCCCCGCATATCGGCCCCGCCCACCCCGACATCAAGTCTTCATTTTGACAGCTCCACTCTTTCTTTGCGGCCGCCCCACCAATCACTGGATGGATGTTATGCTGAGATATTTAGCCCCGACCAACCCAAAGGCTTGGGAGTGATTCGGGGCTAATCATTTTAAAAAGGAATATGAGACTCGGGGCTTTTTGGTGGCCAACTCGGGGCTATAGCCCCTGTCAGCCCCCCCCCCCCCTGCCGACGCCACTGCATACATGTACAGTACATGTGTTCTAAGTAAACATGCTAACTGCAGGGCAGAACAGAAAGAGCAGAAAGTATTAGGAAAAAAAAGCAATATACAAATGTATGTGTGGTTGGGATGCAACCCCAACACAACAATGGGAAGGGACAACAGCGACTCCCCTCTCTCCTGCCAAAAAATAAGGGGACTTTAAATGTGCCAGGACAATTGGGAGACAAAACAGCAAAAAAAAAAAAAAACTAATAAAAAACAGATTTTATTATTATATTCCTTAAAATCATTGCATCATCATTAAAAACAAGGCAGCAGTGAAACACCAAGCATAACATCCAAATAACATATTAAATACATACATTACACAATATATATAAAAGGAAAAAATTCTCACCCTTTGTCAAATATAAACAATGCAAATAGATATAATGCTGGGGAGGGAATTCAAGAAAGAAATAAAAAAGGGGGAAGGAGGGGGAGGGAAAAGGGGATAAGAGGGGAGACCCCATGGGGGGACATAAACCAAAAAATGGAGACAATGCAGCCCATTAAAAGGCCACACAGAAGGGGTGCTATTTTATCTAACATTCAAACTTACCTCGTCTCAAAAGGACTATAGAACTAGGTTGTCACCCCACATGGTAAAAAGCCACAGGTGTACAGAAAAAAGAAGCCAGACTTGAAATCCCAGAGACAACCCCCCCTCCCTCTTTAAGGGTGGAGAGGACTTCACAGGTTGAATCTAAAACAGAAAATGTAAGATAATATATGTATATGTGCATCACATGTAAGGCTTCTGTATAAGTACCTCTAACCTCACAGCTTGAAAAGTACAGTCAGAACAAAAAACTGACCTATGTATATGCACTATACGTATTGTATATGTATTGATGCGTCGTATTGGCTCCCTTCCCTTTTTTGTTTTATGTTCCCCTATTAGGGTCTCCCCTCTTTTCCCTCCCCTCTATCTCTTCCCCTCCCCCCCCCCCACTTTTTTCCCTTTTATTCTTTCCCCTGCATTATATATAGCTGCATTATTAATTTGACAAAGAAGAAAGGGTGAATTTATATATATATATATATATATATATATATATATATATATATATATACATACATAAAGTTGTGCTCACAATTTTACATACCCTGGCAGAATTTATGATTTCTTGGCCATTTTCCCGAGAATATGAATGATAGCACAAAAACGTTTCTTTCACTCATGGTTAGTGTTTGGCTGAAGCCATTTATTATCAGTCAACTGTGTTTACTCTTTTTAAATCATAACAACAACAGGAACTACCCAAATGACCCTGATCAAAAGTTTACATACCCTGGTGATTTTGGCCTGATAATATGCACACAAGTTGACACAAAGGGGTTTGAATGCCTAATGGGCCACACACACTATAAGATTTTCTGAAGACTTTTTCCTTTAGACTTACCAAAACCATATAATATGAGGTCAAACCTAAACACTTTCATTTTTTATGCAATCTGGCAGGCCCTTGCACTACATAGAAAAGGTAAATCTGAAGGAAATCTAACCACAAAAGTTGGATAGTGTGTATCCAGCTTAATAAAGGTAACCATCCTCACCTGTGATCTGTTTGCTTGTAATTAGTGTGTGTGTATAAAAGGTCAATGAGTTTCTGGACTCCTGACAGACCCATGCATCTTTCATCCAGTGCTGCACTGATGTTTCTGGATTCTGAGTCATGGGGAAAGCAAAAGAATTGTCAATTTATCTGTGGAAAAAGGTAGTTGAACTGTATAAAACAGGAAAGGTATATAGAAAGATAGAACAAATCTAGTACGCCACCACTACTGCAGCAAAGTAGGGGCGCAAAAAGATACAGAAACAATGTGCCACGTCCTAAAATAGTCAGAGATGAGGGAAAAGAAGAAAATGGACTTTCTAGGCACCGTATTTAAAATAGACCGATTTTATTAATGATAATCATAAAAACAGAGGAAAAAAACCCCCAATAGGGGAAAGTATTGGTGGATCAAAGTATATGTACAGACAAGAAATAAGGAAGCACAGAATATACCATGCCAGGAGGGCCTGAACATACAGATAATAATACACAATGTACAGGATAACTGTCGGGATTCGAACCTGTGACCAGCCACATCCCAGGCGGTAGCCCTGCTTACTAGGCTACCGTCCTCTCTGGACATTCTTCCCTGGACATTCTTCCCTGAAGCCTATTAATTCAACCTTAGTCTTGCCAAGCCTTGCTCATCACCCTTGATTCCCCACACCTGGTACTTCCCTATATAAGTCCAGCCCCTTGCACTCCAGATTGCTGATTATTGAGCTCCTGAACCTTGATCAAGCTACTCCTCACCTGCTGCTCTTATCTACTACCACAAATCCAATGCTGACCAGGAATTGACTACCGACTACTCTTCTGCTTTGTCCCTACCTACTGAACTGCCACCTCTGTTGCCGATCCGGATTGTTTGACCACGCTTACTGCTGCCCGCCCCGACCTTTGGCTCGTCTGACTTCTCTCTGGTTATCCCTTGTCTGCTCCTCTGCCTTCGGACCGAACCTGCCCTCTGCCTGGCTGGGTGATCCTGAGGACCGCGTCCTGGTGTTAGCTTGCAGCGCAGTCTATCCCCACCATCAGGGGCTCTAGTGAAAACCAGCTAGCACTTAGTTTCCGCACCTCAGGTGAACCCGTGTCCTCATCAGAGTACTACGCTGTGTCCATCCAGTATTCAGCACCTACTAACTGCCTGCGGTCTTTGCCACTGGGCTCCACTTCTACCTCCGGCCAGCAGTCCTCTGACTCAGGTGAGCCTATAGGATTGTTACAGAATAATCAGCCATAACTATGGAGTCCGCAATGACCACTCTGTGTAGACAGGTCACTGAACTTCAAGAATTCGGTACTACGTATCAGGAGAAATTTGCCCAGCTCCAAGAAGTAGTCAAAAGCCAACAGCAGGAGATTATTGAACTACAGAGGCAACTCCTAGACATCCGCGGCGCGGCCGCAGACACCCGCATGCCACTCCCATCAAAATTTGGTGGTGACAGACGCCAGTATCAGGGATTTCTGAACCAATGCCTCATCTATTTCCAGATGAACCCGGCCCCCTTCACCACCGATAAAAAGAAGGTGCTATTCATGATCAATCTCTTGTCGGATGAAGCATTAGCATGGGCATCGCCATACGTGGAGTCTAACAATCAGCTCCTGGACAACCTAACCAACTTTATCACCACCATGAGCCTAGTCTTTGATGACTCCAACCGCTGTGCGACGGCCGAGGCGCGACTACATAGTCTGCGACAAGGGAGACGCTCCGCCGCCGAATATACCGCCGAATTTCGCCGTTGGGTCACTGACACCACCTGGAACCCAGCAGCACAGAGGAGCCAATTCCGGCGAGGCCTGTCCGAAGCAATAAAAGACGAACTCGTCAAAGTTGAAGCCCCGGACGATCTGGATGACTTTATTCAAGTATGCATCCGGATAGATCAAAGACTCTCCGAGAGGAAGAGGGAAAGATTCTGGTCCTCGGACCACAGACCCACTTACTCCTTCTCCTCTACCGCCCAGCGCGACCCCCAGTTAGCACCTGAACCTATGCAGGTCGACGCACTACGGAGGTCTCCATCCACAGCTGAGAAGGAGAGACGGCTGGCTGAAAACCTCTGCCTCTACTGTGGAGAGCCGGGTCATTTTGCCATCAAATGTCCCAATAAGATTCGAAGAACTATTGCCGTCACGGAGCTAAAGGAGCAATCACAGACTCCAACCCCGCCAGCAGCCCCTGAAGATAACAACACGGCGGCTCATGGATCCCACTTCACAATCCCCATCCTCATCGACATCGAGGGGCGACAACTCCCCTGTTCTGCGATGTTAGACTCCGGGGCAGGAGGCAACTTCATGGACCTAACCTTCGCCCGCGAAAAGAACATTCCACTGACAATCAAGGCAGCCCCTGTTGACCTGGAAACCGTTGCCGGCGACTCACGAGACCATCGAACTACAACTCCTTGTAGAACCCGATCACCACGAGAAGATCCACTTCTCGCTGATCGCCTCCCCGAAGTTCCCAGTGATCTTGGGCATCCCATGGTTGGCCACCCACAACCCCTCGGTGGACTGGGAAACCCGCTGCATACGGTTCCCGTCCGAGTTCTGCTCACTAAATTGCTCCCACAAACCCGTCCTTCCACCCGAAGACACCACCATCTCTGAACTATACGTCAAGGATCTGCTACCCCCTCAATACCGCGAGTTCCAGGATGTCTGCGACAAGAAAAACGCAGACAAGCTGCCACCACACCGACCCTACGACTGCCCTATAGAACTGTTGCCCGGGGCTGAAATACCCTTTGGCAGTATCTACCCCCTCTCGGAGCCTGAACTCAAGGCCTTGAAGAGTACCTGGACGAGGACCAAAGGAAGGGGTTCATCCAGCCCTCTACCTCCCCTGCGGGAGCCCCCTTTTTCTTTGTAGAGAAAAAAGACTCCTCCCTGCGTCCCTGCATTGACTACAGGAAGCTTAACGACATTACCTTAAAGAAACGGTATCCACTCCCACTGATTTCAGAACTCCTCGAGAGACTCCGGGCAGTGAAGATTTTCACCAAACTTGACCTTCGAGGGGCCTACAACCTCGTCCGAATCCGCCCTGGGGATGAATGGAAGACCGCCTTTCGGACACGTTATGGTCACTTCGAGTACCTAGTCATGCCTTTCGGACTCTGCAATGCTCCCGCCACCTTCCAGCACTTCATTAACGATGTCCTCAGGGACATGCTCGATCTGTTTGTAGTCGTTTACCTGGAGGACATCTTGATCTTCTCCGAAGACCTCGAGCAGCACCGCGAACACGTCCGCAGGGTACTGCAGAGACTCAGACAGAACTCTCTCTATATCAAGCTAGAGAAATGTGAGTTTGAGCGAACCACCACTCAGTTCCTCGGATACATCATCTCCCCAGAGGGCCTAAGTATGGACCCGGGGAAGGTCCAAGCCGTGATGAACTGGCCCATTCCGAGAAACGAGAAGGAGATACAAAGATTCATTGGCTTCACCAACTTCTATCGGAAGTTTATCCGGAACTTCTCCAAGATCATAGCACCAATTACCCAACTCACCAAGAAATCAGTCCCCTTCTCCTGGACGCCAGAGGCACAGGAGGCCTTCACCAAGTTGAAACTCCTCTTTACTTCTGCTCCAATCCTAATCCACCCAAACCCCGAGCTGCCATTTACAGTCGAAGTGGATGCATCTGACTCCGCAGTGGGGGCTGTTCTGTCACAACGGACAGGGGAGAAGATGCTACTACACCCGTGCGCATATTTCTCCCGCCAGATGTCCCCCTCCGAGAAGAATTATGACATCGGGAACAAGGAACTACTGGCGATCAAGGATGCCTTCTCTGAGTGGAGACACCTGCTGGAGGGAGCCACCAACCCCATAATCGTACTAACTGATCACAAGAACCTCGAGTTCATCCGCAGCGCTAAGAGACTCTCAGCCAGACAGGCCAGATGGAGCCTATTCTTTTCCCGCTTTAACTTTCTCATCACCTATCGCCCCGGATCAAAGAATGGTAAGGCTGACGCCCTCTCCAGAATGTTTTCCGAGCCCTCGCAGAGTAACAAGGGCCAAAACAACATCCTACCCGAGAGAAGGGTCGTAGGGGTCACCTACTCTAAAGAACTCCTGGGCACAATCAAAGAAGGATATGAAAATGACCCCTTCCTTGCCCATCCCACAAGGAATGTCAGCCTTACGTTTAAGAACGGTCATTGGTTTCATCAGGACCTACAGTTATATGTACCAGAAATCGCACGGCTCAACCATGATGTACCAAAATACTCAGACTCAACCATGACTCCAAGCTGGCCGGCCATCTAGGCACAAGAAAGACCCAGGAGCTTCTCTCCCGCTCCTTCTGGTGGCCAACATACAAGGAGGACATCAAGAGGTACATCTCCTCATGCACAGTCTGTGCCCGCAATAAGACTCCTCGTTCCTCTCCCGTGGGTCTGTTACAACCTCTCCCGATTCCCTCCCGCCCCTGGGGCTCGATCTCCATGGACTTTGTGGTAGACCTTCCTCCTTCAAAAGGGATGAACACCATCCTGGTCGTAGTCGACCGCCTCACCAAGATGGCCCATTTCATCCCCTACAAAGGCCTACCCACCGCCAAACAGACGGCCGATCTTATTTTCAGAGAGGTCTTTAGGCTGCATGGGATCCCAGACGACGTGGTCTCCGACCTAGGCGTACAATTTGCCTCTAAGTTCTGGAAGAACTTTTGCCTGGCGCTCGGGGTTAAAGTGAACCTGTCCTCCGCCTTCCACCCTCAGTCAAACGGGCAGACGGAGAGAACTAACCAGACCCTAGAGCAGTACCTACGCTGTTTTAGCTCCCACCTGCAGGATGACTGGCTTGACCATCTCTCCATGGCCGAGTTCGCCTACAACAATGCGGAGCACAGCTCAACCAAGCACAGCCCCTTCTTTGCTAACACAGGCTTGCACCCAGTATTCATTCCCCACCTACCCGTCGCCTCCACCCTCCCAGCAGTGGCCGAACGCCTAACAACCCTACAGGAGGCACAAAAGAACATTGTAAACAACCTCCAGCTCGCCCAGAGGCGCTTTAAACAGGGAGCAGACAGACGCCGCAGACCCACCCCGGGCTTCCATGTGGGAGACAAGGTGTGGCTGTCCACCAGGAACCTCAGATTGAAGGTCCCCTCCAAAAAGTTGGCCCAAAAATACATGGGTCCATTCCGGATCTCCGCGCAAATTAACGAGGTCACGTTCCGGCTCGATCTTCCAGACTCCATTAGGGTGCACCCTGTTTTCCATTGCTCCCTCCTCAAGCCATACGTGGAGAACACCTTCACAGGTCGCCACTCACCCCCTCCACCACCCGTGAGGGTACAGGGTGAAGAAGAATACGCTGTCGCAAAGATCCTCGACTCCAGGATCCACCGGGGAAGACTACAATACCTAATTGGGTGGGAGGGCTACCCTCCCGAGGATAACTCCTGGGAACCAGAAGAAAACGTCCACGCCCCCAGACTGGTAAAAGAGTTCCTCCAACGGCACCCCGATAAGCCTGCCCCTGCGGTGCCCAGAGGTCACCTTGGAAGGGGGGGAGTACTGTCGGGATTCGAACCTGTGACCAGCCACATCCCAGGCGGTAGCCCTGCTTACTAGGCTACCGTCCTCTCTGGACATTCTTCCCTGTACATTCTTCCCTGAACATTCTTCCCTGAAGCCTATTAATTCAACCTTAGTCTTGCCAAGCCTTGCTCATCACCCTTGATTCCCCACACCTGGTACTTCCCTATATAAGTCCAGCCCCTTGCACTCCAGATTGCTGATTATTGAGCTCCTGAACCTTGATCAAGCTACTCCTCACCTGCTGCTCTTATCTACTACCACAAATCCAATGCTGACCAGGAATTGACTACCGACTACTCTTCTGCTTTGTCCCTACCTACTGAACTGCCACCTCTGTAGCTGATCCGGATTGTCTGACCACGCTTACTGCTGCCCGCCCCGACCTTTGGCTCGTCTGACTTCTCTCTGGTTATCCCTTGTCTGCTCCTCTGCCTTCGGACCGAACCTGCCCTCTGCCTGGCTGGGTGATCCTGAGGACCGCATCCTGGTGTTAGCTTGCAGCGCAGTCTATCCCCACCATCAGGGGCTCTAGTGAAAACCAGCTAGCACTTAGTTTCCGCACCTCAGGTGAACCCATGTCCTCATCAGAGTACTACGCTGTGTCCATCCGGTATCCAGCACCTACTAACTGCCTGCGGTCTTTGCCACTGGGCTCCACTCCTACCTAAGGCCAGCAGTCCTCTGACTCAGGTGAGCCTATAGGATTGTTACAATAACACAAAATAGTGCATAAGGGCGCTATACGTTACGTGCAACGCGGCGGATGCCGCTGGCAACTGCGACGCAGAGCGTCCTTTATTAAAGTGGATACAGCTTGTACATGAGGGAAGATACATGTAACCAGATGCTCTACATGTTTCGCTAAAAATTCAAGCTTCTTCCGGAGCTAGTAGGATACACGTTCTGTGTGACAAAGATGAATCATAATTAGTCATGCAACAGATATATATGCGATAGTCACAGGTCCCACAAACAATCGACCATAATGACCGATAATAATACATTTCATACAGCTTACAAAATTAGTTACAAAGCCTGGTATCAATCAAATAAGGTAGATGTATGCATCATTAGACACAAGCAATGACATAGCTGATAAGGAAAGCACAAATGAGGGGGAACATGGGGGGGTGACAGCCTCTCCGCAAAGGACCAACAAGGTGGCTGATGGCTAGAGGTGGTGCCCGGGCCCATTAGATGAGCGAAACCGGACCAATGTGGGGAGCGGACAAGCATAAAAAGCCCCCACAAATGGCAAAAAAAAAAAAAAACTTTTTATACTGCAAAGAAGCCATAATTAAAGTATACCTACCCCTGTACAGGCAGTTGTGAGATTCACAATGGCCAGGGTATCGACAAAAACGAGGTAGAAAAAAGAAATTCAAAAGCAAATACGGGGGATGATCTGTGGAGGTGAAGCTGAAAGATACATTGCTGTTGGTCGATTTGAGACAAGACAAAAATTGTCTATATGTTGTGCCAAAAGGCGGTAACCTGAAATACAGGAGAAAAAAGAAGGGGAGGGGAAAAATAAGGGGGGTATCGGCAAAAAACAAAATAGATTATGGGTAATTGATATGATAGAGATCCACTAAGCAATGAGACCCCAGAGAAACATGCATAGAAAAGCCACTAAATAGGTACAAGTCCAGTGCGGGCGGGTAGTGATGCCAGAAACCCGGCCCGCCCATTACATAGACCGGGGGTGGATAAGTCCACAGAAAGCATGCCAAGAGATCATTGAGGGCTAATTGTCCACTATAAACGTATGGCTAACGCAGTGTGCACAGCCCCACAGTTTATATAGACACAGAGTAGCTGAAACCAAGGTCCGTGCAAGTAACCAGCACCAAGATAGTAATGTGACATGCAGTAATGTGGTGAGAGTAAAGATGAAACACCCAAAGCAGTCATAAGGACAAACTTACCACTAGGACACAGAACATATCTAAATAGCTAAGTCCATATCAAGGCAATTTAGTCCAAAAAGGACATAATCCCTCTGGTAAAAGGGAGCCTGTTGAAAAATGATAAATTAAGGGTCGATCATATGCAGAAGCCAAAATGCATGTAAAAAAATAACAATTAGGGGGAGGGGAAGGACTGGAAGTCCGGACATGCTAGATAGTTACCAATCAGGATATCTCTCAGGGACCACCTCGCAGCACCACAGATCAAACCCCCGGATGGGGATAATCCACCATAGAGGAGGCGTAAAGAGAGCCTCCTTTATAGTGCCGCCGCTCCCGGGTAGTGAGCCACCGGATGTGACGTCACTCACCCCGGCCGTCACTTCCGCACCTACGCCGGAAACCAGCGTGGCGGGGGAGTACGCCGGACGGCGAGGCGGGGAAGGGGAGGAGTCCACAGGGGCAACCCGGAGTTGACCCGGTAGGACAACCTCCACCACACATAGCGCCAACCAGCAATGGCGACGTCATGTGTGGTTACCTGGCCACACATCGGACCCGGGATATGCCCAAAACAATAGGCCAGAGCACAACAGCGCCACCAAGGGGACCACCAAGCCCATAGCCCTCACCCGTGCAGTCCGATATCAAAAGAACACAACAATAAAATTGGAAAATTACGATATGATGGAAGGGGGGAGCGGATCACACCATGGTGGGGGCGAGCCACTCCTTCTAAGAACATATATGATATATAATGGAGCCACTGAAGGGCTAACATATAAATTCATATCAGCACAATAAAAAATTGCACACTTGAAAAAGGGATAATAATTTGAATCAGAGTAAACAGAAAAGTGGTGGGGAAAGAGAAGGAGATAAATTAGCCAGCCAGAAGATGAAAAGGGAGAGAAAATGAAAGAACGGGGAGGGGATAAAAAGGGGGGAAGATGAACACATAACGAGGAAAAAGATGGGGGAAGGGGAAAAAAAAAAAAAAAGGGGGCTGGAGGCCAAAAAGAAAAGGGGGGGGGAGAGGGAAGACAACAAAAGAACGATAAGGAAATGCCAGAGGGATAAAAACCAATTAAAGAAATGATTTAAATGATTGCGCCTCATTGAGGCCAGGTCGACTAGTGGCGTTTAGGCGTATAATCCAAAGTGCCTCCCTCTGCAGAATACGCCTATTCCAGTCCCCTCCACGAGGGTCTGGTGGGATGACCTCCAGTACAAAAAAGTGTGCACACTTATTGTTGAACCTGTGATAAAGGTCAAGATGCCTAGTAACTGGGGTAATCATCTTTCCCTTAGACGAATAATAGACGTGGTCATTTATGCGGCGTCTAAATTGACGTATAGTCTTCCCCACATAGAAAACCCCACAATCGCAGTACATCAGATAAATAAGCCCTTGGGTGTTGCAGTCTGCTCGAAACGTAGGGGATAGTGTCTCACCATTAGGTAAGTGAAATCTAGTACCCTCTGCCACCCAAGGGCAGAAAGCACATTGATGGCACCTAAATGTTCCCCGAAGCCTCGGGGAAGGGGGTTTGATGGGTTGGTAAAAGCTACTAGTCAGGCGATCATGTAGAGATCTTGTGCGCCTGAAAGTAACTTGTGGGGCACTGCTAATGTGCTTCCGAAGGATAGGATCCTCGTGGGGGATTGGCCAATGCCGGTTAAGGATGTTTCTCAGTAGTCCCTGATGGCTGGAGAACTCAGTGATGAGTCTGACTGTAGGTTTAGATGGAACAGAATTGGGTTTGTAGAGAAGATCAGCTCTTCTCTTAAACCGAGCTCGATTATATGCCTTGCGTAGCGTGCTCTTACTGTACCCCCTCTGGAGTAAGCGATCTCGCAGAAGGCCGGCTTGTTGGACAAAGTCATCACTGGATGTACAATTGCGTCGCAGACTGATGTACTGGGCGTAAGGGATGCTACGCAAGAGAGCTGGTGGGTGTGCACTAGAGGCATGTAGAATCGTGTTGCCTGACGTGGGTTTACGAAAAAGATTGGTAGTCACCTGGCCCTCCAAGTCCTTCATAATAGTTAAGTCTAGAAAATTTACTTCATTGGGATGGAAAGAAAATGTAAATTTCAAATTAAAACTGTTCACATTGGGACGTTCAATAAACCACACATGACGTCGCCATTGCTGATTGGCGCTATGTGTGGTGGAGGTTGTCCTACCGGGTCAACTCCGGGTTTCCCCTGTGGACTCCTCCCCTTCCCCGCCTCGCCGTCCAGCGTACTCCCCCGCCACGCTGGTTTCCGGCGTAGGTACGGAAGTGACGGCCGGGGTGAGTGACGTCACATCCGGTGGCTCACTACCCGGGAGCGGCGGCACTATAAAGGAGGCACTCTTTACGCCTCCTCTATGGTGGCTTATCCCCATCCGGGGGTTTGATCTGTGGTGCTGCGAGGTGGTCCCTGAGAGATATCCTGATTGGTAACTATCTAGCATGTCCGGACTTCCAGTCCTTCCCCTCCCCCTAATTGTTATTTTTTTACATGCATTTTGGCTTCTGCATATGATCGACCCTTCATTTACCATTTTTCAACAGGCTCCCTTTTACCAGAGGGATTATGTCCTTTTTGGACTAAATTGCCTTGATATGGACTTAGCTATTTAGATATGTTCTGTGTCCTAGTGGTAAGTTTGTCCTTATGACTGCTTTGGGTGTTTCATCTTTACTCTCACCACATTACTGCATGTCACATTACTATCTTGGTGCTGGTTACTTGCACGGACCTTGGTTTCAGCTACTCTGTGTCTATATAAACTGGGGGCTGTGCACACTGCGTTAGCCATACGTTTATAGTGGACAATTGGCCCTCAATGATCTCATGGCATGCTTTCTGTGGACTTATCCACCCCCGGTCTATGTAATGGGCGGGCCAGGTTTCTGGCATCACTACCCGCCCGCACTGGACTTGTACCTATTTAGTGGCTTTTCTATGCATGTTTCTCCGGGGTCTCATTGCTTAGTGGATCTCTATCATATCAATTACCCATAATCTATTTTGTTTTTTGCCAATACCCCCCTTATTTTTCCCCTCCCCTTCTTTTTTCTCCTGTATTTCAGGTTACCGCCTTTTGGCACAACATATAGACAATTTTTGTCTTTTCTCAAATCGACCAACAGCAATGTATCTTTCAGCTTCACCTTCACAGATCATCCCCCGTATTTTCTTTTGAATTTCTTTTTTCTACCTCGTTTTTGTCGATACCCTGGCCATTGTGAATCTCACAACTGCCTGTACAGGGGTAGGTATACTTTAATTATGGCTTCTTTGCAGTATAAAAAGTTTTTTTTTTGCCATTTGTGGGGGCTTTTTATGCTTGTCCGTTCCCCACATTGGTCCGGTTTCGCTCATCTAATGGGCCCGGGCACCACCTCTAGCCATCAGCCACCTCGTTGGTCCTCTGCGGAGAGGCTGTCACCCCCCCATGTTCCCCCCTCATTTGTGCTTTCCTTATCACCTATGTCATTGCTTGTGTCTAATGATGCATACATCTACCTTATTTGATTGATACCAGGCTTTGTAACTAATTTTGTAAGCTGTATGAAATGTATTATTATCGGTCATTATGGTCGATTGTTTGTGGGACCTGTGACTATCGCATATATATCTGTTGCATGACTAATTATGATTCATCTTTGTCACACAGAACGTGTATCCTACTAGCTCCGGAAGAAGCTTGAATTTTTAGCGAAACATGTAGAGCATCTGGTTACATGTATCTTCCCTCATGTACAAGCTGTATCCACTTTAATAAAGGACGCTCTGCGTCGCAGTTGCCAGCGGCATCCGCCGCGTGGCACGTAACGTATAGCACCCTTACGCACTATTTTGTGTTATACTGTACATTGTGTATTATTATCTGTATGTTCAGGCCCTCCTGGCATGGTATATTCTGTGCTTCCTTATTTCTTGTCTGTACATATACTTTGATCCACCAATACTTTCCCCTATTGGGGTTTTTTTTCCTCTGTTTTTATGATTATCATTAATAAAATCTGTCTATTTTAAATACGGTGCCTAGAAAGTCCATTTTCTTCTTTTTCCTCATATATAGAAAGATACCCAAGGAATTGAGAAAGCCAATCATCAGTGTTCAAACTCTAACCAAGAAGTGGGGTTCTGTTGAAACCAAACCACGGTCAGGTAGACCAACTAAAATTTCAACCACAAATGCCAGGAAAATTGTTTGCAATGCAAAGAAAAACCCACAAATAACTTCAGGTGAAATTCAGGACTCTGAAAACATGTGGTGTGGCTGTTTCAAGGTGCACAATAAGGAGGCACTTAATGAAAGATGGGCTGCATGGTCGAGTCGCCAGAAGAAAACCATTACTACGCAAATTCCACAAAGTACCCCGCTTACAATACGACAGACACCACAGAGACAAGCCTCAAACCTTCTGGCACAAAGTCATTTGGAGTGATGAGACCAAAATTTAGCTTTTTGGCCACAACCATAAACGCTACATTTGGAGAGGAGTCAACAAGGTCTATGATGAAAGGTACACCATTCCTACTGTGAAACACGGAGGTGGATCGCTGATGTTTTGGGGATGTGTGAGCTACAAAGGCACAGGAAATTTGGTCAGAATTGATGGCAAGATGAATGCAGTATGTTATCAAAAAATACTGGAGGAAACACTGTTGATTGATAATAAATGGCTTCAGCCAAACACTAACCATGAGTGAAAGAAAAGTTTTTGTGTTATCATTCATATTCTCTGAAAAATGGCCAAGAAATCATAAATTCTGCCAGGGTATGTAAACTTAGGAGCACAACTGTATATATTGTGTAATGTATGTATTAAATAAGTTATTTGGGTGTTAAGTGTCTTTCATATATTTCAACTGGCTATCATCAAGTATGATGAACCCTAAGGAAGCAATTTGTTGCGAAACGCATTGGTTCGATACGTTTATTTGTACAGTGCTTGGTGTGTCACTAATGCTACCTATTTGAGGCTACTAGTTTATCCTGCTGAGATGTTTTTTATGGTGTTACAATGATTTTAAGGAATTTATTAATAAAATCAAATTTTTATTACGTTTTTGTGCTGTTTTGTCTTCCTATTGTCTTGGCACATTTAAAGTCCCTTCATTTTTTGGTGGGAGAGAGGTGAGTCGCTATTGTCCCCTCCCTCTGTTGTGTTGGGGTTGCACTCTCCTTCCCTTGTCTTTTAAAAAAAAAAAAAAAAAAAAAAAGCAATCAATTCTCTTCTTGGTTGCTCACTGCCATCCCCTTTCTGCTTTTTTCACCTCTGTATTGGCCTACACTCTTCCATTTCAAGCATTGCTTTATGAAAAAGTACTTCCTGGAACCCAGTCTGTATGCACAGTACATACAGCAGCTTGCTGAACCAACGTGATTCACAGGCAGTGTGAACTACAATGAAAACTTAAAGTAAAATCCAATGTAATTTATTCCTGAATGACATGTCACAATGTATGTTTTCTTAAGCTGGATACACACTATCCAACTTTTGTGGTTAGATTTCCTTCAGATTTACCTTTTCTATGTAGTGCAAGGGCCTGCCAGATTGCATACAAATTGAAAGTGTTTAGGTTTGACCTCATATTATATAGTTTTGGGAAGTCTAAAGGAAAAAGTCTTCAGAAAATCTTATAGTGTGAGTGGCCCATTAGCTATTAAGTGAAAAGCAACACACACACACACACTATTCAATGGGGAGGGAGGAGAAGCAGGAAGTGTAGGTTACACAGAAGCCAAGAGAAGGTCTAGAAATGTATTTCTCTATTACAGCACTCCGTATTGGAAGAATATCTAAAGCAAAAAACGTTTCTATTTTTTTTTTTTTATTTCAGGTAAAGTAGGGTAGTTAACCCCATCCATATTTTACAGTTTGTGGTCCACTGGGGAGATTATAATCACTTATTGTTCTTTAGATCAGTGGTGTCAAGATTCTTGATATACAGCAGGGGGCTTCTGGCACAGCTCTTGGCTCATCAAAGAGCCCCGCAATAAAATAATTGAATGTTACTACTGTATGTTTCATATTTGCTGTCAATGACTGCGTATATAAAAACAGAAGATGGTCAATGACTATAGATGGACATAAATAATGTGCTGTGGGCTCTCTATTTTTCTCTATTTTAATATTCTATTTGATGTGTGTACATAAGATCCAACTAGTATTTCCAGCATCTCACGTCACAACCTCTCCCACCACCACTACTACAGAGAACCTGTTTTGCTTCAAAGAACTTGATTTTTAAAAATAGTAATTTCCGGATACAAAGTGAATAGTTCGTATGCATGGATCTTAGCTACTAAATAAAAAAAGTAATTTATCTCTCTTTTTTTAAAGTTCATAAGTTCATCCCAGAGCCACGTAAGAATGGTTGATTTCCTTCTATAGAAACATTTAACAAATAAAAGGTTTCACATGACTTGTTTATTGAAGGAACAGAGAGCTGTTCTTTGTTTTTTGTTTTTTTATCTGGATCATTCATAAGAGCTGTATCTATCAAGTGTCGGTAAAGTGATACCAGAAGTAAACAATGCAAGCTGCGTCACTGTTTGTTTTCCTGATGCCAATTTTACAAAGCATGTTAGATAATGACATTTCTGGAGCAAGACAAGTGGATGCATAATTTATAGATGTTATGTGCGATACATCATTTTGGATGATGCAGGAAAGGAGAAGGAATTGTGAAGCATCAAAGTGAAAAAAAATGTTTTCACCATTAGTATGCATTTTTAAGAGGTCAGCCCTCCCAGATCTAACAACTGCTTCCTGAATTAGGCGCAATGCATTAAAAGAGGGATTAACACCAGGAAAGTGGCACAGCAGCTTTACTGATGGGGAAATTACAGGGGACCCAGTATGTTGAACTTTTTTCAAACCTACTGATGTTTGGTAATCTCTCATTGATTTCATACTTAAATATATGTTACAACGCCCTAGTGAACTGGTGCTGAAAAGTAAATAGTTACATAGTTACATAGTTAGTGAGGTTGAAAAAAGACATAAGTCCATCCAGTTCAACCTATGATGTGTGTGTGTGTTTGCTTTTAACCATACATTGTATACCCCTGTATGTTGTGGTCTTTAAGGTGTAAATCCAATAGTTTTTTGAAACTATCAATGCTCCCCGCTGATACAACTGCTTGTGGAAGAGAATTCCACATCCTTACCGCTCTTACAGTGAAGAACCCCTTACGCACTTTAAGTTTAAACCGCCTTTCCTCAAGTTTTAGTGAGTGGCCACGTGTCTTATTGTATCTCCTTTCTCTGAATAGTTTGTTCCTTATGCTAGGGTCGCCAGTACAGTATTTGTACATTGATATCATATCCCCCCTCAATCGTCTCTTCTCCAGAGAGAATAAGTTCAGTGCTTGTAGTCTTTCCTCATAGCTGATGTCCTCCATTCCCCTAAGTAAAGTCAAAGCTTCTATTTGGATCTGAATGAGGTCTAGGATAGACACCATCATTGCGTTGTCTCTGGGGGGAGATGGAGGCACAACACAGGAATGGGTGTCTATTATTGACCCTGTTCCAAAGCAGCAGGAGCGATGGCTCCCTCTGTACTTTTTTAGCTTCAGCTCCCTGAGGCTTATTAACAGTATTTCAGCAAGATTACCTAAGGGCCAAGCCTATTTCTGACACATGTTTTTACAGATTAAAATCAGTATTTTTTGCTAGAAAATCACTTAGAACCCCCAAACATTATATATATATATATATATATATATTTTTTTTTTTTTTAAAAAGACTGTGGAGGATAGAATGGCATTCATTGCAATATTTTATGTCACACAGTATTTGCGCAGTGGTCTTTAAAAAGAACCATTTTTTTGAGGAGATACACTTCACTGAATTAAAAAAAAAAAAAAAATTGAACAAAGTTAGCCCAATTTTTTTGTATATTGTGAAAGATGATGTCAATAATCAGTAAATAGATACCTAACATGTTACGGATTAAAATTGTGACACTCGTGGAATGGCGACAAACTACGGTACCTAAAAATCGCTATAGGTGAGGCTTTAAAGATGTTTAACAGTTACCTGTTTACATTTGCAGGCGTGACTTATGTATGCATTTTCTTTGGTGCGTTAGACACGTGGACGGGGCGTTTTTTCCCCCCTATTTCTGCTATTTTATTTTTTATTTTTTTCACTGTTCCTTTAAAAAAAAATATGATCACTTTCACTAATGTCACAGGGAATGTAAACATCCTTTGTGACAGTAATAGGCAGTGACAGCTACTTTTTATGGAGGGATCTGGGGTCTAAAAGAACCCAAATCCCTCCTTTGCACTTAAAAGTATTCGAAACGCCAAAATCTGCATTTTTGAATACTATCACTTTTTTAACATCAGCGCCATTGGCAGCTGAGTAAATCGGAAGTGATGTTGTGACGTCGCTTCCGAGTTACCTCATTGGAGACCGATCAAAGCAAAATTCTGCTTCGGGACTCTGACCTGCCTGCGGACATGGCGGCTGGTTGCTTGGGTCTCCCGTGGGATAGAAGACTGGGGCAGAGCAGCAGACGGCGGCAGGAGGAGGGGACATCCCTTCCCGCTTCCTGTGATAATGGCTGAGCGGCTGCTGAGCCGCATCAGTTGTTATCATTAGAAAGTCAACCGCTGGCTCTAAAAAAATCTATAACTGCAAGCATCACCCTAGTACAACCACTTCTTCAAGCCGACGTACAGGTACATCAGTTTGCGGGAAGTGGTTAAGGGATTAAACAAGTCATATTGAATATTACCAGATTTTAAAAATGCTAAAACACACAGTGGGGTTGATTTACTAAAACTGGGGAGTGCAAAATCTGATGCAGCTCTGCACAGAAACAAATCAGCTTCCAGGTTTTTTTTGTCAAAGCTTAATTGAACAAGCTGAAGTTAGAAGCTGATTAGCTACCATGCAAAGCTGCACCAGATTTTGCACTTTCTAATTTTAGTAAAACACCTGTGCCTGGAGTTGAGCTTGAACATGGAGACATATTTTATATCTCTGAGTGTTTTATTATGGGTAAGATTCCTGCATTGAGGGGCTCATGCTCTTTGTGTTGGTCTTTTTTATTATGGAGAATGCAAAAGGAGGTGCTAAAACGTGTAAAGGTTGGTGGTAACAACTATACTAGACTTGTGGTAACAACTATGTTGACTAGAACAGAGATAAGAATTTTTAAAGAAAGATCATATTTGGAAGAACCATTTAAAAAAAAAGAACTATTGATAAAATACAACATTATACTTACTGTAGCACAAACTATACACTATATAGCACTGAGAGATTGCATTGTATCATGGTAGCTTAGATTGTCTCCTGTTCAAAAGGTAACAACACACAGGAAAACATTTTCAAAAGTCTTAACATAAGGCATAGCCATTAAAGGCTATGTCCACTTGTTGGTTAAAAATAACAAATGCAATTATTTTTTTGCATATGAGCCTGCAAGGCAGTGCAATTGCCATAAAGAAAATTGTAATGCTTGGCACCTTGCTCCTGCGCTCAGAATCAGACTGCCTCTATCCCGGGACTCTCACTTGGCATCCACTAATGGCTAAGCCTTGCTGCCCTGTACAACCAGGGTGGTCGACAAAACACTGTAGACATAAACAAAAAGAAGGGCGCACCAGCCTAGCGCATTATCCTCAGTAGGCTTTTACTGAGGATAATTATCCTCAGTAGGCTTTAATTGATAAAATATTAAAAAATGGCTACTCACAAACATGCAATGTAAACCAGCATATCAACTCCATTAGATGGAGTTGATATGCTGGTTTACATCGCATGTTTGTGAGTAGCCATTTTGTAATATTTCATCAATAAAAGCCTACTGAGGATAATGCGCTAGGCTGGTGCGCCCTTCTTTTTGTTTATGTCTACAGTGCAATTGCCATCACTGGATCATGGGTGCAATGTAAGGCTTCTAAAGACTCTTCCTCTAGCTCATTGTATCAAGGCACTGGCTTTCAGTTAGAGAGCTAGAGGAAGTTTTAATGGACTATGATAGCAGTGATCATCGCACTTGTATTTCTTGATTTTTGAGAATATTTGATACAGATGTGCATCTATAGATATCACAAATGGATACATTCAGGGCCGTGCTGCCAATGAGACCACAGCACAAATACTGCAAATAAAATATTTTAGCAGACCAAAGGATCAAGGACCAAGTTGTGGGATGTAGTCTGCAGACCAAGGAATTGGTTAAGTGTGTTTGGCATTCCTTGAGGTAGGACTGATTACAGGTGTGAAAATTGCTGTTATACAATACATATTATACTTTTTATACATTATGTACAAAAAATTTAGAATTTTAGTGTTCTTAAGCTACTCATGTCTTTCTGTCTTCCTTCTCTCCTGCAATAACCCAAAAGATCGGCCCCCTGTCTTTTGGCCTGAGAGTGGGGTTTTAAGCATGTTTCTTTGGATTAGAATATTTGCATGGTTTGACTTTTGACACCTATGTTAGCAGAGTGGTAGTGTTTCTCAACTCCGGTCCTCAGGGCACACTAACAGGCCAGATTTTAAGTATTACCTTGGGGTGATGCGGACTAGAATTCTGCAATCACTGAGCAGCAAATTATATCACCTTTTGATGTATTTCAATTTTTTTGCAAACCTGGCCTGTTAGTGTGCCCTGAGGACCGGAATTAAGAAACACTGGCCTATATAATGGTTTTACTACCACACACTGCATAGTAAAGATTGTAAAATGCATTAGGTTCCTCTGTAGGCTTCTATGTACAGTAAACACTAGAGGATAAATAATAACTTTGCAGATATAAATTAAAGTGGAAATAAACCCACCAATTGAACTTATTATAAGAGCATTTATGTTCAAGGCACACTGTGAATTATAACCGTCAAAGTTGCTTGTGCTCTCAACCATACTGTGAAGCCATCAAAAAGCTGGTGTCATAACTATCACTTTGGGCAGCACTATAGCAACTGTAGATCAAACAAAGGTTAGGATGGGAGCTTCCTTCCTGCAAAGGATAAGATGGTTTAGTTCCACATTAATTGCAGATAATGCTTATTATAAACCATATATCTAGGCACTGCCTTTCATTCTAGCTATGTATGTAGCCTTTTGATCAATACTATATTTTTTATAGTATTAGGCACTTATCTGAAGTCTCTTATTGGAAAATATACTGATAAGTAGCCAAATTGCCATTTTTATTTAGTGACTATTCTTTCAAAACACAGAGAAGAAAGACCTAGGATTACTTCTACTGTTGTTTTTCTTTTAACTATTATTCTTATAGATGTGGGAATTCCTGGTATAGTCCTTGTTCATGTAAACCATTTTCTGTATTGTGTAATACAATCTTTTCTCGTTAAATCTTGTGTATATAACAGAAACATGCAAAGGAAAGTCAACCAATTGAGTCACAGTGAGTTTAATTATTTAAGCAGAACTCTATATAATAAGGTAAGTAAATCATTGAAATGCACACAGTATGTGTTGTAAATTACGGCCGAGTTTAATAACCACTACTGTACCTCTGTTTGCCTTTAGCAGCCACTTCTCTTCTTGTGTTTGGTCTGGTACTCAAGTGTTCCCAGTTACCTTACACAGTGGATTGTGTAATATAAATTAGGAGAATTTACCATCAAGGCTTACCTTGTTAGGATACAGTGCCTTGGTTAGGTTCCATAACCTAAGGAGGTCTGGTTCCTGGTTCCATAACCCACCACACAATTGAAACTATTCCATTGTTGAACAAACGGAGATCAAACCTAAAGTGTAAGTAAAGTACCAGAGACCTACACCAAAGGCTGCAAGAGGTTTTATAAAGGCTCAAACCTTTCAGCTAATCGGTAGAGGGTGCCAAGTGTATACACAGAAGCATAGCTGGTCAATGCCAGGAGCTCTAGAAATTGCAACTCAAATCCAAATGTAGAGCACAATCAGAATTTAAAAAAGTTCATGACATGTGGGAATCATAAACTGCCCCAGCAGTCTTAAAAACAAGATCCACAGTGGATCCTGAGAGAAGATGTCAGGTCACCCTTCGGGCAGGTAACCTGTACCACGCTTCCTGTTGCAAGCCAGGAATAAACTAGTGGGTGATCTTTCGACTATGTTACCCATTCATTACAGTATCTCAAGTTCACTGTCAGGGTTAACCACTTGCCGTCTGCTCACTCGAGCACTACTGCGGCAAAGTGGTTCGTTATCGTCTGGCGACGTAGACCTACGTCGCCAGACATTCCCCTTTCTTGGGGGAGGCTCGCTCCCGCTGTATTCAGTCACAGCGGGAGTCGGGCCAGGGGAGGAGCAGCGGCGATCGCCGCTGCTCTTCCCCGATCGTCTGGGAATCGAGTGTGGAGATCCGCCTGCTTGTGTAAACACAAGCGGGCGGATCTCCTAAGTGACAGGCAGGGTCAGATTGCAGGGTTCAGCATAGCTGAACCCTCGATCTGTCCTTGTGTCACACAGTCACCTCCCCCCACACACGTTAGTAAGCACCAGGCATACATTAACCCCTCCCTCTCCAATAAAATTAACCCCTTCCCTGCCAGTGTCATTTTTACAGTAACAGTGCATGTATATAGCACTGATTACTGCAGTAATGTCACTGGTACCCCCAAAAGTGTCAAAAATGTCAGTCAAGGGTCCGATCTGTCCACCACAATGTCGCAGTCCCGCAAAAGAAATCGCAGATCGACGCCATTACTCGTTAAAAAAAAAAACACCAAAAATGACAGAAATCTTTCCCATAGATAGTAAACGCAATAACTTTTGCGCAAACCAATCAAAATATGCTTATTGTGATTTTTTTTACCAAACATAGGTAGCAGAAAACAAATTGGCCAAAAATTTAAAAAAATTTAGATTTTTACATTTTTTTGGGGGGGGGGAATTTTATATAAAAAAAATGTGAAAAATATTGTTATTTTTTCAAAATTTACGCTCTTTTTTTGTTTATAGCGCAAAAAGTAAAAATCGTACAAGTGATCAAATACCACCAAAATAAATCTCTGTTTGTGGGAAAAAAAGGACATAAATTTCGTTTGGGTACGGCGTCGCATGACCGCGCAATTGTCAGTTAAAGTCGCACAGTGCCAAATCACAAAAAGTAGCCCAGACGTAAGACAGCAAAATCCTCTAGTGGTAAAGTGGTTAATCACCATCTCTCATTAAACCCTAGTCCTGGGAGAACTAATGAAATTCAGTACTAGTTCTGACTCAACAAATCAATTTTCTCATACAGAAGGAGTAACTTCACTTTTGTTGAGAAAAAAAAAAAAAATTGCCTCTGGGTGATGAATGTACATTCCACGGTTTTGAAGAATTCCTTCCTGTTTCTGCACTGAAGAGAAAGCTGTTTGTTGTTTGCAAAGTGAATCTTATTGTGAGTGACTTTTTCAGCTAATGCACTTGTAGTGTTCTAATGGGGAACATCGCTGGGTCTGCATCTCTTTAGAAGTGATTAACCTTTTGGGAGTGTCCCACCAAAAATTAATTTTTTATTGCATAGGATACCTAAAATCCGACTTGTATCTTTGTACAGACTTCTGAGAACATCAGTGAGCTAATCACACAAACAGGAAATGACATTTCTGGGAAGTTCTGTACACCGATGGTGTACAGAATGCTTCTAGGTTACCATATTACATTGAATTTTACAGAAAATGATGGTGCTGCAGATTGAAAAAGAAAGGTTTTAATAAGATTTTAATAACATTATGGGTTGTATAGAAATTGTATTTGTGATAATATTTTTTATTTCTAATTATTTTCCCACAAAAGTGGTGTTAGCCTTTAAGTTAAACTTCAAAAGGCTCTTTGATGCAAGAGGGCATAGAGCACAGAAAAAGATAGAGTATATAGGGGTTGCTGTACTAAAGGCAAAAGGATTGTTCACTCTGCAAGGGAATGATCCATTAGCTTAAGCTCGGTTCACATATGTCAGGCCGCAGTTTCCCTGAATGGAGTCTGGTGCGGTTTTGTTAACTGGTTTGGGTGCAATTGAGGTCTGAATTTTTACTGGAAATCACAGCTTAACTGGAGTAAAAAACACAATAAACTCTTTTTAAAAATGGATCACGGCTGGGCAGTTCACACGTCATGCAAATTGGATGCAATTGAAAATGAATCTAATTTGCATATATATAAACCGAGCCTAATGCCCCGTACACACGTACCAATCGTCGGCCGACAGATCGGCCGTCAAATGTTCGCAGCTGTCGTGTTTGTTGTTTGTCTCTTGAAAAGTGCTCAAAACTTGCCCAGGACTTTTGTCTGCCGACAGAAAATGACGTCACTACGTTCCACGCACGTTCGCCGCTACAAAAGAAGAAGTGAGTGTTTGGCCGTGACCCTTCTGGGCATCTCGCGCTGATTTCGGTAGCATTTGTTTGGTTGACGACATTTCGCTATTTTCCGAGACATCATTCGAGAATTCATTATGGCGACCGTGAATTCGACCGTTGCTGTCGTTAGCGTTGGAGTTTTGGCTCTGAGACGACGTACGAGCAATAGGAAGAAGAAGCGGACCTCCTGGACGAAAAATTGGTTGCTTAACCGTGATCAATTTTCTCATATGTCCTTGCTGAGGGAGCTCCAGGAAAATAATCCTGATGACTTTAGGAATTATTTGAGGATGACGGATCCCATCTTTTACCGTCTTCTTGCCCTGGTGTCCCCCTATATTCTGAAGCAGGATACTTGTATGCGGCTTGCAATTACTCCTGAGCAAAGGTTAATTGCGACTTTGAGGTATCTTGCAACAGGGAGAAGCCTGCAGGATCTGAAGTTCACCACAGGCATCTCCCCCCAAGAACTTGGAGTCATCATCCCTGAGACCTGCTCTGCCATCTTCAAGGTCTTGCAGAAGGACTATATCAAGGTATGTTTAATTTTTTACATTACATTACATGTATTAGTTGTTTCACCCGAATTATGTTGTTTTTGGATGTACAGCAATTGACACAGGCCATTATTTTGTAACTACCCTCAGTCCACATGCACATAGTAGTAAAGATGTAGATTATCTTAACCATTTGTAAAATTACCCACTAACCACCCCACCATTCTCTACTATGTGTCCCTAAATGCATTGCCTGTTAACAGTATTTTGAATTTGGGTCATTTTATTACTTCCCCGCAAACAATTATTCCTTGGCCAATGTTTTATTACCTAGTTTATGATTTATCTTAAATGCATCAGTCCATCCATTCCCACCTATGATTGTGTATGTTTATGTAATGATGTTAAAACCTTCACTGACCACAAGCCCTTATTGATGTATAAATGCCCAGTTTTACTTACCCATCCCCCCACCCACATGCCAAATCTCAAAGTCAGCATATACCAAAGCTCTAGCTCAGAGGTCTTCAAGCTATGGCCCTCCAGTTGTTCAGGAACTACAATTTCCATCATGCCTAGTCATGTCTGTGAATGTCATAGAATTACAGGGCCTCATGGGATGTGTAGTTCTGCAACAGCTGGAGGGCCGTAGTTTGAGAATCTCTGCTCTAGCTGGTGACTATAATGGGCCATACACACTATAAGATTGTCTGAACAATTTTTCCTTACGATTTACCAAAACTAGATAAAATGAGGTCAAACAAACACTTTCAAATCCTATGCAATCTGGCAGGCCCTTGCACTACATAGAAAAGGTAAATCTGAATGAAAAAGTCTTCAGAGAATCTTATATTGTGTATGGCCCTTTACAATATAAGAACAATAGGAGGTTGAAAATAAATGTATGTAGATGTTACATCCCCAAATCCAAAGGATTGCCTTCCTGTTGTTTATATTTTTTTAAAGTTGCATAAGCATTTAACAGTCAACTGTGTGTGTAATTAATAATGTGATGTGCTCAAGCACTAACTTTTTTTTTTTCCCCCCACAGTTTCCTTCAAACGCAGAGCAATGGCTGGAGATCGCTGCTCAATTTCTGGAGAAGTGGAATTTTCCCAATTGGGGGGGTGCTATTGATGGGAAGCACATCCGCATTGTCCCCCCTCCGAATTCCGGCACATTTTATTATAATTATAAAGGATTTTTTAGTATAGTCATGTTAGCCATAGTTAATGCAAACTATGAGTTTATTTATTTGGATATTGGCAAAAATGGCCGCAATTCGGATGGGGGAGTTATTGAGCAGACGGAGTTCGCTCGTCGTCTTCATAACGGCACTCTGAACCTGCCATCCAGGGAGCAAACTGTTGAGGGTATGAGCTTTGTTTTTATCGCAGATGATGCTTTTGCGCTTGGGGAGCATCTAATGAAGCCCTATCCTCAGAGGAACCTCACCCCCGACCAAAGGATTTACAACTACCGGTTGTTCAGAGCTCGCAGAGTTGTGGAGAATGCCTTTCGGGATAATGGCCAACCGGTTCCGGATATTCCTGACGTCCATACACCTGGCACTGTACAAAGTGGATAACGTGGTCTTGTGTTGCTGCATTTTGCACAACTTCCTACGCAGGAATGTACACAATTATGTATTGCAGCAACTGGATACTGACCCTGCTATGCCAGGTACAAGTGGAGAACCCCAACCTCCTGACCAAGTGGAGTCCATGACGTCAATGCAAGTTGGACACTCAGGATTGGCATCACAGAGGGCCCGTCAGATCCGCCAGGAATATCTGGACTATTTCATGGGGAGAGGAGCTGTGTCCTGGCTGCAATCACTGTCACACAACCAATAAACTTCTAAACTATTTTAGTTTCAATAGATTTTTATTGATTTTAACAGGAACATAAGCGTTCATAAAAGGCAGTTAACAGACATTTCCTTCATGCTAGAGAAGATGTTCAGAACAATTGCAAAAATGCATACAAAAGGTATAACACATAGCCATCAATAGTTGTTCTCACGAAACTCATGTGAAAGGTATTGTAACAGTAGCCTGGAACAATGGCGGACTTCCCCCCCCAGGCACCCCAATGGGAACAAACTGTGACACAGGGGGGGACGTCCACCCTGACGAACATGAAATAGTAAACAACTTGCGGGCTTCAATGAGCATGTTACCAAGACTGCCACTGTAGAGGGAAAGAAACTGGTGAGTGTGGGGGGAGGTAGGGGATGACACATGAGGAGGGTAGGGTAAACATAAAGCGGTTAAGAAGTTAGGAGGGTAGTGGAGAGGACAATGTCATTAGATCCACCTCACATGAAAGCAGGTAATCAATACTACATCAAATGATAACTGTACATTTAGGGTGCTGGAGCCAAACATCCCATTTCTTGTGAAATGCCTTAGTGTTCAAGGAAACGCGGGAAAGGATACGTTCCATATCACACTGTTGGTTCAGGGTGTCAATAGTGTCCTCTATCGAGGGGGCTGTGGTGGACTTCCACAGTCTAGTGATGGTGAGTTTGGCTGCTAAAAGAGTGTGAATTATCACCGGTCTAACGGCTAGCCGAAATTCCTGGATACGGATATGTAAGAGGGCCAGGTCAGGTTCGGGGGACACCTGTTGATTACATAATTCAGATATTAGTGAGAAAATTTTATTCCAGAATGACCTGAGAGATAGGCAGGCCCACATAGTGTGGAAGAGGGTGCCACACTCCCCACATTCCCTCCAACAGGAGGGCGGGTGGGAAGGGTAGATCTTGGAAAGTCTATATGGCGTTAGGTACCAATGGTGGGTCAGTTTAACATGTTGTTCCCAATGCGTGACGCATTTAGTGGCCGAGTAGGTGGACGAGAAGGCCTTCAACCAGTGAGAGGAAGGGAATGTTTTTTGTAGGGTCTGTTCCCATTTAAGCATGGTATGCGTTTTAGAGAAGTGACCTAGTTGGGTAAGTGTTTTGTAGAAGAGGGTTATACCCTTGGAGGAGCCAGGGAGATCCTGAAGATATTCGTGGATAGGGGAAGGGAGTGTAATAAAGTGTGGGATGGCTTCGGAGCGTAAGAAGGACCTTATTTGGAGATATGTGTGGAAAGCCTTCGGCGGGAGGTTAAATTTTTTCACTAAGTTCGTGTATGTGGAGAGTGAGGTGCCTTGGTAAAGGTCCTTGATGTATCTTGGTGGGGCGCCCCTAGGCAGCCACAACGTGAGATCAAGGTTGGGAATAAAATAAGAGAGGACTTGCAGCGGGAGCATAATATTCTGGCCGCAGTCTGTAGGTGATATAGTGAGAGGAAGTTCTTTCCATATGTGATACGAACATAGGACAGAAGGACTCGTGGATGGAGGGGGTTTGGCCCCCATGCGAGTGGCAAGTAACGATAGTTGAAGGCACTTGTGTGGTACTAAGGCCGCTTCCATCTGCGACCAGGATTTATTGGAGGAAGGGGACCACCAGTATTTAAGCTGGTCAAGCACACAGGCTTTGTAGTATGCGTAAAGGTTGGGGACTCCCATCCCCCCTAGGGACCTGTGCCTGGACATAATAGTCAGCGAGCATCTCGAGGGTTTTCGGTCCCATATAAATTTGGTAATTACACCCTGAAGGGCCGTAAAGAAGGAGCGTGCAAGGGGAATTATTAATGTGCGGAGGAAGTAAAGGAGCTTAGGTAGGACTATCATTTTAAATGTGGCTATTCTACCCATGACGGATAGTTCTTGCGTTTTAAGGGAAGTCAAAGTACGTGGTAAAGATTCCAATAGGGGTTTAAAATTATGGGCAAAAAGTCCGGAGGGGTTCGGGGTGAGTTGAATACCCAGGAAGCCTAAAGAGTCAGCGACCCAGGTGAAGGGGAGATTGTGAGAAAGTGACTGACGAAGGGCAGGGGGTATGTGGAGAGCAAGTATTTGGGATTTGCTAGCATTTAATTTATAATAGGAGACTGCACTAAATTCTTGTAATAAATCAGAAACTGCAGGTAGAGAATTGGCTGGATTGGTCAATATGAGCAAAACATCGTCCGCGAACAGACTTATCTTGTGTTGCAGATAGCCCCAATGTACCCTGTCAAACGCCTTCTCCGCATCCAGGGACAGGAGCAGAGAAGGCGTTTGAGGGGCTCCAAGGTGGGAGATTAGGCCGATAAGACGTCTGGTGGCATCAGGGGCCTGACGACCCGGAACAAATCCCACCTGGTCTGGGTGTATCAGGAGAGGAAGCACCCTTTGTAACCTTAGAGCTAAGATCTTGGCATAAATTTTAATATCAACATTTAGCAGTGATATAGGTCTATAATTCGCAGGCAGGGAAGGGTCCTTATTCGGTTTCGGGATAGTGACTATAACAGCACGCAACATATCAGGAGGGAAGGAAGCAGTGGAGGAAGCAAGAGAGAAGACGTCCTGCAATCGAGGGGCAATTTCTGGAGCAAAGCATTTATAATACTCATTGGAGAAGCCATCTTCCCCGGGGGATTTATTGTTAGGTAGTTTAGAAATAACAGAGCAGATTTCGTTTGGAGTAATGGGTTGTGAGATAGATTGGAGCATCTCCGTAGAGAGAGCAGGCAATTTAGTTTTAGAAAGAAAGTTGGCAATACCCTCAGGAGTAGGTTGAGGTGTAGAGCTGTCAGTGCGGAGGTCATAGAGTTTCTGATAATAAGACGCGAAGGCATCCGCTATGTTTTTGGGGTTGGTCAGGAGATCAGCTGCGGTCGGATAGGTCAAGGATAGAGTTTTCTGCTTTAGTCGCTTAGATTTGACCTTCCGAGCCAGCCAAGCGCCCGCCCTGTTGTTCAGTGCATAGAATTGAGCCTTCATGTACTTAATGTGATTTTCATATTTATATAAGAGGAGAGACCGTAGGGTCTGTCTTTCAGAAACAATAAGTTGTGTGAGGCTGGGGGAGGGATTAGTTTTGTTTTCCTGTTCCTTGAGAGCAATGGACTTCAACAGGTCCTCAACCTGTTTCCTCCTCTGCTTCCGTAAATATGAAGACATTTTGATCAGCACTCCTCGCATGTATGCTTTATATGTGCCCCACAAGGTGAATCTGTTAACATCAGGGCCATCATTCCATTCAAAAAAGTTGTTATGTTCCTGCAATATCGCCTGGCGCAACTTCTCATCCGCCAGCAGCGAAGAGTTCAGTCTCCACACCGGGGGAGGGGAGTTGCGCAGCTTGTCGTCAAACTCCAGAACTATCGGTGCGTGGTCAGACCAAGAAATCGCGCCAATGCGAGCATTAGTCACACTCTGCAAGGATCCCTTCGTTGTGAGAAAGAGGTCTATGCGGGAGTATGAGGAATGAGGAGCAGACAGGAACGTATAGTCCCTTTCAGAACCATTAAAACAACGCCAGACATCATATAAATCGTGAGATTGCAGTAAAGACACTATAGATTGTGTAGGCCTCCTGGATTGTGAGGTGGAGTCCATGGCAGGGTCCAGGACAGTATTGAAATCCCCTCCAATCAAGAGGGTACCTTGCAACATTTTCATCGTTACAGAAAGCAATGGGGTCAAGAACTTCCTTTGACGTGTATTCGGGGCATAGAGGTTAAGTAGGGTAAAGACAGTGTTGTTCAGTCGGCATATCAGCACAATAAACCTTCCTTCAGGGTCGGCTATGGAGTCAATATACTGGAATGTTACTGAGTATCTGATAGCAATAAAAACACCACACGCCTTTTTCGGAGCGTTGGCCATATAAACATGGGGGAAGTGAGGAAGAGTCACTTTGGGGCACTTGTGGGCAGCAAAATGGGATTCTTGGACAAAAAGAACGTCAGCTTTGTGAAGTTTGGCTTCTCTAATCAGTGCCGATCTCTTATAAGGGCTGTTGAGCCCTTTTGTGTTCAACGAGAGTACTTTCAATGGCATGATGACACAGTGGGATATGTGCGAATGGTGAGGGTCCTACTCAGGGTAGGGCTCACTGCGTGTAGAGCACAGTACCTTACTGGAAAGTTATGTAGATAGGAAGGCATCGGGACGGCTTGCAGCACGATGAATGAGGTGCAGAAGGGACATTCGGATCCAGCAGATACCTGAGGTATTAGTGCAAACAGTTGTACATGTCGACAGGGATGATTCGGATTCAGGTAGGTGGTGAGTGGTTCTGGAGAGGCTGTAAGAAAAGGGGGAGACGACAAGACAGACAAAACAGACAACACAAAGATAAGAAAGGCCTGACTAAAAAAGCAGGCTCGATGGGCAGCCAAAAAGGCCACTGCGGTCAAGGGGGGTCTACAAACGCTCATCAACATGCTGAGCTGTCACAGAGAATTTGTAGAGCGCACCAGTGCAAAAAGGTCTGGTGTAACGAAATGGAAAAAAAAAAGAGCTTCAAAAAGGAAAAATAGAAAAAAAAGTAAAGCAGCAAAACCGGCAAACATTGGAGCTCACGGCAGTCCTCCAGAAATTTGAAGAGGAATCTGACTAATGCAGAAAATAGAGGCTTGTAGAGAGTCATGTCCATTCAGAATGCAGGCGTTCCAACGGGGGAACAGTGGGTAAAGGGGTCTCATCGGGTATAAGCTGCCACTGCTTGAAAAGCTGTATCCCCTTCTCCACACTATAGATAGGATAGGTCTTGCCATTCCAGGTGACCAGCAGCTTCGTGGGGAAACCCCACTTGTAGATCACTTTGTTATTGCGGAACATCTTAGTGAGGGGCGCCAGCTTCTTACGGTTAAGTGCAGTTTGCTGCGAGATATCCGTGTAAAGGGAGATGCCCATGAATTCTTCAGGAACCGCTGGACTCTGCTTCGCCGCTAACATAACCCGTTCCTTCACATGATAATAGTGAATGCGAGCTAGGGTGTCCCTAGGTGTTGTGTCGGGCAGGAACTTGGGTTTTGGAATACGGTGGGCCCTGTCCACGCACAGTTCAATGTCGCTCAGGGCTGGGAGGAGGGCCTTCATCAGGCGTTGCACATAGCGGGTCAGCTCGCTATGGGGAACAGTCTCAGGGATCCCCCTGAACTTAATGTTATTCCGACGTGAGCGATCTTCTAGGTCGGCTAGTTTAGTTTGGATGCATTGCAGCTCAGTCTCCTGGTCAGTATAAGCATCTACAAGGTCATTGTGTGCATTATAAAGATCCGCCATCTTAGTCTCCAGATGATGAATCCTATGGTCATTGGTGTGCACTTTGCCTTTAATTTCATTAAACATGTCATCAAAGCCAGCATGGAGTGTGCTTCTGAAGGATATGAGCATCCGCTTCATAGTCGCTTCGGATATAGGCTGGTCTGAGGCAGGGAACAGATCAATGGAGAGGTCCGGGGATCTGCTAGGCCTCTGGGCCTTGTCTGAGGCTCGCTGTGTGAAGGGGGAGATGTCTCCGCTATTGCGGCGTTGCTTAGATTTAGCAGGGCTGGATGTTGTGGGAGAGGAGGGTGGGGAGCTTTCCTCCAGCGTCCCTATGTCAGGCATGTCCTCCAAATGAGGGTCATCCCCGCCGCTATAGCGCTGAGGACCGGAAGCCGCGCCGGGTCCGGTGCCATTTTGTGTACCTCGAGCCGGCGCTGCCGGGAAGAAGTCGGTCAGCCGCTGGGGTGGTTTCGTCGCCTTCCTGCGTTTGGACATTGCTGCCGGGTGATGTAAGGAGCCTCCTGAGCCGTTTGCCGTGACCGCAGTGCAGAGATGTCAGCTGCTGTGAGTTGCTGTATTCTGGTGAATGCCGGAGCTCTCACTTCATGCGGCCATCACGCTCGCCGGCCGGACACGCCCCCCTTCTAAACTATTTTACACACAAGATAAATGTCAGAGATCTAAGATTTTTTTACACATTCATTTCAATGATTCTGTATTGTGGATTCTAATCATTTGGGCACATATGCCAAACATAATTTATTGGGTTAATCATGTGTTATATATGTGTGACTTTGGAAGGGTTAATACAATCATCAGTGTGTTTCTTTACTGTAGTCTCTCACCAGCTGATCCAAAGTGATG
Source organism: Pelophylax lessonae (assembly GCF_965119305.1). Taxonomy (NCBI): domain Eukaryota; kingdom Metazoa; phylum Chordata; class Amphibia; order Anura; family Ranidae; genus Pelophylax; species Pelophylax lessonae. The sequence continues at coordinate 409,683,376 of NC_138771.1, read as the reverse complement.
ATGCCCATGTGTTATTTTTTAGCCAGTGGTGTAAATACAAGGGCCTTCTGCACCCCATAAAATTTACACAAACCCTGTCACATTGAGAACTAGGTCACACCCAAGGTTCATCTAATGTCACCTTACATTGGTGGACATTGTCCAGAAGTTGCCCATACTATATATTTCATATAATACATTAGGGTATGAACAACGTACCTACACCTGTTATGTTGTGTTAATTTATGACATCCTTCTCACTGCCCACCAATGTTAGGATATGTCAGTGTTATGTGAAACTTGATCATTGTTCATCTCAAAGTGTTATATATAGGTAATGGAAAGTGAACTAGAGCAACGAACAAGCAATACACTATAGATTACACTGATCTCCCTACACTGATTGCTACTGGCAATATCAATGCCATATTGAATCCTAGGACTGCTAGTACCTTTAGTGTTGAGTCACACTTATGCGATGCGTGAAGTCTGCGACTTTGCAGCCTTCCTGCATCGCATAAGGGTGACCCACCACTAACTTTTTCCACAGGATTGTATTACACAAGTGTGAAGCACTGTGCGATCCAATCCTGATACATCAGAAATAAAGCGTCATGTGCGACTCGTGTGCGTGTTCAGTGCGAATGTAGCCATACAAAGTGTATGTCTCAATTCGCACTGCACTCGCACAAAAGTCGCACATGATGCATTTATTCAGCTGCATCAGGATAGGATCGCACAGTCGTTCCCACTTGTATGATCCAATCCTGTGTGAAATGTCAGATCGCACTGTGATATGCGTTAAAACTGGTGGGATCTTTAACATTTAATTGAAACCTCCAGCAACTCGCATATGGCAGTGTCCAAAATGCTTTCATTAACATGGAAATATGTGAATAGGACAGCCATCATACATTTAGTGCTTCTTTACACAGCTTTAGACCTGGACCCCCAACGAAAGTCAAATAAAGAATTGAACACACATTGTTGAATGTAAACATTTTTTTGTAAAAAACATTCACAGGGTTAGGGTTAGGGTGTTCCAAAGTGTTTTTCCCAAACGTGTGTCATCAACATATCATAAAATATTACAAAACATTTATATCAGGAACCAATAAAAACATTAAAAACGTTGATAAAATATTTTAAAATTTGGAAAGCATGTCCACAAAATCCCGCATTTTGGATTGCAATGCCGCTGCAGTCTCCTTTATTTGCTCTAGGTCTGAGCAGCATTGTAGAGCCTCACGGGTTAATTTGGCCAAAGTGCAACTATGTAAATCATGATCTGTAAAAAAAAATACAACTGAGTCAATGTGAATCACCTACATGAGGTCATAATAGAGAAACATTTGGTGTCCAGTTTATCTTAAATTACTCTTGAGTTAATACCTACACTGTTCTTATGCTCTTTTGCCCTAGGCTCTTCTTCTTCCTCCTGTCCTCCTCTGATCCTGTTGCTGATGATTCTGCCGGTCTCCTGAGCTTACTATATATTCATTAGGGGTGTGAACGCATGATGACGTCATTGTGAGGGCATGGTCGTAATGTATATATATTAACCACTTTACCACCGGAGGATTTTGCTGTCTTCCGTCCAGGCCACTTTTTGCGATTCGGCGCTGTGCGACTTTAACTGACAATTGCGCGGTCGTGCGACGCCGTACCCAAACGAAATTTACGTCCTTTTTTTCACACAAACAGAGCTTTCTTTTGGTGGTATTTGATCACCTGTGCGATTTTTACTTTTTGCGCTATAAACAAAAAAAGAGCGTTTATTTTGAAAAAATAACAATATTTTTAACATTTTTTTATAAGAAATTCTCCCCCAAAAAAATGTAAAATCCAATTTTTTTAAAAATTTTTGGCCAATTTGTTTTCTGCTACCTATGTTTGGTAAAAAAATCACAATAAGCGTATTTTGATTTTTTTGCGCAAAAGTTATTGCGTTTACTAACAAAGGGAAAGATTTCTGTCATTTTTGGTGTTTTTTTTTTTTAACGCGTAATGGCGGCGATCTGCGATTTTTTTTGCGGGACTGCGACATTGCGGCGGACAGATCGGACCCTTGACTGACATTTTTGACACTTTTGGGGGTACCAGTGACATTACTGCAGTAATCAGTGCTATATATATGCACTGTTACTGTAAAAATGACACTGGCAGGGAAGGGGTTAATTTTATTGGAGAGGGAGGGGTTAATGTATGCCTGGTGCTTACTGACGTGTGGGGGGGGAGGAGACTGAGTGAGTCATGGACAGATCGGATGTCCAGCTATGCTGAACAGTCCGATCTGTCACTCCCTGTCACTATGGAGATCCGCCCGCTTGTGTTTACACAGGCGGGCGGATCTCCACACTAGATCCCCGACGATCGGGGGAAGAGCGGCAGCGATCGACGCTGCTCCTCCCCTGGCCCGACTGAAAACAGCGGGAGCGAGCCTCCGGCAGCGCGCAAGCGCCGCCCAGAAGGGGGAGTGTCTGACGACGTAGTACTACGTCGTCAGACGATAACGAGCCACTCTGCCGCAGTAATATTACTGTGGGCGGAGGTAAAGTGGTTAAGCTGCAGAGACCAGAGACGGGCAGAATGCACGGCAACAGCATCAGATGAGGACAGGAGGAAGAAGAAGAGCCTAGGGCAAAAGAGCAGGCAACATAAGAGCAGAAGATTGGACAGCAGAAGAGTGGAGAGGAGAAGATCCAAAGAGCAGAGTGGAGAAGACCGGATGAAGATATTTAAGAACATTTCATAAACGTCTCCTGTCGTTATTCACATATACTTCCATTTATGTGGTTAATGTGTAGGGGTACTATGTACCCCATACACATTCACATAGGGATTGGGGTCTGGGATCTGGGGGCCACCCTTTGTTAAAGGTTGCTTCCAAAGGTTGCTTCCTAGGAACCCCCTGGCTGCATGACCCCCCAAAACCACCAGACAGGGTTGTGGGGATGAGGCCCTTGTCCTCCTCTACATGGGAGCAAGTTGCTTTTGGGTGTGGGGTGCAGAGCCCCCCTGGCCCAAAGCAACAAAACCCCCCCATGTAGAGGGCATGTGTCCTGCTGTGGTCCAGGGGGTGTTTGGTCCGCTTGCTCGTCCCCTTTCCTGGCCTGACAAGCTGCATGCTTGGATAAGGGTCTGGTATGGGTTTTGGGGGTAACCCATGCTGTCTTTTTGTTGTGGGCCTACCCTCAAACTCAATACCACACACAAAAAAAATAAAAAACAAAACACAGAGCGCTACAAAGACCTCCAGCATATGAAGGGTGGATGAACAGAACTAATAAGCAGCTGAATCCAGGGAGGGGGGGGGAGGGGAAGGGAAGGAAAAAAGAGAAAAGGAAAAAATAAACACAGGCAATAAAAAGTGTTGTAGCTGCAAATGGACATAGGCATTAAATGGTACCATACAATAGGGGACAATGGGATATCATAAATAGGTTGATTATCCTAAAAGGGATAAAGTCCGTGGGCACTGAGCTGCTCTTCCACAGATGAGGAGGAAGAATCTGTATAGACAAAAAGAAGAGGGGAGAAGCGCTCTAAGTGCAGACAATTTATTGCAGATAACAAGGCAGGTAATATACACTCACTAGACATGAAGACTGAAAAGCTGTATGTGTCAAAGCAATCCTGCAGCCATCCTCTGGAGGGTGTCCTCTGGTCACAGGAAGCCGTATGCAGTACTGTCACTGGCGGTGGGAGGGAAGAAAGCCGGCTGTCTCCCACAACATCAGCGGTGAGCGGTCAAGCGGCTCGGATCTGCGGCTCCGTGTTACGAGTGATGGATGGAGGCACTCTCACCCACAGGGATGGTGGGATCTGTCCGATGTGTTACGGCATGCACGACGCGTTTCTGAGCATGCGCGGGGTCCTCTACACCCGGCGCGCTCTTTCATCAGGTGCTAGAGTGCCGTAATCTCTGTGGGGCTTTATGTAGTGCTGAACAAGAGGATAATTAGGCACAGCTGAAGTAAGGGGATGGCAACCGCCCACAGCACTGAGCAATGACCTAACCAATCAAACATTTTTGTAGCAATGGGAGAGATTAAAAACAACTTAGAAGTGGAGTGTGATGGGTCGGCTGCCCTTAAATACACATGTATGTGGGCTAGACAACCGCTTATCACAGTGATAGCAAACAATTAGGCAATACAAAACATATAATAAATGTAAAATAGGGATAAGCCCGGGTTCATCAAGGCTTATGAAGAACATGTAAAAACGTTCCAGGTTTAAAACGATACAATTATAAAAATATAAAAGTTGATAAAAAGCATCTTTAAAAGGTATATTTTAAGAGCTAATGCATAATATCTATACAGGCTGTGGTATGGAGAAACATATAAGCAAATGAAACAATAAAAAGAGGGGGGGAGGGGGGAGTAAAAAAGCCTTATACATTGGATAAGAAATGGAGGATGGATATAACCCATATATAGGTGTACATATGTATATCCTAATAATTATATTTTCTGTATAAAGGATTTTTATATGGATTACCAACTACGGTACCACATGTATGATATATAGGGAAATAAGCCTTCTGATTGCTCAGTAGGTAAGACCTTATAAAGTTTGTATAAAAGATTTATATACCAGAACCAGGGCCAAAGTGTATATATTAAAAAATCATCTAATATGATGTGATGAAAAAATAATAAATAAAGACCAACAGAAAACCCTGATAATAATTATAAGATAGTGTGCACGTCTAATTCTTCATTTAACCCTCGAGGAGCGAGAACATCTAACGTGTAGATCCAGAAAGTCTCTCGCATACATAATTTGGAAAATCGTTCTCCCTCCGGCAAGTCTTTGGGAATGGATTCGATAACCCAAATTTTTAGTCCCTCGGTGGATTTTCCATGGACTTCTGAAAAATGTCGAGGGACACTATGAAGGTCACATCCACCTTCAATAAGACGGCGATGTTTGCCGAATCGTTGTCTGACTGGTCTGATGGTTCGACCTACATAGAGCAACTGGCAGGGACATATCAGACAATACACCACATAGTCTGTGGAACAGTTGAAAAAATTGTCCAAGACATAGGTTTTGTCATTATGTGTAAAGTTCTTTTGGCCATGTCGCACAAAACTACACATTTTGCATAACTTTTTACGGCAGGCATACATGCCTTTCAGGGGGATCATCCATGACAGATGATTAGTGGCCTTGATGTTCTTTAATTTGCTGGGTGCTATTTTGTTTTTTTGTTTTTCAAGGTGGTAGCCCTCCTATAAGTCACTTTTGGCTTGTCCAAAATGACCGAGTTCAAGTGGGGGTCTTGTTTTAGGATATCCCAGTGTTTTGATAGAATTTTTTCCATTTTTCTATACTGACAATGGAACTTGGTGACAAAACGAACAGGATGATATTCGCTCTTGGCCCTAGAGCTAAGATGTTTCCCTGGAAGATAGGCCTCATAGGCTGAGTTTACCAAATCATCGGGGTAGCCCTTCTCTGAAAATTTTTTCTTTAAGTGTTCACTTTGAGTTAGATAATCTCCATCTCTGGTACAGTTCTGTCTAAGTCGACAGAACTGGCCTTTTGGTATATTTTTCATCCATTGGGGGTGATGGCAACTCTTATAATGGAGATATGAATTACCTCCCGTGGGTTTGATATAATTTTTGGCATGTATCTGATGTAGCTCATGTCCCAATTCCAGATCTAAAAAAGGCATAGAATCTGGATGTGAGGCTGACGTGAACGATAGACCCAAAGAGTTGTTATTGCAGTGGCTGACAAAACCGTTGATCTGGGATGCGGAACCATCCCAGATGATGATAATGTCGTCAATATACCGCCCAAAAAAAACGATGTGTTGAGCAAATGGATTGTTCTGCCAAATGTATCTAAGTTCCCAATAGCCCATGGTCAGATTCGCATATGAAGGAGCAAAGTTAGCTCCCATGGCTGTGCCATTTATCTGCAGATAAAACGTGTCCTCAAACTGAAAATAGTTGTGGGTTAGGCAGAAATGTGTCGCCTCCAAAATAAAGGAAACTTGGTCATGATGTAGGGAAGAATCTAGTAGGAGAAAATGTTGTAATGCTTGTAAGCCTATACTATGGGGGATAGATGTATACAAGGAGCTAACATCTAAGGATAGCCACGAGTAACTATCTTCCCATCTATATGGCGTAATCTGCTCCAATAGGTGGCCTGAGTCTCGTATGTAGGATTGCAGACTTTGGGCCAAGGGCTGTAAAAAGACATCAATAAACTGTGAGAGGCCACTGGTGACGCTATTCATTGCTGCAACGATAGGTCTCCCTGGGGGATGAAGGGGGTCTTTATGGACCTTTGGCAGGTGGTAGAAATATGGAGTATTATAATACTCCTTTTTCAAAAAGGCCGCCTCATCCTTATTAATCACTTTTCTGGATAGTGCAGAACCTACCAGTTGTTCGACCTCAATTTTATATATGGGCAATGGGTCTTTTGAGAGCCTCAAGTATGTTTTTTGGTCACTTAATAGTCGAAGGGCTTCGTTCACATAATCAGTTTTATTCTGTAGGACAATGCCCCCACCTTTGTCTGCAGATTTAATAATAAGATCAGGGTTATCAGAGAATCTCTGAAGGGCCTGGGATTCGCTATGATGGAGATTAAGGTGGGAGTATTTGCTCTGTTTTGATGTATCTGAACACATGGCTTGCAGGTCAGCAAAGACTGTCCTATAATAAGTTTCTAGGTACGGGCCTTTTGAGCGTATGGGGTAAAACACGGATTTAGGCCGTAAGTCCGTATGGGTATAGTGTGGCGACTCCGGGAGATGCTGAGTGTATAACAGTATATCAGGGTCCAGATCGTCATCCTCACAGGGATCATAAGTGCTAAAGGGACTGCCAGGAAAAATCTCATCAGTTGGGGTAGGGACATTGGTGTCTACATTGTCAGTGAGGGAGCTGGTATCAGCCTGTTTGGCCTTTATATTGAAATAACGCTTCAATGTAAGGTTGCGTATAAACTTATTTAAATCACGAAATAGTAAAAAGGAGTTGGGGAAGGAGGTAGGGGCAAAACTTAGGCCTTTATGTAATAAGGACATATCATCCTGATTTAACTGGACGGAGGAAAGATTAAAAATCTTTATAGTCTCCGTTGTTTGGAGTTTATTTTTGGTAATTCGTTTACCTCCTCTACATCCTCGTCTATAATTTTTCTTTTTTTCTTTCTGGTATTGGTCAGTGGGCCCTCCTCTAAAAAAGACACCGGAGGGGGGACCATTGTAGAGGGAACCGTGTCAAGTTCATTGATCATGACAGGAAAAGATATATTTTGGCTCAAGCTAAGTGACTTTGTTGTTACTGGTATTTGACTGGCTATAGGGGGGCTAATGAACTCTTCCCGGTTGGAGGGTAAGTTTGGGAGGGTCTGAACCGAAGTGGGGACAGATGACTTACCAGCGGTAACTCGGGCGTTGGTGGTACTGGAAAGTCTATTTTTAGTAATATTATTATAGGTGGCAGAAATGCTCTCAATCTTACTAACTTTACCTATATCTGTCTTGGTTTTGTTTTTATTTTTATTATTACACTTATTAGAATGGTTAGGTGGAATTCTGGTTGGACAACTAGAGGGAATATTACTCTTATTATGTTGGTCAAAGAGTCTATCTACCTTAGTGGTCTGATTCTTGGCTATGGCTATGAGTCTATGGTTGTACATGGGCCGTGTATCACTGCCACCACTATGTGGTGCGGTCCTAAGGGGTTTGACTGGGTGAATCTCCAGGGACATTAGTGGAGGTATGTGGTGATTTTGTTTCCACAGGCAAACCTTATCGTTGCTGTAATCATCTAGGTCTTTCCTAAATTTATCCAATTTAGTATGTATGAGTTGGTCCTCCTTTCTTTTTGTATTCCTTTTTAGAGTGTCAAACCACCCAAGAGGGATATGCGTATGAAAACTCTCAATGTCCTGAATCAATATTTGGATGTTGTGTACTAATGAATCGTATTTAATATGTTGCTGAGTGGCGAGAAGCCCTAGCAACTTAGTGGTGCAGAACTCTGCAATACCGCGCCACTCTTTCAGGTGGGCGGGATCTAAAAAGGAGCAGGTCTGCGTAATCCTAAGGCCCCTGGGGGAGATTTTGGCAGATAAATATTTATTGAGAAAAAATTCATCCCACCACTGAGTGTTGGCGGAGTGCATTAGTCTCTCTAGTTTTTTGAACATACCACATAAAACATGGCGGTCTGTACGTTTTCTGATAGGCTCATCAGAAAACAAATCATTAGAAAAAATGGAATATAAGGGATCTAAAATGTCATATTTGTGTAATTCCACTGATTAGATCCATGATCACGCAGGTCAGAGTGGAATGTACAAATATGCAGAAAATTGTAAAAAATGTGAACAATTATTGTTATAAAATGGTGAATATCAGTGTATATGCGTGTATATACACCCAACCAAGGACCAAATTCTAAGGTACACTGGCTGGTATACTGACAACTAGATGAGTGGTGTCAAGTAACCCAGGGGACAACTCCACATCTATAGTTAATAAGTACAAAACAATTATCAATAACTGGAACGGGGAAAAAAAAAAAAAACAACTAACAATATGTTGATGAGTGATGATACATATATCTGTGATGTGTATAAACCTTTGTAAGAGATAGGTGCATCTAAACCCATAGATATTAGGCTTGTATCAAAGACAGGGTCATCAAAAATAGAATAATCTACAATCATCTAGGAACACATGCTGGGTCAATCAAGCTGCTCTAGAGGAACCTCTCGAAAAGCACATAAAAAACAAAACACAGAGCGCTACGAAGACCTCCAGCATATGAAGGGTGGATGAACAGAACTAATAAGCAGCTGAATCCAGGGAGGGGGGAGGGGAGGGGAAGGGAAGGAAAAAAGAGAAAAGGAAAAAATAAACACAGGCAAACAAAAGGCCTGGTTGTGAACTTGGGTGGGACACCCACGGTGGATTATTCAATTTTTCTGTGTAGTTCCCCCTCAATAATCTTCACAGCGCAAGTGGCCCCGCAAGTCAGAGCATCCTGATCCGACTTACGGTGCGACTTCCATTCAAATAAAGAGGCTCCCATAGGGAACTAGTGTTGACAATTGGAGGCTAAAAATAACACTGATAAAAATCATTATGAAAAAACATACATGGGCACACAATTGGCTCTCCGACACTTGGTCCAGGATCCTCCAAAATTTCTGATGTGCCGGCAACGCTGCTTGCCAAGTTGCCAGGAGATGTTGGTTCTGACCTGGCTGGAGATGCCACATCCTCGCATGACGGAACATCTGCAATGTAAATTTGTAAGGGAATACAGGAATATAAGGTTAAACAATCATTGCAAATACACATATTTCTATGATCCCACTACCCAAAAATCTGTGCCTACCAACCTTCTTGTTGCTCTGGTGTCTGGTCACTTGTTGGCTCCACCAGTATTATTTCTGGAATAATGTCTTCATCTACATAATACAAAAAAGTTGCCATATCATAAAAAGTCACAAGAGGTACATTTGTTAGGACATGGTGCCCTGCTTGATAGCTATTTTAGGAACAAATATGAAGACATGTACATGGTTATCTACTAAAAATATGGTACATTAATGTTTGACTGTGCATAGGAACCAATTACCTTTTGTAGAATCAGTGCCACCATCTGGGCCCATGTCCTCATCTTCTTCCTCCACTGCAGATGGAGCTGCCAAACCTCTCCTCCTCCTTTCCCATTGTTTGGCACAGAGTTTTCTTTTTTCTCCTATTTAAAGGTTTGAATAATAGAATAATAATCTGTGATTAATATGAATGTTTGCAGAGAAGATTTGTGCAGGAAAGAACATTCGTTGCAACACAATACATATATTTTTAACTATGGCTTCCTGACTTTTAATGTAATATACTAAAAAATCAACAATAGATTGATCTAATCACGACATGACAACTAAAATGAGTAATAGTACTTTTTACATAGACATTATAATCTAGACATGTTAATACAACATACACAAAATTTTAATAAAACATATTGCATGTTAAAAAAAAATTACTTACTTTTTTTCAGAATTCGATGGATTTGGGAAAGCTGATCCTGCTCACGGTGTTTGAGGTCGGACCACCATTTTCGAATCTGATCTTTCGATCGCTCCACACCATATTTTTTGTTCAAACAGGCCACCACCTTATCCATTATGCAATCTTTCCTGCCATTGGGCCGATCGTAATTTGCCAACTTCCCATCATAATCCATTTTTTCTAAAATGGAGACCATCTCCACCATTTCCCCCTTCGTCATGGGTGTAGCCCTTGTTTTTCTGGTGGCCCAATCACTTCGGCCCACACTTGATGAACTCTGAGATCTTTCAGACATTTTTCTTTCACACGATTATTACACTGCCTCAGGTGTGTGAGTGTCGCATGTAGGCCTGATCTTCGGCACGTACACACCCCTGCACAAGCCCGCCACTGGAGGAGGTGTTGACGCATGCACTGTATTTAAAGGACGCCAGATCTTTCGGCCGACGATTCGCTAGCGGACATATCTTTGGTTGGAGCACGATCGATCTGCGAATCACGACTTTTCCCCACAAACAAAGGTACGACTATTTGATTAGAAAGTGTGTGTTTTGGGCCCTATACAGCTTTTATTAGGAATATCTTTATTATGTCCCTAAATACATGCTATTTTAATATGTTTTGTGTTGTGTTGTGTCTTGCAGGCATATACTGTCCTGCAAAATGGTGGACAATTACACCAGCCATGAGTTCCTCATCAGCTTCATTGATGAATATAGGCAACTGCCCTGTTTGTGGCAAGTCAAATCTGCTGAGTACAAGAACAAACATCTCAGAAAACAGGCCATTGAACATTTAGTGGCCTTCTACAAGCCCGCCTATCCATCGGCAAATAGCCTGTATATCCGAAAGAAAATAAACAGCATTCGCAGTGCATACAGGCGAGAGGTCAAAAAAGTTGAGGATGCCACAAGGTCTGGAGCAGCTGCCGAAAATATACCTGTACCACGGCTGTGGTATTTTGACAACCTCAGGTTCCTGGCAGACACGTTAGAATCCAGGCCATCCATTTCCACACTGCCTTCGACTTCGGCAGAGGGCTCAGTGTCTGTCGATCCCAGCCAGGATGAAGATATCCTAGAGGGAAATTTGACTCAGGTATGGCATTTCACAATATATTGTCTGCTAAAAATGTAATCATGTAACAAAATTATATGCTAAACCATAATTGACCCTTTATGTAAACGGGCATAGCAAGGGGTTTGCATGACAGGCAACCGCCAGGGCCGCAGGCCAAGGGGGGGGGGGGCACAAAAACATTGGCATTGTTTTAGTGATTTCTTAACAATCCACTCAGCCTGCACACCCCAGAACCCCCAGTTTGCAGGCAGATTCATGCAGGTGTAAAACATTGAGAGCTGCTTCATGCAGGTGTAAAACATTGAGAGCTGCTTCATGCAGGTGTAAAAAATTGAGAGCTGCTTCATGCAGGTGTAAAACATTGAGAGCAGCTGAGCCAACAGACCAGGAGACTGAGACTGCCTCTCACTGCATCCCCAGCACACCTCCGGTCTTACAAACACTGCTGCATCCCCAGCACACCTCCAGTCCTAACAAACACTGCTGTAGCCTCAGCATTCCTCAGGCTCAACCTTTTTTTAACAAAACTAACAAACTAACAGCTCCTGCAAATGATCCATCCATCCTTGCTTCCATGTCTCTGGTCTCTCACTCCAGGTCAGCAAGGCAGGTGGCTTCCTTATTCCTGTTTACCTGCACCGCTTCACCCTCAATGCCCTACATCAAGCCCTCTGCAAGTTCAGGCCCCTCTCTCTCTGCAACCCCCCTCCTCTCTCTCTCACACCCCCTCTTTCTCTCCCTCTCTCTATCTCTCACCCCTCTCTTTCTTGTTTTTCACACCTGAGACAATGATTGCCCACTAGAGAGCTCTACACTGGGCAAACAAGGGACAAATGAGAAACATTTAATGCCCTTTTAGATTTTTTTTTTTGGGGGGGGGGGTTAAATTTCTACATTGATCTTGGGGGGGGGGGGGGTTGTTGCCAAATACAGCTCCTCAACAAGGGCACTGGAGACCCTAGATACGCCACTGTATGTAAAGTCTGCTATTTGTTCACAATAATATAACAAACATGCATTTTTATATTCACTATAACATTCTAATCAATTGTTCATTTCATCAACAGGGAAGTATCACTGAGGAGGAGCCAGGTTGCAGCCAGGAGCCTGTGGAGCCCTTGGAACTATTTCCAGCACCACCTCCTCCTGCCAAACGGAGGCAAAAGAGGAAGCATACAGACGAAATTACAGACGAATTTATACATGAGGCCACCATAGCCCTCCGTAGGAAACCGGAGGCAAATGAGTCCTTCGGGAATATGACGGGCAAAATTTTAGGGCAGGTGGACCTCATGCAGTGTCACTATGCCCGAAAAATAATTTTGGATGTGCTGCAAAAGGCGGAAAAGGGCTTCCTTACAGAGCACAGCCACGCATGTGAGGAGCACCCATGCCCTCCACCTCCACAACACCCACCACCTCGCCAAATGCCACATGGCCAGTGGCAATATGGCCAGCATGATCCAAACCTGCCCTCATGGCAGCCGGATTACAGTTATCAGCAGTTATAATTTTTGTACCCTGTTATTTAGTTTACCCCTGTTTGTCATTTTCTAATTTAATTTAGTCCAAATGGACCTTTTTTATGTTTCGGTTTTAAATACGGGAAGTATTAATGTTTTCTTTTGTTTTTTTCTGAGTTCCAAAAATAAAGAAATTTGGAAATAAAAAATGGATTATCTTAATTTGTTAACATGTTTAATATTGTACATAACCAGCAAAATATGTTTGATACATTAATTCCTAAAAGAATAAAGGGTCATATCAATAGTTAGATCTTTGCTGTCAAAATACAAAGATAATGGTGAAGAGTTAAAATTATTTAATTATAAATTTTGATATAACAGATAGAATAGACAAACATTATCTTCATCATAACAGAACACATGCCTTTTTATTAAAAAAGTATGGCATTATGAGCAGCATCTTCCTTCTTCTCACATTTATCAAGATGAGCATGTGCTCCGCATTTCACATATTTTTTGGCCTGCCGCGAGCCGAAAGTTCTTTCTGGATAAAATGTTGAGTTTACTTGAGAAAATTCTTCCGGGACCTTATTTGGTTCTGATCATGCGTGTTGAGATTTGTAGCTGTGTGTCGGCCGAATTCTGTACTGACTGGCGAACAATCGGCCGTTCTGGTGTCGGCCTACAAAAATTTTAATGCTTGCATGACAGATTCTTTTCGGCCGAATGTGCGCTGTCGGCTGTCGGCGGCATCATACTAACAAGCCTACAATCGGCAGATCGGTCGTCGGCCGAAGCTTTTCGGCAGACAATCAGCACGTGTGTACGGGCCTTAAGTGAATGAAGTGAAGCTCTGCTGACTTCTTTGACCTAGTTATGTGCAAGCAAAATAGCTTTTTTTTTATATTTTCTTTGCACATAATTGGCTATTCTTTAAAAAACAAGTATGAACTCAACCATGTTTGGATACTAGTCCAAACCCGCCTCAGCTATCCAACCAGGAAGCTGACACTGAGAACTGCCAATCATAGATGGCAGAAGCATTCCCTTCTCCCGCAGCTGCGTGTATACAAGGGGCATGTACAGCGGGTATAGGATTGTGTATATGGGATTGTATGGTTGGTTTTTCAATACTGTTTTTTTTTTTTTTTGGTTGAACCGGATGGACTTGTGTCTTTTTTCAAACTATGTAACTATGTATACAGGCATCATCAGGGCAGGAAATGTCTCTGTCACTTATGATTGGCAGTTCCCTGTGACAGCTTCCTGGCAGGATAGCTCAGGCTGGTTTGGACTAGTATTTGGACACACCCGAGCTCATCCCTTTTTGAAAAGTTAATTTTAACCACTTTCATTAAGCTAAGGGAAACTTGCCTTGCAAAGTGAACAGCTTTTTTGACTTTAGTAACTTAAGCCCATAGAAAAGTCCAGCACCAGACATTTTTTTTTTGTTTCGGTTAAAATAAGAAAGAGTTCAAACTTCTGGCAAGTTTTTATTTCTGTCTGTGACCATATTGGGCATGTTTGCCCCTCATTCCCTGTCTCTTTGATGCTCATACAAGAATTTGGGGGGAGCAGTTGTCACAGGGACAAGAAGGTGCAGACAACTATAAAAACATAATAAGAAGAAATAAGCTTTCATCACTCTTCTAAAAGTATTTTGTTTTTCAGTGTTCTCTTTGTAGAGATTTTACTTCATATTTTGTCCTATCAGGAAATAAAAGGGACCACTCCCTAATAGAGACACAGATGGCAAAAAAATCCTGACTGGATCTAACCTTTCCCTATCAATAAATACATAAATAAAAAGGTATTGGCCGCAGGTAGGCTACACATTTCACATTCACAGCTTAAGGCCCCTTTCACACTTGCGGACCTTTCAGATCCACCTGTCAGTTTTTCAGGCAGATCTGAACGGATGCCCTATGCATCTCCATGGGGCATCAGATTTCAGCTGAGACATGTCCGCTGAAATCCGATCTGATCCTGTCCATCAAATCTGGACGGATGGAAACCCTATTTTCCATCCGTCTGGTGGATCGGATGGGATTTGATGAGAATGGACAGGCGGTCCGTTCTCATCCGATCTCCCTATAGAGAACAGTGGTGACCTGATAGCTCTGTCTCCGCACACAGCACAGAGACAGAGCTGCCATCCGCCTGTTCAGCGGGGGATCGGTGGATTGATCCCCCCCTGAGAAAAACGGAGTCCGCCGACGGAGCAGCAAGTGTAAAAGGGGCCTTAAGGTAAAAAAAAAAAGTCCCAATATTTTACAACCTCATCACTTACAAACATTTACCAGCTGTTCTTTTCACAACCGCTGGGTCCAGAATCAACCAGTGCACTCCCCAAAAATCCTGCATCCTCAGCAAACTTGGAAGGAGGGCTCAAGATGCCGTCCGTCAAACTTCTGGTAGGAGGGAGCAGGGGCATGGCATGCTGTATGCTCGGCACAGGTACGAAGTATGAATGGGTGTCTCCATAGCACATGGATAGCTTAGGAGACATCCACAGGTAAGAAGTACACATGGGTGTCTCCATAGCACATGGATAGCTTAGGAGACATCCACAGGTACGAAGTACGCATGGGTGTCTCCATAGCACATGGATAGCTTAGGAGACATCCACAGGTACGAAGTACGCATGGGTGTCTCCATAGCACATGGATAGCTTAGGAGACATCCACAGGTACGAAGAACGCATGGGTGTCTCCATAGCACATGGATAGCTTAGGAGACATCCACAGGTACGAAGTACGCATGGGTGTCTCCATAGCACATGGATAGCTTAGGGGACATCCACAAACAGAGAGCCAGTGACCATGGCCTTGGGACCCCCAGTTACAGAAGCAAAGAGACTTCTAAGCCTAAATGTCCAGGAATAAATAAGCATTGAGCCCCCACAACAAAATGTACATAGAGAAGTCAATGTGATAATATATATGCAATGTTAGGTTAAATCAGAAAGTGTTTTTCTGTCGTTAGCTTTGTGCAATAATAAAAATCCCTTTTATGTTTGCGAACATAGCATTTGAGAATGCACTAAATATAGATTTCTATCGCTTCATTCAAATATTTGCTTGCAGGGTGATGGACTGAGGCTGCACAGTATGGTTAATAGGGTGTTGAAAAGATGAAAATACTTTTAGTAAATTATAGTTTGCAGATGTTCTTTAGAATTCTTTAATCTCGGCTCAATCTAAACTCAGCAAGCATATTGTGAGGAAAAACTTAATGCATTTTAAAGCCACTGTTTGGCTTACAGAACTATAATGAATTCACATTTTCTCAAGTGCTACATCAGTCTTCACATTATGTTCCAAGTGTTGTACATTCTATATTATAGAAAAAGAAACACAGTTAAACGTATTTGTTCAATAGAATTATCTGAAGATATTTCTAAAATGTATTAATTTTATTTGCTTGCTAGGTGTTGCTTAACCACTTTTGGACCGGAAGATTTTCCCCATTAATGATCAGGCCATATTTTGCGATTTGGCTGCGTTACTTTAATGGACAATTACATGGTTGTGCGACACTGTACCCAAATAAAAATGATGTCCTTTTTTTCCCACAAACAGAGCTTTATTTTGGTGGTATTTAATCACCTGTGCAATTTTTAGTTTTTGTGCTATAAACAAAAAAAGAGCGACAATTCAAAAAAAAAAACAATAATTTTCACTTTCTGCTATAGAACATTCTCAAAAAAAAATTAAAAAATCTAAATTTTTTAACATTTTACGCCAATTTGTTTGCATATTTTGATTGGTTTGCGCAAAAAAGTTATCGCGTCTACTAACTACGGGAAAGATTTATGTAATTGTTATTGTTTTTTTGGGGTTTTTTTTACTAGTAATGGCGGTGATTTGTGATTTTTAGTGGGACTGCAACATTGCAGAGGACAGATCGGACCCCTAACTGACATTTTTGACACTTTTGGGGGGACCAGTAACCTTACTACAGTGATCAGTGCTAAAAATATGCACTGTTACTATAATAATGACACTGGCAGGGAAGGGGTTAACATTGTGGGTGATCAAGGAGTTAAATTTGAGCCTAGGGGAGTGATTCTAACTGTGGGGGCGTGGCTTGTGAAATGATCATAGAGACCTGTGATCCTATATAGAAGGATCACAGGGGCTCTGTGACCATTACAGGGAGAAGAACGGTCAGCTGTGTTTACAACAGCTGACCGTTCTTCTCTCTCAGCGGGGAACGATCGCTGCCGAGTAGAGGTGGGAGTACGCCGGCGGTGGCGCGTGCCTGCCCCCAAGCTGCAGGCGTGTGAACGACATAGGTCTATGTTGGTTTGCGCAGGAGGGCCGCACTGCCGCAGTAAAGAGGCAATGGGCAGTTGGGAAGAGGTTAAAGGAGAAGTTTGTTTGGGGTTATAAAAAACAAACATACATACTCACCTCAATGCTGCAGCATCAGTGTGATGCACTGACAGGCACTGATGAGGAGGCACTGATGGGGTGGCACTGATGATGAGGCACTAATATGCAGCACTGATGGACACTGATATGTGGCACTGATGGGTAGCACTGATATCCAGCATTGATGGGCACTGATAGGCGGCACTGATGGGCACTAATAGGTGGCACTGGTGAGCACTGATAGGAGACACTGAAGGGCACTGATAAGCGACACTGATGGGCAATGATTGGCATTGGTGGGCAGCACTGATAGATGGAAATGATGGGCACTGGTGGGCAGCACTGATAAATGGCAATGATGGGCAACACTGATGAGGAGGGCACTGACAGGCTCCCTGAGCACTGATTGGCACCCCCGGTGGCATAGGTGGGCATCCCTGGTGGCCATGGGTGGGCATCCCTGGTGGCCATGGGTGGGCAATCCCTGGTGGCTGTAGTGGCATCCCCCAAGGGTCTACACTGGTAATCAATGCTCTGATTACCAGCACAGACACACCCCCCTGTCAGGGGAGCCACCGACCGGCTCTCCTCTACTCGCGCCTGTCAGGCGCGAACGGAAGAAAGCCGATCAATGGCACTTCCTATTTAGTGTTTAGTGATGGGAAACAGCTGATCACATGGTAAAGAGCCTACGTCATAGGCTCTTTACCGGGATCGGAGATGCGGTGTGTCTGCACCACTGATCGCCGATCTGCGCTCTCCCTCATACTCCCCCTGTGGTCGCGCATAGCAACCTATCCTGCTGGACGTCATATGACACCCAGTCAGGATGGGACAACCACTTTGCCGCCATCATTTTGCTATATGACGGGCGGGAAGTGGTTAATCTGTAATCAGAAAAGGGCTGGTGCTTCAGTGATCCTCAGCACCTCTCAACTAATGCGCTTACCTCTGTTTGACCTCTCTTACTAGGTAAAATTTCACCTTCCCCTATAGGCAGGGGTATGGACGGTGATCTCCTCTTGTGTCCTCCTGCTCCTCATTTGTTCCACTGTATATCCAGATACCCTTTCTTTAGTGGGGTGTGTGGCCCCATTTTTTCCTCCATGTTTTCCATGCAAAAAAAGGGGTCCACATAGTGTAGTCATTTCAAAGTATGTATTTTTTTAAAAGTAGTAACTTACATTTAGGTTAAAAACAAACAGCTCCTATAATGGACAGCAGGATACAAATGTTCTCACATCACTTCCAGTGTGCAGCAGTGTCACCTCACTCACCATGGTGTCATCATGGTTACGTGACTAAATCAGGGGTATATATCCCTGATATATAGGCGTATATATAGGGGATATACCCCTGATGAAGTCATGGGTATATACCCTATTAGTGATGTTTTATATATGACCCACTTATTATTTACCAAGGGCACTAAGGAGGAAGACTTTTAGACTTTGTTTGCACCTTACAACACAATTCGTTTACTGACATTACTAAGGGTATTAGGCACAACAACACACTCTCTCATTATTTGATTCACATTTTGGGAACATAATTAGGTTGTATGCAGCCACCCATCACAATACAAGCCACATATTATTACCTATAAGGTAGCGAGGGATATCCCATATTTTTTTTCAGAGGGACATGGCTGTCAGTCACCGCTTTATGCTCACAGGAGCTCCGAGCAGGGGAAGGGGGCAGGCGCAACTGGTTTCGGCTCTCAGGTGAGCGCTAAGATCCAGAGCCAGCTGTCAATCAGGAGGCTGGGTGGATCCCAATATTATGGTTGAAATCCCTCCAGGGCCTGGAATGGATCTGTGATGGCAGTCAACAGCAGGCTTTCTGGGTCACTGGAGTGCAAAAATAAGTGTATTCCTGTGACCCAAAAGAAAAGTATAACCAAAAAAGCTTTGGCCATACTTCTCTTTTTATGCATTATGTTATGAGGCAGAACAACTTGTGTTGAGAATTTTTTATGCTTTTGTCAGACAAAGTCATCAAATGAGTAATATCCATCGTCTTTAGCTTGGCCTTTTAGAAGAAACCTGGTATGAGGTCAAGATTACTGATTCCCTTCTGAATTCTTCTTGCCTGTATCTGTATCAAATCACTAAACTAGACGTCAATATAATTTTACTTGCTAAATACTTGTTCCAAGTCAGTGGTCAGTTTAGGGAACAGTGACTTAACAATAGTCACAGCAGCCCACATGACTGCTATGGGGCCCGAGGCTGGAAGGGGGCCCTATTAGAAATACTGTGTGCATGTGAAGATTACTCATATCTATCACTATATTACTAAAGATTTCAGAGGTTGCTAATAGAGGCTGCTGACACTAACCCTCTACCCCCTGTGACATTCCTAACCCAGAAGAGCTGACAATGGATGACAAGAGGAAACTTTACAATCAGTGTCACTAGTCACAGATGCCCCTTCATAGGCAGGTGCAGTCTACTTTCTCCACTGCAGGTGCCGCTCTTCCGCAGTGGCACTGCAGTTAGAGAGAAAGTCCAGAGGAACATGGTTGCTCTATGGTTTCCTGGGTCACGGGCTGTCCTATGTGACTCTAGCAGCCATCTTTGGTCAGGCAGAGCCTATTTAAGGTCCTGGCTCTCAGGCGTGATTGGGTAAAGTAGGGACAGGTACCCTGCCTGGTAGGGACAGAACTGGGGAAAGGTTCCTGACAAGGAAGGAAGGCGTAGGGTATGCAACTTTTCTGGACACCCTGCCCCTCATAACAGATGTTGTCAGCTGGCTCTGTGAGTGTTCCCAGTTGGGTTGTCTTTCCACTTGGCTTATTCTGTCTTAGCATTTTTACAATACAAGTCCTTTTATCGGACTTGAACTGTGTGTGCTATTGCCAGCACACCATGCTGCACACCACCTACACCTTTGCAGGATATGTGATATGGACAATTTGTTTAGCTGTGTTCATTATGTAGATTTATTGCCCTCAGAGCTTCTAATCATTCTGGCCAGCACTGAAATGAACCCTTTATGCCACATTCTTGTCAATCACAGGCAGTGAGCAAATGAGGAGAGAGAGGGGGGCAGAGCCAAGTTGTAACTCTGGGTGTGAATGGACATGCAGAGCAGAGGTTCAGTAGTGAGCCTGCCTGGGTGCCCCTATTGCAAGCAGCTTCCTCTGGAGGCACTAGAGAGGAGGAAGTTTGAGACTTTAAATGACGTGGGTGACGCAGCCAATTGGAATAAAGCATATTTATTGCAATAATAATCACAATGCATATAACAGAAATAAAAATGGTAACATTTAATGACAGACATTGTAGATATGAGCTGAGATGTATTTAACAAAATCACACAATTGCACAAACAGTTTGTATGGTATAACTGTGGATACATAATAAATATTATTGAATTGCGTATAAGTAGACTCATTGGACAGAATCGCTCAATTGCACAAACACTTTGTATGGTATGACTGTAGATACATAATGCATGTTACTGAATTGTATCAAAGTAGGCCAACGCATTTCTGTGCACTGTATTTCCACTTCATCAGGGGCAGGTATATATTATGCATCTGTAAAAAATATATGCATATATATCAAAGGATGTAGATAATAGTATAATGTTGAGAAGGAGGAAAAAATGGATCGCTGGACATGGCTGGAGGTACAAGTCTCCCAGGAGCTGAGGGAAGTATCATGTGCGGACAAGGCCTGAAAAGGCCAAAACTGGGGAGAGAAAGGTGAAGATAATAAAGATGTAAAAATATAAGGAGAGATGAATGGTGAAGTATTTAGAGCCACCAAATGATCTATAGAAGAAGTACAAAAAAATGGGGTGTTGGTTACGTATAGCAGTGTAAAATGCTATAGATACGTGGCTAGATGTCTAAATAAAGGCACGGTCCCAAAGAGCGTGCACAGAATGTGAAATTAAAGTTGAATGCTGGAAATTAGCAAATAAAGTGAAGCCAAATTGAATGGAAGTGAAATACAAGGTGATAGGGGAAAAGGGAAAAACCATAGGGAAGAAGATAAAAGAGAAGGGGGGAGAGATGTGGAGAGAATGCAGATGGACTTACAAGTGTGGATAAAAAAAGGGGGAATCCAGGTGAGGAAGTGATGAGGTAGAGATCCACTGGTCAAAGAGAAGGATGTACCCAAGGATACCAGGATAGGTCCGCACTGCACCCCCAGCACCTCGCTAAATGTGCACACAACAAATTTTATTTTTTGCCGTAGATGTGAAGTTAATAAAGAATTAAAGTGTTTGATATACGAGACAAGTTAATAAAGTACCGACATCCCAGTTGAATACTCAATATGTGGTAGAGAAGGACTACCAAAAGAAGTGGATGGGGGCTCGAGGTGTTCGAGCCTTCATCCAGAAAATACATGAAGAGTCATGGAGGAGCATAGAGAGGAAAGAAATGTAGGAAGGGGAAAAGAGCGAAGGCTGGGTAAAAAAGGGGGGGACAAGAGACAGAAATAGGAAAAGAAAGGAAAGGGAAGGGAAGAGAAGGGGAACAGGAAAAAGGGGGAAGAGAAAAAAGTATATAAAAAGAAAGAAAAGAGAAGAAAAAAGAAGAACAAAGGGACAAAAAATAAAAAATGAGAAAAAGAGAAAGAAAAAGGAGAAAAAGAAGGAAAAAAAAAAAAAAGGAAGAAAAAAGGGGGGGAAGAAGAACAGAACAGAGTTCCAAGAAAGAATATGAATGAGGGCTGGTGGGATTTTAATGGTACCGTAGAAAAAATCATAAAAAGGTGATAAAATCAAGTATTTTATTTATACATCATTAAAAACCAAGTAGGGGAAAACATTTGTATATGTATAAAAACATATCAGCGAATACAAACAGTACAGTGATAAAGGTATAGACAATAGGTGATGATAGATTTATAGCTCATCCGGTGTGCAAGACCTCGGAGAATTAACCCAACATGTTTCGCAGCCTGTGTAGGGCTGCTTCTTCAGGGGTCTGTAACATGCTAAATAAGAGGAGAGTTTTAATAAACCTATGTAGAAACAAAACGAATAATGAATAAACAAATAAAATACAGTACAGCTTAATGGTTAAACATGCACATGCGGCTCCTGTGTGTACAATGCACAGCCCATCACCACAAAACATCACCCGGCAGTGCACCAAGGAGGGAGAGAGCCCAGGATCCCCACAATACGTCTTACCCACGGATGTGGAGGAGAAATAAGACAAGGATAGTCAAATGGCGTAAGTATTGTGAGCCAACCGAGGTACCTCGAGGGATACCAGTAGGGTTCAAAAAGTGAAAAGAGAGAGCACACCAAAAATTTCCAAAGGTATATCCAAGGAAAGTGTTTGCTAGGGCAAGTAAAGGTAAAAATAGAACTTAAAAGGCAATAAATTTACCTTTAATGGTACTGAATTATATATGACTCGATAATGAGACCGAGTGATTTGGAACCCTAAAGCTCCTATCTCTAAAGAAAGAAATATAGAATATATTAAGAGGCATAACTGATCCTGACAAAGAAGCAACTTAGAAGGACAAAAAACGAAAGGAAGGGAAAAGGGAACCAGAGAACATAGAAAGGAGAGAAAAAAAGGGGATGAAACAAAGGGAGTAACACCGGGAAAGAAAGAGATGGGGAGAAAGAATGGAAAGGGAGACAAAACACACAGCAAGCGTTAAAAAGGGGAAGAGAAAAAGGGGGTGGGAAAAAAGGGGGGGAGAGGAGGAAAAACAAAAAAAGGGAAAGCAAATGAATGAAAAGAAAGAAGACAAGAAAGAGATGGCTACCTTACAGAGAATGCTGATAAAATATGGAGAGGCCAATTGAGGAAGAAGCAAACAAGCGTCTATAGCTGCAGTGGGTGGTGTCTAATTGTCATGCTCGTACTGAGGTACACCAGAGGGAACCACCTATAGGTATCCAGATAGAGTTGACCAAGTAGCACAGAGCATCTAAAGGGAAGATACAAAAATAGTTTGAAATTGAGACATAGCCTCGGGGTTCGTGTGATAGTAAACCTACAGGCATGGCCATCAATCAGACAACAGACCTCCGGGCATGACAAGCAACACGTACTTACCCACATATTTTCAGATGGAAAGCATGGCCTTCTCACAAGGATGTGAAACGCCAAACCTCCCGCTTATATACTACCTCAACCCGACGCCGGACGCATGTCGTAGACATGCGCCGCAGCGTGGGTCAGATCCTCAACGATGCGCGCACCGGAAGCGCGCATAGTGCTGTACTAGGCTCGGCCGCATCACGCAGCCGCGTGCAGCCATGGAGAGCGGAAGTGGAGGTAATCATACCTCCACATCCCGCACCTCCATCCGAGGATCACACATCCGTGGGAAGCGAGAGGAGGAGCCAAGGCTCTCCAACCCATAACAAGGGCAAAACAAACCAGGCGATCAGAGGGGTGGATGAGCGTGCATTGCAAATGGAAACAAAAGGAGCAAAAGAGAGGCATGTGAATGGATGACACACAGACAAAAAAAGAATTAACATATAAACAACAAAGTGTATAAAATCATACACCTAGTGCAACAATCAATGAAACATATATGAAGCACTACATTAAGCAATAACGTGGCGATCCGTGGCTGGGAAAAAAGGACGAAAAGAAGGAGGGGGGGGGGGGAAAGGGAGGAAATTACAGGGAAGGAAGGGAAACGTCACCAGCCAAGGACCGTCACGCTGTGTACAGTATAAAGTATTACAAATTACCTTTCCACAAATACATCAACAACTTATGGAAATGGCCACAAGGGTCCAAAAATGAGGATTGGTCAGAAACAAATCATGAAGAAAATAAATGAATATAACTCCCAGGGAGTGGTTATCAAAAAAAGCCTTACAAAGGCGCAATTCCGTCTATGGAATGAGCAAGTTTTTTGGTTTTTATTTCTCCCAGAGTCTTTGTGGCCCCATCTCATGACCGCCAGGTGAAACAAGGGACCAACGTGCAAGGGGTCGGGGTCCCACCAGGTGTGAGTGGAGTAGTGTGTTTGAATATAAGAATATAAGACAGTTTCTATCCAAGGAATGGTTTGTAGGTTAAAACCTCATTAATTCCTGGGGGTTTGATAGCATCCAGCAACTCAATCCAATAGGTTTCTTTTTGTAAGATGCGTTTGTCCCAATTACCCCCGCGGGGGTCTGGGGCAATGACATCAAGGACTGTGAATTTCACAGTTTTATTATTGTATCCGTGATGCAAACCAATGTGTCTGGTAACACTCGTTTGTATGGTTCCGCCGTCAGAGTGGTAAATGTGGTCCCCAATACGTTGACTCAGCTTGCGAATCGTCTTACCGACGTAGAAGGCCCCACATTGACAGGTCATCAGGTAAACAACACCTTGCGTGTTGCAGTCGGCAAAGTGATGAGGCCTAAAGTATCTACCATTGGGTAATCGGACCTTAGATCCGCAACGGATCCAGGGACATTTGTCACAGGATCCACAGGGATAAGTGCCTTTTTTTGAAAATTGGGGGGTGTTGTATGGTCTGTAGTGACTTTTAGTCAAGCGGTCACGAAAGGAAGTCGCGCGTCTGAATACCAGATTAGGTCTGGTACCTAGATATTTGGCCAAGGTATGATCCTGGGTAAGGATAGGCCAGTGTTTGCTGAGAATCTTACGCAAAAGGTTATCATGTGCAGAGAAGGTAGTAATAAATCTAACATTTTGATTGACCTGTTGGTTCTTGACTTTGTAGAGAAGTTCAGTTCTCGACCAGGACTTAGCCCGATTGTATGCTTTTCTGAGCAATTTTCTAGAATAGCCCCTCACAAGTAGGCGTTGTTGCAAGTGTTTGGCTTGTATTTTAAATTTGTGTTCCGTGGAACAATTCCTGCGGAGTCTTAGATATTGGGCATAAGGAATGCTATTTATCAGGGGGGTGGGATGGGCACTTGCTGCGCATAGGATCGTATTGCCAGCACTAGGCTTGCGATAAAGATCGGTATCAATAGATCCATCTGGCAAAAGGCTGATCTTCACGTCCAAAAAAGGAATCTCAAATTTATTGAAAGAATAGGTGAATTTTAGATTCATATTGTTATGATTTAAAGCTGCAAAAAAGAGCATCAGATCCTCTTGAGTTCCCGTCCAAATAATGAGCAGGTCATCAATGAATCTGTGCCAGATGAGTATATAAGGCAGCCATCTGTCCATATTTTCGTCAGAGAAGACCAGTCGTTCCCAACCGCCAAGGTAAAGATTGGCGTAAGAAGGTGCGCAGCAAGTGCCCATCGCAACCCCCTGAATTTGCAGGTATATTTGATCAAGGAAGGTAAAATAGTTTCTGGTGAGTATGAATCTAAGGAGTCTGAGAACAAACTCCATTAGAGGCCAGGTAGTGTGGTCCTGCTCTTTAAGGAAGGACTCAGCCATCCGGATGCCCTGGTCGTGCGGGATACTTGAGTACAGGGCCTCAATATCTATGGCAACGAGCAGGGCATCCGGAGGGACATGAATCTCTTCCAAGTGTTTGAGCAGGTCAGTGGTGTCTCGGATGTAAGACGGAAGTCTCACAACATGTGGTAACAGAAACGAGTCCACATACCTGCTGGCATTCTCAGTGAGTGATTGGTTTCCTGAAACAATTGGCCTACCGGGGGGGCGCTTAAGGTTCTTGTGTACCTTAGGCAAGGTATAAAAAGTCGGGGTCTTGGGGTGTTTGGTATTCAAAAAATTATAAGTGTCTCTGTCAATCAAACCATCGGTGAAGGCATTTGAACATAATGATTTAAATTCATGAATGAAGTCCTGAATAAAGTCAGAAGAGATAGGAAGGTACCAATCTCGATTATTCAAGACCTCAAGGCACATGGTTTCATACTGAGAAGGGGACAGAACAACGATATTACCACCCTTGTCAGCTGGTTTTATCAGAATATCTTTATTGGTTTGAAGTTGCTTAAGAGCCTCTGTCTGCTCAGGACTTAAGTTGCTGGGTATGGAAGGCCACGTCGTTTGTTTGATTTCCAATGATACTCTTTGGACAAACGCCCAGATGTTGGGGTTAGTCGTCAAGTCGGGGAATTTCTCCGACTTGGGCTTGAACTTGCCGACCTTGGAGGAAGAAACCAAGGCCGATGAGTTCGTTGCCTGGGAATCAATGGAATCTATAAAGGAGCACACTTCGGTGTTGCCCTCTTCATAAAGAAGAACCAGGTCTCGAAGTGCTCGGTTTTCTGCCATAGTGAGGTGCTTGGTCTGCTCCGCTAGTTGTTTCTCCAGCATTTTTTGTTTTCTGTCATCGTCATAAAGATATTTAAAGGTTAAATTACGAGCAAATAAGTGCAAGTCTTTAATAGTTTCTGACGAATCCAAAGGCCTGGCAGGACAGAAACCTAGACCGAGACCAAGCACCTCCCTATGAGCAGTAGATAATGCAAAGTCAGTCAAGTTGATGATATTGAAGTCATTGGAAGCAGTGGAATAATTGTCTAGTGAGTTTTGGACTTTATGTAAGTGTCCAGGTTTCCCTGTTTTGCATTTCTCGGAGTTTGAGGGTTGGGTAACCCTAAAAAACCGTCATCTGTGGATGTGGATGCAGAATCGTCAGAGGGTGTGGTGGGTGTCAGACTTTTGTTTAGTATTTTTTGTAAAGTGGGTGCTAAGTTGGTCATGTGAGTAGGTGTTTTTAATTGTGCATTAGTGTCCGGTTTTTTCTTGCTATTTCCATGAGATTGTGTAGGTGAGGGGCCTGTGCTACCTCGACCTCTTTTTTGTGATTTAGTGCGTTTATTTGGAATAGAGTGACCTTGTCTAGAAAGTTGTGAAGTATGTGAAATGGAACTAGAAAGTGAAGAATCGGATTCCAAAACTTCATCTGTGCGATTCGAGTGGTGTTTCGTGTGTGTTCTAACATTCCGTGATGTACGTATTTTACTGTTCCATCTGTAAGCATAGCCTTCAGCGAAGGCTTGCTTGTCCTTTTGGAACTTGTTTTGTTTTTTCACAATAATTTCCTTATTCATAGCTTCCAATTTATTTTTCACTTCCAACCAGTTGGAGGAAAAGGTTGGCAATTCAAAAATATGCTCAAATTGGGTATTCATTGCATCAACTTCTTTATCCAATGATATCATATCCAACTTGTACTGGACTACGAGTGATTTCATTAGATCTGTGCTGCATTTATTGAGGATTTCTTCCCACTCCTTTTTGAAACTCTCAGAGGGGTCTCTGAGAGTAGGGAGGGTATGAATTCTCAAGCCTTGAGGGCTAATGTTATCATCTATATATTTTTGAAAAAACTCGATATGCCAGTACAAGTGTGATTTTCGCTTGAGCAGACCTTGCATTTTATTCAAATATATTCGGAGGTCTTCCTCCGCTTTAGTCCGAGATCCACATGTGGATTGAATACCTGACATGAACCCCGTCCAAGCCACACCAAGCAGGTCCATGATTCCCAACAGCACAAGGTCTCGAGGCACCCGCGGACAAAAGATGGCAATGACTCAAATAAGAATGGAGAAAAAAAGAGAGGAAAGAAAAAATTGTTATGAGTAATTAGATAACCACTGCATGGGAGAGTTCAAAAAAGAGAGACCAATAACCTTAACAGTTTAGACTCTAAATAGAGCAAATATTGCACAATGTATTAGTTCAAACACTTCTGGCACTAAGCCAGAAAAAGAGGGCGCCCTCGGGTGTGTTATCCACCCTAAATTAACAATAAAGAATTAAAGTGTTTGATATACGAGACAAGTTAATAAAGTACCGACATCCCAGTTGAATACTCAATATGTGGTAGAGAAGGACTACCAAAAGAAGTGGATGGGGGCTCGAGGTGTTCGAGCCTTCATCCAGAAAATACATGAAGAGTCATGGAGGAGCATAGAGAGGAAAGAAATGTAGGAAGGGGAAAAGAGCGAAGGCTGGGTAAAAAAGGGGGGGACAAGAGACAGAAATAGGAAAAGAAAGGAAAGGGAAGGGAAGAGAAGGGGAACAGGAAAAAGGGGGAAGAGAAAAAAGTATATAAAAAGAAAGAAAAGAGAAGAAAAAAGAAGAACAAAGGGACAAAAAATAAAAAATGAGAAAAAGAGAAAGAAAAAGGAGAAAAAGAAGGAAAAAAAAAAAAAAGGAAGAAAAAAGGGGGGGAAGAAGAACAGAACAGAGTTCCAAGAAAGAATATGAATGAGGGCTGGTGGGATTTTAATGGTACCGTAGAAAAAATCATAAAAAGGTGATAAAATCAAGTATTTTATTTATACATCATTAAAAACCAAGTAGGGGAAAACATTTGTATATGTATAAAAACATATCAGCGAATACAAACAGTACAGTGATAAAGGTATAGACAATAGGTGATGATAGATTTATAGCTCATCCGGTGTGCAAGACCTCGGAGAATTAACCCAACATGTTTCGCAGCCTGTGTAGGGCTGCTTCTTCAGGGGTCTGTAACATGCTAAATAAGAGGAGAGTTTTAATAAACCTATGTAGAAACAAAACGAATAATGAATAAACAAATAAAATACAGTACAGCTTAATGGTTAAACATGCACATGCGGCTCCTGTGTGTACAATGCACAGCCCATCACCACAAAACATCACCCGGCAGTGCACCAAGGAGGGAGAGAGCCCAGGATCCCCACAATACGTCTTACCCACGGATGTGGAGGAGAAATAAGACAAGGATAGTCAAATGGCGTAAGTATTGTGAGCCAACCGAGGTACCTCGAGGGTTGGTCCCTTGTTTCACCTGGCGGTCATGAGATGGGGCCACAAAGACTCTGGGAGAAATAAAAACCAAAAAACTTGCTCATTCCATAGACGGAATTGCGCCTTTGTAAGGCTTTTTTTGATAACCACTCCCTGGGAGTTATATTCATTTATTTTCTTCATGATTTGTTTCTGACCAATCCTCATTTTTGGACCCTTGTGGCCATTTCCATAAGTTGTTGATGTATTTGTGGAAAGGTAATTTGTAATACTTTATACTGTACACAGCGTGACGGTCCTTGGCTGGTGACGTTTCCCTTCCTTCCCTGTAATTTCCTCCCTTTTCCCCCCCCCCCCTCCTTCTTTTCGTCCTTTTTTCCCAGCCACGGATCGCCACGTTATTGCTTAATGTAGTGCTTCATATATGTTTCATTGATTGTTGCACTAGGTGTATGATTTTATACACTTTGTTGTTTATATGTTAATTCTTTTTTTGTCTGTGTGTCATCCATTCACATGCCTCTCTTTTGCTCCTTTTGTTTCCATTTGCAATGCACGCTCATCCACCCCTCTGATCGCCTGGTTTGTTTTGCCCTTGTTATGGGTTGGAGAGCCTTGGCTCCTCCTCTCGCTTCCCACGGATGTGTGATCCTCGGATGGAGGTGCGGGATGTGGAGGTATGATTACCTCCACTTCCGCTCTCCATGGCTGCACGCGGCTGCGTGATGCGGCCGAGCCTAGTACAGCACTATGCGCGCTTCCGGTGCGCGCATCGTTGAGGATCTGACCCACGCTGCGGCGCATGTCTACGACATGCGTCCGGCGTCGGGTTGAGGTAGTATATAAGCGGGAGGTTTGGCGTTTCACATCCTTGTGAGAAGGCCATGCTTTCCATCTGAAAATATGTGGGTAAGTACGTGTTGCTTGTCATGCCCGGAGGTCTGTTGTCTGATTGATGGCCATGCCTGTAGGTTTACTATCACACGAACCCCGAGGCTATGTCTCAATTTCAAACTATTTTTGTATCTTCCCTTTAGATGCTCTGTGCTACTTGGTCAACTCTATCTGGATACCTATAGGTGGTTCCCTCTGGTGTACCTCAGTACGAGCATGACAATTAGACACCACCCACTGCAGCTATAGACGCTTGTTTGCTTCTTCCTCAATTGGCCTCTCCATATTTTATCAGCATTCTCTGTAAGGTAGCCATCTCTTTCTTGTCTTCTTTCTTTTCATTCATTTGCTTTCCCTTTTTTTTGTTTTTCCTCCTCTCCCCCCCTTTTTTCCCACCCCCTTTTTCTCTTCCCCTTTTTAACGCTTGCTGTGTGTTTTGTCTCCCTTTCCATTCTTTCTCCCCATCTCTTTCTTTCCCGGTGTTACTCCCTTTGTTTCATCCCCTTTTTTTCTCTCCTTTCTATGTTCTCTGGTTCCCTTTTCCCTTCCTTTCGTTTTTTGTCCTTCTAAGTTGCTTCTTTGTCAGGATCAGTTATGCCTCTTAATATATTCTATATTTCTTTCTTTAGAGATAGGAGCTTTAGGGTTCCAAATCACTCGGTCTCATTATCGAGTCATATATAATTCAGTACCATTAAAGGTAAATTTATTGCCTTTTAAGTTCTATTTTTACCTTTACTTGCCCTAGCAAACACTTTCCTTGGATATACCTTTGGAAATTTTTGGTGTGCTCTCTCTTTTCACTTTTTGAACCCTACTGGTATCCCTCGAGGTACCTCGGTTGGCTCACAATACTTACGCCATTTGACTATCCTTGTCTTATTTCTCCTCCACATCCGTGGGTAAGACGTATTGTGGGGATCCTGGGCTCTCTCCCTCCTTGGTGCACTGCCGGGTGATGTTTTGTGGTGATGGGCTGTGCATTGTACACACAGGAGCCGCATGTGCATGTTTAACCATTAAGCTGTACTGTATTTTATTTGTTTATTCATTATTCGTTTTGTTTCTACATAGGTTTATTAAAACTCTCCTCTTATTTAGCATGTTACAGACCCCTGAAGAAGCAGCCCTACACAGGCTGCGAAACATGTTGGGTTAATTCTCCGAGGTCTTGCACACCGGATGAGCTATAAATCTATCATCACCTATTGTCTATACCTTTATCACTGTACTGTTTGTATTCGCTGATATGTTTTTATACATATACAAATGTTTTCCCCTACTTGGTTTTTAATGATGTATAAATAAAATACTTGATTTTATCACCTTTTTATGATTTTTTCTACGGTACCATTAAAATCCCACCAGCCCTCATTCATATTCTTTCTTGGAACTCTGTTCTGTTCTTCTTCCCCCCCTTTTTTCTTCCTTTTTTTTTTTTTTCCTTCTTTTTCTCCTTTTTCTTTCTCTTTTTCTCATTTTTTATTTTTTGTCCCTTTGTTCTTCTTTTTTCTTCTCTTTTCTTTCTTTTTATATACTTTTTTCTCTTCCCCCTTTTTCCTGTTCCCCTTCTCTTCCCTTCCCTTTCCTTTCTTTTCCTATTTCTGTCTCTTGTCCCCCCCTTTTTTACCCAGCCTTCGCTCTTTTCCCCTTCCTACATTTCTTTCCTCTCTATGCTCCTCCATGACTCTTCATGTATTTTCTGGATGAAGGCTCGAACACCTCGAGCCCCCATCCACTTCTTTTGGTAGTCCTTCTCTACCACATATTGAGTATTCAACTGGGATGTCGGTACTTTATTAACTTGTCTCGTATATCAAACACTTTAATTCTTTATTGTTAATTTAGGGTGGATAACACACCCGAGGGCGCCCTCTTTTTCTGGCTTAGTGCCAGAAGTGTTTGAACTAATACATTGTGCAATATTTGCTCTATTTAGAGTCTAAACTGTTAAGGTTATTGGTCTCTCTTTTTTGAACTCTCCCATGCAGTG
The DNA here is from genome assembly GCF_965119305.1 of Pelophylax lessonae. Taxonomy (NCBI): domain Eukaryota; kingdom Metazoa; phylum Chordata; class Amphibia; order Anura; family Ranidae; genus Pelophylax; species Pelophylax lessonae. The sequence goes on along the minus strand of NC_138771.1, from coordinate 409,651,869 downwards.
GTTATCTAATTACTCATAACAATTTTTTCTTTCCTCTCTTTTTTTCTCCATTCTTATTTGAGTCATTGCCATCTTTTGTCCGCGGGTGCCTCGAGACCTTGTGCTGTTGGGAATCATGGACCTGCTTGGTGTGGCTTGGACGGGGTTCATGTCAGGTATTCAATCCACATGTGGATCTCGGACTAAAGCGGAGGAAGACCTCCGAATATATTTGAATAAAATGCAAGGTCTGCTCAAGCGAAAATCACACTTGTACTGGCATATCGAGTTTTTTCAAAAATATATAGATGATAACATTAGCCCTCAAGGCTTGAGAATTCATACCCTCCCTACTCTCAGAGACCCCTCTGAGAGTTTCAAAAAGGAGTGGGAAGAAATCCTCAATAAATGCAGCACAGATCTAATGAAATCACTCGTAGTCCAGTACAAGTTGGATATGATATCATTGGATAAAGAAGTTGATGCAATGAATACCCAATTTGAGCATATTTTTGAATTGCCAACCTTTTCCTCCAACTGGTTGGAAGTGAAAAATAAATTGGAAGCTATGAATAAGGAAATTATTGTGAAAAAACAAAACAAGTTCCAAAAGGACAAGCAAGCCTTCGCTGAAGGCTATGCTTACAGATGGAACAGTAAAATACGTACATCACGGAATGTTAGAACACACACGAAACACCACTCGAATCGCACAGATGAAGTTTTGGAATCCGATTCTTCACTTTCTAGTTCCATTTCACATACTTCACAACTTTCTAGACAAGGTCACTCTATTCCAAATAAACGCACTAAATCACAAAAAAGAGGTCGAGGTAGCACAGGCCCCTCACCTACACAATCTCATGGAAATAGCAAGAAAAAACCGGACACTAATGCACAATTAAAAACACCTACTCACATGACCAACTTAGCACCCACTTTACAAAAAATACTAAACAAAAGTCTGACACCCACCACACCCTCTGACGATTCTGCATCCACATCCACAGATGACGGTTTTTTAGGGTTACCCAACCCTCAAACTCCGAGAAATGCAAAACAGGGAAACCTGGACACTTACATAAAGTCCAAAACTCACTAGACAATTATTCCACTGCTTCCAATGACTTCAATATCATCAACTTGACTGACTTTGCATTATCTACTGCTCATAGGGAGGTGCTTGGTCTCGGTCTAGGTTTCTGTCCTGCCAGGCCTTTGGATTCGTCAGAAACTATTAAAGACTTGCACTTATTTGCTCGTAATTTAACCTTTAAATATCTTTATGACGATGACAGAAAACAAAAAATGCTGGAGAAACAACTAGCGGAGCAGACCAAGCACCTCACTATGGCAGAAAACCGAGCACTTCGAGACCTGGTTCTTCTTTATGAAGAGGGCAACACCGAAGTGTGCTCCTTTATAGATTCCATTGATTCCCAGGCAACGAACTCATCGGCCTTGGTTTCTTCCTCCAAGGTCGGCAAGTTCAAGCCCAAGTCGGAGAAATTCCCCGACTTGACGACTAACCCCAACATCTGGGCGTTTGTCCAAAGAGTATCATTGGAAATCAAACAAACGACGTGGCCTTCCATACCCAGCAACTTAAGTCCTGAGCAGACAGAGGCTCTTAAGCAACTTCAAACCAATAAAGATATTCTGATAAAACCAGCTGACAAGGGTGGTAATATCGTTGTTCTGTCCCCTTCTCAGTATGAAACCATGTGCCTTGAGGTCTTGAATAATCGAGATTGGTACCTTCCTATCTCTTCTGACTTTATTCAGGACTTCATTCATGAATTTAAATCATTATGTTCAAATGCCTTCACCGATGGTTTGATTGACAGAGACACTTATAATTTTTTGAATACCAAACACCCCAAGACCCCGACTTTTTATACCTTGCCTAAGGTACACAAGAACCTTAAGCGCCCCCCCGGTAGGCCAATTGTTTCAGGAAACCAATCACTCACTGAGAATGCCAGCAGGTATGTGGACTCGTTTCTGTTACCACATGTTGTGAGACTTCCGTCTTACATCCGAGACACCACTGACCTGCTCAAACACTTGGAAGAGATTCATGTCCCTCCGGATGCCCTGCTCGTTGCCATAGATATTGAGGCCCTGTACTCAAGTATCCCGCACGACCAGGGCATCCGGATGGCTGAGTCCTTCCTTAAAGAGCAGGACCACACTACCTGGCCTCTAATGGAGTTTGTTCACAGACTCCTTAGATTCATACTCACCAGAAACTATTTTACCTTCCTTGATCAAATATACCTGCAAATTCAGGGGGTTGCGATGGGCACTTACTGCGCACCTTCTTACGCCAATCTTTACCTTGGCGGTTGGGAACGACTGGTCTTCTCTGACGAAAATATGGACAGATGGCTGCCTTATATACTCATCTGGCACAGATTCATTGATGACCTGCTCATTATTTGGACAGGAACTCAAGAGGATCTGATGCTCTTTTTTGCAGCTTTAAATCATAACAATATGAATCTAAAATTCACCTATTCTTTCAATAAATTTGAGATTCCTTTTTTGGACGTGAAGATCAGCCTTTTGCCAGATGGATCTATTGATACCGATCTTTATCGCAAGCCTAGTGCTGGCAATACGATCCTATGCGCAGCAAGTGCCCATCCCACCCCCCTGATAAATAGCATTCCTTATGCCCAATATCTAAGACTCCGCAGGAATTGTTCCACGGAACACAAATTTAAAATACAAGCCAAACACTTGCAACAACGCCTACTTGTGAGGGGCTATTCTAGAAAATTGCTCAGAAAAGCATACAATCGGGCTAAGTCCTGGTCGAGAACTGAACTTCTCTACAAAGTCAAGAACCAACAGGTCAATCAAAATGTTAGATTTATTACTACCTTCTCTGCACATGATAACCTTTTGCGTAAGATTCTCAGCAAACACTGGCCTATCCTTACCCAGGATCATACCTTGGCCAAATATCTAGGTACCAGACCTAATCTGGTATTCAGACGCGCGACTTCCTTTCGTGACCGCTTGACTAAAAGTCACTACAGACCATACAACACCCCCCAATTTTCAAAAAAAGGCACTTATCCCTGTGGATCCTGTGACAAATGTCCCTGGATCCGTTGCGGATCTAAGGTCCGATTACCCAATGGTAGATACTTTAGGCCTCATCACTTTGCCGACTGCAACACGCAAGGTGTTGTTTACCTGATGACCTGTCAATGTGGGGCCTTCTACGTCGGTAAGACGATTCGCAAGCTGAGTCAACGTATTGGGGACCACATTTACCACTCTGACGGCGGAACCATACAAACGAGTGTTACCAGACACATTGGTTTGCATCACGGATACAATAATAAAACTGTGAAATTCACAGTCCTTGATGTCATTGCCCCAGACCCCCGCGGGGGTAATTGGGACAAACGCATCTTACAAAAAGAAACCTATTGGATTGAGTTGCTGGATGCTATCAAACCCCCAGGAATTAATGAGGTTTTAACCTACAAACCATTCCTTGGATAGAAACTGTCTTATATTCTTATATTCAAACACACTACTCCACTCACACCTGGTGGGACCCCGACCCCTTGCACGTTGGTCCCTTGTTTCACCTGACGGTCATGAGATGGGGCCACAAAGACTCTGGGAGAAATAAAAACCAAAAAACTTGCTCATTCCATAGACGGAATTGCGCCTTTGTAAGGCTTTTTTTGATAACCACTCCCTGGGAGTTATATTCATTTATTTTCTTCATGATTTGTTTCTGACCAATCCTCATTTTTGGACCCTTGTGGCCATTTCCATAAGTTGTTGATGTATTTGTGGAAAGGTAATTTGTAATACTTTATACTGTACACAGCGTGACGGTCCTTGGCTGGTGACGTTTCCCTTCCTTCCCTGTAATTTCCTCCCTTTTTCCCCCCCCCCCCCCTCCTTCTTTTCGTCCTTTTTTCCCAGCCACGGATCGCCACGTTATTGCTTAATGTAGTGCTTCATATATGTTTCATTGATTGTTGCACTAGGTGTATGATTTTATACACTTTGTTGTTTATATGTTAATTCTTTTTTTGTCTGTGTGTCATCCATTCACATGCCTCTCTTTTGCTCCTTTTGTTTCCATTTGCAATGCACGCTCATCCACCCCTCTGATCGCCTGGTTTGTTTTGCCCTTGTTATGGGTTGGAGAGCCTTGGCTCCTCCTCTCGCTTCCCACGGATGTGTGATCCTCGGATGGAGGTGCGGGATGTGGAGGTATGATTACCTCCACTTCCGCTCTCCATGGCTGCACGCGGCTGCGTGATGCGGCCGAGCCTAGTACAGCACTATGCGCGCTTCCGGTGCGCGCATCGTTGAGGATCTGACCCACGCTGCGGCGCATGTCTACGACATGCGTCCGGCGTCGGGTTGAGGTAGTATATAAGCGGGAGGTTTGGCGTTTCACATCCTTGTGAGAAGGCCATGCTTTCCATCTGAAAATATGTGGGTAAGTACGTGTTGCTTGTCATGCCCGGAGGTCTGTTGTCTGATTGATGGCCATGCCTGTAGGTTTACTATCACACGAACCCCGAGGCTATGTCTCAATTTCAAACTATTTTTGTATCTTCCCTTTAGATGCTCTGTGCTACTTGGTCAACTCTATCTGGATACCTATAGGTGGTTCCCTCTGGTGTACCTCAGTACGAGCATGACAATTAGACACCACCCACTGCAGCTATAGACGCTTGTTTGCTTCTTCCTCAATTGGCCTCTCCATATTTTATCAGCATTCTCTGTAAGGTAGCCATCTCTTTCTTGTCTTCTTTCTTTTCATTCATTTGCTTTCCCTTTTTTTTGTTTTTCCTCCTCTCCCCCCCTTTTTTCCCACCCCCTTTTTCTCTTCCCCTTTTTAACGCTTGCTGTGTGTTTTGTCTCCCTTTCCATTCTTTCTCCCCATCTCTTTCTTTCCCGGTGTTACTCCCTTTGTTTCATCCCCTTTTTTTCTCTCCTTTCTATGTTCTCTGGTTCCCTTTTCCCTTCCTTTCGTTTTTTGTCCTTCTAAGTTGCTTCTTTGTCAGGATCAGTTATGCCTCTTAATATATTCTATATTTCTTTCTTTAGAGATAGGAGCTTTAGGGTTCCAAATCACTCGGTCTCATTATCGAGTCATATATAATTCAGTACCATTAAAGGTAAATTTATTGCCTTTTAAGTTCTATTTTTACCTTTACTTGCCCTAGCAAACACTTTCCTTGGATATACCTTTGGAAATTTTTGGTGTGCTCTCTCTTTTCACTTTTTGAACCCTACTGGTATCCCTCGAGGTACCTCGGTTGGCTCACAATACTTACGCCATTTGACTATCCTTGTCTTATTTCTCCTCCACATCCGTGGGTAAGACGTATTGTGGGGATCCTGGGCTCTCTCCCTCCTTGGTGCACTGCCGGGTGATGTTTTGTGGTGATGGGCTGTGCATTGTACACACAGGAGCCGCATGTGCATGTTTAACCATTAAGCTGTACTGTATTTTATTTGTTTATTCATTATTCGTTTTGTTTCTACATAGGTTTATTAAAACTCTCCTCTTATTTAGCATGTTACAGACCCCTGAAGAAGCAGCCCTACACAGGCTGCGAAACATGTTGGGTTAATTCTCCGAGGTCTTGCACACCGGATGAGCTATAAATCTATCATCACCTATTGTCTATACCTTTATCACTGTACTGTTTGTATTCGCTGATATGTTTTTATACATATACAAATGTTTTCCCCTACTTGGTTTTTAATGATGTATAAATAAAATACTTGATTTTATCACCTTTTTATGATTTTTTCTACGGTACCATTAAAATCCCACCAGCCCTCATTCATATTCTTTCTTGGAACTCTGTTCTGTTCTTCTTCCCCCCCTTTTTTCTTCCTTTTTTTTTTTTTTTTCCTTCTTTTTCTCCTTTTTCTTTCTCTTTTTCTCATTTTTTATTTTTTGTCCCTTTGTTCTTCTTTTTTCTTCTCTTTTCTTTCTTTTTATATACTTTTTTCTCTTCCCCCTTTTTCCTGTTCCCCTTCTCTTCCCTTCCCTTTCCTTTCTTTTCCTATTTCTGTCTCTTGTCCCCCCCTTTTTTACCCAGCCTTCGCTCTTTTCCCCTTCCTACATTTCTTTCCTCTCTATGCTCCTCCATGACTCTTCATGTATTTTCTGGATGAAGGCTCGAACACCTCGAGCCCCCATCCACTTCTTTTGGTAGTCCTTCTCTACCACATATTGAGTAGATGTGAAGTTGTTTTATTTGCAACATTAAATGCATTTCAAAAAAGTTTTTGATCTGCTCATAAACAAAATGCACTTAACCAATAATATTATTACAATTAGTTTATGAACTATGTCTGAAAACATTTTGTGTTAGAGAAGCTGTCAGTACTCCTGCAACACAGACCGGTATCTGACTGTCATGATGAGTCCTGGGATTTTTGCACAACCTTGGAGTCACAAAGGGGGAGGAGGACCAAGGCATACCAGGTATGCCCAAGTTTGTTGATGTTTTTCAAGTCATATCTGGTATGCCCAAGGGCCAGAACTGGACAAATGTATTTTAGAAGACAGAAATCAAGGTGAAATATTAATTTTAGGATGCCATTAATTTGCTTAAAATATATTTTCTTTGGAAAAAAAAAATATTTTCTATGTTACACTTATATTGTATACAGTATCTCACAAAAGTGAGTACACCCCTCACATTTTTGTAAATATTTTATTATATCTTTTCATGTGACAACACTGAAGAAATGACACTTTGCTACAATGTAAAGTAGCGAGTGCACAGCTTGTATAACAGTATAAGTGTACTGTCCCCTCAAAATACCTCAACACCCAGCCATTAACCACTTGACGCCCGCCCGCTGCAGTTTTACTGCGGCAGGTTGGCTCAGCTGCGCGAACCGACATAGTACTACGTTGGTCGCCACGCGTGGTACTAGGGGGCCCCCACTAGGCAATGGGGCCGCCGGAAATCCGCGATCGCTTCCCGCTGAGAGAGAAGGATGAGCAGCTGTTGTAAACACAGCTGACCGTTCTTCTCTTTGAAATGATCACAGAGTGCCTGTGATCCTTCTATATAGGATCACAGGTCTCTATGGTCATTTTAGAAGCCCATCCCCCACAGTTAGTAAACACTCCCCTAGGCTTACATTTAACCCCTTGATCACCCACTATGTTAACCCCTTCCCTGCCAATGTCCTTATTACAGTAACAGTGCATATTTTTAGCACTGACTACTTTAGTAATGTCACTGGTCCCCCTAAAAGTGTCATAAAGGTCAGTTATAGGTCCGATCGGTCCGCCACAATGTCGCAGTCCCGCTAAAAATTGCAGATCCCTGCCATTACTAGTTAAAAAACAAATGGCATAAATCTTTTCCCTGTAGACGCGATAACTTTCCGTTTTCCGTTAAGGTAATGCAGTGCCAAATCGCAAAAAATGGCCTGGTCATTAGGGCAAATCCTTCCGGTCCAGAACTGGGTAATGGCTAAACCAGTGGCAGCAAAAGTGCGTACACCCCTAAGTGAACATGTCCAAATTGGGCCCAATTAGCCATTTTCCTTCCCCAGTGTCATGTGACTCGTTAGTGTTAGAAGGTCTTAGGTGTGAATGGGGAGCAGGTTTGGTAAATTTGGTGTTATTGCTCTCAGTCTCTCATATTGGTCACTGGAAGTTCAACATGGCGGCACCTCATGGCAAAGAACTCTGAGGATCTGAAAATAAGAAGTGTTGCTCTACATAAAGATGGCTTAGGCTATAAGAAGTTTGCCAAGACCCTAAACTGAGCTGCAGTATGGTGGCCAAGACCATACAGCGGTTTAACAGGACAGGTTCCACCCAGAACAGGCCTCGCCATGGTCAGCCAAAGAAGTTGAATTACGTGCTCAGCGTCATATCCAGAGGTTTTCATTGGGAAATAGATGCATGAGTGCTGCCAGCATTGCTAAAGAGGTTGAAGGGGTGGGGCCAGCCTGTCAGTGCTCAGACCATACGCCGCACACTGCATCAAATTGGTCTGCGTGGCTGTCGTCCCAGAAGGATGCCTCTTCTAAAGATGATGCACAAGAAAGCCCTCAAACAGTTTGCTGAAGACAAGCAGACTAAGGACATGGATTACTGGAACCATGTCCTGTGGTCTGATGAGACCAAGATAAGCTTATTTGGTTCAGATGGTGTCAAGCGTGTGTGGCGGCAACCAGGTGAGGAGTATAAAGACAAGTGTGTCTTGCTTACAGCCAAGCATGGTGGTGGGAGTGTCATGGTCTGGGGCTGCACGAGTGCTGCCGGCACTGGGGAGCTACAGTTCATTGAGGGAACCATGAATGCCAACATGTACTGTGACATACTGAAGCAGAGCATGATTCCCCTCCCATCGGAGACTGGGCCACAGGGCAGTATTTCAAGATGATAACTACCCCAAACACACCTCCAAGATGACCACTGCCTTGCTAAACAAGCTGAGGATAAAGGTGATGGACTGGCCAAGCATGTCTCTAGACCTAAACCCTATCGAGCATCTTCATACAGAAGGTGGAGGAACGCAAGATCTCTAACATCCACAAGGTCCGTGATCTCGTCATGGAGGAGTGGAAGAGGACTTCAGTGGCAACCAGTGAAGCTCTGGTTATGGTGGGCACACAAAATATTGACACTTTGGGCCCAATTGTGACATTTCCACTTAGGGGTGTACTCACATTTGTTGCCAGCGGTTTAGACATTCATGGCTATGTGTTGAGTTATTTTTAGGGGACAGCAAATTTACACTGTTATACAAGCTGTACACTCACTACTTTACATTGTAGCAAAATGTCATTTCTTCAGTGTTGTCACATGAAAAGATATAATAAAATATTTTCAAAAATGTGAGGGGTGTGCTCACTTTTGTGAGATACTGCATGTACACAGCTGTCCAACATGATCTTCCTAAATTCATAGTAATTGTACTCATCACGCTCTTTCCAAGCCCCAAAGACCAAATATTTCTGTAGTTATTACAGAAAGCTACTGTAAAAGCAGATCCAGGTATTTCCCTGCCTGTGTTGAGCAAACAATTTTAAATGAAGATATAACTGAATACTACCTTGTGTATGTTTTATTGCCAATGACATTTTATTGTTGCAATATAGCATGCCTAGTAACCATACAACCAAAAAATAAAAACATTTAATACAAAGAAAAAAAAAACAAGAATGTAAGCACAGACATTTAGATTGAAATACCTTGTATATTATTTATTTAAATGATAACAACCATGTGGCAGGTATACTATGGCCAAATGGTATTTTGTTATATGTTATCATTACCTTTTAACCACTTCTGGACTACAAGGTTTTGCCCCCTTAATGACCAGGCCAGTTTTTGCGATTCGGCACTGCGTTATTTTGATTGACAATTGCGCGATCGTGCAATGCTGTACCCTGATAAGATTTATGTCTTTTTTTTTCCACAAATAGAACTTGTGTGATTTTTATTTATTGCGCTATAAACAAAAAAACATTCTGAAAAAAACAATATTTTTCACTTTCTGCTATATAACATTCCCCCCCCCCCAAAAATGTAAAAATTAAATTTTTTCATCCTTTTAGGCCAATTTTTATTCTGCTACATATTTTTGGTAAAAGAAAATCCCAATAAGCGTATTTTGAATGGTTTGCGCAAAAATTATGGGGAATTAGGGGAAAGATTTATGTAATTTATAGTATTTTTTTTTCTACTGGTAATGGCAGCGATCTGCGATTTTTAGCGGGACAGCAACATTGCGGTGGAAAGATTGGACCCCTAACTGACATTTTTGACACTTTGGGGGGACCAGTGACATTACTACAGTAATCAGTGGTAAAAATATGCACTGTTACTATAGTAGACACTGGCAGGGAAGGAGTTAACCCAGGAGCGATCAAAGGGTTACGTGTGAGCCTAGGGGAGGTTTTCTAACTGTATGGGGGAGGGACTTGTGGAATCAACACAGAGACCTGTGATCCTCATTCCAAAGAGAACAACCGTCTGCTGTGTTTACAACAGTAGACCGTCGTTTTCTCTCCACGGGGAGCGATCGCGGGTGTCCGCGGGCAATCACGGCCGCCGGCCCGGGGATCGGCTTCGCTTCTGCCTTATGGAGGCAGGTGTGTCTCCGGCGGTGCACGCTTCCCTAGGAGCGCTCCCGCAAACTGCTGTACAGGTACGGCAGTTCGCCCAGCCGAGCCAGCCTGCCGCAGTATATCTGCGGCGGGCGGTCGGCAAGTGGTTAATTTATCAACTTTGTGCAAATAATATGTGTGTACTGCAGATGCCTTTGTACTTCAGCACCAGACTATGATTTAGCTTTACTGTATCTAAACCCAAGAATAAAAAAAATATATATTACAACTTAGCAGTTAGTGTTGATTAGCTTCATTTTCTTTTTTCAGATTTTTTTTTCCTTTATCTTTTTGTTAGCACTAGTGTTGAGCGAACCCAGACTGTATTGTTTGGGATCGTACCAGACTTTTTGGTATTCGGTACCCGGACGTGGACCTAAACACTTCATTGTATGTTCTGAATACTGTCCGTTGTTCGGTAATGTTATATGATGCTTTGGCATGGTTTTAATGGCGCTGTTTCAACAGGTGCAAGACAGCCAATCAGCAAGCATTTAACTAGTGTGCCCTTAGAAGCCATCACAGCCATGCCTACTAATGGCAAGCTGTGATTGGCCAGTGCAGCATGTGACCCAGACTCTATATAAGCTGGAGTCACATAGCGCCTGATGCAGCTGCTGAGGGAGAGATAAGAGATTATTGTAGGGGCAGGCTGGAGATTACGTTTAGAGAAAGAAAAAGGAAGAATCTTCTTTAATCAGACAGCGATCTACATTAATTTTAATGTGTGGGGGTGCAGTGCACAATCTTTTTTCCCTGAGGGAGAGATAGGAGATTATTGTAGTTGTAGGCTGGAGATTGCTTTCAGGGAAAGAATAGGAACAATCTTCTTTAATCAGACAGCGATCTACATTGATTATATTGTGTGGGGGTGCACATCAATCCTCAGGGTCCAGGAAGGGGATTTCGGATCTTGGGGGACTACAAAGCCCAGCAGTTGCCATCTCTCCAGCCGAGAAGGCCATCAGGCTTTATAGGTCTTTTTGCCATAAGGTAATCAAGACCCACAATCTCTGGTGAGTTTACATCTTTACTATTCTCTAAAGCCACTTCTAGTATTGGCGTTTGGACCACTGGAGGACCGAACACACAGCACCTGCACTTTCTCCTTTTTTGGCACGGAAGTTTACTTTTTTTGCACTATAGTCACATATGAACTCTGATTGAACTTCATTTGACGCTTAATCTGCACTTTAATGGCACCTATGTGATTTATTTTTAATCTGACATTGTATGAATATTTATTGATTTTACACTGCAATATTGTATGATACACCATTATCCAGTATATGATATTTTAGTCACATATTAACGTTTTTTTATATATTTATATATGTATATTGACTTCACATAATTTATTCAGAATATTGTGTACCCCGGTTCCCCAACAGCAAGCGCTATATAATCCCAATCACTTTGTTTTTTTTTTTACTCATACATTGTTTAGACACTGCTTTTTCTAATCTGCTCTTCAAAAAGCACCAAAGTAAGGGGAAAATAATTATTTTCAGTTTTTCATTCATACTTTACTGTGACACTGTCATACAGCGTTTAGACACTGCTGTTCAAATCTGCTCTTCAAAAATCACCAATTAAGGGAAAGATAGAAATTTTTCATTCATACGTTACAGTGAGATACACCCATTGGATACTGTTGTTGTATTTCGCTTATCAATAAAAACCCATTTAGGGGAAAAAAAATTAATTGCGGCCTAGTCTGCATATGTTACAGTGAGCTATACACATTGGATACTGTTGTTGAATTCCGCTTATCAATAAAAACCCATTTAGGGGAAAAAATATAATTGCGGCCTAGTCTGCATATGTTACAGTGAGCTACACCCATTGGATACTGTTGTTGTATTACGCTTATCAATAGAAACCCATTTAGGGGGAAAAAAAAAATTGCGGCCTAGTCTGCATATTTTACTGTGAGATACACCCTTTGTATACTGTTGTTGTATTCCGCTATTCAATAAACACCCTTTTAGGGAAACGATATTAAATGGCGGCCTTGTCTGTATCTGTACGTGTGAGATACACCCTTTAGATACTGTTGTTCTATTCTGCTATTCAATAAACACCCATTTAAGGGGAAAAAAAATTGCGGCCTAGTCTGCATATTTTACTGAGAGATACACCCTTTGGATACCGTTGTTGTATTCCGCTTATCAATAAAAACCCATTTAGGGGAAAAAAAATAAATTGCGGCCTAGTCTGCATATGTTACAGCACAACAAGGAACACAGGTCTCGCATGGAGGCCCAGTTATTAGCGGTGAAGTGGTGCTGTTCCGCAGAGCGACTCATGCGTGCATGCTGCAGCTGAAACGCCACTATGGCCTGCTGCTGCTCACACAGTCTGGCCAGCATGTACAAGGTGGAGTTTCACTTTGTGGGCACGTCATATATGAGGCGGTGAGCGGGAAGGCCGAAGTTACGCTGCAGCGCTGACAGGCGAGCAGCAGCAGGGTGAGAACGCCGAAAGTGCGCACAGACGGCCCACACTTTCTGCAGCAGCTCTGACATATCGGGGTAATTTCTAAGGAACCTCTGCACCACCAAATTCAGCACATGCGCCAGGCAAGGGATGTGTGTCAAACCGGCTAGGCCCAGAGCTGCCCATTATCGCACACTACCAGGCCAAGCTTGAGGCTCACTGGCAGCAACCACTCATCGGTCTGCTGTTGAATGCCCCTACACAACTCTTGCGCGGTGTGTGTTTTTTTCCCCCAAACAGGCAAGTTTTAAAACTGCCTGCAATTGTTTACCCCTGGCTGTGCTGAACTTGGTGGTGAAGGTGTTACGCTGACCGGATGAGGAGGCGGTAGAGGATGAGTAAGCAGAGTAGGAGGAGTTAGGAACAGGAGGCAAACTGAAGCGCACTGCAATCCTCGGTGGTGGAAGGACATGCGCCAAACTGCTATCCGCCTCAGGCCCAACCGCCACTGCATTTACCCAGTGTGCTGTAAGGGAGATATAACGTCCCTGACCATGCTTACTGGTCCACGTATCTGTAGTTAGGTGGACCTTGCCACAGATGGCGTTGCGCAGTGCACACCTGATTTTGTCACCCACTTGGTTGTGCAGGGAAGGGATGGCTTGCTTGGAAAAGTAGTGGTGGCTGGGCATGATGTACTGTGGTACAGCCACCACCATAAGGCTTTTAAAACTCTACGTCTCCACCAGACAGAATGACAGCATTTCAAAGGCCAGGAATTTTGAAATGCTGGCATTCAGGGCCAGGGATCGCGGGTGGTCAGGGGGGTACTTCCTCTTCTGCTCCAGTGTTTGGGAGATAGAAAGCTGAACGCTTCCACGGGACATTGTGGAGATGGTTGTCGGCGACCCAGGTGGTGGTGTTGCTGGCAGATCCTCTGTTTGCGGGGTGGCAGGTGCCGGTCTCACTACAGAGGTGGATGAAGAGGCCAAGACTGCAGCAGAAGAGGAAGCAGGAGGAGCCAGAGACCTTTCTTGGTTTTTTGAGGGGTCTACTCCACTGCTTTGCACTTAGATGCCTGGTCATGCAGGTTGTGCTAAGGTTGAGAATGTTTATGCCTCGCTTCAGGCTCTGATTGCACAGTGTGCAAACCACTCGTGTCCTGTCATCAGCACATTGTCTGAAGAACTGCCACGCTAGGGAACTCCTTAGATCTGGCTTTGGTGTGCTCGGTCCCTTGCTGCGTTGGGCAGTAGCAGGCGTAGTGTCTAGGGCACGCCCGCTCCGCTTTTGCACCCTGCTCCCCCTTCTCCTGTGCTGGTGGCTCTGTGCAACCACCGCCTCTTCCTCCAAACTACTCAGGTCACCTGCATGATGTTCATTGCATGTGGGGTCGAGGACCTCATCGTCCTCCACATCATCCTCCACCCCTGCCCTCCTTGTCAGTCTCCACAATTCGGAATTCCGCAGCAGTTGGCACCTGTGTTTTGTCATCATCCGAGACGTGCTGTGATGGTCCTCCCATGTACTCATCTTGAGACATAAGTGGTTGGGCTTCAGTGCACTCAATCTCTTCCACTTTTGGGGCAGGGCTAGGTGGATGGCCCTGGGAAACCATGCTAATAGAGTCATCAAAAAGAAGAAGAGACTGCTGCATGACTTGGGGCTCAGACTGCTTGGCTGATTTGCAAGGGGGTGAGGTGAAAGATTGATGGACATCGGCTACAGGTGCCAACTCTGACCTTTCAGCAGAAGACTGGGTGGGAGACAATGTGAAAGAACTGGAGGCACTGTCAGCAACCCAATCTACTATCACCTGTACTTGTTCTGGCCTCAACATTTGTAGAGGCGCATTAGGCCCTTCCAAATACTGCTGTAAGGTTCTGTCGCCTACTCGCAGTTGAAAAAGGTGTTTCACTTGTGCGTGTAGCTGGCACAGATCAACCACGTCCTCTCCTTGCAACAGGACCTCCACCAGCAGCACCACTACCCAGCACTAACATGGTGGAGCGGTATGTGTGCACACGCCTAGATGTACTGAATGACGGGTCTGCCCCCTTCAACTTCTGGGTCTCCAAATTGGGCACATGGCCTGAGCTTGCCCTTTACGCCTTGGAGGTGCTGGCCTGCCCTGCAGCCAGTGTATTATCTGAACGTGTATTTAGCACGGCTGGGGGCGTTATCACAGACAAGCGCAGCCGCCTGTCCAGAGCCAATGTGGACAAGCTCACATTCATTAAAATGAACCAGGCATGGATCCCACAGGACTTGTCCTTACCTTGTGCAGAATAGACATGTATACCGGCCTTACCCAGCCATTGTCGTATTTGATCTTTCTAACTCTTTTGGGGTGTACCCTAATTTAAAAAGAAATAAAATTAAAAACAATGTTGGCTACCTCGTCCTCCTCCACCGCCGCTTCCACCTACACTGCCACATCCACCGCCACCTCAACCTCCTACTCCATATGGGCCTCGTCCTCCTCCTACATCATTCAAGATTATTATTTTTTATTTTTATGTTTTTTATGTTATTTTAAGTTATTTCCCTATCCACATTTGTTTGCAGAGCACTTGCCATGCTCTTAAGATGATTTTGCTGCCATTTACAGCCCCCTAGCCCTTTCCATGTGTTTTTAGAGCCATTTTAGTGCTCAAAAGTTTGGGTCACCATTGACTTCAATGGGGTTCGGGATCAGGGTAAAGTTCGGGTTAAGTCCGGGTCACGAACCCGGACTTTATTTTTCAAGTTCAGCCGGACCCGCCGAACCCGTACATCCAGCTGTTCGATCAACTCTAGTTAGCACACTTTCCCTCCTAGGGAGACAACGCTCACTCACAAGATTGCAGACACTCATAACTCCCAACTGTGTCTGATTTCAAGGGATCGTCCCTCTTTCTTCCTCATTTGTCCCCCATTTTTGGTCCGATTCATTAAGATGTATATTAAAATGCACTACCTATCTACCAAAAAGTGTTTTGCAATGCTAAACCTTTCATCCAATTTCTATATTGGGGTATGTGTAAATTCCAAAAGCCAATATAAAGGGATTGTAGTGGTCAAAAAATAAGACATGTGGGTTCAACCAATATTTTTTTTATAGAATTCTCCTTTAATGGACGGACGGACAGGGGGGGGGGGGATGTGTCCTATGCCTACATACTTTTGCTAGTCAGTCATTCCCACCCATCTCAGAAATTTGGGAAGTATGGAATAAATAAAGCAGCAGCTTTGGCACCCAAGGCTGTTCACCTTGTCTCTATAACATGGTGGTAGGTGTTCTGTAGTTCACAGAAGGGAGCTGGTGAGAGCTGATACCACAGTTGAGCTTTCAGCTCAGTGCACAGAAAGTTACAAGGACACTGGGTTTCTGACAGGATCAACAGATAATTATATGTACTGTAATTGCAGGAATGTAGCTAGCCTGGAAAAAGCCACCACATCTAAGATCTATTACAATAATATTCCATAAAATTGGCAGCATTAATTTGCTATGGCCCCCTAAGGATAAATACCATAACTAATATTGTCCAGTTTGAAATGTCAACAAATAAATATCCTTTTTCTCTGTATAATGTATAGGAATATTACCCTTTCCAGTCTTCAAAGGCTAAGGAAAAGGAAAGTAAACCCATGATGAGAGAAAAAGTGTTCCACTGCTGACATGTTCCTCTGAAAATGCTAGTTACCTAGCCTAATCAGGGTTAGAATCCGAACATGTATGAAGAACAAAGTTTTGGACAGTTCTCCGACTTTCCTGATCTGAATATTGCAGAAGATTCTGCATTCCTAAACAGCCAGGCAGCTAATATTTTTGAAGGCAATCACCTCTGTGTATTAAGAAATTAAAAATGAATTCCAGGCATGGTATATGTTACATAGTTACATTGAACCAGCTTGGACCCTTGTAAATATGCCTACACTATACCCGGCTAATGCCCCTGGAATCTGGAAATCTCTGAAGTAGACACTGCTACTCTACTTACTTCTAGGCCCCGTGCCAGGCGGCCAGCCTGATGCATTGTGAATACAGAGGGTCGACCTTTCCGCCTTGTTCAATCAGAAAATGCGTTGCATTCAGAAAAATGAATTCATTCAGAAGATGCAAAGCATTCTTTGAATGGTAATACAAATACAAAAAGTTGGAAACCTGCGCTCAGACAAATTAGGGTTAAAAGTTGATCAAGGCAGCCAGCTAGGTAAGTGGATTACAAACTCATGAACATAAAAAGAAAATAAAAGCAGCGCCTATAAGATAAAAATGGAACAAAAAGTCCCAAAGCAATACAGTCCACAAATTTCCAATGTGTAAGGTAGGAAGAAACCAAGAGGAAGTCCTGGATACCAGTGCTGGAGTCAGGAGCAATATAACACCCAATTGTGATGACCAACCAAACTGCTTACCAGATGTTAAGTAAATCAGGCATATAACACTCTCATAGGATCCATACAGGGAAACCAGACGATGGCAAGGAAGTTAATCAGACCGGGACCTTTGGAACTCTCATAAATGAATATAGGTGTAATGGGCACCTTCTGCCGCCACGTCCATCACCCTGTTGTGTCACTGCCACATCACCAGCCGCCCCAATATAGTGGATAGGTAAAGAAGGAAAATGGATGGGCCAAGGGGACTTTTAAAGGGATACTGTCATCGAGACAAATAGCAGAAAATCCACATATATGTAAAAATACACAAATTTTATTGATACAAAACCAAAAATAAAGAAGAAAAACATTAAAAGTAACTATTATCGTGTTGACAAAACACTAATAATATTACAGCATACAGAGCAATTGGGCAGTACATACAATATACAGGCTTTGGGAGAGCCAAATATCCACGGAGGGTGGGTGTAGATCACGCTGTCCACTGCAGACCTATGCCAGAGATGGTAAGACTGGTGGGTCTGGTGTGATGGACCTGGGTGTCTAAACCCAAACCCAGCCCGACATGTTTCGCGGGTGACCGCTTCCTCAGGGGCAAATAACGTGGGTATGTATATCAACAATGCTACTAGAATTATTAAGAGAAAACAAAATCAGTGCATATCTATTTGGGAAACATGTCACATAATAAATCTCATAACGGTAGGTCAAAACAGAGGTAAGCGCCAGCCAACATATAACCCACCTGTATAGCCGGTTCTAAAAGCAACTGGAGACCTAGGGGATCACGACTGGGACTAGTACCCCCCCCCCGGCGGACATGGGAGCAGTCCACACCAAATAGGGGTCCAAATCACAACGTTTAAGGTAACTGAATTCTGGATATTGAGAAGTATATAATCAAAATGGGATAGTTGCGTACATGCTTGTATATGTCAGCTCCATAGTAGGAGGAGAACTTACCAAATACAGTGTACTTGTATATGTCCCCTGTAGTGTCTCATGACAGGGCTAAGGGGTGGCTGCTGGAGTAGCCAGGACTGGTGAACTGAAGATTAGGTCGATATCAGGACCAACAAACCTTATGTCCATAAGGAGACAGAAAAAACGCAGTATTGAAATGTTTGGTTCAAGCCAATGCGTGAACGCTAAAGAAAGAAAGTGGAAAGAAGGATAGACCAATCTCAGTAACTTGAGAATAGCCTATAGACACCACGTGCTAGACTCCACTAATATAGTGGATAGGACTGTTGACTCAAGGCAGTGGTCGTCTTGGAGGTATGTTTGGGGTTGTTATCATGTTGGAATATTACCCTGTGGCCCAGTCTCTGAAGGGAGGGGATCATGCTCTGCTTCAGTATGTCACAGTACATGTTGGCATTCATGGTTCCCTCAATGAACTGTAGCTTCCCAGTGCCGTCAGCACTAATGCAGCCCCAGACCATGACACTCCCACCAACATGCTTGACTGTAGGCAAGACACACTTGTCTTTATACTCTGACTTTATACTCACCTGGTTTCTGGCACACACACTTGACACCATCTGAACCAAATATGTTTATCTTGGTCTCATCAGACCAGAGAACATGGTTCCAGTGATCCATGTCCTTAGTCTGCTTGTCTTCAGCAAACTGTTTGCGGGTTTTCTTGTGCATCATCTTTAGAAGAGGCTTCCTTCTGGGATGACAGCCATGCAGACCAATTTGATACAGTGTGCGGCGTATGGTCTGAGTACTGACAGGCTGACCCCCCCACCCCTTCAACCTCTGCAGCAATGCTGGCAGCACTCATACCTCTATTTCCCAAAGACAACCTCTGGATATGACACTGAGTAAGTGCACTAAACTTCCTCAACTACTTCAACCATGGCGAGGCCTGTTCAGAGTGGAACCTGTCTTGTTGAACCACTGTACGGTCTTGGCCACCAAGCTGCAGCTCAGTTTCAGGGTCTTGGCAATCTTCTTATAGCCTAGGCCATCTTTTTTTTTCAAATTTCTTTATTAAACACGTAACAGGTATGTATGATAAACATAGAAGTCCAGACTATAACAGAAAATGCATCTGAGTCAGTGATCCGTACAGCAAACCAAAAACACATTACAGAAAAGGTCATGTCAAAAATCTCAGCAAAGGCACTACAGAAATAAGTGGTAATGCAATCCCTAGCCACATGTAGCCTGGGGCCTGGTCTGTGTCAACAGCAACAAGAAAACGTAAATGATGTAAACAATGGTATCCGGATCAGCATCCTCATAGGACCCAAAAAAGAAGGATGTTCAGAAAAATAACATTAATAAAAAAAAAGGGGGGTATAAATGAGAAAGAGAACCTGGACCTCGACGGGTAAAGTTGGGTAAAAACATGCGGGGGGGGTAGACAAGGGTAAGGTAAACAAGAGCCGGATAGGAAGGGGGAGGGGAAGGCCAGAGGGGGGTGAAAAGGAGGGGGGGAAGTGGCGGGAAACAGCGAGCCGGTCCTGAGACATATGGCAATTAGAAAACGTTTGGCCGAAGGAGAGGAATCAAGGAGAGCCCAACCCGTGCGGGTGAACTCAACACCAGTCATACAGCAGGAGAACCAGGGGCTCCACTCAGAGTCAATCCCTCAGGGGACAGGATGAAGGCGTTCCAGCATGCCCAGGTTTGGGTGTATTGCTCTTTCCACCCCTGCGCCGTGAGCACCAAATCTTCCAGGTCATTAAGCCATTTGACTCTGCGGAGCCATAGCGAGATCGTAGGTGGGGATGTGCTCTTCCAACAGAGGGTAACACATGATTTAGCTGCATCCGCAAGGTGTCTGAGCACAGATTTTTTATATCGCTTAGGAGCAATGCCCGTGCAATGTAATAGGAAGAAGGCCGGGTCATCATTTGTGAGACCCTTCGTACTTCCAACCAAAACCCCCGAATCAGAGGGCAGTACAAATTCAGCTTCTCCGGAGAATAGTACCAGTGCATGAGTATCTTGTAGTTACATTCTTGAATGCGGGTGCAGATAGACGACTTTAGCGCAAAACGGGTAATATTGCCTCTCTCTGGAGCTGAGAACGTTTTCTGCAGCTCCCGCTCCCATTTAAAAATTCCCGGAAGGACAAAATCCTCGGGCGGGGTGGAAAGAAGAGCATACAGCTGGGAGAGAGTGTGGGGCATAACACCACTCGTATCCAGCATTTGTTCCAGCGAGGTCTGGTCTCTCTCGAACTGCGACGGAGAGCCCAGGCTTCTGAGAAAGTGGAGAAGTTGCAGCGCCTGCCACCGGGACAGACGGAAACTTCCCGTCTGTGAGGTCAGCTGCGAGAGAGGCACCCAGTCATTACCTTCCCGAAAGTGCGACACCTGGAAGTAGCCCTCTGTGACAAGATCAGCAAACCTGTCCCCCGCGCACCCCGGAGGGAACCTCGGGTTCCCCAAAACCGGGAGTAGCGGAGAGTGTCCATCCGAAAGACTCTTGCTAGCCACCACCGAGGCACACGTCCGCAACGTCGGGCCAATGGTAGGGTGACGCTTGACATCCGCCGGCAGGTCCCGCCAAATCAAGGGAGCCCTGGGAAGGCAGATTGGAAAGAGAGATCCCTCTAAACTCACACACTGTTTCAGTTCGGCGTGTCGCGCCCAGTCAATCCATATCGTCATAAGGGCGGCCTGATGGTAACGGCGAGTGTCAGGAAGAGCTATGACGCCGTGATGTTTAGGCAGAACCAGTAGGCGGCGGGCCAACCGCGGCCTCCCCCCAACCCAGACAAAGCGCGTGAAGGCGGTATCGACCTGTCTGAAGAAGGAGGTCGGGATGCTCACTGGGAGGGTTTGGAACAAATAGAGAAGCTTCGGTAGGACCGACATTTTCAAGATATTGCACCGTCCAAACCACGAGTGCAAGCCCCTCGACCATTTATCAAGCAGAGAGCGGATCGTCGAGAGAAGGGGCGGGAAGTTCAGTTTGTATAAGTCCGCCGGGTCCGGAGATAGCCAGATGCCTAGGTAACGGAGGCCAGCCGTGGCCCATCAGAACGGAAAGTCAAGTGCAAGCAAATCCCGCAATGCAGCAGGGAGGGCCACCCCCATGATCTCTGACTTGGAGAAGTTTATTTTCAAATTAGACAGTGACCCAAACGTCTCAAACTCCTTCATGAGGCAGGGTAGGGAGATCAAAGGTTGAGAGAGTGTAAAGAGAAGGTCATCCGCGTAGGCAGACACCTTGAAGGATCCCGGATATATTCGGGTTTGAACGGACCCTCGCCAGAAAGGGCTCCAGGGATAGGGCAAAGAGCAAAGGCGAGAGGGGGCAACCTTGACGGGTACCATTAAAAATACGAATCGGGTCCGAAAGGACCCCGTTCGCCTTTACTCTCGCCCCCGGATTAGTGTACACTCCCTGAATCCAGGCTAACATCTGTCGACCGAAACCGAAACGCCGAAGCACCTCAAACATGTAGGGCCAACTGACCCTATCAAATGCCTTTTCGGCGTCGGTGCTCAGGAAGATAGAAGGGACATTACCGACCCGCGCTTGGTGGATTAAGTCAATGACCTTAGTCGTATTGTCCCTCGCCTCTCGGGAGGGAACAAAGCCCACCTGGTCCCAATGAACCAGACCCGGAAGATGGGATTGGAGGCGAAGGGCCAAAAGTTTCGTAAAAAACTTCAGGTCAGCATTGAGGAGCGAAATCGGGCGGTAACTGCCGCACGCCGAGGGATCCTTACCCTCCTTGGGGATGACCGAAATATGGGCGCTCAGCGTTTCATCACGGAACCCGCAGGTTCGGCCTACTGCGTTAAAGAGGCACAGCAGAGGGGGAGCCAGCAAGGATTGCAAGGTCTGGTAGTAGGAGACCGTAAAGCCGTCCGGTCCCGGGGCTTTACCCTTCTTTGCCGAGGAAATCACCGCCGACAGTTCCTCCCGGGTGAAGGGGGAGTCTAGGGCCTCCCGATCCGGCGAGGAGAATCGTGGCAACGAGATCTCATCCAAATAGGAGGAAAGGGGGAGAAGATGCGAAGGCGTTTGTGGGATGCCCCAAAGGACTGTGCGATTTCCTTAGGTAAATGCACCTTGGAGCCATCAGCATTAACCAGATATGGAACGTATGAGGCCGCTTGACGCTCTCTAAGGGACCGAGCCAAGACCTTCCCGCACATGTCTCCGGATTCATAAAAGATCTTCCCACAGCGCTGGAGCGCCGCTTTGGCTCGGTAGCGCAGGAAATCCGCTATCTGATCTCGGAGGCGCGTCAATGCCGCCCCATCAGTCGGGTCAAGGCTCAGTTTGTGGCGGTCCTCTAAGAGGGCAACCTCCGCGAGCAGCGAGTTGAGTTTGGCCTCTCTCTTCCTTTTAAGGCTCGACCCATGTCGGATGAGGACCCCCCGGATCACCTCCTTATGAGCCTCCCAAATCACCCCCGGGTCACTGTCCTGTTCCGGGTTTGTCTGAAAGTATAGTTGCAGTTGTTGTGTGACGTCCGCCAACACCTCCGGTACCTGGAGGAGACTCTCGTTCAACCTCCAGTGCCAGTCAGAAGCCCTGGTAGTGCCACTGAGGTTGACCGTCAGGGTCACTGGGGCATGATCTGACCAAGTAATGGATCCCACTTCTACCCCCATGACAGACTGAAGGAGCCTGTGGGGTAGCAGGAAGAGGTCGATGCAGGAATACCCCTGGTAAGGCGCCGAGAAGAATGTGTAATCTCGTTCACCTGCGTGCAGGATACGCCACACATCCACCAACTGGAGATCATGCAACAGCGTATGGACCTGCCGCCGGGTGCCACGAGGGACCGAAGAGATGCCCGCAGAGGTATCCAAAGACGGGTCCAGCAGGATATTGCAGTCTCCGCCCAAGATGAGTCTGCCCTCCGCGAAGTCCACCAGAGCAGTTAGCGTCTTACGGAGGAAGACCTCCTGATGAGAATTCGGGGCATAAATCGTGGCCAGGGTGATCTTAACCTCACCCAGAAGGCCCTTCAAGAACAGAAACCTGCCCCGCGGGTCGATCTTGCGGTCCTGCAGGGTCCAGGGAAGCCGATTGGAGATCAGAATAGATACCCCCTTGGACTTGGATTCTGCATTTGGGGCGTGATACACGCATGGAAAAAACCTGTTCTGGAGGAGGGGGAAAGCACCCTCCCTGAAATGAGTCTCCTGGATGAAGGCGACGTCTGCATGGAGCCGTTTTAGTTCACCCAACAGGACACGGCGCTTCTCGGGCACATTGAGCCCTCTGGCATTAATCGAGGTCACCCGCACGGGATCCATTGGGGGGAACTAGGTTGGAAAAGTCTGACCGGTAGAGAAGGGGGTAGGACAAGGAGAGAAAGAAGGGGGCAGAAAGCAGGGGGAGGTGAAGAGCAGGAGTAGGGGGGGATAGATCAGGAGGAAGGTGGAGGGACACAAAAATGGGGGGAAAAGACAGACAACAAGAGGGGGTAGGTAGTTACAGGACCAAAAAACCGAGGGTTAAGACGCCCCGCAAGTCCCCCCGAATAGGGAAGGGACCACTATCTGGAGCGCAGGCCTAGTGGGGGCAAGAACCTGAAAAAAGAAAACGGAACCGTGATAGCAGAGCTCATGGGCCTGAGCTTCCCCCGTCCAATTATGAAAAAACCAAAAAGAGGGGGAAGGGGCAGGCGAGGACAGAGGGAGGAGCCCCCCCCCCCCCGCAATCCCCGCCCCAACACATCAAATAGGACTGCCTTATAACAGAATACATGTCACATAACCTGATGGAAATGAGCACATACAGCTTTGGCCGCCACCCCCCCTGAGACTCCAGGAAGAGGGGGGCGATGGGGGCCGCCACCGTATCATCGGGTGCCAGTCACGAGGAACTGCGCCCCCTGGACTCCATCGCCCGCAAGAACACGACCCCTCCGGGTTGGCTCTATAGATTGCTCACCCCAAAAGTGGGGCGCGGACGTCAATATAGTGCGTCCAGGGGCGCAGATCTGGTGACTGACCGACACACCTAAGAAACACAAACATAATGGAGGTAACATTCAGAGGTGAGAGCCAACGAAATCCCCTAAGGACCTGCCCCCCCCCCACACCCCTCCCTTACCCATATCTCCCGTCACCTCCCAGGGGAGTCACCACCCGTCGTCTCCCTCCCAGTCCTCCAAACACAACCCGCTAGCGGCACAGTCACCTGGGCCGAGGCGGATGAGTGCAGAGAGCAGGGATCAGTCCCCACTCAAACACACCAGTCTTAGCCCAAAATGAGCAAGTCCCCTACATGACCCAGCCAATACCACCCCCACCCGCTAACGGCAGCAATTAACCCAAGGGGGATAACCTAGAAGCAATACATCCAGTGAAAAGGCAGATGCGAGTCCACGTGAGCACAGTGAATGGTAGATACAATCCTGAGAGTAACTGCAACTGCCAGAGCGTGTAATTCCCCCTGAGGCGTCCCGCGGTCAGAGGAGCGAAACCAGCACAAACGGGCAACAACAGTGGGGGGGCCTCGGCAGCACCTGGTGGAATCGGGGGGGGGCGGGTGGGGAACCAAGTCAGTTCCGGCAAGCTTGCATGTAAGAAAGTCAGGGTGCAGGGGACACCTCGGCAGCCGCCAATCGCGGTCCTGCTCGCAATAAGTCATGGCTCCAGAGAAGGGGATGGAGGGCGACCCCCCGGGGGGACCATCCCCCATGATCAGGGTGCAGAACGTCAGGGGAGATATCGGGGACCAGGGAGCCCCAGATCGCCACTGGGCTGCTCCAGCAGTCAGAAGTGTCCCGTGGCACAGCTTGGAAGAGGGCAGGGGGGGCGATCAGGTCTAACAGGGCCAGAGAACAACACGGTCTCACCTCAGGAAGAGAACAGTCAGCAGCAGTAGAACGCAGACATCAGTCCTCCCTCTCCGCCGTCGCCGGCTCCGGAACCAGTCTGCGACGTCTTCTGGGGGTGCACGGCGGGAGACCCCGCTCCCTCCCGGGTGTAGGAGGGCCTCTGCGCCCCGGGGTCTGGAGATGCTGTAGCCAGTTAGAAACATCAAATCGGAGGGACCTCTAGGAAGGTGAAGAGTGCTGGCAAGTCATCCGGGTGGCGCACTGTCATCGAGGATGGACCCTTCCTCACTGTCAGGGCAAAGGGGAAGCCCCAGCGATATGTACAGCCTAGCTGCCGAATCCTTTCCAGGAGGGGCCTCAGTAGTGCTCTGCGTTGGAGGGTGGCCCGGGACAGGTCGGGAAGGATCCGAACCTTGGCCCCATCGAAGTCTATTTCTCCCGCCTCCCAGGCCTGGCGTACGATCGTGCCCTTTTTTCGTGTATCTGTGCAGGCGGCAGACCAAATCACGCGGTCTTTCCGCATCGGAGGACTGGGGCCCTAAGGCTCTGTGCACCCGGTCAAACTCCAGGGAGGCCGGCGGTATGTCCGGTGCCAGGCGGTGACAGATGGCATGTACCGTGGGCAGCAGCAATTCCTGGTCTGTGGCCTCCGGGATCCCTCGCAGTCGCAGATTGTTCCTGCGACTGTGGTCCTCCATCTCCTCCAAGCGCAGCTGCAGCTCCATGACATGCAGGTCTTGTGCTGCTCGAGCGGTCTCTAAAAGGGCCACCCGGGCCTCCAACGACTGGACGGAGGACTCACCAACAGTCACCCACTCAGTCAGCACTTGTACATCCGTACGGACCGCCTGTATGTCCTTGGCGTGAGCCTCCTCCAGGCGTAGTGCCAAGGCTTCAAAGTCCCGCTTAGAAGGTAAGGCCTGGATCAGAGCCCGCAGGTCACTCGTGTCTCCAAGGGGCAGATTGGCAGAGGGAGAGTTCATGGAGGGTACCACGGGTGTCGGGAGCCGTGACCCCAGTTCCAAAAGGGAGGGCACAATTGGTGAGGCCGGGGCTGACGCCATGAGGGCCGGGGGTGCCACACGTGTCCGGGCCTGTCCCGCGCGGGCTGAAGAGGATCGAGTCTCGGGGAAGTAGCGGTGTAGCTCGGAGCCGGGTGAGGTGCGGAGAGGCTTCCTGGGTCCCCTCCGGCGGCTGGTGCTCATTCCGGGGCAGAGATAGGCAGTCAAAATGTCATGGACAGGGGAAGACAGCAGGAGCTCCAGAGATGTGCGACCTCACTCCGCCATGTTCAGGACACGCCCCTCAGCCTAGGCCATCTTAATGTAGAGCAACAATTCTTTTTTTCAGAACCCCAGAGAGTTCTTTGCTACGAGGTGCCATGTTGAACTTCCAGTGACCGGTATGAGAGAGTTAGAGCGATAACACCAAATTTAACACACCTGCTCCCCATTCACAGCTGAGACCTTCTCACACTAACGAGGCACATGACATCGGGGAGGGGAAATGGCTAATTGGGCCCAATTTGGACATTTTCACTTAGGGGTGTACTTACTTTTGTTACCAGCGGTTTAGACATTAATGGCTGTGTGTTGAGTTATTTTGAGGAGACAGCAAATTTACACTGTTATACAAGCTGTACACTCACCACTTTACATTGTAGCAAAGTGTCATTTCTTCAGTATTGTCACATGAAAAGATATACAGTAATAAAATATTTACACAAATGTGAGGGGTGTACTCACTTTTGTGAGATACTGTATATAGTTTTTATACAAGAGTTGTTCAGCCAAGGTTGTTTTGCCCCTAGATAGCAAAGCAAGAGAGAACACGAAAACATTTCTGCTTGATGTGTAGCTAGTAGTATATAGAGCAACAAGCATAAAAAAAAAAAAAAAAAATGATATATTTTGGGGAAACTTTACAATAATAACTGAGAATTCATTTTTATTGAGAATACATAATAGGTATGTCTTTAAACAGAAAATTTGATAATGGCTCATACTAACTGTCTTTTAGAGTCAAAAGCATAGTAATCTGATGTTAAGGAATGTGCTGTACCTAATATAGACCATTTTTATTTCTTTTACTTACGTAAAGAGCACAAGAGAGGTAGATAAGACACATAAATGTAGTATGAACTTAAGAGCTTCAAAGATTGTTCACACAGGTGACTTTGTAGTGGCAATAAAGTCATCAGTAGTCAAAGCAAATAATTTCACATTTGCCACTGTGCAATGGAACTGAATGAAGGCATACCATTATCTGCTAATGTTTGGCATCTTCAAATTTCAATATCCATTCTACAGGGTATTATGTAATATATAGTTATGTTATAAATCACAAGTTTCATATGTTTTTGCAGTTGAACTGTTAATACCAAATAGTTAATCTCTGCACAAAAGTAATTGGTATAATTTACATTTTATAAATACTGATTACAATTGTACTTTATAAATTGTCATTTTAAAACATCAATATAACTTTTTGTCAAGGGAAAATTAGGCAAGTAAAAATAGGACTGTTATCAAATGAGGCCGGTAACGTTTTGGCTTTCATTCCCTGATCTATTCTGGAAAATAAAGCAAAAAAAATCTTATGCAAACCATAGTTTAAAGACCTGTTTTTACTCCATGGGTTTGATTTATATTGATTATATATATGATTTGTATAACACGCACTTTAAATTTAGGAGAGAAATTTTAGGCAAAAAGCTTATATTTTAAATAAACAGCATTGAACTCAGAACTTTTTTTTTGAATCAAATGCAGTCTTACCAGTGTCAGTGAATGCAGCCTCATCAGCGCAGTGTTCATAAATTCAGCCTCGCCATCCCAGTGTCCACCAATGCAGCCTTGCCAGCACAGTGTCCACCAATGCAGCCTTGCCAGCACAGTGTCCACCAATGCAGCCTCGCCTGCACAGTGTCCACCAATGCAGCCTCGCCTGCACAGTGTCCACCAATGCAGCCTCGCCTGCACAGTGTCCACCAATGCAGCCTCGCCTGCACAGTGTCCACCAATGCAGCCTCCCTGCACAGTGTCCACCAATGCAGCCTCGCCTGCACAGTGTCCACCAATGCAGCCTCCCTGCACAGTGTCCACCAATGCAGCCTCGCCTGCACAGTGTCCACCAATGCAGCCTTGCCAGCACAGTGTCCACCAATGCAGCCTTGCCAGCACAGTGTCCACCAATGCAGCCTCCCTGCACAGTGTCCACCAATGCAGCCTCGCCTGCACAGTGTCCACCAATTCAGCCTTGCCAGCACAGTGTCCACCAATGCAGCCTTGCCAGCACAGTGTTCACCAATGCAGCCTCGCCAGCACAGTGTTCACCAATGCAGCCTCGCCAGCAGTGTCCACCAATGCAGCCTCGCCTGCACATTGTCCACCAATGCAGCCTCGCCAGCACAGTGTCCCCAAAGCAGCCTTGCCAGCGCAGTGACCCCAAAACAGCCTCGCCAGCACAGTGTCCCCAAAGCAGCCTTTCCAGCACAGTGTCCCCAAAGCAGCCTAGCCAGCGCCATTGCACAGAGCGGCGATATATTTTTTAAAAAAAGGCCAGGCAGCGCTGAGGCAGAGGGGGGCAGGCCGGGCCGAGGAGAAGAGAGGACAAGCCGCCACTGTCATCTGACGTCTCAGCACCTATGATAGACGTCACACGTCCCGGCATTGGGCCACTGTGCTGTCTGTCATAGGAGACGGGACTTCCTATGACAGCAACCGCTCATCCTTTCTTCTGCTCAGCTCCTACATATCGGCGTATAACACCCACTGGTGTTTTACCCTACATTTTTAGGAGGAAAAGGTGCATGTTATACGCCGATAAATACGGCACTTAAGATAAAAAGGTTGTTAATTTAACAAGGGAAGTTGCACTTTGCAAGGTATTTTGCCTCAGAGCCTACTGAATGTGGTGAAATCTCACTTTACAGAGAATACCCAGTCTCATGCCAGGAATGCTTTCCCTTTTTTCAATGAATGACTATTCATTGTCACTCACTGCTCTTCTTTCTGTTCCTCCAGCTCTCAATGGACCGTCAGGCTGGGGAGGACATAGGCATGGTTGGCTCTGGCTTTCATGCTGAGAGGCAGAGACACCTGTCAATTAGGCAGCTGGGTGGATATTGTTAGGATTGCTTAGGTCTGGTTCAGCTCCTCTCAGCTGATAGCAAGCAATACAAAAGTAAATGTACTAATGTGATCCTCAAAAGAAATACAACAAAAAAAATTTCAGCTGTACTTTTCTTTCAAAGAAGTGAGGAAACTTGTATTCAACTGGCTGTATTATATTCCCAAGTGTAGACCTTTATTGTTAATGGATGTATTGAATTTGTAATGCTTTGTACTGCTTCCAATCCACATAGTATTGTCCTCATACCTTTATCCCAATAAAACTCTGCTAAAAAAAAAGAACACTTAAGTAGCTTTGTGTATTATTATTATTATTATTATTATGAATATTTGTATTATTATTATTATTTGCTTTGCATATTATGTGGCTGGTAGCACACGGGGCAACAAGCAAATCAAATGTGAATAATTATATACACTTCAGGAAAACTTTACTATAATAGCTGAGAATAAATATTCACTGACAAGAAATGACAGGTTCTCTTTTATGCAAGGAATTTGATAATGGCTTATACTAACTGCCCATTTCAAAGAGCTAAAAGTACAGTAATCTGATGTTAAGGAATGTGCTGTATACCTATTTTTTATTTTACTTACGTAAAGAACATAAGAAAGACTGATAAGACATATGGTATACATGCAGTGTGACCTTAAGAGCTCCATGAAATGTTCACACGGGTGACTTTGTAGTGGCAATAAAGTCATCAGTAGTCAAAGCAAATAATCTCACATTATTTGCCACTGTGCAACGGAACTGAATCTATGCAAACAATTTTCTGCTAATGACAGCATTGCTTGGCTGGCATCTACAATTTCCACTATGTATTCTACAGGGTATTATGTAGTATAGTAATGCTATAAATCACAAGTTTTACTCATCTGTTTTTGCAGTTTCATTGTTAACACCAAATATTTAAACTGTACGAGAGCTGTTTTATTTTTTAAACCCTGCTATATATATTTTTTTTATAAATACTAACAATAAAGGTTGTACTTATTAAAATACACATTATCAAACATCGTATCTATAACTTTATAGGAAAAAAAAATAAGACACAAAAAATGAATACTGTTATCAAATGAATTCAGGCCTTTATTCTCCAATCTTTTCTGTAAAATGAAGCAAGAGAATGCTTAACAACATTATTTTAAAAAACACCAGTTGTCATTCCATGCCATGCCTATATTTGCCAGGCACGTATCCAAGTGTGTGAATTTAAATTTATTTTAGTGATGTTTCTTCTCTACACTTTAACCATTTCTGGACCGGAATGATTTGCCCCCTTAATGACCAGGCCATTTTTTGCGATTCGGCACTGCGTTAATTTAACAGAAAATTGAGCGGTTGTGCTACATTGTACCTAAATAAGATGTCCTTTTTTCCCACAAATAAAGCTTTCTTTTGGTGGTGTTTGAATACCTGTGCGATTTTTATTTTTTGCGCTATTAACAAAGAAAGAGTGACAATTCTGAAAAAAAAATATTTGTCACTTTCTGCTATATAACATCCCCCCCCCCCCCCCCAAAAAAAAATGTAAAAATCATTTTTTTTTTTCATCCTGTTGTAATCTACTACATATTTTTGGTAAAAAAATGTCCAATAAGTGTATTTTTATTGGTTTGCGTATATATTTTAATTATATTTTAATCTATCGCGTCTTACAAACTAGGGAAAAGATTTATATCTTAGATTGAACCCCTAACTGACATTTTCGACACTTTTGGGGGACCAGTGACATTACGACAGTAATCAGTGATAAAAATTGCACTGTTACTGTAATAATGACACTGGCAGGGAAGGGGGTTAACCTAGGGGTGATCAAAGGGTTAAGTGTGAGCTTAGGGGAGTGTTTACTAACTGTCGGGGGGAGGGACTTGTGAAATGAACACAGAAACCTGTGATCCTATATAGGAAGATCACAGACGCTCTGTGATCATTTTAGATAGAACAACGGTCTGCTCTATTTACAACAGCAGACCTTCGTTCTCTCCCAGCGGGGAGTGATCGTGGGTGCCCAACGGCAATCTGTGCTGCCGGTCCTGTGGTTCGGCATCCCCACTGCCTAGTGGGGGCCAGCGCTCCCGCGAACCGCCGTACAACCACCTAGTATGTATGATGCATGCATATTCTTAGCCCCCAAGTGCATAACTTTACATTTATCAACTTTTAAACCTCATTTGCCATATATTTGCCCAATAAAACTGCGCATTGAGGTCAGCTTGTAAGTTGGAGACATCCTGTAAAGAAGTTATTCCACTGCAAAGCTTGGTGTCATCTGCAAAGTCTGAAATTGTACTTTTAATCCCAGACCCTATATCATTTATGAAGATATTAAAAAGTAAGGGTCCCACGATTAAAGCAGAAAGAAATATGAAAAACAAAAAACAACCTATGTAATTATTACATTCCCCTAAATGTCAGATTACAATTTTTTTTTTTACAGTTTTGCAACCAGTAAAATTCTGAATGACTTTGCATTCACCATTTGTCGTTCTGATCACTAGACATAATTGTAAGGAAGTCAGAATAAATCTGTGGAAGGTATTTGTTTCATTTTAAAAAATATATTTTAAATGCACATTTCTCATTTTTCATGTCTTAGTTTTACTTTTTCATTTTTTTTTATTATTAAGTGAGTTTGGATTTGATCAGTGGAAAACTGATCTAGATGTCACAAGTAGATGTGCATCAACAGATCTCTTCTAATAGTAAGCTACTGCTCGCTGCAACCAGCCAACAATAGATCACAATAGGAGTAATCTGCTGCTGTAGGGAGAGGCAGTTAAAGGATCTTGTCAGTTTTTGATCAGTGATTAGACTGAAATACAATGAGTCACTAGAGTCAGATCTACAAATAGGTATTTATCACAATTGAAATATGGTACAAGCAAGTGAAAATTGCATCATAAACACTAATTAAGTTTTTCATGTTTTTTTTTTTTTTTCAAACAAATTCCATATTGAATAACATCATTATATGGGGAGGTGTAAACAGCTGTTTCCCATCTGCACTGTGCTCATTATTGGGCAAGAGGTTGGGTTTGTATCTATGATGAGAGTCATGATCCTGGTAAAGTTATGTGCACATTCTTTCGGGTAATTTTTTTTTTTTCAAAGCTAAATACACTGCATGGCTTATAAACTATGACCAGCAAGCTTAGACGTGTGTGTGTGTGTGTGGGGGTGGCACAGGGCAGCTATAGTACTATTGTATTGTAAGCTGCTGTAGAGAAAGAAAAAGGAAAGCTAATACACTTCATAGGGAAAGCTAACACACTTCATAGGGAGAGATTACAGTATTGTAATTTAGGATATTGCATGTTAATTATGATTACTCTCTTTGTACAATTAACACCTTTCCTGCTTTTTTGCTATTTTTTTGTCTTATGTTGGTATTCTGGTGTTTTCATTCTGGGGTTATTTTATTATTATTGTATGTTATTGGCGACCTTTATTTTAGGCTAAACTGCTTTACCCTAATTTGGGTACATTAATTTCTTAGTTGCTGCTCACATTTTATGCCATTCAAAACAACATACAATGTCAAATTCTACAGTTAGTGTTGTGCTACTTTAGTGCAAAAGTTGCATTTCCCTTTTATAACAGAAAGTGGGCTTTTGCTTCAGGGGATATTATTAAGGATTTCATATTTATCCTTGGTGTATATGAGTTTTTAACCGCTTGCCGACTGCTTACAGTATATTTACTGCGGCGGTCAGCCCCTCACAGGCAGAGTGACGTAGGTCTACGTCGCTCGCTTGTGAGGTTCTGGGGAGCGAGCGCGCGCCCGCGGAGGCACGCTCCCGCTCCCGCGCGGTCACGGACCCCCCCCCCGCGCGTGTGACCAGCGGACCCGATGTCCGCCGGTCACTCGGCGATCGGCGGGGAAGAGGGAGAATGTCAGGCAGCTTGTGTAAACAAGCCACCTGTCATTCTCCTCGCTGTAAAGACACTGATCACACAGATCTAGTATGTAGATCCGTTGATCAGTGTCCTTACAGCTCAAGCCACAGCCAATCACAGTAGAAAGCATGCCCCTAGGGATACACACAGCCCCTCTCTCCCAAATAAAGTTAACCCCTTCACTACCAGTGTATTTTTACAGTCACAGTGCATATGTATAGCACTGATTACTGTAGAAATGTCACTGGTAACCCCAAAAGTGTCAAAAATGTCAGTCAAGGGTCCGATCTGTCCGCTGCAATGTCGCAGTACCGCAAAAAAAATCGCAGATCGCCGCCATTACACGTTAAAAAAAACCCAACAAAAATGACAAAAATCTTTCCCTTTGTTAGTAAACGCGATAACTTTTGCGCAAACCAATCAAAATACGCTTTTTGCGATTTTTTTTACCAAACATAGGTAGCATAAAACAAATTGGCCCGAAAATGTTAAAAAATTTTGATTTTTACATTTTTTTGGGGGGAATTTCATATAAAAAAATGTGAAAAATATTGCTATTTTTGCAAAATGTACGCTCTTTTTTTGTTTATAGCGCAAAAAGTAAAAATCGCACGGGTGATCAAATACCACCAAACAAAGCTCTGTTTGTGGGAAAAAAGGACGTCAAATTTGTTTAGGTACAGCGTCGCACGACCGCGCAATTGTCCGTTAAAGTCACGCAGTGCCGAATCGCAAAATACCCCCTGGTCGTTTAGCAGGAAAATCCTCCGGGGCTTAAGTGGTTAATGTCAGTCCACAGGGTCTTCTTTTTTAGGTTAAACTGTATTTTCTTCTAAGACTTCTCTTAAAAAAAGTGTTTTTTTTTCCAGAGGTTCTATTTTTGTTGCACCCTTTTTTTAAGATTAAGGTGCTCATAGTGCAGTATTTACATATTATTGACCATGTGTTCTTAGAGCTGGCTTTTGTACAATGCACACTGCTACATCATTTGAAAAAAAAAAAAGCCTAGTGCAACACCAGTGTGCACCTAAACCATGCCCCCCTGTATCACTGACATTTACCATAACCTCTATCCCAACAAAAATCTTAGGTCCCTTTCACACAAGCTATCTGATCAGGTCCTCCTGTCAGTTTTTCAGGCAGACCTGATCGGATACTCCATCCACCCCTATAGAGCAGTGGATGTCAGCAGCGATATGTCCTCTGACACCCGCTGCTATCCGATCCGATCCTGTCCGTGAAGTCCAGACAGATGGTAACCCTATTTTCCATCTAGAGAATCGGATGGGATGGGATCAGAAAAAAACAGACAGTCAGTCTGTTTTCATCCAATCTCCCATAGAAGAGAGCAAGGCTCTGACAGGTCCTTCTCTGCACAGTGAGTGGAGATGGACCTGTCATCTGCCTGCTCAGTGAGGATCGGCGGATCGATCCCCGCTGAGCAAAACAGAGTCCAAGGGATGGAAAGGACCCTTTGAGCCGGTTCACACTACTTCAACTTGGGACATGACTTGTGTGCCCTCAAGTCGCCCCAAGTCTCTTGTCATCACAAATTCAATGTAAATGAATGAGAGCCGTCTTAATATACACTACTGAAGTCGCTCCACTTCAGAAAAGGTTCCTGTACTACTTTAAGGCGACCTCTATCCGACTTGTGCACATAGACTTCAATGGGAGTCGCCTCTAAGTCGGATCCTTATCTATTTTCAAGCGACTTGTTATCAGACTTTCCAGGAAGAAGAAAAAGATTAGCCAGGCATTCCCCACAGACAAAGTCGCCTATCATTTAAGTCTCTTCAAAGTAGTGCACAAGTCTCTTCCAAGTCTCTTCACAAGTCTCTAAACAAGTCTCTTCAAGTCTATTCAAAGTCACGCTAAAAAGTCGCTCCTTCATGGGGTGACTTTCTGGTTGCGGTAGTATGAACCGGCTTTTAGGGATACATCAGGCCTAATATCCTTAATTAAAACTGTCCTGCTGCTGGACAGTATCAAACTGCTTTTTCCTCTAAAGTATTTTAATTCTTGTAGTAAAGACTCAGCCTCATCTCTATTAAATTTGGGCCTAGCCTAGCTATTTAAAGAGGAAGTAAACCCTCCTCTGACACTTTTACCTATAGGTAAGCCTATGATAAGGCTTACCTATAGGTACTGTAAATATCTCCTAAACATGCACCATTTAGGAGATATTTACCTTACATGCAGCCAGTGATGTCACTGGCGCATGCGCTCTGAAGGAACGGCTGCTGGTGTCATTCCTTCAGAGCTCTGTGCCGTGACCGTCAGCTCCAGCGCGCGTGCGCGGGAGTGACGTCACCGCGGCTCCGGCCAATCAGATGGCCGGATGCCGCGATCCCGGAAGACGGGCGACTGGACATGTCGCCCGTCATACAGGTAAGCGGGCGGCATGGCGGGGGCTTGTTCTAAGGTAAGTATTTCATAATGAGCTAGTATGCGATGCATACTAGCTCATTATGTGTTTGTCTTTCAGGTTGCAAAAAAAAAAAAAAGTTTCATGGGTTTACAACCTCTTTAACATTGTCCTGTTGTTGGCCAAATGTATTATGATGTCATTTGCAATCTTTACCTTTTGCACAAAAATAGTTGCCTGTAATCTTTTTCTCTAGTACATTTTGGCCATTTCTCCTTTATAGAAATGAGCCTCCTGCTGACTAATTTTACATTGCTACATCTTCTGTGATCTCCTAATTCTAAATGAGAGTTTAAAGCGATATTAAACCCAAAGTCAAAATTTTATATATTTTAGCTTATCAATTATTAGATGTGATGGCTGCATCAGCTTTCTTTTCTTTAGCTTTTCATCTTTTTTCATCTTCTGATCTGGCAAGTAACGCACCTCCATTATTAGTGAAACACAAGTCTGGAGGAATGAGCATAGGACACAAAGCAGACAGCAGCATTGTCAGTCGGTAATGGGGGGAGGGGGTTAAATGGATTAGCAGATTTGATTACATTAACAAATTTAAGCCAAAATCCAGCTCACATTTTATAATCAGTCACTGGTAAACTGCAATATAATAAATGTTTGCTTTTGGGTTTAATACTGCTTTAATATAAATTGACCAGCTGAAGAACAGCTTTGCATAATTAAGAACAGGGACAGACTCAGTAAACTACAGACCATTGGCCAATTTCTATTCACTGGTTAATGCTGGCCTAATAATGTTTGATGAAAAAGCATGTCACTGCTAAATTTACCTGAAATTATATAAATTACTGCTAAAGTACTGCTGCTACAATGTAAGCCAAGCTAATTGTAAAAGAAAGATATCAATTTCATAGCCAAATATGCACTGCTTGCATTTGCAGTCGCTGTGACAGTCTGTGAAAATCGTAGTGTTGCAAAACACCATGTACAGCTTTAGGACATCCCGCAAGCATGTTATTTTTAAAAATGTATATTTTCCCCTCAATGCCCCATGAAAAGATCCTCCTCCTGCTGTATGTTTTTTTTTCCTTAAATGTTTGACTTGGTACATGTCCCCCATGGCAGTTCCCAGCTTCCCATGCTTTTTTTTGTTATAGCAGTTTGCCGTTTAGCTAAAAAAGCTTAACAGGATTCACCCCAATGACTTCAAATGGAACCTAGGTAGAATCACCCATCCTTACCCATTACAGAAACCCACAAACAAACACATTCTGATGGGGTACATAGATTTTAGTAATGGTCCCCCTGTATGTGCACCATC
Source organism: Pelophylax lessonae (assembly GCF_965119305.1). Lineage (NCBI taxonomy): Eukaryota > Metazoa > Chordata > Amphibia > Anura > Ranidae > Pelophylax > Pelophylax lessonae. Next base: position 409,615,392 of record NC_138771.1, on the reverse strand, counting down.
CCACTGTGTGTATATTGTTATTTTGTCTTCAGCAGTGTGGAGTATATCAATAGGTCTATGGTAAGCAAAACCGACAAGCCCTGTCTAATAGTGCTGATTTATTTGGAATGAATTCAGGGCAGATTCCGCAAACACATCCAAAAATCTGCAAATAGTGATTGAATGTGTGCCGGGTTGCGGGTGCTGGTTACCTAAGCTTTGTGCGGTTTTCCCTCTATGGCAAAGCTTATGCAACCCGAATGTGTGCAGGTTGCCTAAGCTTTGCCATAGAGGGAAAACCGCACCACATCAGTGTGAAAGCACCCTTATTTACGCTCAAAGCGAAACATTACAATGCATAACTCCTTTACATAACATGCTTGGGGATGCCTTAAACCTAACTGTGAAGTAGCACACCTGTAAATTGTACACAAGTAAAAGTGACATTTACAAAGAAAAAATAATAGGTGGCAGCTAACAGGAAAAAAAAGCCACACGTCCATTGTTAATAATGTTTTTCAGAGATATATAGTAGATCTATGTCAACCTATGTCAACCACAATGCCAAAGATCCCAAGCACCCACCGAAACAAAACACGCCCCTTAACACATCTAGTTCTGATGGTGACGTCACTGGCTAAATATAGGTTGCCGGGATCAACTTTTATTGTGATTGCTGTGGATCTACATAACTGGATGATATGATTATTGATGGATTTACACCATTGGACACATTTTAGAATAAAGGCTTTTTTAATAAATGATATTACAATTTAAATTGTTTTCTTTGTGAATGAGTAATAAGGGGTGCCATGCACTCAAATGAATAAGAGTATCTGAGGGGGTTCCTATTCAAAAAAAGGGCTTCCAGATTCTAGAAAGCTCCCATCCCCTCCTCCGACCCTCACATTCAACAGGGCAGGGATTGGGGGGTGGAAGAGGATCTTGGCAAGGTACCCTCACTATGCTGAGGACATGTGGCTTGGTATGATTAAGGATACCCCTCCTTTCCATAAGGGTTTCGGTATGTATTTTAGGGGACCCAATGCAATTTGCTTTCTTGTTTTTAAATGGCATGACCTCTTAATTTAAGATTAGACCCCTACATAGAATAAGGGTCTAATATACATTTTGGTGTTGCTCCAAAACGTTTTTTGTTCTGGCTGTTATGATGCATTATAATCATAAATGACCACACGTCCGCCGCTGTGCTAGCAACAGGTAACATTATTGTTGTTGGAAGACAGGCAGCGGCTCACACAGCATCCTTGGTTGCTAGGAGGCAGGCAACCACTTGCATCTTAAAAACAAAATGTACTTACAGTAGGAAATTGTCATTTAGTGGCACCATTAATACCAGCAATAAATGAATGACTTCTTGCTGCAGTCAGAGGTTTGTTTAGTTGGACAGGCAAACCTCTGATTTCGTTTGTCAAAATGCAAACAAAGTTCGGACGAACCCTGAATGGCAGCAAACATGAACACCATCCCTACTTTGTAATATATATTAGGTACAGTAGGAGAGGGTATACAAATTATTCAGAAGCTCATTTTTATATTAAAGCAATGGAAAACAACTTGTATTTGTAAAAAATAACTAACTGGGAAAAGAGTAAGATCATCTATATACACACACACACACAGGAAGACACACACACACATATATATATATTATATATATATATACATATATATACACACGCACACATACATACACACACACCTTACATAACAATTTTTTTCTTTAACTCAAACTTATTGGCTACTTGAAATGATCAGATTTTCCCTAATTAGATCAAACACAAAAAGTAAAGCAGTGCTGATGTATACATATATGAATTTGTGAATTTCTGCTAAAGGAGAAAGTAGCAAATACACAATCAATCAGGAAGTTTATTTATTGACAATTCACTTGAGGAAAAAAAACCAAGTGTGGGTTACAAATCTAGACTGTGCTGTTTTTCAGTCATTCCATTCAGGCTGAACAGGATAGGGTAGGCTAGAAATCTCCACCCTCCACAGAGTGAAGAAATTGCAGTGAGTAGTTTGGTTGCTATGCATGTTAATGACTTTGTACCCTGAGCTGTAGGATCTGTTTTAAAAGAGGACAAGCAAGCAAGGCGAAGCTCAGAGTGAAGGTGGAAAACAGGCAGTGAAGGCATCAGCACAGAAACAGTGTGAGCGTAGCTTCTGTGAACTCCACACGCAGGCAGACCTCCAGGTAGCACAGTTTAAAACTGATCTCCACATTATAAGTAAGAGAATAGGAATTTGGACATGAAACCTCTTTATGCAGCAATCCTATTACTCATTCTAGCAATCTGCACACTCCATGTGGAAGGTAAGTTACTATTTTTTTTTAATGTCATTTCTCTTCTACAGTTATTTCATTTCAGAATAGAACACTGAATAGTCTGCTAGTTGCATTTTGCTAGAAACGACTAAATGTATAAGTGTAGCGACAAGGGATAACGCACCTTGTTATGTATGACATAGTTATGTATTCCCTGAAAAGCAATACTCTTTTTTGCAGTCTGCATAGGACTTTTACCTGATGTTATATTTTAACAAGTGAACCTATCTCTGTAGCCTTAAGTCTGAAATGCATTATTAAGCTATGCTTTAGCATTACATTTTTTGAAATTTTGGAAAACTGATGTAAATCAACACACAGTAATAAATATGATAGTGTGGCACTGATACAAATAAAACACACAATATATGAATATATACAATATATTTGTGTGTTTTAGTTTCCTCTGTGACATCCTTTTTCATATTTTTTTCCCCAGGATCAAAATGCAAATGTTCTCGAAAGGGTCCAAAAATCAGATTCACAGATGTTCAGAAACTGGAAATCAAACCAAGACATCCATATTGTGAGGAAAAGATGATTATGTATGTATTTATCTATTTACCTGTAATTTTTATTTTTAAGCATGACAGTTAATATGTAAAGTTAAAATTTAACAGAATGTTTGTGCTAATTCATGCTGTTTTAATTTCCATGCCGATTTAAAACAGGTTCAACAAGACTGCTTAGACTGAAGGACAGATCCAGGCTAGACCAGTATTACATTTGGAAACTAAAATTTGAGATATACAGCTTTATTTTTTCCTATGGGGCAACTGTATTCTTTAGAGATAAGTCCTCCTATTTTTCAGTAGTCTTGTAGGTAAAGTCTGGTAATGAATTGTGGTTGCCTAAATTTCATTATTATTTGTAGACCACACAGGTCAGCATGCAAATGTACAAATTGCAGAGTTTCCTTATTCAGCCTATCTCTACAGCAGCAAGATTCACATAACCTAGTTTCTAGCTGTGGTGTTTTGGGTGTTCTTGCCAACCTGCACTGTTCCAGTACCCTACATAATTAGTTCTGGGTGAACTGACCCTATAACATGTAGAATTTTAGTTACCTTCACTTCTACATTTTTGCTTTTGTCTATGTTCTCAGGTTTGATTAATGAAAGTGAATGCCTCCTAAATATTTATAAAAAGGGACATTGCAAGATTTACAGATTTATTTACAATAGTGTATTGCAGTTTATTCAATGCTTTAGTATTCTTTTTCACATTTATTCACAATCTGCATAGCAAAAAGTTTCACTGTGCATGCTTTCTGCTGTAGCAAATAGGACCATACAGTACTTTAGTTCCATCCAAGAAGAGAGGAGCAGCAAGTTTACATACTAAGGTCACTAGGACATCTAGGTTAACACGTTGCTGTGCATTTAGCTGGTCTTCAAAGAAATTGTACACAGGTTAACAGATCAAAAAACAAGCAGGCAAGATGTTTAATGGGAACAGTCACAATTAAAAGGGTGAATTTTCTCAAATCCATGCATTTTACCTGCATGAACACTGCATCTGGTGTGAATGAGCCCTTAACAGTGCAGATTCTTAATTCATCTTCATCAGGTGTGGCCATTGATGGGTTTTAGTACATCTTGATCAACTATGTTGATACTAATCCTATGTAAAGTCCTAAAACCTAGGCAATTCAGATAAAGCATATTACCAAAAATGATAGAGGTGGTTTTCAACTGCATGTCAAAGCCACCAAAAGATACAAAGAGATGCAGTTTAATTCATTTGTAAATAACCAATTTTATGTAAATGTTGATCTTGCCTTTCTCATGCCCACTTCCTATCAGACAATATGGATATCTTTCACATTGAAAGACCAATAGCGAGGCTCAGAAGGTAATAATGATGGGGTCAAACTTGATATTTACAGGGGAAGTTAAGATTGCATGTATTTCTGAATCTACTTATCATTTTTGGATGCAACGGTCACCTGGTTTGGCACTGTTTAACTTTTCCAGACCCGTGACAGGTTTACTTTAATGTATATATGAGTCACTGTTATGGATCAAGTGTGCAGGAAGTAAAGTGATATGTGGCTAAACCAACAAATATAGAGGATTGTCAGGTAAGAGAAGGCGTTGCAAAATGCAACTATTTTAGGAAAAGTCAATATTAACATATCATTTTTCCCCAAATATTATATTATGCAGCCTATTTCTTAGGATTTACTGATTATTATTATTTTTATTATAATGCAGGATTTTTACAGCACCAATAGTTTGTGCAGTGCTTTACAACGTATAGTTATAACACAATTCAATAAGGAGGAATCAGAGGGCCCTGCTTGTTAGAGCTTACAATTTTAAAAGGGAGGGTCAAGTGAAACAAAGGTAACAACTGTGAGAAATGAGCTGATGGAGAAAATAAAAATATATAATTGTTAGGTGGAGGCAGGATAGGCTTCTTTGAAGAGAAAAGTTTTCAGGGATCACCTGAAAGTAGATAGAGTTGTAAATAGACAGATTGGGGTAGGGAATTTGAAAGGATAGGAGATGCTTGGGAGAAGTCCTGGAAATGAGCATGGGAGGAGGTGACAAGGGAACTAGAGAGCAGGAGGTCTTGGGAGGAACGAAGAGAATGATTTGAGTATTTTGAGACTAGGTTAGTGATATAGTTAGGGGTCAAGTTGTGGATGGCTTTGTCAGTTATTGTTAGTAATAGCATGCAGTTTTCACCAATCTCAGCACTGCCATAGCAGGATGGCAGCTGTATGTGCCAATACACATATTGCCTGCTCATGCTGCAAACATTTAAAACTCCACCCTTTCCAAACCCTCTCTCCTGCCCTGTACTACAAAAAACTGCCAATCAATGTCTTCCTTGCCCTCGGCCCTGAACTGTACAGCATGATTGACAGTCCAAGATTGGCTGATTATATCAGAGAAAGTGACAATCTGTGGATGTCTCTCTCTCTCTCCTAACACAACCCTTGCCCATTCAAAAAAGAAAAGAAGACCCCGGTCATGTGACTGCTGAAAAAAAAAGTTATTTACTACCAGTTTTTGTATCTATGAAGTCGTATCAGCAGGGAGCATTGATAGTTTCAAAAAACTGTTAGATGGGCACCTTAGAGACCACAACATACAGGGGTATACAATGTACGGTTAAAAGCAAACACACACACACATCATAGGTTGAACTGGATGGACTGGTGTCTTTTTTCAACCTCACTAACTATGTAACTATGTAACTATGAAGTATGTCTTCTGGACACTGATATATTTAGGTTTAACTTTACACCTGTAAAGAATATGAACCAAATAAATATTGGCTGCAGCAAATTTTCTTTTTTTTTCAACACACTTTGACTTTTTTTAGGTAAAAAAAAACCATACAGTTGGAGCTGGAGAGATTCCAGAGAAGGGCAACTAAACTAATTAGGGGATTGGAGGACCTTAATTATGAAGAGCGTCTGCAATCGCTCGATTTATTCTCCCTGGAGAAGAGACGCCTGAGGAGGGACATGATAGCAATTTATGAATATCTCAATGGGGATCTCAGCTTAGAAAAAAAGCTGTTCAGTTGAAGGGATTGCACGAGGACTCGAGGGCATACAATGCGATTAGAGGAGAAGCGTTTTAACCTCAGGCAACGTGGGGGGTTCTTTACTGTGAGGGCTACAAGATTGTGGAATTCTCTACCACAAGAGGTGGTTTCTGCGGGAAGTATGGTGGCTTTCAAAAGACTCTTAGAAGTACATCTCAAGGATCAGAACATTCAGGGCTATATTAGATGATTACAGCCACACACACCTACACAGGTTGAACTGGATGGACTATTGTCTTTATTCAACCTCACCTACTATGTAACTATGTAACTATATACAGGAGTTAAAAATCTTCAAAAACATGCTATCAGACATAGTTTTTCTGACAAAGACTTGAGCTGTCAGATTACCAGTTTGGGCCTGCAAAACAAAACATCAGTCTCATTCTTAATATAGCTTTAAGGAAAAACCACAGGTCTGGTATATTTTACATAGTTACATTGGTCAACATAGGACCAATACAACTATGTATGTGCCATACCTGCCCAATGCCCCTGGAAGCTGGAAATGACTGTAGACACCACGATCTCCACTTGCTTCTGGGTTCCGTGATGAAAGGCTGGCCTGATGCATTTGGAGCACAGGGGGTCATCCGCTCAGCACAGGTGCAATTTAGAGAATGCAAAGTGTTCTCTGATTGGATGAGCTGGAGAGGTGGGGCTGTGATGTCCTGCTCTCCACCTCATTCAATCAGAAAGCAATTTGCATTCATTCAGAAAATGCAAAGCATTCTCTAAATGATGCCGTGCCAGCCTCCTTAGCTTAAAATGCATCAGGCCAGCTACTCAGCACAGGACTCGAAGGTGGAGTGGAGATTACTGTGAAAGAGCTACCAATAGAAATTACAATTACTGTACATATGTAAATTACCAATAGAAATGATAATTACTGTGCATATGTAAATTACTCATATTTACACAGAGGCTATATAGTCAGTTGATATGTCTATAACTATGTTCATTTAGCTGATTGCTGTATGTCAACTGCCACGTTAGATAAAAAGGCACTGACATTTCGGCTTTCTCCTAAGCATGGCTGAACCAAAAGTCATCGGTGCAGATTTTAACCCTAAAGTTATTAAAAATGTATTTTTCAAAACCAGGTTTATATTTAATAGTCATTTACAGCAAATGCCTCAAAACAAATTGAAATTTCCTTTATTATTTGCAGTAGTACCATTTGTCTTTTCAGGCAGTGCACCAGCAAGAAAAAAGTAGGTTTAGTATTACATAGTTACATAGTTAGTCAGGTTGAAAAAAGACACACAATTATATTTAAGGCTATCACTACATCCTTGTCCTGTTCTGAAAAGCACCTTTGAGTACCCACAATATGTAGTACATTTTTATTATGAACACCACCAGCATGCCAGGGAGGTTTGTTGCTATCAGGGCAGTGGCACAAGCACGTCACTGCTACCATAGCATTACATCAACAAGCAAGCTTTACAATGCCTACAATGCAAATTCTCTGCCATCTGTGCATCTGCTGAGCTTTACAGAAAGGAATTGGAACACATGGTTCTATATGTCCAATATTATAGCACTTGCTGCTGAGAGGCATTATTAAAAGAAGTCAAAATTATATTGTATTGTAATGGGAAGTATAATATACTATAAATGAAGTTGCTAAAATAATCTTACAGCACGTTAAACCTATAAAAGTAAAAGATTTATCCAAAATTAGACAACATAGGTTGTCTGCTATTACCTTTGTTAGCTAGATGATCTCATGTGTACTTCCCTAAACCCAGCTTTACATTACAATTAAGGGTTCAACCTCAGTGCTAATCCTTTCCCTATAGATAAAAGAAATGCCTGCACACCATCTCTCTGCTGAGTGAAAGTATCCTTATTGGCCATTTAGACATCCTTGTTTGACATGGGATGATGAATAGATTAGGCTTAAAGTGGTTATAAACCCTTCCATACGGTATACCTAGTAAAGAGACTGGCCATAGGTGATATACAGAGATGAAACAAATCCTCCTACTTAAGTTGTACCTTTCTATCTACAGCCTATTTTCTACATCCATCAAAGTGCTGAATTATTAAGCTTGTCTGAGAGTTCAGAAAAAAGGAGGTAGAAAGCTGAAGTCACACTCTGCAAAGCTCAGCGAGGAGAGCTCTGACAGCTGATTGGAGAAAAGAAACACCCCCCCTCCCCCTTCCACACAGCACACAGGAACAGAGCTGAGGCTGCCAATCAGCTGGCGGTCCCTCCCCTGTCCCCATTTTTCTCTTGGTGTCAGGAAAAATTGTCAGAAGTGATGCATGTTAATAGCATAGGAATGAAGCAGCAGACAAAAGTGACACTTAGTGCTCCTCATTGAGCCAAGTACATAGAGGGATATACTTTGTTTTTTATTTCATGTTTGAGGTTTAAAACCACTTTAAGCTGGCCATATACTAGTAGAATTTTGTTTAAGACATATCTTGTTGAAGTGCTCCCCTTAAGGTTCTCATCATGTCCTTCATGGCTGTGTCAGTGATGGTTTGGCCTGTAGTGGGATATGCATCTAGCTGCTGCCCATAGGACACTGTTTGTTCCATAGCTTCCCCCTTATCATGTATAGAATCCTCCAGCTCCCTGTCATCCCCTTCTCCTGTCAGGTTTCTCCGCTGTTTTACACGGCTGGTGAAGGGGGATGGGTGCGTCTGATGGGGATCGCTATGCAACCCTCCTACCTCATCATCCTCCATTCTTGAAAGTGCTGCGGCGGCTCCCGGTGAGGCAGCAGCGTGGGACCAGGCGCCGGCGCCATCTTTGCTGTTGCGGCCTACAGCCGGGGAGAAGAACTCCGTGAGCTTCTTCCGCCGGTCCCGCTGCTTGCGTTTGCCAACATGCGCCGTCCTCTTCTCCGGTACTCTGCCGGGGTGCCTGGTCGGTTTTAGAAGCTGTGGTAACGCTGGGTATAGCTTGTTTCAGCTCGTTGTTGCAGAGCGGCGGTATTACACGTCCATCCGCTCTAGATGCCGGCTCCGCCCCCCTAGAATTTAGTTTTAAGAACGTTCTTTTGATTTTCTAATTGCTAGTGGGGTCAAATCAACATTTATCTTCAACCATAGTGAGAATAAAATTGGAAGAAACAGGATGGAATATTTTTGTGTATGGCCAGCTTTGGCTACTACTACACATTAAAGTTGAGGAGGTTAAGATCTGATAGTAGGAAATGTGAAAACTAGATCAGAGCAATGCACAAAAGAAGATTTTGGCATCTTGCGATGCACGGTCTTAACATTTATGTAAACTGAACTTCTCTCATTTGCTGCTTTTTAGTCTTTTTATTATACCATTAGAAGCATTCTGTGATATCTCCTTGATAAATGCCAGAAAAATTATCTAGTCAGAAATACAGGGTTGACCTGTGTCCCTTTTGCAAACTTCCCAAGTTATCTCAACATTCTTATCTTGGATTACAGAATGATTAGCCTTTATGCTGTGAGATTAGGAATAATTGAGTAGTTTAGCAAAAAACACTGAGCAGGGCTGACAACGCTCAGGCTAGAAAAAGCTGTGTGTGGTCTGCCCACAACAAGACATAAAGTGGTAGCAAACTCCGCTTTGTCACATTTACCTACAGGTAAGCTCATAATAAAGCTTACCTGTAGGCAAAATTAAAATTTCCTAAACATGCTTGTCACCAGCGCATGTGCACTGTGCTCTGAATTGAGGGCACAGTGAATGTGCCATCAGTCCAGAGCTCTGTGCCGTGACACAGGAGTGATTTCATCGCGGCTCAGGTGAAGTCAGGGAACTCAGAGGAAAGATTGGGTGATGGAAGCCCTGTCAACTGTGACAGCATGATGCTGGAGGGCTTTATTTTACAGGTAAGCCTTTCATAATATGCTAGTATGTGATGCATACTAGCACATTATGACATTAAGTTGCAGGGGGACTGGATTTTTTGTATTTCTCTTTACTGCAGCTTTAAGGAGCAGACTGCATACATGGCAGATTAACATGTAATTATGAAATGGGTAAAGTGCATGCATTGCAGAGTGCTGCATATGTTTTTTTTTTTTTTCAATTGATATACAGTATGTCTTAACTTGGACTTTTACTCCCAAAGAGTTTAAAATGCCTGACAGATTAAAGTTATTTAGACCTGCTCTCATGTTGAATTATTTCAGTGTACAATGACTTTAAGGTCATTTCAAACAGTGGAATTACTGCCATGCAAACTATCTGAGATATCCCTTTGTGTCGTCAACATAGTCTAAATGATACAGTGCATTACATTGTGTGAACTGGAGAGCAGTGGTGATTTGCCTTTCATTTTCAGCTCTGGAGACACTGGAATGTCATGCAACTTCTGACTGATTGGCTGGAGACTGCTGTTCCAAATGAATAATGTACCAAAAGGTACATGATTTAGGGCATCTCATTTTGAAATTATGGATGTATTAAAGGGCTCATATTTTGGACCAGCTAAGTAAACGTCTGTTCACACAGTCAACCAGGTTAACAAATGACGGATTTTGTCTGATCCATAATAAATGTTGCTGTACACACACAGGGCCAGCGCTACCTATAGGAAAGGTAGGCGCCGGCCTAGAGCGCACATCAGCCGGGGGCGATGTCGCCATGGGCAGAGGTGGCTCCTCAATTTGCCCAGCAGGCACCGCGGATCCCCCTCCTGCTTTCTCTCCCCTGTGGCACGAGAAGGAGAAACTGTGCTACCTCGCCTCTGCTCGAGCCGCCACTGTCTGTTCCTGCCTGTTCTCCCTCCCTCCTTCTGTCAGCAGCAGGGAGTAGAACAGCAGGAGATCGGAGTGGCTGTGTGGAGAGAGAGCAGCTGTGGGCTCTTCTTTCCCCCTCCCTCTCCTCTTCCTGCAGCTGTATTAGGGAGCGGAGCTTGCCGGAATGATGTTTCGCCCCTCTCCTACCTATTGGCGAGGAAAGAAAATGTAAAAGGAGCAGAGAGGATCATGGAACAGACTGGGGGAAACTGCAGTCCCCAGCATGCCCAGCTAAAGGGGAGAGAGAGAGAGCCAGGCCATGGGTGAAGTGGAACACTGCAGGCTTCGGGTGGCAAGTGACAAACTGCATTGGGTGGCAAGTTGCACACTGCATCTGGTGACAGGCAATGGTGACACGCTGCATCTGGTGGCAGGCAATAGTGACACGATGCATCTGGTGGCAGGCAATGGTGACACGCTGCATCTGATGGCAGGTGACTGTGGCAAGTGGCAAGCTGCATCTGGTCGCAGGCGACGGTGGCAAGTTACAAGCTGCATCTGGTGACAAGTGACAAGCTGCATCTGCTGGCAGGCAATTGTGACAATGCATCTGGTGACAGGCAATGGTGACAATGCATCTGGTGACAGGCAATGATGACACAATGCATCTGGTGACAGGCAATGGTGACACGATGCATCTGGTGACAGGCAATGGTTACAAGCTGCATCTGCTGGCAGGCAATGGTGACAAACTGCTTCTGATGACAGGCAATGGTGACACGATGCATCTGGTGACAGGCAATGGTGGCAAGTTACAAGCTGCATCTGGTGACAAGTGACAAGCTGCATCTGCTGGCAGGCAATTGTGACACGCTGCATCTGGTGACAGGCAATGGTGACATGGTGACATGCTGCATCTGGTGACAGGGAATGGTGACAGGCAATGGTGACACAATGCATCTGGTGACAGGCAATGGTGACAAGCTGCATCTGCTGGCAGGCAATGGTGACAAACTGCATCTGGTGACAGGCAATGATGACACACTGCATCTGGTGGCAGATGACAGGAGCAAGTGACACTCTGCATCTGGTGGCAGGTGACATTGGGAAATGACAAGCTGAATCTGGTGAGAGGTAATGGTAATAGGATGCATCTGGTGACAGGAAATGGTGACAAGCTGCATCTGGTGGCAGACGACTGTGGCAAGTGGCAAGCTGCATCTGCTGGCAGGCGACAGTGGCAAGTGACAAGCTGCATCTGGTGACAAGTGACAAGCTGCATCTGCTGGCAGGCAATGGTGGGACGCTGTATCTGGGGGCAGGCGACTGTGGCAAGTGACAAGCTGCATCTGGTGGCAGGCAATGGTGGCAAGTGACATTCTGAATCTGGTGGCAGATGACTGTGGCAAGTGGCAAGCTGCATCTGGTGGCAGGCGATGGTGACAAGTGATAAGCTGCATCTGGTGATAAGTGACAAGCTGCATCTGCTGGCAGGCAACGGTGGGATGCTGCATCTGGTGGAAGCGACTGTGGCAAGTGACAAGCTGCATCTGGTGGCAGGCAATGGTGGCAAGTAACAAGCTGCATCTGGTGACAAGTGACAGGCTGCATCTGGTGGCAAGCGACGGTGGCACGTTGCATCTGGTGGCAAGTGACAAGCTCAGGGCTTCCACTGATTCTGCATTATGGTGAGTTTAACTATTTATTATATATTACAATGTAGTAATAGAAATAATTTGTTTCAATCATCTTGACATCATATCAAGCATGGTATCAGGATGATTTAAGTTCTAACACCAGCCATTTGCCTGACATATCACCCACCGCTGAATTTCATGTCAACCCCAAGACTACATCCCCCTTCCAGTCCTTAGCTAAATTTTCTTCCACAAAGCTGGTCCCCTATGCCAAAAGGGTTGGGGACCACTGCTCTAAGGTGACATCACTTCCTACCAGCGCTCTATGCTATAGATAGCCATGCAGGAGGGAAAGGAGTGACAGATGCCATGGTCAGCGAGGGTTTTGAAATCATATTTTTTGGGGGAAGATGGGGGGGGGGTCCCTGAATGGCAGTTTAGAAACTTGGTCATCTTAAGCTGATGGGCATGAGTGGGGCCTTATGTCTAAGTTTTTTGCAGCTTGCACAGGCAGGGCAAAAGGGGTGGAGTCTGGGGCAGAGCCAGTGGGTATAATGAGGTTTCACCTAGGGTGTCAGAAGTGTTTTCACCAGCCCTGTATTGCCTGTATATATTGCAAAATATGTAAGATCTAATGATTTAGGACTTTGGAACTCGAGAGAAACAATCCCAGTTGTGCTGGAGACAAGAGAAATGGCTGCCCCACTGTAACATATGCAGGCATACAATCGTGCTTTTTTTTTTTAGTTTATCTTATAGCACTTCCCCTGTAGGGACTGCTGGCAACTGGCTCCCCTAGTCCTGCACAGTAAGGCAACATGCATTCTTTGTTTGCATCCAAACACTGGAAGTCAGTCCCTTGACTTTGTTTTTCATGTTTTATTAGGGGTAATAACTTGGAGGGAGTAAAGGATATTATGGGATGCCCAACTTGAAGCCAATGACAACAAAGAAGGGGACAAATTCACAAAAAGATCCTGAGCTACTTTCTTTCCTTTCTTTACACTGTCCTTAGTAGATTAGTAGCAAAAGCCCATTACTGACTAGGAGCTCTCAGCCCCTTTTGTAAATAGCATAGAAAAGATAAGGCAAACTGCATGCAGGAGTATATCCTCTCCTTGTGTAGAACTGCTCCCAGCTATACTGTTTGAAGGCACTACCAGCCCTCCTGGCTGATCTGGAGATCCCCAGGGCAAGGATAAAAGGGTTAAGCATAATGCTGTCCTTTAGAAAGCTTGCTATATGTGGCAGTCTCTCTCCTTGAAAATCCCTTGGTGTGCTGATGTACTCACTCTTGCTCCCACTGCTCTCAGGCAAGATTCCAAATAAAATCGTTCTGCTGAATGGATCCTCCTGAGCCAGCCCAAGCCCAGTCTGGGGTCTCCACTGGACCTAAGAGACCCTTCCAAGGCCACTGACAGCCTCCCCAGCACTCCATCTTCCTGACTCACCTACTAGTATGAGTTATCCATATTTAAGGACTAGCCTAGCCAATCTGCCAGGACAGTACACCTGAGGATGGCCAAGTTCCGCTAAGTATGCAGATCAACCCTCCTGGCATCCACCCACTAACTTCTAGAAGTTACTCCAAACTTCCAGAACCAGGGGGAGACACCAGAGACCTGCCTGTATGAGTCATCCAACCTGACCTGCAATAAACCCTGACCCAGGTTCCAGACTCACACTTACCACGAGTCAAATAAATTTGCCTGCAATATTCTAGTAGCACACTCTATTTCAGCTATTTGATATATATGTGATTATTGATAAGACAGAATTGTTATGTCTTATGAAATGCCAGTAATCAATGGATTAGGTTTGATGGAATATTTTCTGTTAAAATTCTTAGAATTCTACTATTTAGTATGTAGTTAAAAATTCCTATCCTTTTTAGCCAAGTTGCCATCTTATCCTCTGTTCAGAAACTGCCAAGGTGCTGCACACGTGATCAGTTTTGGCACCAGTCATTTGATGGTTTGACAGTTTGATTAGGAGCACAAGCAAATGTGGCAAGCTGGGATTTTAAATAGATGGGTTTAGTCCTACTGATCGCTGGTAGGTGACAGGTGGAGTGCAATTATGCCTTGCCAAACCTGGGAACAGGGACAGGAGAGGTGGTGGGAGCGGGATTAACTGTCACTGATTCTGTTTCCTCCTGCAGCCACTGAAAACAACCACCTCTACTCTACTCCTGCTGGCATTCGGTGGGTGCAGGAGGAAAGGGGATTGGTGACAGTAAATGCCATCCCCACCGCCCCTCCTGTCACTGTTCCTCTTCTTTTGGTTGCCCAGGCCCCCTGTGTGCCAACTTGATCTGGTCCCCCCCCCTCCCGGCAGTGCTACCAGCTTCCCTCCTTTCCTCTCCCGATGGCTCTTGCGGGTCATGTTCCAGGATGGAGAGTGGGGAAAGGGGCCTGTAGGTATGTAATTTCATGTTACTGTGTTCATAATTGAAGTATAGTAAATTGTGTTTACTATGCTTCAGTTTGTCAATGAACAGGAAACCTCTAAACACAGAGCACTTCCCATTCATTCACTGTTCAGTGCAGCTGAGGCTGCAGAGAAAGGGACTGGGGAATCTCTGTCCTCAGTCCCTTTCTCTTTCTCAAAAGTGAGACATCAGTTTAGACCCCCTGATATTTCACCAAAGCCTCCCAAAAGGGCTCCTAAAACATTGTAAAAAAAAAATGTAAAAAATGTATAGTAAAAAAATAATAAAAATAACTGTAAAAAAGAAAAGGTAATAACAAAGTCAACTGCCCTACGGACACCATACACTGCTCTACTGGCACCGTCCTCTGCCCTAATGACAAAGTCCACCTCCCTACCGGCACCATCCACTGTTCTGCTGAAACCAACCTCTGCCTTACATACATGTCCACTGCTTTACTGACTGACACCATCCACTGCCCTACTGACACCAACCTCTGCCCTGCTAAACTGTCCAGTGCTCTACTGACACTGTGCACTGCTCTACTGACACCGTCCACTACCCTACTGACACTGTCCACTGCCCTATTGACACTGTTTATTGTAAAAGTAATTTGAGTTTATATTTTTACAGTGACATGTGTTTTATTATATTTTTCCTTAGTATTTAATTAGACCTTGCTAATTAATTTCTCTAAAAAATAGGGGGGGGGGGCACAGGCCCCAGTGGTCTTTGACCTCTTTCATGTTTTTCAGGTAGATCTCTGGTTCTCAAAGGTTGCCTAACCCTGTTCTACACTGTTTGTGTGGAGGCACTGACTGGTGATCTGTTCACTGGTTGATGAATAATCAGGAAACAGCAAAGGTAAAGGAAGCACAGATTTACAGAATTAATGAAGCAGAAGCTGGGAGATCCTTGCACTGCAATGTTCTGTCCAGCAAGAAATACGGCGAGTGACAGTAATGACATCACCAAATCTCACTGAATCTCACTGAAAATCCAAAATAACAGTCATAGGCACAGTACATTAGACTGATGCTGCAATTATACCAATGGGAGGCTGTAGACAGTGCTTGGCTATTGCTCAGGAGGAATTCAAGACAGAAGGTACATCTTTCGGGGTACCGCATAGGCACATTTAACATTTTTAGATGTCATATATAACATACCAAGTCTTTACTTACCCAGTTCATACCCACTTTAACCATTCCTAATATCCTTTCAAGAGAACTATAAACGTTTTATGTTTATGACTTCCCTCAACACACAAGAACATTTGGAGCAATTAAAAAACAAATTGGACCTGTGTGTGGCCAAAACTGTTCACAATTCCAGCTTCTTTTTGCCTTCTGTTCTTTTATGTACAGACACAAAACTTTCAGGGGGCAAGGGAAACATTGTGGAAAAAGTACATATTAACTTTCCTCTTTCTAGTAAAAAAAAACAACTGTGTATATTTTGTTATTTTATCAGCTGTTTCTTTCCTGCTTTCCTTTGACTTGGTAAAATGCCTCTTTTTAGAAAAAAAAAAAAACATAATCTGCTTTTTTTGAAGAAGAAAATGCATAATTTGTTCAATTTTTAATTAGTACATTTTTTTAAGTGATTATAAATGCATACTTTGTTATATGTTATACTTACCTGCTCCGTGCAATGGTTGTGCACAGAGCATCCCCGATCCTTCTTTTCTCGGATCCCCTGCTGACACTCCTGGCTCCTTCTCACCATCAAGTGCCCATCATAACAAGCTGCTTGCTATGTGGGGCACTTTTGCGGGCTCACTCCTGAGCCAGCTCTGTGGGTCCATTAACTTGCTCCCCACTGTGTTTTAAAGTAGCAGGGCTGCACTCCAAAGGTTTTTTTTACCTTAATGCAGAGAACGCATTACAGGAGAAGTATAACCAAAGCTTTTTGGGCTGCACATCTCCAATGCATCACATGAGTGCAGTTCGTTCTGCCCTCCTTTGACTCGTTTTCAGCTGACAGAAGGCTGAAGTCCAGGCTTATGTCACAGACCTGACACAGGTTCTGAAAAAAATCCTGACCATATCCTGACCCAGAAGCCTGGATCAGCAGCTAGCTCAGCTTCTTGGGGAGCTGCTGAGAGCCTGAGCCAGCCTCTCCCGCTCCCCCAACAGCCCTGACCTCCCATTGAGCGCTGGAGGGGCAGAGCGCAGAGCCAGTGAATGACAGTCACCAGCTCTCTGCAGCCTGTAGACTGAGAGTTGAGCGATCATCAGTGTTTGATTTGGTATGGAGCTGGCAGAGGATAGATGAAGCATCAGACCGATGCTGCTTCCCCCTAGGTGAATATCTTTTTTTTTTTTTTTTTTTACGTACCTCATATATCTTTTTTAATGTAAAAAACCTTCTGCCTTTTAGAACCACTTTAATTATTTTTGGTTATCAGTATAGAAAAAGATTTGTATTAAGGTGTCTTTAAATTATAACTTCATAATGGACCCTAGTCAGTATATTGCACTCCTTTTTAGTGCCCTATGAAACTAACTACACATTATTATTACATCATTACTTCAGAATATGCTGTATATACAGTCTCAACATGATCTCAAACCTGCAAAATTAGGTGCTACACTTCATTACATTAAGGTTCAATTATCATTGCAGTAAGTTCTGCCTACCAGGTTTGCCTACCTGGTCTAAAGCCCTTTTTACTAGAGGAGAATTATTTAAACAAAAGTGGGCACCGATTTTGTAGGTGGGGGTGACTTTTTGTACAGCTGTCAGAAACCCATTTAAACTGGGAGTTCCCAGAGGCATGTTTATCTTGTGTTGGTGTATGTCTGCCTGTTTCGGTCTGTGTTACTCAATATTTACCACTTTGCGTCAGTGCACCGCAGTATGAGTTTAACCAAATCTGTGAGTTATCGCGATCCATGTGATCCCTTTATCTGTGTATGTCAGTGTCTGAAAGGTTGTATCTTAAGGAATAACTGACCTTCTGCAAGAAATTAAGAATGTTAGTATTCCTTCTGGAATTCAGGGCCTTTTGATATGGCCTGCAGCCTTGTGCATTTACATGGTCACGTAACTACTTGGTGAAACCTAATATCCCTATAACTTGCAGCAGGGGGTACAGTGTCCCATATATGTTACACTAAAACTTGAACAAAAATGGGATTTTACACTTGCATGCAAAAATATACTTTGTACATTTTTGTCACATATGTTTAAAGTAATTTCTGTGCAAAGAAAGAAAATCACATGTGTCTTTTAACATGATACAATGTACCAGTCAGGGCAGACATGTGGTCCCCAGAGGAACTGAATAAATCAGATTTTTAGTGTCCTATAAATGGTTTTGTTTTTGAACATCAGCTAAGCATTAAGTACATCAAAAAACAGAATGTTATTTATAAACACATATTAAACAAAACCTTATTTTAAACAAAACCATCAAATACGAAGTTGAATGCAAAATTTAGTGGACTAAAACAAATAGGAAATACAAGCTGGCATTTAATTACAGGAGGATTAAATACCTATGTGGGCAATCCACAAATCTGTTAGCGAAGTGCAAAGTCATTGTCACATCTTACAGAGGAAAATTAATCACACGGCTGTTTACATAATAAATTGTTTTTTTTTGTTTTTTTTTTGTAGTTGTGCCAGATCTTCCAAATGTTTAACTGTAGATGACCTACATTTTGTGCGGCACAGCTGGTATGCGTGCTTACTTAGTGTCTTACTAGAGCCAAATATATTCTTCAAGGAGAGCTTCTGGGTAAACATATAAACCAATGATACTAAATGATACTAAATCATTTTTCTAAACAATGCTAAAATTGGCAGCAGATTTTACAAAGAGAGAGGTTTACCTAATACTGCACAAGCAATATATTTTAAGTACATGGGCAGCATCTGTTGCTTGGCAGAAGTGGTGAACAGCAGGGCCAATCTCCTGACCAACCATGTAGGTGGTCACAAGCCAATTTATATAGAGCTGGCTGTTTTGGTTTAGGGCAAGGTCACAAGTGAGCTCCTCATGTTAGTAATTGTTCAATTAGCAATCATGCAGAGAAAGTCTTCATGGTAGACAGAAATTCTCAGCAGCATTATATTACAGATCATTGGTAAACAATCTGTTCTGGTTACATGTATAGCATTATTTAGAGGAAGACAGAATCACAAACACAAAGTGTCATGTGTAAAGCCCCGTACACACGTACCGATGGTCGGCATACAAATGTTCCTCTTTTCTCCCCGGGATGTCGGTGTCTGTTGAAAAGTGCAAAGACAGCACAAGGACAGCACAAGAATTTTGTCTGCAGACTTCAGCTGACTGCAGAAGTGATGTCATGTAATGGTTAACTTTCCCTGTGTTTTTAATTTTCTGAGCATGCCCAGTCTTGCAAATCTGCGGTCTGTCGGCCGAATTCTGTACTGACAGGCGAACAATCGTCCGTTCTGGTGTCCGCAGACAAAAATTTTCATGTTTGCACGAAAGACTTTTGTCCGCGGATTGTGCGCAGACATCTGTCGGAGGCACCATACTAACACGCGTACAATCGGCAGATCTTTCGTCCGCCGACGTTTGTATGCCGACGATCGGTACGTGTGTACGGGCCTTTACACTAACTTCAAAGTGAATCTATACTATAAAATTAGCTCTTAGAAAAATCACTCCACAAAGCAAATACTATAAAAAGGTACAAAGAAGTTAGAAGTGCTTACGGTTGTCCCATAGACATTCAATTACTGTCTTTAAAGGCCAGCAGGGGATTGTTAAAGGTTGGAGTGGCTGGTACACCTTGTAATTGAGCAAGAACATGTTATGAAAGGTCATGGTTAGAAAACCAGTAACATTTCCTAGAGTCACTGGTAGAGAAAGAAGTCAGGCAAGAAAAGGTATTAGAGCATATGATCATTTAACCACTTTACCACCGGAGGATTTTCCTGCTAAAAGACCAGGGGGTTTTTTGCGATTTTTTACTGCGTGACTTTAACGGACAATTGCGCGGTCGTGCAATGCTGTACCTAAACGAATTTCATGTCCTTTTTTTCCCACAAACAGAGCTTTTTTTTGGTGGTATTTGATCACCTGTGCAATTTTTTGATCACGCGCTATAAACAAAAAAAGAGCGTAATTTTTGCAAAAACAACAATATTTTTCACTTTTTTTTTATATGAAATTCCCCCCAAAAAAAATGTAAAAATCAAAATTTTTTAACATTTTCGGCCAATTTGTTTTACGCTACCTATGTTTGGTAAAAAAAAAATCGCAAAAAGCGTATTTTGATTGGTTTGCGCAAAAGTTATCGCGTTTACTAACAAAGGGAAAGATTTTTGTCATTTTTGGTGTTTTTTTTTTTAACGAGTAATGGCGGCGATCTGCGATTTTTTTTGCGGTACTGCGACATTGCGGCGGACAGATCGGACCCTTGACTGACATTTTTGACACTTTTGGGGGTACCAGTGACATTACTGCAGTAATCAGTGCTATATATATGCACTGTTACTGCAAAAATGACACTGGCAGGGAAGGGGTTAACAGTATTGGACAAATGGCAAATGAGCAGAACCCCACAAGTACAGAGGACATGTCTGTGTCACAGAGTAAGTGCATACACTGTACCACCAAAGAGAGATGTTTAGCTTACCTGGTGATGCGGGTCATAGTATACAAACACTAATGTCAGAATGCCTGTACTCCGGCAGAGGGTAGGAGGCAAATCTTTGACTAAGTAGAGACAGGTGTGAAGTCCACATTCTGCAGTCTAGTGTATACAATGTGCAGAGTCTACAGCAGATAACACAACAGAGAGGGCAAACAGGCTGCACTCAGGTTTTGGGTTTGGATAATCAAGTTTGGTTCTAACTGGCTTGTGACAGCCTGGAATCAAATCATAATGTAAGAAAAGGAATTTTCTGATTAGCTGAGCTTTAATGTCTCTAAAACCCCACTTTAGAGAAGCTCTGTATAGCTTATCTTTCCTTGCTTGCCCTTCTCCCTCAGTTAACTCCTACCTGTATTTGTGGCAGTTACAGATACAAGAACCTGAGACATAACCATACATTGTTTACATACTAAATGGCATTTCTATGTTACCCTTAGCAATTGGGGTCTACCCCACCTCAAATCGGCTCCCCCTCCCCTTCCCACCCATATTCTCAATCTCCCCCCATTTCTCTCTCTTCTTTTCTCCCCCTCTTCTCCTACCTCCTGCTTTGACTTCTAGTCCTCTTCCACTTTTCCTAAACTGGAACATGTTTTACTTTTTTTCATGTGCCGATACTGACCCAAACCCAGGCACCTTCCTAGGTTTATTTTGGTGTTCCGAGATTCAGTAGACTTGTTGCTTCTTATGGATTTTTTCCTTTATTATTTTCTTTTCTTCTACATATAACATTTCTTGTGAACCTGGAGATATTTTACTGTGTATTTAGAAAATGTAAAAGACAAACTGTTCTTTTAATTTGCATGTATTATTATTTTCCAAAAAACAGTTATTCAACAAAAAAAAAAGAAAAAAAAAAAAAAGAATCTGAGACATGCAGGAAAGAGAGTGCATAGAGGGTAGGATAAATTATACCTGGACACTGAAAATGAGATAGGAAAGAAATACATTCAGTATGGAAGACGATACTGGGCCATCTCACTGCTTCATCTCATCTCCTCTTCCCTCCTTTATCTACTCCCATTCCATTGTCTCTTCGCTTTCAATCTTTCCTATCTAGGCCCATTTGACTTTCTCTTCTCTTCTTACCTCCTCTATCAAGTCTCATCCAACTGCCTCTTCTCTTCTCTCCTTCCTCTATCCCACAGGTGTCAAACACAAGGTCCGTGGGACGAATGCGGCCCCCCAGGCCATTTCATGTGGCCCTCGCACCTCTCATGCAGCTGTGGCAGTCCCCTTATCTTTGCCCCCACCTTTTCTCTGTAGTCAGCAGCAGAGAGGACAGAAGACCTTTGCCAGATCCTGCAGTACTCTGTGCAGCTGCATAAAGGCTTTTCTTTGCCCCCCCCCCCTCAGCAGTCCGCATCAGAGAGGGGGGTAGAACTCCTCCTTCAGATCCTGCACCTCTCTGTGCAGCCACAACACCACCTTGTCTCTGCCTCCCCTGGTCTCAGCATTCAGCAGACTCTGGAAGCTGACTCCAGCCCTTCTCTGGTTCTCCTTCAGACCCTGCACTTCTTCCCAGATCCACCCTCTGGTAAGGGGGTGCATTGTGATGTAAGGGGGCGTGGGGTGCTCTGGACATCTAATCTTACAGATATAACCGGCCCTTTGAGGGAAACCATAATGCTGATGCGGCCCGAGATGGAAGTAGAGTTTGACACCCCTGCTCTATCCCATCACATCCCTTTGCTTCTTCCCTTCCCCCTTCTCTATTCAGTCCCATCCTACTCCCTTTTCTTTTCCTCCTTTCTCTTTTCAGTTCCAGCTCACTCCAGCTGTCTCTTCTCTTCTACCCTTCTCTTTCAAGTCCCATTCAACTTTATCTACCCCCTCCCCCATGTAATCCTATTACATTATCCTCCCATCTCTGTTTAATACTACCCCTCTGCTCCTTCTCTGCTCCCTTCCCTATTTTATCCCATCTTACTACTTCGTCTCTTTCCCCTTCCTCTATCCAGTTAAATTCCACTCTTTGTTCTCTTCACCCTCATCTGTACAATTCTATTCCATTGACTCTTCTCTTCCCCTATTCTCTATCCTTCAGACTCACACTTCTACCCCCCCCCCCACCCCCACCCCCACACCCACCCATCTGTTCCCATCCTACTGTCACGCTTGTCCCTCTTCCTTGTATAGTCTCATCCTACTTCCAATTCTTTTCCCCTTCCTCTGTCTAGTCCTAACCCTATGCCTCTCCCCCCCCCCCCCCCCCGTCTCATCATACTGTACTTCTTACTTCCCTTTTCTCTATCCACTTTCATTCCACTGCCTTTTCTCTTCTACCTCTATTCAGTTTCACACAAATATATATTCTCTTATTTCTTCCTCTGTCAAGTTCTATTTTAGTTCCTTCTCTTCCTCCCTTACCTACCCAGTCTCATCACATGGCCTTTTTTCTTCCTCTCCTTTAAACAGTTCAATCTTACTCACTCTAATCATCCTCCGTCTATCCAGCCCTTACCCCCTTCTCTATCCAGTTCCCTCCTCTGCCTATTTTTTCTTACTTTTCTCTATCAAGTCTGATCTTTTGGCTTCTTTTCCTCCCCAATGCTCCATTCAGATTCAGTCCCATGTATTTTCATTTTCACTCTTCAACCCTAACTGAGATAGATAGATAGATAGATAGATAGATAGATAGATAGATAGATAGATAGATAGATAGATAGATAGATAGATAGATAGATAGATAGATAGATAGATAGATAGATAGATAGATAGATAGATAGATAGATAGATAGATAGATAGATAGATAGATAGATAGATAGATAGATAGATAGATAGATAGATAGATAGATAGATAGATAGATAGATAGATAGATAGATAGATAGATAGATAGATAGATAGATAGATAGATAGATAGATAGATAGATAGATAGATAGATAGATAGATAGATAGATAGATAGATAGATAGATAGATAGATAGATAGATAGATAGATAGATAGATAGATAGATAGATAGATAGATAGATAGATAGATAGATAGATAGATAGATAGATAGATAGATAGATAGATAGATAGATAGATAGATAGATAGATAGATAGATAGATAGATAGATAGATAGATAGATAGATAGATAGATAGATAGATAGATAGATAGATAGATAGATAGATAGATAGATAGATAGATAGATAGATAGATAGATAGATAGATAGATAGATAGATAGATAGATAGATAGATAGATAGATAGATAGATAGATAGATAGATAGATAGATAGATAGATAGATAGATAGATAGATAGATAGATAGATAGATAGATAGATAGATAGATAGATAGATAGATAGATAGATAGATAGATAGATAGATAGATAGATAGATAGATAGATAGATAGATAGATAGATAGATAGATAGATAGATAGATAGATAGATAGATAGATAGATAGATAGATAGATAGATAGATAGATAGATAGATAGATAGATAGATAGATAGATAGATAGATAGATAGATAGATAGATAGATAGATAGATAGATAGATAGATAGATAGATAGATAGATAGATAGATAGATAGATAGATAGATAGATAGATAGATAGATAGATAGATAGATAGATAGATAGATAGATAGATAGATAGATAGATAGATAGATAGATAGATAGATAGATAGATAGATAGATAGATAGATAGATAGATAGATAGATAGATAGATAGATAGATAGATAGATAGATAGATAGATAGATAGATAGATAGATAGATAGATAGATAGATAGATAGATAGATAGATAGATAGATAGATAGATAGATAGATAGATAGATAGATAGATAGATAGATAGATAGATAGATAGATAGATAGATAGATAGATAGATAGATAGATAGATAGATAGATAGATAGATAGATAGATAGATAGATAGATAGATAGATAGATATTATAAGGAGGGAAAAACTGCACTATTTCCCTACAACATTGTACTTAGAAGCAGCAACTTTCCTGTGAGATACACACAGTACAAATTACAATCCCATATAGAGTTGCGCTAAGTTCCAAAGTTCCAATAAAGAAAATGTAAAATAAAACAAATTAGATAAATGAAATGTTTAATTTGTGCTGAAACAAAGTCCTTCAAATGGTATGCACACCATTCGTCATCAAAGAAACTTTATGTTACAATAAAGAGATCCCCCTTAAGAAGACTCAATCATAGAAGATCCCCAAAAGAGATATTAACTTGCCATAGCATAAAATCCTTAAACAATTTATTTAGAATAAAAAAGGTTGCACTTACAACAAAGCACTCTAACATTTAAATTTAAAAATGCTAATTTTAAAGGGCTTTGTTGTAAGTGCAACCTTTTTTATTATAAATAAAACTTGAGTAAAAAAGGCCTGTCTCCTGCCAGCATACTTAAAGAGGTTGTACACCGAGAATTTTTTTTTTCTCTTCTTTAAATCCTGAAAGAGAAACCCATAATGAGCTAGTATGCATCGCATACTAGCTCATTATGAAATACTTACCTTAGAACGAGCCCCCGCCGTGCCGTCCGCTTACCTGTATGACGGGCGACATGTATAGTCGCCCGTCTTCCGGGATCGCGGCATCCGGCCATCTGATTGGCCGGAGCCGCGCTGACCGTCACTCCCGCGCACGCGCGCGGGAGCCGACGGTCACGGCACGGGGCTCTGAAGGAACGGCACGATCTGCCGTTCCTTCAGAGCGCATGCGCCAGTGACGTCACTGGCTGCATTAAAGGTAAATATCTCCTAAACGGTACATGTTTAGGAGATATTTACAGTACCTATAGGTAAGCCTTAATATAGGCTTACCTATAGGTACAACTTCCTGAGGAGGGTTTACTTCCTCTTTAAGAGAAGGACCCTTGCTTTCTGTGTGAAAGCAGTAGCTCTCTGCAGAGATCAGACAAGTGCCCGGCTTAGTAAAGCCTATAGCTCTGCAATCAGCAAAGCATGCTCCCTACCAATTGGAGATCTTTAGCAACGACTTAGCAAGGTCGTGTGTCTGACCTCGAGAGAGATCACTGCTTCCACACAGA
The DNA here is from genome assembly GCF_965119305.1 of Pelophylax lessonae. Classification (NCBI taxonomy): domain Eukaryota; kingdom Metazoa; phylum Chordata; class Amphibia; order Anura; family Ranidae; genus Pelophylax; species Pelophylax lessonae. Next base: position 409,590,103 of record NC_138771.1, on the reverse strand, counting down.
GCAAAATTTCTTCACTAAAGCATGCTGGTAGGACGCAGGCTTTTCTATTTAGGCTGTACATGCTTTCTAAAGAAAATAAACTGTAGGCACATCTTTTGTTTTATTGCACCTGGAATGTATTTAGCTAATTTAAAGTAAAAGTTCAATAGGACTTTATTCCTTCAATATCAAGATCTCTTTAGTTGCAACCTATTTATAAAATGCAAGTCAGAGCAATGTTTAAACTAGAAATAAAAATTCCAGCACGTGGCAAACAAGGTCCTCTAACAATGTTCACCAAATCATTACCAGGTGGTATTTTAAATTACACTGCTTAAAAAAATTGAAGGAACACTTTGAAAATCAGATCTTCTCAATAGTGAAAATATTATGCTGGATATCTATATAGATATGGACTGGGTAATGCTTTAGGAACGAAAAGGATGCCACATCGTTTAATGGAAATTAAAATTGTCACCCTACAGAGAGCTGATTTCAAAGACACCCTAAAAATCAAAGTGAAAAAATGATGCAGCAGACTAGTTTCATTGCAGCAACTCAAAATGGTACTCAGCTGTTTGTATGACCCCCACATGCTTGTGGCCATGCCTGACAATGCTGGGGGCATGCTCCTAATGAGATGACGAATGGTGTCCTGGGGTATTTGCTCCCAGATCTGGACTAGGGCATCACTGAGCTCCTGGAAAGACTGAGATGCAACCTAGTGGCATCAGATGGACCAAAACATAATGTCCCAAAGGTGTTCTATTGGATTTATTTCAGGCAAGCGTGGGGGCCATTCAATGGTATCAATTCCTTCATTCTCCAGGAACTGGCTGCATACTCTCGCCACATGAGGCCAGACATTGTCGTGCACCAGTAGGAACCCAGGACCCACTGCACCAGCGTAAGGTCTGACAATGGGTCCAAAGATTTTATCCCAATACCTAATGGCAGTCAGGGTGCCATTGTCTAGCCTGTAAACATCTGGGGATCCCTCCATGGATATGCCTTCTGAGACCATCACTGACCCACCACCAAACTGGTCATGCTAAATGATGTTAAAGGCAGCATAACATTCTGCACGGCTTCTCCAGACCCTTTCACGTCTGTTACATGTGCTCAGGGTGAATCTGCTCTCATCTGTGAAAAGCACAGGGGGCCAGTGGCGGACCTGTCAATTCTGGTGTTCAATGGCAAATGCCAATCAAGCTCCATGGGCAGTGAGCACATGCCCCACTAGAGAATGTTGGGCCCTCAGGCCACCTTCATGAAGTCTGTTTCAGATTTTTTGATCAGAGACAATCACATCAGTGGCCTGCTGGAGGTCCTTTTGTAGGGCCCGAGAGTGCTAATCCTATTCCTCCTTGCACAAAGGAACAGAAATCTGTCCTGCAGAAGGGTAGGGACATTCTGCAGCCCTGTTCAGCTCTCCTAGAGTAACTGCCTGTGACACTGACCCTAGGCCAAATGCAAAACTAATGAAAAACAGTCAGAAAAGATGAGTAGGGAAAAAAATGTCAGGACCTTCACCTGTAAAACCATTCTGTTTTGGAGGTCGACTCATTGTTGCCCATCTAGTGTCCCTGTTAATTTCATTAACATCAAAGCAGCTGAAAATGATTAAAAACCCCCTCTGCTTCTTCACTGACCAGATCAATATCCCAGGAGTTTAATTGACATGATGCTATATTCTGATTAAAAAGTATTCTTTTAATTTTTTTGAGCAGTGTGTAAGTTTGCTCTGAATGTGTGTTTTGTGTACTTTGACTGCTGTATGCCTACTTTCTGCACTCACTGGGTCTTCCATCAGAAATCATGAAGGCAAATGGTGGTAGGCTTTCTTCTTTGGAAACCCTTTTACACAAGCTAGTTTATGTAAGGCATATCTGTTAACTATTTAAAAAGTTAAATGATGGGGATGATCACAAAAAAGCTCATCCTTGTATTCATACAGGCTTTTGTAAGAAACCCAGTCTAATAAACAATGTGATTTATATGTTAAATGCTTTTTGTAAAAAAGGTAAATTTAGCGGTGAAAGCCAGCTGAGCTGAATTCACGTGTCTGTGCATCTACACAGATATGTCTCTGTTTAAGCTCATTTACATGCTACCTCATTGTTCTTCTGTAACAGAGATGTGTTGCTGAGTGGAACATTTCACCTTTAGTGTCAGCAAATTGTGTTTGGTTCACTTAACCTACTAAAATTCTAAGAATATCACATTTTAGCCTTTTCCAAGTAGCTGACCCAGGGCTGTATAGCTAATTAAAAACAGTGCTGTGAAGTATTCTGAAGTAATAAAAGTCATGTTTTCTGATTCCTAATGCATATGTTTTTAAATTAGTGAGAATGTACTATTTATGTTGCTTTACCATGGTTCTTTGGTTTGAGTTTTTCTCACAAATACAATATTTTACAGTGTAGGCAAGCCCTAACAATTAAAGCAGAGTTCCACCCAAAAGTGGAACTTCTGCTCTTTTGTTTCCTCCCCCCCTCCGGTGCCACATTTGGCACCTTTCAGGGGGGATGGGGGAACTGGTACCTGTTTTTGACAGGACCCTTCCCCACTTCCGGGATACAGTCCGTCTGTTGGAAGTTCGGCCCCCTTCTCCCTCCTCCGCCGCCGAGCCAAAAGGAATGTGCAGCGCACTTCGTGCATGTGCAGTAGGGACCCACCCATGAAGCTGCAAGGCTTCACTGCCGGGTTCCCTCACCGGCAATGGTGGCGGCAGCACCCGACAGCCGATGGAAACATTGGCTGCGGTGTCGACATCACTGGACTCCAGGACAGGAAAGTGTCCTAATATTAAAAGTCAGCAGCTACAGCTAATTTTTAGGGGGAGGCAGAATTCCCCTTTAACCTCTTATTTGGTCCCTTTGGCCTGTAAATATACCATTAAAAGCCTTTTGTTATATTTGTTTGATACATGAAAAAATATCTGTTAGTCCTGCCAAAAATCTTGTCAGCTGATCAACTTTCTCTTCTCTTTGTACTTTCCTTGTACTTTAGTTAGACTAACTACTCTAAACTAGTTGTAAACTGTTACATATATACCCAGTGACGTCACAAGCCTCAGGAAATAAAGCAAATCCTCTTACATAAGTTGGATAATGTTTGTCTGCAGCTATTTCTTCTGTACAGCCTTGTACAATACACAGATAAAAGGATTTTTTCAAGACGTACTAAGCAGTGCGGGGATCTGATGTCACACATACTGCAGAGCCTAGATCAAATAGCTTAGTGAAATCTGATAACTGATTGCAGGGGAGAGAAGAGACCCCTTATTCCCCAACATGCTCATAGAAAAACACACATCTGAGGCTATGAGTTATCTGATGTGTGTTGGTGGGGGGGGGCTGTCTTCCTTTTGAGGCCGATGTGTTTTTTCAGTGACACATGTGTAGCACCCTACAAGGTAGGTGCTAGGCGAAGTATAGTGGGCCTTGGCTGCCTAACAGCAGCACCATGATTTTCAGCTGGGCTGTCATGTCTCCCAGGTGTGGATGCTGAGAGAGGAGTCTCCCCACTGGCTCCATGAGAGGATTCTCATTGGGTAGTGGAGGAAACTCAATCAGAGGCACATTCAGGCCTGTATCTACCCCAGAAGGTAAATTCTGCTGCAGAGGATTCTGGGAGTGGGTATAAGTTTGAGGGGAACGCATGACGCAGCATCTTTGGCGGAAAGCAGAGTCCCAGGAGGGAGGATATGGCTGTCTCTCCTCCTGTCAGAAGGATCGGGTGTCTTGGGTGGCTGCCTGAGAGTCCAGAGAGAGAGCTGAGCTGAAGACAGGATCCGGTGTGCCGAGGACCAGTGGAGATAGAGGGGTTCAGTTCCAGGAAAGCATTCTAAGTTTGTGAGTACTCTGAATTGCCCTTGAGGGTCTGCCTAGTGTAGAGGGGACCACTCCGGAGAAGATCCCAGGGATCCAGGAGCCAGCTAGTGTCAAAGGGGGTGCCTAGTGAGAGGACCCAGAAGTGTAGAGGGGCGCCAGCGGTTGGGCCCTGAAGAGTACAGTGTTAAGGGTTACAGCAGCACAAGCAGTTACAAGGAGCTACCTCAGTCAGTGAAGGGCTGGTGGGAGCCAGTCGCAGGACTTTTAAGCTATACAGATTGTCAAAAGTCAATTGTTACTACAGTCCTGGATCTTCTGAGTTAACCAAGGAGTTAAAGTCGGAGTTTCAGCACATTTCAGCAAAACAGTATTTTCAAGTGCCAGGGAGCGTTGGTCGGCATTCAGCTGATGTCAGGACAGCGCTAACAGGCATTTTTCTACAAAGTGTCCCAGTGAAACCTAGTTGAGTCGGAGGAGTATCCCACTCATTCCCTTCTCCCATCCCCATTACACAATAAACAAAACAAACCAAAGATGCTGGAATGGTCATTGTCTCAGCTCTCACACTTGGGTTTTCAACTTAAATGTGTTGGAAGTGTTACCGGTAACAATGGCAGACCCATATCAGGCCCAATGCCTGGAAATCCTGCTACACATGCAAATAGCTGAGGGATCAAAGAGGAACAAATCTTGGTGGTTTGGATTCTAGCTAATACACACTATAGAGGGATCTGCTTTGTACATCTTTCATGTGTGACGTTTACAACTGCTTTAAAGGAGAAGTTCACCTAAAAAAAAAAAAGTGCACATTTTTTGGCAGGTAAAAAAATTTGCATTTTTTTTTTTTTTTTTTAAGAGCCTGTAATGCATTGCACCTGTGATCAGCAGATCGCGAGTGCAATGCAAGGATCCTGCAGACTGGCAGTAAACTGTCTGCCCATACCTCTGATAGGGGCAGGTAGTTGCTGAAATCCAGAAAGAACGGATGAACTATGAGGACATTCACCAGCAGTTCATGCAGCAGAAAAGGAGGATGGTAGTTGTACTCTGTGAATAAACGACGTGGCCGTGTGGGCAAAGCCCTGCATGGCCATGCTGTTTTTGAATTGTGACAGTCGGTGTGGGCATAGGATCCCTCGCCTGCTGTCACAATGAGGGATCAGATCGGGGTGGCGGCAGGTGATTTACTAACATATTACATCCTAAATATTACTAAAAGTGAACTTATCCTTTAAAACTGTACTCCAGGATAAGTAAAGTTGTTTTCATTAGAAAAGCATGCATTTTCATATTTGAATCTTGGAGTGCTTTTTATACTTATGCCAGATCAGTGCATTAATCCAATGTAAAACATTGCCTCCATAATTGAGCTTCCTTTTATAAAGACTGGTAAATGCTGCTTATGTTCTTGAGCAGGATATCTGGTCTTGTATTTACCCCCTATCCCTGTAGCTTTTGCAGGAAGCCTGCAGTGGGTGGGTCTGATGGGTTTCTCCCACAGCTCTGCTTTCTGTACAGGATATATGTAGTGCAGCGATGATGTCACAGGGTATTAACTGGTTTGCAAAGACATTTGGCACATGTATATGAATGATGAATTTAAAGAGTCCATGTAAGCTGTCCAAATCTTGCCACCATACCATCTCCAAAACACGCCCCTTCTTAACCCTCCTCTTATGTTAGAATTCCGTTACTATCCATGATGTTAGGGTCAGTTTTGACCCATGTTTTAAATCAGCCATAAAATACCCTCTGAATAATTATTTATCATCAAATGTGTTTCTTACCTCTTGGTTACCTTGAAAAGATTGGTTTTAATATTTTTGGTGTGACCCCTAGACCTTTCTTTTGATAGCATACCTCTCATTGTCAAATTTAAAAAATGGTAAAATAAAGTCAGCAACTCTGAAATGAATTTGTCCTATGTTTCTTCACTTTATTTAGAGAAGCAGACAAGCAGGAAAAGAGATAGGCCCCTCCCTAACTACAGCTCACAGGGTTGAGAGGGGATTGGCTGTCACTTTTACTAAGCAGAGAGAGTGTTTATGATTTCAGTTTTGGCACTTATTAGTGTCCTAAAATCCTATATTATAACTGGGTCAGAATTGACTCTAACACCATGAACGTCTTAATTTTCACCACAGTATTTTATAATTTAGTGAAAAGGATTATTTTTCTATTACATTGTTTAAATAGAGGTTCCTGACAAAGTAAAAAAATCTTGATGCAATAAACAAATTTATGTGATACTTATAGACATTCAAAACCTGAAAACGGGTCAGTTTTGACCCTAACACAAGAGGAGGGTTAACCAACGACACCACAAAGCTACTATTTCACTCCCTGGTTATCTCTCACCTTGGCTATTGCAACTTCCCCCTTATTAGCCTACCTTTACATAAGCTATCCTCTTTCAGTCCATCATGAATGCTGCTGTCAGACTTCTCCACCTTAGCAAACATTTAGTGTTTGCTACCCTTCTCTCCATTGGATTCTGCTCACACAACAAATACAATTTAAAATACTAACAGTAATCTCATTCACAACTCTGCCCCCAGCGACATCACCAACCTCATCTTAAATTACCAACCAAACTGTTCTCTTCACTCCTCCCAAATCCTCCTGCTCCCTAAATCCTTCAATGCTCACCTCAAAGACTTCTTCAGAGCCTCTCCCATCCTTTGGATCTCCTTATCCATCCAACTATCTACTACTCTACCCTTCTTTAGGCAATCATCGAAAACCCAACTCTTCAGAAAGGCCTATCCCTTCTCTAAGTAATAAACTTTTATTTTCTCCATCTGCTCATTCCGTTCTTTTATATATAAGCTCTACCAAGCAGGGCTCTTTAATCCCTCTTGTATTGTATTGTACCTGTGCTGTTTCCCCCCTTATTTTGTAAAGCGCCATGCAAATTGATGGTGCTATATATATATATATATATATATATATATATATATCCTGTATAATAATTAAAAAAAAAAAAGTGTAAGTTCGCCTTTACCAAAAAGCACACTATGCTGTCCCATATAGGTATAGCATAGTGTGCTGAAAAAAAGTATGTAATTTTCAATAGGTACCTTCCAGCCAGCTTTCTGCTTCTTTTTAATGCTACTGTAAAACTGCATTAAAAAGAAATCCTAAAAACTTCAACAGCCTGTGATGGCTCCCTCCCATGACACTAGAAGGTGCTTTATCCAGTGACTTCTCTGTCTTTAAAATAACTCGAGACAGACCATCACAAGCTGTAGAAGAATTACGGTTTTGGCCTACAGTCATTCAACCTAAAGGGAGCCCTGGCTGAAAGGCAAGTTTAGCACACTGCTGTCCATATGGGACAGTATAGTGGCTTTTTGATAAAGGTGAACTAATCCTTTATATTAAGTTTTTGTGCCCAGAGTTCAGGTTTTAAACAAAAGAATATATATGTGTTGTTGTGCACAGTGATGTTCCACAATTCTATACTTGGTGTCGGGATCTGAGGGGTTAACAGGCAGCTGTGAGACAGTTCATTCAACTTAAAAAGGTTTTGTTCTGCAAAAGCAACAACAAAAAAAAATTACAGACTTTGTCTTCATGGGCAGTTCAAAACAGCACAAGGTGCTCTGCTAATCAGTTATAACACAATCCTTTAAATCATGTTAGCATCCCAGCCAAACAAACATGACCAAGTCCCAGTTACATGCCAGCCTACCCAACAGGTCACAATCCACAAGTGGAGCCTTCAGACAGCATGAAGCTCTCTCCTCGCTGCTAGCAAACATCTCTACTCACACTCAGACCAGCTGAGTAATAACCAGGTCTGAAGAGAAGTAGAGCAAAAGGGTTCCCCTCGGGGTGGGATTTTAAAGGCAGAAACCAGGACTTGAGTCATTCAAATAGTAAATTTTATTAGTATAGTTGACAGGTGATTGACGCAAACTAAAAAATAGTGTTACATGTAACAAAACCACATGGAAAGCTAATAAACATGAAAGAAAACATGGTCATAGATACGTCTTTGGCAGAGGAGAACTGTCTGAGATGGCTGGAGAGGACCAGACGCGTTTCGGTTTTGCCTTTTTCAATAGTCCAGTGAAGAGAGCCAAATCTCAGACCGGATGGAAAGTTCTCTGTATGACAGATTGTAACTGACCATGTGTAGTGTTAAAATCCTATCGGAGTGTGGGCACATAGTGCCAGAAGGCCGCCATTTAGTCTGTACTTGTTTGTGGTTGTCTAAAACGATGGAGTTGTTGGAAGAGTTACCCAAAAATTAAGCTACTGAGCAGAAGAAAAGATGGGGGGAACAAAAAACGGGCCCCCCCATGGGACGGTTCCACAATTTCCAGTCCCCAATCACCACAAGGATCCCAAAATAAGAAGGTCCGCAATATGGGGTATCATGGTTGTAGAGGGATTAATGCTTATCTTCTCATGGTTCTTGATGTGGTGGAGTGTATGGGGTTACTCCTATTGGTGGTCCCCAAAAGGGCACGTGTTCCTGTTGGTCTCTGGTACACAGATAATGGCGGCGCCACCACATCAAGAACCATGAGATGATAAGCATTACTCCCTCTACAACCATGATACCCCATATTGCGGACCTTCTTATTTTGGGATCCTTGTGGTGATTGGGGACTGGAAATTGTGGAACCGTCCCATGGGGGGCCCCTTTTTTGTTCCCCTCATCTTTTCTTCTGCTCAGTAACTTAATTTTTGGGTGACTCTTCCAACAACTCCATCGTTTTAGACAACCACAAACAAGTACAGACTAAATGGCGGCCTTCTGTCACTATGTGCCCACACTCCGATAGGATTTTAACACTCCACATGGTCAGTTACAATCTGTCATACAGAGAACTTTCCATCCGGTCTGAGATTTGGCTCTCTTCACTGGACTATTGAAAAAGGCAAAACCGAAACGCGTCTGGTCCTCTCCAGCCATCTCAGACAGTTCTCCTCTGCCAAAGACGTATCTATGACCATGTTTTCTTTCATGTTTATTAGCTTTCCATGTGGTTTTGTTACATGTAACACTATTTTTTAGTTTGTGTCAATCACCTGTCAACTATACTAATAAAATTTACTATTTGAATGACTCAAGTCCTGGTTTCTTCCTTTAAAATCCCACCCCCAGGGGAACCCTTTTTGCTCTACATTTCATAGAGGGATGATGGCAGTATCCAGGATAAAGCACTGAACCCGAATAACCCTTTAGGTCTGAAGATAAGGTATCTGCCCTCTTCAGTTAACCCTCTGTTAACCTACCCCAGGCTAACTCTCTACATTTGTTTTCATTAAAAGGCTTCTCTTGTTAAAAAACGTACATTTTGTTGGAATCATGATAACCCTGCTAGCTCCTGGCTGTTCCCTTCCTCATCTCAAGCTTGTGGTGTGTGTAAGGGGGCCAGAAGACAGTCCATTCACATCACCACAGCTTAGTTTCCTCTTTTGAGTGGACAATAAAGTAGAACTTCATCAGAAAACAACAGGATAAAATTAGTAGCCAATTAACAAGACAAAACCAACTTTTGCTCCAATATTCACCTTTGATCCAAAGATGTCCAGTGCAATAACTTTTTCTGCCTCTAGATGTTTTTAATCTGACAGCCAGCTCATTCAACCTACTTTCCCTGAGCCTTGGTTGTCTTAGATATGCCCAAGCTTGTGACTGGGCAGTGAAAGAAAAACACAGCGATAAGCTAATCTCTGCTCGCTCCTCTATCAGCATGTTTAGAGGATCTTGTCAACACAAAAGCTAATTGGCTCCTTGTACGGCATCTATAGCGTATTCTCCAGTCCTGCTGAACAGGAACAGCAGGAGACTGATACCAGGTCAGATTCTGGTACTTACACTTCTTAGACGCATTGTAAAACAGAGTGTCTAGAGCTAGTTATGTTTCAGCATCACATTGATTACTTTTTTTTCTTAACTCCATTTGAAGCGTCACATTCAGTTATTTATTCTTATCACTGCAAAGCAGCATCCAATGCACTGTGGAAACAAGCCCTTAATGGTGTAGCATTCAAGTTTACAGAGCTGTAATAATTTGTTTTTTTTATATCTAACATAATATTAACAAACTGCATGGGTTTTTTTTGCCACTTAAACCTTTGTGATTTCCTATAGTAAAAAGCTGTCAACTTACTGTATATAAAATATATTGAATAACAATAACTAATCCCATATTTATTTGTTTCTTTTTTCTCTTTTTTAGTGTGACCATGCATGTTTCCCGACTTAGAGGACAACAGTATTGCTTGCATCCTAAACTACACAGTACTAAGAAGTTCCTTAAATGGTATACAATATGGAAAGAAAAGAGCAGGTATGGGTAATAAAATGAATATCAAACAATACCAAGATATTTATTGCACATGTATAATTTGTTTTATCTATACACATTCCAAGTTGTTTTCAATATGCCCTAAATATGGTATGACAGGTACATGAATGAAGAATAATGTATTTTCAAATCTAATACCAGAGAAGAGCTCTCTGCCTTAGAGGTAGCAATGTTGATATACGTGTTTTATGCTTCAAAACAAAAGTTTAAAGCTGTTGTAAAATCGAATAAATATATTTGATTTGTTTGGATAGACCAAAAATAACAAATCATTTTTGATAAATGTATAGTTTATATGAATGATGTTGATGTACAATGATGGCATAGAATAGTCATCGTATTTGTATTGTCTGAAAAAGGTGGGCTATGCCCCACCTAAATGTTAGTCTCACAATAAATGGACCTACTTGCTTTTGTGTTCCTTGCAAGTCCTGTGAGTGCCATTCCACTCTGATTGCATGTGCAATTTGAAAATTCGTTTTTTTTTTTTACCCAACTGTGTATGTTCGGACCACTCCCTGCTATCTGAACAAATACCAATACTGATCTGTTCAAGCATCATGTTTATTCCATAAAGTGACAAGAACTGGAAGGCCATGTGAATAATTCACCCAATAGTCCACAGTACTTTTCACAGCAGTGGTCATTGTCCATTATTTATCGGTTTAAAAAGGAAAATGCAAATATTATTTTTGATATTGGCAATCTGAATACATTTCTGCCGAAAAGACTTGTAAATACATATTGAATCATTATTAATTTAATTAGGATGTGCCACAAAAGAGCCTTTACCATAGTTCCGGAACTTCTTTTGGACAACAGGCTTCCTGCAATTCTGTTTGCACGATTTTATCCCAATTTTACCCCAATTTGTCAAGCAACAATTGCAGCAATCGCGATCTGGGTGCCATTGGAAGTGACAGGGATCGCAAGCGCGTCCCACAATTTGCGGCGTTTCGGGATTGCGGGCAGAATCACGGCGATTCTGCCCGCGATCTGTGACGCCTAGATGTGAACAGGGCCTTAAACTCAATGCCTTCTTTATCCTGGTTGTCGCATGGCCACTGTCTCCTTCTCCCTGCTTGCAGGTATCTCCTTTAACTAGTTGGGTGCTAAGGAGACATCCATGTGTGTGTGCGCTCCTGTCAGGTTCATGAGCCAGGCTGTGCGTTTTCACAGACACACACAAGACCCAACAAGCCTTTTCCCTGCCGTCTCCTCCTCCCAGCAATTTGACTTATGCTCCACTGCACTCATGTCTTCACTGGAGCAAGACAGTCTGTGGGAGAGCAATGATCCTTCCACTGAGGTGGTGGCAGTGACAAGGACAGCAGGTGTCTGGTGGTGACAGGGGTTCTGTGGCTTTTTTTACCTAAATGCTGTAAATGCATTAGGGTAAAAAAAATGTCCAGCTTTTAGTACTATTTTAAGATAACTATATACAGTAAAGCATGATGCTAAACTGAAAAATTATTTATGGGTTTACATACACTTTAACTCTGCTTACTGGCCACAGCAATTTTCACATTTTTTTAAACACATTTTAAATGTACATTTTAGGCCTGAAGATTAAAGTCCCTAAATATTATATATTTTCTAGAAGCAGAGACTTTGGAGAATAAAAGAGTAGTAGTTGCAATTTTAAATGCCACGTGATTTTACCGCATTAGTTTAACATTCGGTGCAAACATTTTTCCATAGGTGACATTTTGAAGCCCATACAGGTCATCAATTTAGAGTTAACCATGAATGATGTCCCCAGATCTATTGGTCTCACTCAGAAATTCACAGAAATAACTAATGTGTGACACAATGCTGTTTTCCTACACAGGCATACTCAATGTATGCGTTTATGTTCGTATGTGTGTGTACGAGTGGATGGAGGGCTTTAAAAACATTTTTTTGATAATTTGGTTTATTGATTTTCTGTACCTTTTTTATTTTTTAAACATTTTTGTTCACTTAACTTGTCAAGTCCTCATTAGGAAGACTTTATATTAGACCCCTAATGTCACCTTTGCACCCCAAAGATGAATAAGCATAGATCGTGCTTTATCATCTTCTTCCCCGGTGACACCAACTGAGAAATGACAGCACTAAACTTGGAATTGACAATAAACTTGTTGCTCCCAGCTTCATTCAGTGCAGAGAGGATCAGAGAACAGATATTCCTTGAAAGTCCTCCATTCTTTCTGCCAACAACTGCCATGTAAATCCTGGGTGCCAAGAAGGGGCAATGGAGCCTAGGACACATAGTGGCAGGGTCCAGTGGGGATGGGGGGATTAACACCTTGCATCATGTGTGGACGTGATCGGGTGGCTTACAGTCATCTAAATCGCTTTGGCTAGAAAGCCAACAGCCAGCTGAAGAGATATAGATTCCAGGCTGCTATAGCTGCTATAGCCAGGATTACATTTACAGGGTTTATAGTACTTATGTCCATTGCAGCAAAAAGAGGTAAACAGTTGAAAAGGAATTTTTTTTTAATTTTACCATAACTCCAACCAAAATATAATTTAGAGTAAGGAAGGGTTATAACATCTTTAAGGTTTTTTTGCTGTCTGCATTTTGTTTGGGTAGATTTTGCCTCACTTCCTGTCCTATTGACCTATAGCATCACAGACAACAGTGACAACTTGACTGAGGTTCTCACTCTTCCCACCTCTAAAAAAAAATGTTTAATTACTCACTGGACCCCTGTTGGAAACATGTTGCCTACTTCCTGACTTAGTATCCACACATAAACTTCCCAAATACACAGTGAGAATTAAAACCTGACAGAGGTTCACATCTTTTATCACTTTGTCCAAAAAAATGGTTTTGCTGGTGAAAAATTGACATTTGGAAAATCTGCTGACTGTCCTATTATATGCTGAGCTGTATCCTAATATCTATATGTCACCAACAAACCATAGTAAATCAAAAGTACAACCATTTATTCTTGTCACAGACACAGACTGTTCAAGGCCTCAAGATACCTTCATCCACTCTATATACTGAATTATAATATTGTATGTTACTATCAATGCCGCCCTGGGGGCTCATTTGAAGGCCGGAAACATAATGGGGTATATTTACTAAAACTGGTGCACCCAGAATCTGGTGCAGTTGTGCCTGGTAGACAATCAGGCTCCAACTTCATCGTTCAATTAAGCTTTGGCAATAAAACCTGGAACCTGACTGGTTTCTATGCAGAGTTGTACCAGATTTTGCACTGTAGAGTTTTAGTAAATAAACCCCTACATCTCAGTGTTTGTAACAAGAATAGATGTTTGTCCATTTATTTACTATGGTGTGCTTGTGATGTTTAAATACAATGAAATCTTGTGGAGTTGGAGTCTGTACACTTTTTGGGGTATTTAGGAAACACTTGACACTAATGCTGCAGTAATTATATGAGACCCTTAGATTGACAGATTTCTATGAAATACCTAGCTTAGCTGGATCATGTTAATGTACCTGGATATACTGAGAAACATTTACTTTGCTGTTATATTTATTATTTGTAGGGAGGGAAAAGGAATGTAACTGGATTTGTTACCGAAATCCTTTTACTCAGACACTTTCTATTCTAACCTTGTCAGGAATGCGATAATGTGATGCATTTGACATCTATTAATAGAACCTTACAGCAGACTTCATACTTTCTGCTTGAGGGCAGCAAGTTCCAGTTAGACTAGAAAATGAATACTAATTATTTTATTTGGAAGCATATGCCAGTCCATCATTTAGCCCCAGCTGTAAGCATGTAAATTTCCCTTGAGAATCCACATTATTTGCACATCCAGTCACAAAAAAATTAGATCTTTTGCATTAAACCAAATTAGAGAAACTTAAAATGGGCAGCTTTCTATTAGTAGTAGATCTAATAGTTTATAGAATGTCAAGCTGTGCTGAAACAACCACTGTGTTTTTCATGCAGCTGTTGTAGAGCTTAGGGCAGGACTACCTATCTATCCTTAACAGAGGCACTGTGCTTGAAACCTGCAGTAGTAATCACTGCAGAATTAGTCTGTGTCATGAACTTGTGAGTATCAATGCTTCAAGAACAGCTTAGATCATCAGCGAGTAGCACCAATAGTACAACATCAATAAAATATGGTGGACGGGAATTTTGAGGCATGCAAAGAGCTATATATATATATATATATATATATATATATATATATATAGCTGTTTTTAGATATATATTATATGCATAGTTTTTGACATCTAAAAGCATGCTCTGTGCATTTTTAAATTGGGACAAATTGTGTGGTCTATAATCATAAGCTATACAGTAAGTAGGAATAGTTACACATAAAAAAATAGGGTCATAATGCTGGTCCCTTAGAAATGAATCTTCTGCTTTGCATAAGCACCACCTGAGAGGATAATTTGTTTATTTGGTAACATCTATGTGGCCACATTGGATAGGAACTTACCATTTGACCCCCCTGTTGAATAAAAAAATGAGATGCTAGTTACAAGGTTGTGTATTGATCTTAGACTAAGACCAGTACTTAATGTTGGTAGCCATCTTCTGACCACATCTTATTGTGTTCAGTCAGTTTTCATTAGGGATTGCTAAGCATGTTGGTCTCTTTAGACCAAAAAAGGCTCCTATTCATGTACAATCCCTATTATTTGGTTTGCATCCATATTTGGTCACAGAAGACCACCAGAACCAATTTTACAAGAAGCAATGTTTATTTATTAAATGGAGCTGCATTTTGGCTGTTTAATTGTTGAGTTCACAAACTGACAAGGCAGAAAAAAAGCAGGAAGCATTATTTCTAAATATAACCCTCTACATAGAGTATATACTAGATCTTCTGGACTGTGCCGGACTGTGGGAGTAGATCATGTCCCAGTAGGAGTAAAAAATGCCTCATCTTTAATGTCAGTGTGAGGAATTGTGTCCCATTGTTTGGGTCATTGGAAGAATTGTGCCCCATCATTGGTGTCATTGGTAGGAACTGTGCCCCATCATTGGTGTCATTGGTAGGAATGGTGCCCCATTGTTGGTGCCATTGATAGAGATGGTGCCCCATCATTGGTGTCATTGGTGGAGATTCTGCCCCATCATTGGTGTCATTGGTGGAGATTCTGCCCCATCATTGGTGTCATTGGTGGAGATTCTGCCCCATCAATGGTGTAATTGGGAGGAATTAAGTCCCATAGGTGATGTCATTGGCTCCATTGTTAGTGTCATTGGAAGGAATTCTGTCCCCTTTATTGGTGTCAATAAATTAAATTGTGCCCCAAGGGCTGGATGAAAGCAATCCGAGGGCCGCATTCGGTTTTCAAACCACTGTTCTGGAGCCTTGTCCATTTAAAATTCTACAGAATTCTTGCCTTTTCATTCACACCGGATTTGATCTAAGTCTACCCATTTTTAAAAACTTTTTGTAGTTCATCCCAAAGATGGGATTAAACTACTAGGCAGAATACTTCTGCAACCTTCTAAATCTTGTACTGGCAATGATTTTTAATTCTAATATATACCTCAAACGTTAAATTATAACTGTCAGAGACAATTCATTTTTGTTTTCTGTTTTGTTTCTAACAACCCTGTTCTTGTGAAACACATTCTTTTGTAATAAAGAAGGACACTAGGAAAGTAAAGGAAAGTGCCAAGGTTCTAACTTCTAAGCCCATATTACTGGAAACTCTGATGAAGTGGTATAATAAATACTTTGATCAATTACTTTCATACAGCATTAAGGGGTTAATAGTTAATTCTCCCCTGTCAAAAATAATCTTCCTTGAACAGTCTGACTCAGGATTTACATGTTCAGGCTTTTATGTAAATTTGAAATTATGTTAATCTCATTATACCTACGTTCAAATAAATATGCAACAAATTGGTATAATTTACAGATGAAAAACTCCTTAGAAAGCCCTACATAAATAGGGCATTTTAAATATTCTTGAAACCTAGTTTTAATAAGCTACTATAATTTTCCACTTACTAATTGTACAAATGGTTGTAAAAAAAACACTAATATTGCTAACCTTATTTTAAAGCTGAACTCCAAGAAAGCAAGTATTGTCTAAATAAAAGAGACATGTATATTCATACCTGAATCTTTGCATGATTCTTCCTGATCTGTGCAGGGATCCAGTCTAAACTTTTGCCTCTGTGCAAGAGCTTCCTCTTTTAAGGCCAGTCACCGATGCTCTCTCCATGTGCAGGTCTTGTATTGCCACCTCCTGTAGTTTCCTTAAGACAGCCTGTGGTAGGTTGACCAGTTGGGCTCCTCCCACAGCTTTGCTCCCTGCAAAGGCTATGTACAGCTCAGTAATGATGTCACCACTAATTTTACAAGATAATAACTGGGTTTACAAAGGTATTTGGGGAAAACAAAGTAGATTTGTATTGTTTGCTGCTTTTGAGGAGTATATTTGAATGAGAGTTTTTGTGCCTGGAGTTCAGCTTTAAGTTATGTATACCCATGTGACAATCTGACAAAGTATATAATTATGACATACTCAGACCTTTTGTTGCAATGTATAGCTGGCCATAGATTGTGCAAATCTCGGCCATTTTAGCAGGGGGCGAGATTCGAAGCATATATCGGTAGGCTGAATGTACCCAGGTTTGGTCGATGGATCAACTTGGGTACATCCAGCCTGTCAGATTTACATGTATTGCTAGAGGCTGTTATAGCCACTAGCAGTAATCTTTGTGTTCTTTCAGATGGGGACAGCTACGCCCCCTCCCTGCCGGGGAAACAAAATAGCAAAATTCCTCCTTCAATACTGCGTTGTTTGGGGAATCAAGCGATTTTCTTTCCTGCAACCCATGGTTGCAGGAAAGAAAATTGCTCCACCAATGGCCAGCCTAATTGAAAAGCTGTGTAAGTATTAAATATATTTTTCATCCTGCTGTTCACAGCTTATGCTGTGCTCTAACAATTTTCACTATACAGCGCATATGTTTCTTAACATTTTATAATCCTCTGTTACAAATGACCAGTTTTTAATACTCGCTTTGAAGATCAGTTCTCTGTTTTGTACAGACCAAAATGTTGATAATGTTAATATATTCTTTTTTTATTTTGTCTTTATAGAGTCTATGAAGACTAAGACACTGCAACGACAACAGCAATCAATATGAAGAATGTCAAAAAAAAAGACAAAAAATGTTTTCCCACTTTTTAAGATAGGGACTAAATTTATGACTATTTAAGCACTTGTTATGAGGTGTGTATTTTTATGTTTTGTAGCATGAAATGTCCCTTAAAACTCATAACTTTACATATTCTCATGAATTTAATTGTCTGTCTAATTCTGAAAATGGAAAGCTTTTGTGCCATTTTATATGAGAAGTTGTGTGTGTTTGAGTTAAAGATTAACAGTACATATGAGCTTTATAAGTTCATCAAGTAAAAGATCATAGATAAGGGACCTTAATTACTTTTATTCTTCTGCCTCGGCATTATAATTTTATTGTATATACCTGTTTCTTTGTCCTTTTTTAAAAAAATAAAAAAATAAATAAAATGAATTATTTTTTTAAGTGTCACAAAATAGGTGTTCAGTTATCATTTCAAACAGTAATAACCATAGTCTGATACATTTATCAGAAGGCAGTTAGCCACCATCAGAAATCCCCATCAGACATCAGCATTAACAATGAGTGATGCATTTAAGCAATCCAACCAACTAGCAAATTGCCATTTTCCCAATGAATATACGTTTATAGTTTATAATATTTGTCTTATCTGCATAGAATCCAACAAATCATGTATCACAATTACCTGACTTTTCTGAATCATGACATTTTCACAGATACCGCAATTTTGCAGATATTTAAGGCCAATAAAAAATTATCTAATCTATGAATTCTCCTAATTCTGTCAACACTATCCAGTATACAGAAATGTACCTAGTAGCTACGGTGTCATTTATAACCATGAAAAAAAAAATGTCCTATAAATTAGTAATCAGGACACTTCTTTCTGTATGCCTACAGTAGAATACTACAACAATTGTTCTTTAGTGCTTTGTAAGTGTGATGGTCCATTTGGGATAAAAAGCACTATGCCACTTGCACTGCTCATATAAAAAATACTATTTTTTATAAAAAATAAATAAATGAATAATACTATTTTAAATTCATATTCTGTATCAATTTTTAACATTGCAAGGTAACATAAACAAGCTGAATCTGACAATGCAAATTATCAAAATTGTTAATTTAATTTATTTTTCTATGTTTTTATAATTTAAGTTTTTCAATATTGGCACTGTTTATAAAAGGTCAAAACTGCTTCCTTTTTAAGGAAAGTATGTATTCCCAACAAGGCTACTCAATTTTAAACTGTTCTAGACATATCCCCAACTCATGTTTGAACATTTTTAACCAATTTTTGCAGTGAAAACATCACTGTTACCCTACACCTGATTAAATCCATTATATATAAACCTTAACCTTTTGGTTTTATTACCTCTTCTTTCTGTTTTACCTTTTTTAACCAATCTACTTTTACTGTGCTTCAACATGCACCAATTACTAAATGTATAAACTTAAGAAAATATGGATAAAATATATTTCCATAATAGGGCCACTTTTTATTATTAATGTGACTTCAATTTAAAAAGTAATAACTTTTTTAGAATCCTAGAATATCAAATTGTGTAATTATTGTTAAGTATATCCTATCATAACTTACATAATTATTATAACACTACATCCAGAACTTCATATTAGAGAAATCAACTATGAGTATACAGTAGTACACAGATTATTACTCTTTATACACAGTTGCTACATGTAAATGATTTATAGACAGTATTTCACTAAAGATAAAACAGTATAAATGCCCTTTCTTAAAGCAAAATATAACCTACAAATTGTGGAGTTTTGGGATGGAGCGAGAAGTTAGGTTTCCAATTGAGTCTTTGTTGTCGTCATTGACCTTGGTAGAGACGTCTCTTCCAAAACCTAATCAGGTTGCAAGGGAAAATCTCAAGGATTGAGAGTTCCCGGAATAAGGATGAGCAAAGAGTAAACAAATTACAAACTTATATCAGTTTGCTTAAACTTATTAATGCAGTCATATTCAATCTGCAGAGAACCACAATTTCTGGATTCAGTTTTTTTATTTTGATTTTGGTACACCTGATTTTTTTTATGCAGATCTGTCTGATGCAAAGTACTAAACAATTCAAAAGACAAGTGATTGTGATTTATAATGATTCTCTGAAGATTTGGCAAGCTTGCATGAATATATTTAGGCATATCAAAAAGTTTGCAAATCACCTTCTATGTGAATCAATTTGCTCATTCCCTGTCATTAACAGCAATAAAGATATGGTAGTGCATCAAATGTTGGGTATAGTTCTTCTTTAAAGAACATAGATGGTTAGATCAATGTTTTATAATATTTAAATAAACTATGATGAGAAAGGTTTGTATCAATATATGTATATTATCTATATATGTAATGTATTGTATGGATACATTATCTGGTTATTTAAATGCATTCAGTTTGTAGAAAATGCATGTTGGACTGGATTCTTATTCATTTTTAAAATAAAATGGGGAAAAAAAAACTGCAGTTGTTTCTTTTTTTTTTTAACTTAATGTTTTTTTTTTTTAATAAAAGCTTTATTGAGAAATTTAGTCAACAGTGACAAATAATGATGTAAACAATAAGGTGAAGCATCAGCAAAAAAAATATATAGACATTTCAGCACAAGAATTGAATAACATGTAAGATTAACGTCGTACACTGAAAGTCTAATAATTTCAACATGTAAGGCAAAAATCGTGACCAGTTATGGTGTAGATTGGAAGAACCACTACACCAAAAGGCCTAGAAGGCCAGAAGGAAGGAAGAAAGAGAGAAAGAAAATAAAGAATGTAGAGAAAGAATAAGACAGGGGAGAGGGGGGGGGGGAGGGCAGGTAAGAGGGTCGGGAATTCTAGTCAAGGTAATCCTGTATAATCATGACAGAGTATCTATCCTTAGCATGGACAATCAATAAGCAAAGTGGACAATAGCTCAAAATACAGTGAGGTCAAGCATCAAATCCAGTTAGTGTGGAATCAGTTTAGCAAAGTCATCAGACAAGGTAAAAATCACCCAGGGTCTCCAAGTTTCATGAAGGGCAGCATCTGACTCTTTTCTAATAGCAATGATCTCTTCCATATCGTGTATAAGTTTTACCCTTTCAGCCCAATCTTTGGCAGAGGGGGTGTTTTGTGTGTTCCATTGAAAGGGTATAACCGCTTTAGCAGCATTTAGTAGATGTCTAACCAAAGAGTGTTTGTATTTTTTATAGGAGAGGCTATTTACATGGAGTAGGCAGCAAGCGGCATCAAGGACTATAGAAGTGCCTGTTATAAGTTTAATAAGGTCTATGATCTTGTTCCAGAAGGGTTTTATCAAATCACATGACCACCAAAGATGTGCAAAAGTACCTTTTTGTTTCAGACATCTCCAGCAGCGATCAGAACGATGCGGGGACCATGCTTGTAGCTTCACCGGGGTAATATACCACTGTACCAAGATTTTAAAGGATGTTTATTGGATTTTCGTGCTCAGTGAGCATTTGTGCGCGAAAACGCATGCTTTCTCCCATTTTTTGTCTGAAATTGAGCAATTTAAATCTTTTTCCCATATTTTTTTATATTTGTCTGGAGTCTGTGTTGGATTACACAAAATCCATTTGTATGCTTGTGAAGTGGTTTTGTAACAAGGTGATTGGTCCCTGCAAAGTTTTTCGAAAGCCGTGAGAGGTTTTGTCAGAGCAGGTCTGTTTTTGTGATTTCGTATAAAGTCATGGATTTGGAGGTATTTCCAAAAGGCAAGTTCATAGTTCTTTGGTCTAGTCCTATTGAAATCTTTGAAAGACATTAACTCGCTTCCTTGAAAACAATCCTTAACCCGTAAAATGGAGTCTGGTATGAGGGCGACTGAATTCATGTAGTTAATGTCTGAACCAGGTGGGAAGTCTGGATTACCAATAATTGGCGTCATGGGGCCCGGACTCGTGGCTAGTTGGTATTCAGTGGCTAATCTATTAAAGATTGAAAGCGTGTTAGATATTAGAGGGTGATGTCTGACCTCGGCAGGGTAATTAGAGGGGTCCGACCAGATTAGGTTTTGGGTTGGAAATTTCGAACACTTACGCTGACCCAATTGCTAAGGTCAAAGTAAATAACATCCTTTCATCTCCTATTCACTTGAAAAACGGAATGAGACAAGGATGTCCTCTTTCCCCGATCCTCTTTATCATGGCCCTAGAACCCCTGATTAGACATGTAAATGCCGAACCGGCGATCCACGGTTTCCGAATTAGAGATAGAGATTACAAAGTATCAGCCTACGCGGATGACCTGCTATTCTACATTACCCAACCCCATATTTCTATACCTAACCTGAACCTTAAATTTCGAGACTTTCGCTATCTCTCCAACTTCAAGATTAACCACTCAAAATCAGAAGCCATGGACATTTCTCTATCAGATAAATTGAAAAAATTAACCCAAAGTAATTGCCCTTATAAATGGGAACCCAGATCCCTCAAATATTTAGGTATCCAACTCACTCCCCATATTGAATCCCTATATGGTGCGAATTTTGAACCCCTTTTGAAGAAAATTAATAAGGACCTACACAGCTGGAATTCTAAAAACTTTTCCTGGTTTGGAAAAGCCGCAATATTAAAAATGGTTATACTACCCAGGTTACTCTACCTGTTTCACGCGCTCCCCATCAAAATCCCCGCTGCCTTCTTTAGGAATCTCGCTTACACTCAGAGACGATTTATTTGGGCACATAAAAAGCCCAGAATTAACTTACGAAGGCTGCATATGCCTAAGCTCAGTGGCAGCTTGGGCTTACCAGACTTCCTGAAATATTATCATGCCACTCATATCACCAGGGTGGTAGACTGGCATTGTCATGCTCACCAAAAAGATTGGGTGGAACTAGAAAGGAAGTGTTCGAAATTTCCAACCCAAAACTTAATGTTAGTCTAACAAATTTGTTACAATCTTAAGTAGTATTACTATTTTCTGAGTGCTGTTTAGAATCTCAGCCCAATAATCTATGTACGAGAATACAAAGAGACCATTTTCCTTGTCATCACCTGTGTTTTGCTACCTTTTGCCTTGAGCTTTCAAGGTCTGATAACTCTAATCTGTAACCAGCAGTGGACTGACCCGCCACTCATTTTCTAACTTCAAACTTAATGGACTCTATTCTCCTTTGGGACTCATGCACAGCATGTTCATCTGTCCACACTACACTGGCTATGAGCTCACTATTTGACTACAAATATCTAAGTGTCATCAAGGGGTTGCAATTGCAGTGATCAGTCTGTTCTTTTTTTCATTGAATTTTCAATTGATGCAGGCTACCTGGGTATGATATAATAAGGGACTGAACCCATAATGTCCTATAATTTGTGACAAGAACAAACCAGAGCATTAGCAAGCCAATGCAATAACTCAATCAGAAAAAAAAGAGATCAGCAGCCAAGGTATCAGGAAAAAGACAACAGGAGTACTGGTTAATTAAATTAAACTTTAAATGTGTGTGTGCAGGAGCATTCTTGCCCCTGCAAAAAGGTATAAACTGTATGGAGGGGTAAGCTTACATATTGGTAATTGTATCTGATGGTGGCTTCTTCATAGCAATGTTCCAATGCATGTGAAATAGGAATGAATGTGAAAAAGTGGTGAGCGATGGACTGAGTATTCTATACATGCTCTAAGTTGCTATAAATTATATAATTAGTATACAGCAGCATGTGTCCAATGCACAGGGCTGGCTTTCTACTTAGTCAACATAGATCATGATTTTTGGTGACAGGGCTCCCACAAAGCCACCAAAAGATCATGCTACTGATGGACAGCAATGTATTCCTGTATTTAATATATATCCCATTTAATATACTCTCCTGCCTGCCAATGCACTATTGTTGCGCCTTCAATGTGTGCACTTTTGTTGGCCGGATTATGTACTACGTACTTACATTTCACCCACTCTATGTCTTTACCCCTAGAACTGAACTGTTAAAACACTAACTTACCCTGCTGTTTTTTTCTTTTTTTTTTTTACCAGGGGTAGGAGCTTAGATTAGCCAGAGGACTAAAATGTCTTATATCTATTTTTGAATATTTCTTTCTGTAAATATTTATTGCACTGTTCATCCTTTCTTTTCTTTAAAACAATATTTTAAAATAGCTGAATCGCTCAACATTCTAACTAGAAATAAAGAACTTTGTTCCTGTGAAGATCTACCTTAGTGTAAAACTCAGATATATGCCTTCTCAAGTGTGGCAGTGAGCGTCACAAATAAGGTCAGAATTTCAACAGCAGGAGATATGAATGGTGCACCATTAAAACACGTTGTGGCTACCGTATGTGTGCAAAAGATTAAGAGCTCAATTAACTTGCCCAAGTTACAATCTCTCTCAGTCTGCTGACACAGAGACTGTGGTCCCATGAGCTAAAAAATCTACAGCAAGTAGTGTTTTTTGACTAAGCAAATCACATGTCTGCAGTTTAAAGCATTCCAGAAATTGGTAAGTGAGATACTACAACAACATGAGGGCTATCTTGTTCAAAAATAATAATTGCCTTATATCTTAAAGCCAATATTCCTAATGTAATGTGGAGCGAGTGGTTTTACTAACCCCTCATTAAGTACAATTATGATGTTTGGGGCCAGTATTATTTTTTATATTATATGTTTATACTTTTTTATGTATTTTCTACTTATTATTTACAATCTGTAATTTTTAAGGACGTACGTAGGTATGGACCATAGGGTGAGTACCTGGATAGAGAACTGGCTCCAGGGGAGAGTCCAGAGTGGGGTGATAAATGGGGAGTACTCGGATTGGGCGGGTGTGGAAAATGGGGTCCCCCAAGGTTCTGTCCTGGGACCAATCCTGTTTAATTTATTCATAAACGATCTAGAGAAGGGGATATCCAGCACAATCTCGGTATTTGTGGATGATACTAAACTAAGCATGCCAATATCTTCCTTGCAGGATGTGGAAACCTTACAAGCAGACCTGAACAAAATAATGGGGTGGGCAACTACATGGCAGATGAGGTTTAATGTTGAAAAGTAATGCACTTGGGCATCAGAAACATGAAAGCAAGCTAATCACTAGGGGGGGAAACTCTGGGTGAATCTAAGATGGAAAAGGACCTGGGGGTAATAGTGGACAACAGGCTTGGCAGTGGCATGAAATGCCAAGCCGCTGCAAGCAAAGCCAAAAAAATACTGGCATGTTTAAAAAAGGGGATTCACTCCAGAAATAAAGAGATTATTCTCTCACTCTACAAGACTCTGGTGCGGCCACATGTGGAGTATTCTGGGCACCGGTCCTCAGAAAGGATGTGCTAGAACTGGAGAGAGTCCAGAGAAGGGCAACAAAAATAATTAGAGGAATGGAGGACATCAGCTATGAGGAAAAACTACAAGCATTGAACTTATTCTCTCTGGAGAAGAGACGCTTAAGAGGGGATATGATATCAATGTACAAATACTGTACTGTGATGACCTTAGCATAAGGAACAACCTTTTCAGAGAAAGGGAATATAATAAGACACGTGGCCACTCACTAAAACCAGAGGAAAAACGGTTTAACCTTAAAATATGTAAGGGGTTCTTTACTGTCAGAGCAGTAAGGATGTGGAATTGTCTTCCACAAGCAGTGGTATCAGCAGGGAGCATCAATAGTTTCAAAACACTATTAGATGGGCACCGTAAAGACCACAACATAAAGTGGTATACAATATACGGTTAACATCAATCACACACACACACATTATAGGTTGAACTGGATGGACTGATGCATTTTTTCAACCTCACAAGCTATGTAACTATGTAACCACTTCAATACAGGGCACTTTCACCCCCTTCGTGCCCAGGCCAATTTTCAGCTTTTAGCGCTGTTGCATTTTGAATGACAATTGCGCGGTCATGCAACACTGTACCTAAGCCAAATTTATGTCATTTTTTGTCCCACAAATAGAGCTTTCTTTTTGTGGTATTTGGACAACGCAAGGTTTTTTCTTTTTTGCTAAACAAATAAAAAAAAGACCAAAAAGTTTGAAAAAAAAATTTTTTTTTGTTTATGTTTTAAATAAATATGTTTTTTCCTGCACTGATGAGGCCACACTGACAGACACTGATGAGGAGGCACTGATGGGATGGCACTGATGATGAGGCACTGATATGCAGCACTGATGGGCACTGATAGGTGGCACTGATATGCAGCACTGATGGGCACTGATAGGTAGCACTAATATGCAGCATTGATGGGCACTGATAGGCAGCACTGATGGGCACTAATAGGCAGCACTGATAGACAGCACTAATGGGCACTGGTGGACAGCACTGATATATGGCAATGATGGGCAGCACTGATGAGGAGGGCACTGACAGGCTCCCTGAGCACTAATTGGCATCCCAGGTGGCATGGATGGGCATCCCTGGTGGCCATGGGTGGGCAATCCCTGGTGGCTCTAGTAGCATCCCCCAAGGGTCTGCACTGGTAATCAATGCTCTGGTTACCTGAAACCCCCGTCCCCGTCAGGAGAGCCACCGATCGGCTCTCCTTTACTTACGCCTGTTAGGCGCGAACTGAGGAAAGCCGATCAATGGCACTTCCTAGTTACTATGTGACCAGCTGTGATTGGACACAGCTGGTCACATGGTAAAGAGCCTACCTCATAGCCTCTTTACTGGGATCGGAGATGAGGTGTGTCAGAGTGACACACTGCACCACCGATCGGCGCACTGCGTGCCCCCCAGGGGCGCGCAGAGCGACCTATCCTGCTGGACGTCATATGATGCCCAGTCAGGATAGAGCAACCACTTTGCTATATGACGGGTGGGAAGTGGTTAATTAGTGTGTTACAGGAAGGGTTTATAGCTAATCCCTTCATTTAATCCAGAAAATGTTATAGCCTGTAGGGAATAAATCCACTGAGTTTCAATTTGTAGTATCCTCCTATCTATGTCCCCACCTCTTTCATGTGCTGGGACATGTTCCAATCCAAAAAGCCGATAGAGTTAATATCAAATTGATGGTATAATTGTACATGTCTACTAATAGGTGTTTCCTTTTTTTATTGTTCTTAATCAGGGATACATGGTCGCTAATTATTTTGAAAAAAGAGAGCTTGGTTTTTCCTATGAAGAAGGCATTACATTTGCATTTCATAATATAAACCACAACCTATTGCCTGACAGGTTATCCTATGTTTTGGTGTCCATATAGAATTGTTAGGGAGGTGACTATCTCTGCCTGTCATAATGTGGGAACAATAAATGCACTTTCCACATGGAAAAGACCCTGTTGCATAAACCTTCTTATTGGTATCAGTTGAATGATGACTTATTACTAGGCCGTCTCTAAGTGATCTTAAGTGATTTATGTTATTTCCAGATACGGTTTAATATATTTTTGGATCTTTTGATCTGAGGTCAAAAGGTACCAATATTTACCAATATTTATTGTATATAGCTTTAACCTTCTGATGTTGTCTACTGTATCTGGTTATAATTCTAGCTGTTTGTAGATTGTGTATGGCTCCTAGGCTTATAGATATGGGACAGCCTGTTCTGGGCCTTTGCATATGGGTCCCTCAGTCCGGCTGGTGCATGGGTCCCCTGTGACAGACTTACCTTCATTATTCAATAGTCTCCAGAGCTCTATGACACCACAGGTATGGAGACACTTCTAAATCTTTACATGATTGATCATTTGCAGTTTATTTTGATTGTTGTATTTATGCATATGCTGCTTTTTCATTATTCAGTACTCATTGTATTTGTTATTTGCTTATCAGTAAAAATTATTCGAAAATTCTTGATGCGTTTCCCTGAAGAAGCCATGTCGGCTAAACTGGTTGGAAACAAAAATGCAGTGAATAAAGCTTCCTTTTTACATTAAATATCTGTTTTGTACAACAATGTTTGTACAACAATTCATTTATATTTTTTTTGAGAAATCAATGTTTATAATGTTATATACATGTATTTGCTACTTTGTGTCTAAGCACCTTAAAAGTCCCACACCCCATGTCCTCTTATAACTTCACTTAAGTTAAAGTGTTAAATGAACATTGACATTGAAGAGTGTGTTTCCTAAGTAAATATTGCCAATTCCTTTAGTAAATCAACCCCATTTAATTTCTTTCTTTCTAAATTTGCACTACTGTGCTATTGAACTATTGAGATCTATAGGCAGCATTTTTAAGCAAAACTGCTAAGGTCAGCCTGGTAAAAAAGAGCATAATACTCTTTTTAATATAAATTTAAAAAACTGCATGTGCAGTATTTCTTTTTTTTTTTTTTTTTATATATATATGTAATCATTATTTATACATAACGCAAAAGAATTATACAAAGAAAACCAAAAGAAAAAGGCACACTCAAGGAAAAGTCACACGGAAGTTTTCACAAGGGGTGAATGTAGTCATAATCCGCAGTACAGCATTTGCATTACCAGGAACCTACAGAGGTACGGACAATACATACAGGTATATACAAAAAATAAATAAATAAACAGATTCCATAAGGCAGACCAGGTGAAAAATCAGGAGGTACTGTCAGGACCTGTCCAAAGTTGCCTGTAAGGCCGCATCCATGACCACATCAGCCACCGGGACAGCCAATGGAAAAATAAAGGTAGGTACAAAAGACAATACAAAAGAACTAAACACAACAAACAATAATATGATTGAAACATGGGTAAACACAGGGATATAAAAGGGTTTGGTGGGTGGCGGTATAAGCTAAAGCATTTTATACACTACAGAAATAGAGTGTGGTAACGGGGCTCTGTCAACACATAGGTTCTCAAATGGGGACAAAGCTTTAGCGTCCAACTATGTACAAAATGATGGAGTTGCCTACAGATCCAAGGAGAGTAAGCTCTCCTCTTGATAACACCTGCTGTTTCTCACCTCTCCATCTGCAGTCCATGACCTAAAAAAGGAAAGGTGCTCACTCAGTTCAAACCAGGGGAAACCTCCATGAGGTGCTAGTGAAGAGGTCAGAGGCAAAAGTTGGCCCTGTGCTTTCATGATATCCCACAGACATAAGGCGAGGGTAATGGTAGTGAACAAAAGATGTGACAAACCCTGATGTGCAGGACTCAGCCATGGAGCATGTGACAAGTTGCGTCCTGCTAAAAATTTCTCTAGGGGTACCCAGAGTTTTGTTTTCACATAATGATGCCAATCTAGGATTCTTTGGATAGCAATGGCTTTGTAATAACTATGGATATCTGCAATGCCCATGCCTCCCAACCCGTTAGGCTGCTTCAGTAAGAAGGCTAAACGTGGTCTTTTAGTGCACCAGACGAAATGGATGAATAAACTGGGAATGGAAATAGGTATCATTTGTAGTTAAAACAAGATCTTCGGGATGATGATCATTTTTAAGATGATCTCCCTACCCATCCACGAAAAGAAGGTCCAATCCCAATTAGAAAGGTCAGTGCAGACAGCAGGCAACAGGTGGGCAAAGTTAGCAGAATATAACTGTGTGCAATCAATAGTAAGGCGTGTACCTACATACTTCAGGTAGCTCTGGTACCAGGAAAAAAAAAGAACTGGCAGTATATCTGATTTGCTATTGTTAATTTTGAAATGGAAGAGGTCATTGAAAGTTTGTAGTTCTGCCATTATGTTTGGCAAGGAGGTCAATTGATCAGAAACATAAAACAGGATATCATTTGTGTAGGTGGAAAGTTTGTGTTCGGAGGTGCCCACACTAACTCCCTTGATATTTGGGTTTGAATGTATTTTACTTAGCAAGGGTTCCATGATCAGGGCAAAAATTAGAGGATACAGGAGGCAACCCTGTCGTGTCCCATTCCCAGTAGGAAAGAGGCATGAAAGGGTACCATTAACATTGATCTGTGCTTCTGGAGAGTCATAAAGTGCCACTATCCAGTTAAGAATATGAGGCCCAAGCCCTAAGCTATTAAGGACTACCCATAGCTATGTCCAGTTTACCATGTCAAATGTTTTTTTCAGTGTCAGTGGAGAGAAAAAGATAGGGCGACCGGACATCCTGCGCACACGCACCCAGTGTATAATCTGAATGGCTCTGTTAGAGTTGTCCCTGGCCTCTCTACCCTGTACAAAACTTGTTTGATTTAGGTGTACAACATGTTTCAATCGATTCACCGGTACTTTGGCCTCCTAGGATCTTAATATCTGTATTCAACAGAGAAATGGGTGTGTAGTTCTGCAGTAGAGTGTGCTCCTTTCCATCCTTAGGCTAAACCAAGATATGGGCAGTTAAAGCTTCTTTAGGAATACGGGTACCTGTTACTAGTGCGCAAATGTATGCGCACATGGGGGAGGTAAGTAACGGCAGAAATTTTCCCTTAGGTAACTCCTTAACAACTGCTCCCAGTTCAACCAAGGTGATAGGGTTATCCAACTTACGTGAAACTTGCCCGATCAGCCTTGGAAATCGGGCCTCAGTTAAGTAGTAACAAATCTGAGACTCCGGGCATAGTGTCTGGCATGATTATAAAGTGATTATAAAGTTGGGCATTGTAGTCCTGAAATACCTCAGAAATTATAGAAGAGTGCAGCTCCGCATTCAGGGTTTTAAGCTTAACCAACAGGGCATCTCAATGCTTGTGTCTACGCTCAGTAGACTGTAACCACCCGACAAGCCTATGCGTGTCCCCTGCAAGCTCACGTTTGAGTCTGGCTCCTTGAAATATCAGTTCCCCTCTGAGCACCACTTTATGTCCTTCCCAAACAGAACTCCACCCTAAGTATTCTCCTGGAAATAATGAATAATAGTGACTGTCACCCAGGACTGTACCAATGAGCCATTGAGTAAGTTCTCCAGATCCAGTGCCTAGCCTCTGCAGACAGGGAAGCTACAGAAATAAGATTGGGAGCGTGGTCAGAAATTAGCATGAATCACTTTTCTAAAGAGTTTAAGGCAAAGGAGTAAATGGAATGCCCTGTATTGGTGTCTACTGAAAGGTCCATCTCCCACCAGGACTAGCTGAGGCTCTCTAAAAGAGGAAAGCAAGTCTAGAACTATGTCTAGGAAGGTAAGCTGTTGTGAATTTGGGGCATAAACAGCAGCAAAGGTATACTTACTATCAAAAAATTGTGCCTTTGAGGAACACAAACCTGCCATTAGGATCGGACTGAGGAGCAAGGGGAACAAACAGACAGTTCTTATGTATAGCAATGGCTACATTGCTATGTATAGCAATGGCCACCCCCTTAGATTTAGACCCTTTAGAATTGCTTAAATACCATTGATTAAACAGGTAAGTAGGGAGGCGGGACATGTAGTCTTGCTTAAAATGACTCTCCTGCAGTAGGAGGACATGTGCACCCACAATTTGCTACGCTTGTTAGGAGAGTTAAGACCATGTACATCGTAACAGACCTTGATAGACGCCATGATGACCATTGGGAGAAAAGGGAATAGGACTCCTTACTGAGAGAGAGAGAGAGAGAGAGAGAGAAATCCGCACCAGGATGACCTGCGTCCTGAAATTAAACAACATTTTAGTAACAAAGAACATTCATAAAAACACACACAAAAAAAAAAGGATAACAGTCCTTGCAAACAAAGCAAAACAAAGAGGAAGAAAACATGCAACCCCACGTAGGGGTTAAATTATATTTCTAAGACCCCCATAGAGCCACCAGCCAAAGCAACACATTGAAGGCAGGCGAATAATGAGGGGCAAGTAATCCCACTTAGGGAAGGAAAAAAACACTCATGAACGAGTGGGCCTACTGGGGAAATGTGGAATGGAAGAAAGGCGAGAGCTGGACACTCCACCCGCCTCTCGGCCATTGCAGCTTACAGAGCCCTCTACACTGAAATAAAACATTACAGTTGTCAGTATGTTTGCATATTACCACATAGGTCTAGGAGGAACCAAACCAGAAAAGGAGTGGAAGGAAAATGGGGCAGAGAAACTGCAGGGAAACAAAGGAAGAAAGGGGAAAGGAGGAAAAGAAGAAAGAAGAGAGAAACTGGGGGAAAGAGAGGGAAAAGGGGAGAGGAAGGAGGGGGTATAAGGAAAGAACAGAGGAGCCAGAGGAAAAACAAGAAATAAAAGTAGAAATAAATAGAGCAGGCGGACCACATTATACTAGTATCTGACAAACATACCCCGGATTAGCTAGGAGTGGGGAGTCGTAGCCTATCCAAAGATGAGCTTAGGGCCCAAAATACAGATTAGGGGAGAAGTCTGCAAATAGACACTACCCCCCCCCCCCCCCCACACACACACACACACACACACACACTATATCAGCAATAATGTAGAGTCAGAGATAAAGTATGAATGATTGAAGGCAGAAGTAGTGAGAAGAGATCAGGGAAACACCATGGAAGGGGAGTTCCAAGGAGCCTGACAATCTGTCTCCGGAATGTCTACAAGAGGCAATTGTAGTTGTGTCAAAAAATGAGGTAGGTCGTCCTTATCCTGGAAAACAAATTGATGGCCACCCTTATTCACAGAATGACTGAAAGGGAAACCCCAGCGGTCGGAGAGGTCTGCATCCCTGAGGGCCTCAAAGAGCGGTTTCAGGGCCCTGGGGTACATTAACGTGTTCCTTTCAAAGTCAAAGTAGAGGGTGCCTCTTATGTGGTACATGATGCGTTCCTTCACTGAGTACGTATTTGTGGAGCTTGCAAATAATGTCCCAAGGCTTACCTGGATCTTGAGAAGGTGCTCCAAGCGTCCTGTGGGCCTGGTCGATCTCAATGTGATCAGGAGCCTCACGGCCTATGATTCCTTTAAAGATGCCTTGCAACGTGGGGACTAAACCTCTAGGGGCCGTGGCCTCGGGAAGGCCCTGTGTGCAAATTTTCGTAGTCATCCAGCTGACTAAGCAGTAAGTTGATCTGCTTGTCCTGGGCACAGCATTTGTTTTTAAGGGCCTGAAATACAGGAAGAACATCCTCCACTTTGGTTTTGAGGGTTTCAACCCTCCCTCCTATTTGTGTGGTCTCGGCTTGTTGAGTTTCACTATCTTGCCAAAGGCTTTCTCTATGTGGTTCACAAACTGCTCCAGGTCATCCTTTGAAGAGAGAGACCAAATGTGGGAGCGCAGGTTTCAATCCCTCAAAGCTTCTCCTGCTTTGGGGCCCCTGGCCTAAGTGTCAGAGGAGCAGGGAGAGGAGGGTGAGGTAAAGGAGGTTGGCACCAATCTCGGAAATAGGATTATTTCTGGGTGCTCCAGAGGCCATTGTGTGGGGAAGTTGCTCAGCAGCTGGTGCCATCTTAGAGTGCATGGTGGGGTCCATCTGGCAGTCCAGGAAGAAAGTGTTATTGTTGCTGGCTCACTGTCTTGGTGGGGTACACTGAGGCAGTGGGGAAGTCTGCCGCTTGGGGGGCATAATCTGGTTAAAAAAAGGACTCCAGGAAAGCCCCCGTGGGTGTGATATGAGAAGCAGGTAGAGTAGAGCTCACAGGAAACGCAGCCTCACGCTCTCATGCCAAAGCCACGCTTCCATATGCAATATATTCATGTTGATTTTTTTTTTTTATTGTATTTTGTTTAGTAAAATGCTTGTCTCAGAACAATATGGCAAGACATCAGTATATTCCCCTTCAGTTAAGGCTCTTTTAAAGAGTATAAGCTGGACTTTACACTGTCTCCTACTCTTCTGTATTGTTCAAGCTGCAATCCCAGATTGTCTCCACTACTTCTCGGCTCAGACCAGCATTAAAACATAAATAACTCCCTAGTGTAGCATGTATAAGGTCTGAACTGTTAGAAATTTCTGACTTGTTATAAAAAAGGGGGTCCTGAAACGCTTTCCGCCATCCACTTTCCGACATCCAAGGTATTCCCCTTTTCCACCGCAGCTTTTTCTTCCTTCTAAGTCAACTTGAAATTTGCCACAGGCTCCAGCTCCTCTCCTTCACTCCTCCAGTTGCTGCTCAAATTGACCTTATAAATTTCTCAAGTCAGGACTGCCGTTAAAACACAAACACCACCATAGTTCAGTATTTTCTTCCATTTTAAACGGTTTATCTATAAGGTATTATACTCATATAACAAGTGTGCAGCCCCCTCACTTTAAAAGATAAGTATCTCCATTACTTTAGATGATTAAAAGGCTCACCAAACTTTAATGGAAATAAAAGCAGTCCATAAGACATCCAGGTCATCCCTCTCTTAACCAGATAGGAAGGAACCACTATCAATGTCTCTCCTCCACTCCTTCAATTATGGCCCAGATACAGCTCCTCTTTGGTTCCACAGTGCAGGACCAGTAGTAAAAAAATTGGATTTTTGACTTATTGTAAAATCCATTTCTCTGTGTTCATTGACGGATACAGCTCCTTAGGATTCTTGACCGTTGGATTATACTGCCCCCTACAGGAGTAAGACACTAAGCAGAAAAAGAACTTGACTATGCCTATGCATATATGACTATGACTATGCATATATGCCTATGCCAGGAGGTATACTCCCCCTATCTGCTATACATACTCAGTTTTGTTACAAGCAGTGTCAGAAGTATTACAACTCCATAGAGGGGTGGGTGCTGTGTCCGTCAATGAACTGGAAATTGATTTTATGGTAAGTAAAAAATCCCATTTTATCTTTTGTTCATTGACAGACAAAACTCCCTTGTATTTTTGACCATTGGGATGTCCCAAAGCAATGTCAAACATGAAGGGTGGGAACAGCAGAAAAATTCCCAAGGCTAAACATTAGCCAACCAGGTAACAGGAGCGCAACAAAAAAAAAAAAAACAAAACAACTGAAGCTCACCTGAACAATACTCCCCCAAAGAGGGAACAGACCCTCTAAACAGCAGTCTGAAAAACCTTGCAGCCAAAGGAAGAATCCACAGATGCCAACACATCCAACTTTTAGAATTTTGTTAAAGTGTGCACTGAAGACCTGACGCCTGATGATGGAAGACCCCAGAAAAACTAAGCGTCCGAGTAGAGTTGACTGAATAGGCCTGAGTCACCGCCTGTCTGATTCATCTTGAAATGGTCACAGAAGAAGCGGACAGTAGTGTTGAGCGAACACGGACTGTATTATAAAACTTTACTGTATGTTCGGGTTTAAAATCCGTGTTCGGTAATTTTATTTCCTGTTTTGTATGTAATGGCGCGCTTTTAATGGCGGGCTTTCAACAGCCAATCAACAAGCGTTTAACTGGTGTGCCTTAAGCCATCCCAGCCATGCCTATTAATGTATTAGTAGCTGTGATTGGCCATCTGAAGCATGTGACCCATGTCTTTATAAGCTCGAGAGACACAGCGCGGTGCATCAGTCTGCTGTAGTGTAGGGAGAGAGCACACATCATAGTTACATAGTTACATAGTTACATAGTTAGTGAGGTTGAAAAAAGACATCAGTCCATCCAGTTCAACCTATGATGTGTGTGTGTGTACGTGCTGGCTGCTGCTGATTAGGGACAGACAGGGAAAAACAACATTGTGCCCGAAAAGAATGCAGGGACAGGTCGGAGTGTAGGCAGGGAAAGATATTTTAGCATTTTAGGGACAGGCTGGAGAGATTAGGCAGGGACAGATAGGAGACACAGGACAGAACAATCGTCCGTTAGCGATCTACATCAATTTTGCTGTGTAGGGGGTGGTGCAGTGAACAATCTTTTTGCCCTCACTTGAGCCCACTTAGGAGGAGGAGGAGGAGGAGGAGGAGGGAGAAAAAAATATATTTTTATCAGTCTGTTGTGTGCAGCGTTCAGCTATATTTTACTACAGATTGCTGTTCTAATCTGCTATTTAAAAATTACAAAGTTAAAGGGGAATTTTTTTTTTCCCTTCATAGCCTGCTGCTGAGCTGACCGTGACATAAAACATAAGACACTGCTGTGTTCACATGTGCTATTGAAAAATCACCAATTTTATATACTTTTTTCTATTCCACTATTCAATATACACCCTTTTGGGTTAAAAAAAATTAAATTGTGGCATAGTCTGTACTAATCTGCTATTTAAAAATTACAAATTTAAAGGGGAATTTTTTTTTTTCCCTTCATAGCCTGCTGCTGACCGTGACATAAAACATAAGACACTGCTGTGTTCACATGTGCTATTGAAAAATCACCAATTTTATATACTTTTTTCTATTCCGCTATTCAATCTACACCTTTTGGGGTAAAAAAAATTAAATTGCGGCATAGTCTGTATCGGTACGTGTGAGATATACCTTCCAAATTTTTGGGGCGCATCTTCCACCGCCGAGGATTGCAGGGTGCTTCAGTGTGCCTCCTGTTCCGAACTCCTCCTACTCCTCATCCAGCCTTTAGGGTACAAAAAATTGTAATCGGGGCCTAGTCTGGGTTTGTACGTGTGAGATACACTTTTTTATATCATATTTTCTATTCCGCTATTCAATCTACACCCTTTTGGGGTAAAAAAAATTAAATTGCGGCATAGTCTGTATCGGTACGTGTGAGATACACCTTTTCAATTTTTGGGGCGCATCTTCCACCGCCGAGGATTGCAGGGTGCTTCAGTTTGCCTCCTGCCTGTTCCGAACTCCTCCTACTCCTCATCCTGCCTTTAGGGTACAAAAAATAGTAATCTGGGCCTAGTCTGGGTCTGTACGTGTGAGATAGATACACCTTTTGATATCATATTTTCTATTCCGCTATTCAATCTACACCCTTGGGGTAAAAATAATTAAATTGCGGCATAGTCTGTATCGGTACGTGTGAGATACACCTTTCCAATTTTTGGGGCGCATCTTCCATCGCCGAGGATTGCAGGGTGCTTCAGTTTGCCTCCTGCCTGTTCCGAACTCCTCCTACTCCTCATCCTGCCTTTAGGGTACAAAAAATTGTAATCGGGGCCTAGTCTGGGTCTGTACGTGTGAGATACACCTTTTGATATCATATTTTCTATTCTGCTATTCAATCTACACCCTTTGGGGTAAAAATAATTAAATTGCGGCATAGTCTGTATCGGTACGTGTGAGATACACCTTTCCAATTTTTTGGGCTCATCTTACACCGCCGAGGATTGCAGGGTGTTTCAGTTTACCTCCTGCTGTTCCGAACTCCTCCTACTCCTCATCCTCATCCTGCCTTTAGGGTACAAAAAATTGTAATCGGGGCCTAGTCTGGGTTTGTACGTGTGAGATACACCTTTTGATATCATATTTTCTATTCCGCTATTCAATCTACACCCTTTGGGGTAAAAAGAATTAAATTGTGGCATAGTCTGTATCGGTACGTGTGAGATACACCTTCCAAATTTTTGGGGCGCATCTTCCACCGCCGAGGATTGCAGGGTGCTTCAGTTTGCCTCCTGTTCCGAACTCCTCCTACTCCTCATCCTCATCCTGCCTTTAGGGTACAAAAAATTGTAATTGGGGGCCTAGTCTGGGTTTGTACGTGTGAGATACACCTTTTTATATCATATTTTCTATTCCGCTATTCAATCTACACCCTTTTGGGGTAAACAACATTAAATTGCGGCATAGTCTGTATCGGTACGTGTGAGATACACCTTTCCAATTTTTGGGGTGCATCTTCCACCGCCGAGGATTGCAGGGTGCTTCAGTTTGCCTCCTGCCTGTTCCGAACTCCTCCTACTCCTCATCCTGCCTTTAGGGTACAAAAAATAGTAATCGGGGCCTAGTCTGGGTCTGTACGTGTGAGATAGATACACCTTTTGATATCATATTTTCTATTCCGCTATTCAATCTACACCCTTGGGGTAAAAAGCATTAAATTGCGGCACAGTCTGTATTGGTACGTGTGAGATACACCTTTCCAATTTTTGGGGCGCATCTTCCACCGCCGAGGATTGCAGGGTGCTTCAGTTTGCCTCCTGCCTGTTCCGAACTCCTCCTACTCCTACTCCCGACCATCCCTGGGAACGGAACAAGGAGCACAGATGATGTACGGGCTCTTCAAAGCCTTTCACGCAGTTCTCTGAAGGGCAAACTCCTCTCTCCCTCACACACGTCAATGGCTTTTCCCTTCTCCCAACGCGCCTTTACCACTTTCAAATGTCGCTTCAGAGAACTGCGTGAAAGGCTTTATCACTTCAGCCAGTTACCAAATATTTATTGTATTTTTGACCATTGGGATGTCCCAAAGCAATGTCAAACATGAAGGGTGGGAACAGCAGAAAAATTCCCTTTGGGGTAAAAATAATTAAATTGCGGCATAGTCTGTATCGGTACGTGTGAGATACACCTTTCCAATTTTTTGGGCTCATCTTACATCGCCGAGGATTGCAGGGTGTTTCAGTTTACCTCCTGCTGTTTCGAACTCCTCCTACTCCTCATCCTCATCCTGCCTTTAGGGTACAAAAAATTGTAATCGGGGCCTAGTCTGGGTTTGTACGTGTGAGATACACTTTTTTATATCATATTTTCTATTCCGCTATTCAATCTACACCCTTTTGGGTTAAAAAAAATTAAATTGCGGCATAGTCTGTATCGGTACGTGTGAGATACACCTTCCCAATTTTTTGGGCTCTTCAAAGCCTTCCACGCAGTTCTCTGAAGCGACATTTGAAAGTGGTAAAGGCGCATTGGGAGAAGGGAAAAGCCATTGACGTGTGTGAGGGAGAGAGGAGCTTGCGCTTCAGAGAACTGCGTGAAAGGCTTTGAAGAGCCCGTACATCATCTGTGCTCCTTGTTCCGTTCCCAGGGATGGTCGGAGTGTCCTGAAATTGAATCTATTCCTGTGAAGGTGTATACGTCTCCATCCTTGCCAAAGCTACCTATATTTCCCTACGGATATAATACCTAATACGGCTCTTACTGTAGTGGATTTACATATCCTATACCTCCTTTGGTGACACCCGGGACCCCCAGGGACGACCTCCAATATAATCCCCCTCTACTTGGAAGGAAGTTAGGAGCCAGGATAAGGAGCATCATCTATACCCTAATACCCGCTCTATACCCCTGTGTGGGGTGGGTATATCTGGTTAGTAGGCTACTAATTAGTGGGATTTCCCCTTACCTCACCAGTTACCCACCACGGGGTCACCTTGAAATTTCACCCATTTATCAACTTTCTCTGGATTTGGACTAACTTTCTGGGACTATTTCCTATTGCTATTTATTCGGCTATTTTTATCACTTCAGCCAGTTACCAAATATTTATTGCTTTTTTGCACAATTTTTTTGCACCATTTGCACTTATCACACTTTTTTGTCACTATCTTCACTAGTGAATATTTTATTGGTACTGGCTACCAAGTTATTGGTTTCCTAACCAACCATCATATATTTTTATTGACCATTTTATATATTTCTAATCACGTATATTTTTCACTCTCTACATATTCACATATTTTTATTAGATTAATTTTTCCATTTTCTATACAGTATTATCTAGGCAATAGCCACTTTTTATTGCTACTTGGGAAGTCACTCTGTTGCACTTGACAATTTTTATAATTATTTATGATCACTTGTCACGCACTAGTGATTTTATATTGATTGTATACATTTTATTTCACATGATTGTATTTGTTTTATATTATTCCTGATGTTTACATATTGATCTTTTAACACTACATATATTTTATACCAATTTTTATAATATTTATTTCTTGGATATATGCACTGATACCCACATTTACATACATTGGATGATATTTGCACTTTATCACATTCATTACAGGCAGCGCCAATTACCCATCTAGTTATTTCTGTATTTATACAATCCCAGGATTGTAGTTCAGGGTAGGCTGCAGCCTGACTTCATTCTTGTTTGTTATTATCCGTTAAGATATCCACAGCGCGGAACCTATCTTCTCATTAAAAGGCATTTCATGTCCATTGAATGGCTAATTTTTGGGGCCTATATAGGCCGACACTTACTTCTGTATACTGTGAATGCCTAATGTACCTCTAGCCATCTAATACACTACGTTCTTAGCTGTCAGTTAAACCCATGTGGGCTACTTTTTGGGGTCTATACAGGCCGACACTTACTTCTTTATACTGTGAATGCCTAATGTACCTCTAGCCATCAAATACACTACGTTCTTAGCTGTCAGTTAAACCCATGTGGGCTAATTTTTGGGGCCTATACAGGCCGACACTTACTTCTGTATCCTGTTTGAATGCCTAATGTACCTTCAGCCACAGAATACTACGTTCTTAGCTGTCAGGTAAACGCATGTGGGCTAATTTTTGGGGCCTATACAGGCCGACACTTACTTCTGTATACTGTGAATGCCTAATGTACCTCTAGCCATCAAATACACTACGTTCTTAGATGTCAGTTAAACCCATGTGGGCTAGTTTTTGGGGCCAATACAGGCCAGCACTTACTACTGTATCCTGTGTGAATGCCTAATGTACCTCTAACCATCAAATACACAATGTTCTTAGCTGTCAGTTAAACCCATGTGGGCTAATTCTTGGGGCATATACAGCCCGACACTTACTTCTGTATACTGTTAATGCCTAATGTACCTCTAGCCATCAAATACACTACGTTCTTAGCTTTCAGGTCAGCCCATGTGGGCTAATTTTTGGGGCCTATACAGGCCGACACTTACTTCTGTATCCTGTGTGAATGCCTAATGTACCTCTAGCCATCAAATACACTACGTTCTTAGCTGTCAGGTAAACGCATGTGGGCTAATTTTTGGGGCCTATACAGGCCGACACTTACTTCTGTATACTGTGAATGCCTAATGTACCTCTAGCCATCAAATACACTACGTTCTTAGCTGTCAGTTAAACCCATGTGGGCTAATTTTTGGGGCCTATACAGGCCGACACTTGCTTCTGTATCCTGTGTGAATGCCTAATGTACCTCTAGCCATCATATACACTACGTTCTTAGCTGTCAGTTAAACCCATGTGGGCTCATTTTTGGGGCCTATACAGGCCGACACTTACTTCTGTATCCTGTGTGAATGCCTAATGTACCTCTAGCCATCAAATACACTATGTTCTTAGCTGTCAGTTAAATCCATGTGGGCTAATTTTGGGGCATATACAGGCCGATACTTGCTTCTGTATTCTGTGTGAATGCCTAATGTACCTCTAGCCATCAAATACACTATGTTCTTAGCTGTCAGTTAAATCCATGTGGGCTGATTTTGGGGCATATACAGGCCGACACTTGCTTCTGTATTCTGTGTGAATGCCTAATGTACCTCTAGCCATCAAATACACTACGTTCTTAGCTGTCAGTTAAACCCATGTGAGCTAATTTTTGGGGCCTATACAGGCCGACACTTACTTCTGTATCATGTGAATGCCTAATGTACCTTCAGCCACAGAATACAGCATTCTTAGCTGTCAAGTAAACCCATGTGGGCTAATTTTTGGGGCCAATACTGGCCTACACTTACTTCTGTATTCTGTGAATGCCTAATGTACCTTCAGCCACAGAATACTACGTTCTTAGCTGTCAGGTAAACGCATGTGGGCTAATTTTTGCGGCCTGGAATGGCCGACACTTACTTCTTTATCCTGTGAATGCCTAATTTTTCAGACTGGAAATGAAAAACAATGGGTCTGTAAATGTTCCACTAAATTGTGGAATGAATGCGGACCCATTTTACAGATATGTGAATGGACCCTATATGTATTAGGCATGTATTTACCGGCTGCTGTCAGTTCTGGCTGATTTATGAAAAAAATATATATATTTTTTGCTGTAAAAAAAAAAACTTTTTCAATTGCAATACTTCTGTTATGACATTGTCCATGTGCTGGGACTATTTGTGCACAGCTAGTACGCCTTTTGTGGCTGCAAATATGACCTAAAGGTTTTTAAAGTTCACCTCCCAGTAAAGTCAATGGGGCCCACCGCGAACTTGCGGTTCGCTGACTTTTGAGAAAATTAGCGGCTGACATTCGCGAACCGCCCCGGCTGATGTTCGTCCATCTCTAATGACTGGCTCTTTGATTATCCCAGAAGTCACATGCTTTTCCATACCTGAAAGTACCAGGTATTACCTTTGGCTCCTACCACTGAACAGATCAGAAGGGGCAAGAAGGAAAGACAAATATTCGTATACTACTTGGAATTAGAGCATAATGGAAACCTGTTGCTTTGCCCTAAGTGGGCAAAGCACAAGTTTGCTTCAAGTTATTCTGATGTTTTTTCATACTTAATTTAGGTCTACTGTTAGGTAAACTTGTATTACCTTTCCTTGATATACATACTTCTCAACAGTTCTTTTGCTAGCACAGTCTAGCATTTTTATTAAAAACCTTAAAAATTAATAAACGAAAAAACTGCATCATTGCTTTGATTCATGAGATAGAACTCATTTGAAGCACTCTGTGCTTTGCCTTTTTAATATTAAAATCTGAATAAAAACACAGGACAATCATTCTTTATGCCAGAGCTCACTGTAAAAAAGATCCTCTCCGCTTTAATTACATCATTATCCATTTTGTATAGCATATGAAAAACTATCCTGCTAATATGTTTAATGTCTTCATGAGCACACAAATGAAAATAATATACTTCTTGTTCTGCTTTCTGGTCCATTCAACCGAGGGTTATCTAATGCCAGGCAAATCAGCCACGCATTGTCTTACCACTGATTCACATTGGTAGCGATTTCATTTTTCTGTTCCAGCTCTTTGTTTCCTTTTGTCATCATATGTATTAAGTTATCTTACCTTTCTGCATTCTTCTGGAGAGCTTTCTCAGTGAATATGTTAAAAAGGCCTCTTTAAAAAAGAAGGAAAAATAAGATTAATAGCTTATCCTGGATGGGTAGAGCATGTCAGGCATACACAGCTGTGGCACAAAACCTGATAATGGCTGTATTTAACCCACCCATTTCTAGCACTCCATCATTTTGCATTACATTAAATTAACAATTGAACTATCAAGTTCTGTGTTGATCATATCAAATGGCTTACAGTAGCAGCTGTGTAAATTATCATTACAGCAGGCTTAATTATAGTTTTTTTTGTCTTTTTTAAGACTGCAGAAAACAATAGGAAAATAGATGGAAGTTTTAAGCATTCAAGCACAAAGCAGTGTTTTAGTCTTTCAAGCTTAAATCTGAAATTTGAGATAAACTATGAATATAAATATCATACACTTATTTTAATTAGTTATTTTATAGTAGATTAAATGTACACAGCAGGCAAAAGTCATAAGTATTTGAGCTGTAGATATGGCAGATGCTAGCAAATAATTAATTTTCAGATGGCTGCCTAATTATGGGTGTCCTTATAGACAATGCTTAACTTGGGCACAAACAGTCTGAACTTTGTCTCATATAGAAACATATTGACTGGCCAAATCTTAGTGGCCTGACATTTAGTGCCTGAGACAGATGTCCAGATAGTCTGGAAGATTAGCCAATGTCATGTAATGACTGCATAAACCTGTGAATGTAGTAAACTTCATGGAAGTATTTTCTGTTTTTTTTTTTGTTTCACTAATTTTCAAGGAGATATAGAGCCAAAATGTTAGATACCTATGGAACATTGCAAGTAGTATGGTGTATAAGGTAGCAAATAGCTAATGTGGGTTATTAGAAAACAGTATAAAACCTCTGGCATACCTAAATAGATGGCCTACATTCCATGACCCACATGCAAACTTTGATGCGAATAAGAGACCAATGATAGCAATAGGGGAAAGTGAAGGTAAGGAAGATGGGGGGGGGGGGAGTGGGAAAGGGGTGGCTATGATAATGATTAGGGGGAGAGAAAAAATTATAGATGGTAGGGGACTCCTACAATCCCCTAAGCAAAGAACAAGGGGGAAGGTAAAATGACCATAGGAGACAGAGGCTAGATGGATTTAAGGTAGAGAACGCACATCTAAGCAAGGTTTCCTCTGCTCTGAAGTACCTGTCCAAATGGGATGGAATGGATTTCTAAATTTAGGCTGATACCCAGTAACACCTAAAAGTGACATTTAGCAGTTAGCTATTCACGATCAAACCTTGCACACTCCTCCTTTGAGATCTCCTAAATCAAGGTATGTTCCCAGCTCTTAAATTATGGATGGGGGACTGTGACAAGCAAACATTTAGAGTCTAGTACAGATTTGATAGTCTAGGGGATATTTATGTATAGGGGAATTCCAGACCCCTGATGACGTCATGTATGATGAAACGCGTCAGTTTAGATACGCACGCAAGCTACTACGCATGCGCAGTTGATGTTGGCCATCTTAATTACTGTATAGACTAATTTATTTTCTACAAGGCTTTTATATGTGAGTGTTACTCTATTTTTGCACTATATTAAATTTAAACGAGATTACACTATGTGGGTCATTTTATTTGCATGGAATTCTGGTCATCTGACCGCACCTTGGCGTATCCTTTCATGAACGAGGGAGGAAGATGCTGCCATATTGTGTCTGGTGCCATTCATCTGATTGAGGGAACTTCATCTCAGAAATTTGCATTCTGCTTCCAATTGTTAAACAAAGTGAATGCAACCTACCTTATTAGGGGGTCACTACATTAGGGTAAGTGTGGTGTGAAATCAAATTAACGTAATGCAAGGTGCAAAAAAGTGTACATATCTTTTATTTTTTGCTTTGGAGAGAATGGGGAATCACTGTATAACTCCTTTTATATTATACTGTAGTTCTAGGCTTCTTCAGAGAACCTATTCACTTCCTGCGTAGTACAAACGTTTTTCCCTCAGGGGAACAAAGACACATTTTTTTATTTTATTATTTATTTTTAGTAGAGTAATGCTAGAAACTCTGCTGTCAGCTTTATTTTTTCCCGGTAAAAGGTTGTCCCCAGAACAAAAAGTGAAGGGGAATCGCTTTCCTTTTTGGTCAGTTTCCTAGAGGGCCCCAGACCAGTGCCCCACAAGCAGCTAGTATTGATATTTCCTATGCACTCCTCTTCTCCAACCCATTGACAAGCCATCCACAAA
Source organism: Pelophylax lessonae (assembly GCF_965119305.1). Taxonomy (NCBI): domain Eukaryota; kingdom Metazoa; phylum Chordata; class Amphibia; order Anura; family Ranidae; genus Pelophylax; species Pelophylax lessonae. Next base: position 409,546,122 of record NC_138771.1, on the reverse strand, counting down.
TAGAGAAACATTCAACATTCCCTTTGCCTTAGCAAAGTATAGTGCCCAGTGCCTGAGTGGCAAGCCACCATGCAGTCATGTAGCAGAGTTGAGAAACGTGCACAGCTCTGCATTAGAGATACCAAAATTGTGGTCTGGCAGTGGATTGGGGTGTTGGGGAAATGCATTTGGATGTTCTGTACTAACAACTGTGTTTCCTTCCATTAAAGTGAACTGTTACTTTCCCTAGTATACACAAGATAGAGGTTCCCTTTAAACATTGTGCTAGGAAAATACGAACAATTTTTCTGCAATTCTATCACCTGTTCTGGCCCTTTAAATAGCATTTATCCTTAGACTCTAGAAGTAATATTTCGAATATGCATATGAAATTTTTAATTTACTGCTACATATGACTTTGCACCATATGGCGCTTTTGGTTGCTAATTTTCCAGGTTATTATTTTCCAATCACAGCAAAATATGTGCAAGTCATATGAATTAAAATGATCCTAAAATAGTATGACTGGAAATGAAAGCAGTCAATTAGTGTGACAGCGCTTTGATTCCTTCGTGATAAGCAGCTCATAATTTTGGAAATACTTGAGTGGTTATTTTAATGACTATTTTGGGTTATTTAATGTACATAGTGGCATGTAAAGAATAGCAAAGTTAGAGTATTTTTTATGAGGAATTTCATCACTGACCGTGACTACATGGACTAAATGGAGTGTTACAATTTTTCACTTAAAGGACTGACATAGAGAGCTTTAAATTGTGAAATAAGGACCCCAGGAGACCTCTAGTGGTATCATTACAAAATCGACAGACAAATCAGTCTTATTAAATACAGATTCCATCATATAGCCTTCCTTACATAACTGTGACTCACAGTCAGTACATTAATATGCTGCTTCAGTGCTAGACTTGCTTTTTCATATTATTTATTTTAAAAAAAAAAAGCGAAAACAAAATGGAATTCTTCTGGATTTTAACTGTTATTAAAAAATGAGATAGCTTGCCAGATTAGAGAGTTGTCTTACATAAGATTATATCAACAATAGGCGATATTTAAAAACTTACTGATATGAAAAAAAATCAGCAGTTTTTCTACATCCTGGTGCCACTGGGCTTGCAGATTGCATGTCATACCTATTTCCACCCACCCTCCCTTCCAGTCAGAAAGAAGGGGTTGGGTTATTAAACACACCCCATATTAAAGTGTATAATAAAGCATCTGTTATTTAAATAATTTTCTTTTAAATAAAATTTCTTTTAGTACTAGTGTCATGTGCTGTAACAAAAAGGAAAGCGATTCCGCTTCACTTTTTGTTCTGGGGACAATCTGTTATAAAGTTTTATCTTAGAAAAAGATGAATTTTAAAAATGGGAAGAATTTACAACAATGAATTGCTGTATCTATTTCCCTTAAAGGTACAAAGGTATCTTTGTGTGTCAAACCATTTTCGACTAAAGCATAATTGTGAGCCCACCCTTTTAAGATTCTGGGGAATAGATAGGATTTGTAAGCATTGAAGGGTTACAGACATGCATAAAATGGTGTCCTAAATGGAAACCAAGTGATTCATGAACTACATACTTGAAATCCCTCAGGATTGAACACAGATATAGACCTGAACTGTTTTTATAGGATTCTTAGGGATTTACTGTAGCTGCAAAGTGTTCCAGATACTTGGTTAACATACCACTCTTGAGTATATATATTTGTATAGCTTTTCACAATTTTTCATATATTTTAGATATATTTGTAGGTAAATTTTAGAACCTTAAGGTTCCATGTACACAGGACGTTAGAAAAAACATGCTGCAAAGCCAGTTCTGACGCAGGGAAAAAGCAGCTGTTAAACGTGCTTTTAGTAGCTTTTTCCATTTTATGTTATTACACGTTTGGCCACGTTGCTTTTAGCAGCGTTTTTTCTGCCTCCGTTCAAAATCAATGGTTCCCTATGGGAGCCTATTGATTTGAATGGAAGTCGCACCGCAAGTCGGATCAGGACGATCCGACTTGCGGCGCGACTTGCGCTGTGAGAATCTTAAGGGGGAACTCCACGCCAAAAATGGGAAAAAAACGGCGTGGGGTTCCCCCCCAGGTTCCAAACCAGGCCCTTCGGGTCCGGTATGGAATTTGAGGGTAGCCCCATGCCGAAAAAACGACGTGGGGTCCCCCCCAAAATCCATACCAGACCCTTATCCGAGCATGCAGCCCGGTAGGGCAGGAAGGGGGAGGGGACGAGCGAGCGGCCCCACCCCCCCTGGACCATACCAGGCCACATGCCCTCAACATAGGGGGGTGTTGGTGCTTTGGGGCAGGGGGAGCTCTGCACCCCCCACCTCAAAGCACCTTGCCCCCATGTTGATGAGGACAAGGGCCTCATCCCCACAACCCTGGCCGGTGGTTGTGGGGGTCTGCGGGCAGGGGGCTCATCGGAATCTGGAAGCCCCCTTTAACAAGGGGGCCCCCCAGATCCCGGGCCCTCTCCCTATGTGAATGGGTATGGGGTACACTGTACCCCTACCCATTCACCCCATAAAAGGCAGTGTATGTAAATAACGACAGGAGACGTTTTGGGAAGTTTATTAAAAATCTTCATCCGGTCTTCTCCTGCTCTGGTCTTCTCCCTCTCCGGTCTTCTGGTCTTCTGCTCTTTTGCTGTCCGCTCTTCTGCTGTCCAATCTTCTGCTCTTTTGCCTCCTCTGGTCTTCTTCTTCCTCTGGTCCTCCTCTGACAATGACTCCGGTGATTATGCCGGTCTCCAGTCTCTGCAGCTTGTTATATAGCTATTGTGGTCGTGGCCTCCCAGTGACGTCACCGGGAGGTCCCGCCCCCTTATGTCACAGATGATGTTAAGGTAACCTCATGAAAAGCTCTGATTTTGTTTTTATTTTGTTTTATATCACACAATAACTCCTGATTTTTTTAATTAAAGGGTTGAGGTATCCGTATTCACTACCAGATGGAGCTAGTAAGTTGAGTAATGTTTAGTGAGATCAGACTGTAGACCAAATAGGAGTCATATAAATAGGTAGGGGATATTTTATAATACATAAAAAATTATATTATATTAGTTGTAAACTGAAGCAGTATACATAGCCGGTACAAACAATTTTTACCTGTAGTCCACCTAATAGCATACTAGCCTAATAGCATAATTAAATAGCATCCATTTTGCTATGGCCAACCAATCAGGGATGGTTGGACCATATAAAAAGAGCCAGAAATGGCGGCATAGCCATTGAATCGTACGTTAAAGCGCAAGGGTCGCTACTTCTGAGTCCTTTAACAATGTCACATCCTGTCTGAGATTCTGAGGCTTGGAATGCATGCCAACTAGTTAGAGAGGTGCAGCGGGGCGATATTGACAACACAAGCTGTATATACTGGTGCCGGTCTTATAGGCACTGCAATATGTGATTTAAATCCCAATTTTTTGGGGGGTTTCATCTTTTACTATGAATACACCATAATGAAAGAAGATCTGGTGAATATCTTAAAGTGGAAGAACCCTAGAGAGCAAAAAACGCTGTTTGATCTACCTATAAAAAGGGGTCATGAACCTCTGGTAAGTGTGCATTTGTTTTGTGAGCACAAGTGGTGAAGAAGTTGGAAGAATTGTATAAGAAAAAAATTGCACACAAAGGGTTCTTGTATCACAGTGCGGTGTTGGGAATTTGCACAATATTGGACTTATCTCTTGTTTTGAGCTCCTTTTGGTTTTTACATTTTATTCACCTTGGATTGATTATTTATGCTGTACATTTAGGTGTGTAAGTGCCATACCTGTTATTATATTGTTGATAATGGATCTCTCACTGAAGGTAGGAGCTGCACCTATTTGGATTGTACGTATTAATAGATATTTGGAAAGGTGCCACAATATTGGTTTATACTTTTCTTTGATTTTAACAAAGATATCTTGGCATCCAACTCTCAACATTAACCCTAAAAGTGTATCTATACCACAATTATTTTTCTAGTTTTGGATACAATGGGGAAGAGTTAGTACCCTTGACAGGTGTTACTTCTATCCAGGCATCTTATGGATTTCCAGATCACTCTCTGTTCTGGGGAAAACCTTTTACCAGGCAGTAAGTGAATGAAAGGCAGGGAATTATAAAAAAAAAAAAAAAAACTTTGCTTGCAATGCCCGATTCCCCCTGCACTGCAATGGTAACTACTTATTAACACCAAGGGGTAAGAAATAAGGTGTAATACTTGCCTTACTCCTCACTTCAGCAGGATCCCTCCATCTATTTGACTGATCCTGTCACGATCAGGGGTCAGGCTCAGAGACCAGTAGCTATTGCAGCAGGGGGACTCCCACCTACCAGCAAGATAGGTATACAAGCAGGTCACCCTGGCAGATGACACGGGCTCACCTGAGGTGCGGAGTCAAAGTACTAACTGATGTTCCCCAGAGGGTTTTTGATGGTGAATATGGGTTTTGTTGTGTGTTAGCACAAGGTCGCAGTCCACAGGATCGCCCCACTAGGAGATGAGCAAGCTTGGGTCCAGTAATGGATATAGCAGGTAAGGATCAAACAGAAGCATAGTCAGTAAAAAAAGCCAAGGGTTGGTAACATGTGGTTGCAGGTTGGGAGCAGGCAAATTATTTAGAGTGACACTGTTTTGTTCCCATATAAGGGGAGACCCAAGCTAGAGCTTTCCCAGACAAGAGGTTGATAAGAAACATTAGCTTCTGTTTTTCAGAAGGTAATGCAGCGGGTCATATTTGGAAATATATGTGACACTGGTTAAGGAAACCTCTGTAATGGCGGCAGTCTCTATTGAACTGGGGAGGCATATGTGCGTTAGCATCATCTTGGGAAAGTAGGTCCAGCAATTGTTTCTGCAGGGCTCAGATTTCCTCCTGTTGCCCTTTCATCTCATTTTCCATTCTGGCTAACACTGAACTCCTGCAGCTCTGCAATTTGCTCCCTGAAAGGAGCCACAGCATTTGCTATAGCGGTCTCCATGTTTAAGGCCAGATTGTTCTGACTACTGGTCAGGCTCAGAGACCAGAAGCTATAGCAGTAGGGGGGATTCCCACTGACCAGCAAAATAGGTATACAAGCAGATCACCCTGGCAGATGATGCCAGCTCATCTGAGGTGTGGAGTCTAAGTCTTAAATGGTGTTCACCAGAGCTCTTGATAGTGGATATGGGTTTTGCTGTGTGTCAGTACCAGGTCGCAGTCCTCAGGATCTCCCACCAGGAGGTGAGTAAGCCGGGTCCAGTAGTGGATATAGCAGGTAAGGATTGAACAGAAGCGTAGTCAGTAAACAAGCCAAGGGTCGGTAAAAATTGGTTGCAGGTTGGGATTAGGCAGAAGCACAGTTGAGGAAAAAGTCAAAAGTCGGTAAAAAGTGGTAGCAAAAATATGGACGGCAGCAGGGAAAATAAGAGTGAGATATACACCCTTTGTATACTGTTGTTCTATTCCGCTATTCAATAAACACCCATTTAGGGGAAAAAAATTAAATTGCTGCCTAGCCTGTATCTGCACGTGTGAGATACACCCGTTGGATACTGTTGTTCTATTCCGCTATTCAATAAACATCCATTTAGGGAAAAAAAAATTAAATTGTGGCCTAGTCTGAATATTTTACTGTGAGATACACCCTTTGGATACTGTTATTGTTCTATTCCGCTATTCCAATAAACACCCATTTAGCGGAAGATCCTAAATTAGAGAAATATGAGGAGAAGGTCAAATAAGGGACGTGGCCTGGGTCGTGGTGCTGCTGGTGGAGCTCCTGTTGCGAGGAGAGGACGTGGTCGATCTGTGCCTGCTACACGCACAAGGGGAACACCTTCCTCAGGTAAGAGTAGGCGACAGAAGCTGCAGCAGTATTTGGCAGGGCCTAATGCGCCTCTAGAAATTTTGAGTCCAGAACAAGTACAGGCGATAGTAGATTGGGTTACTAACAGTGCCTCCAGTTCCTTCACATTGTCTCCCACCCAGTCTACTGCTGAAAGGTCAGAGTTGTCACCTGCAGCCGATGTCCATCAATCTTTCACCGCACCCCCTTGCAAATCAGCCAAGCAGTCTGAGCCCCAAGTCATGCAGCAGTCTCTTCTTCTTTTTGATGACTCTGTTAGCATGGTTTCCCAGGGCCATCCACCTAGCCCTGCCCCAGAAGTGGAAAAGATTGAGTGCACCGATGCCCAACCGCTTGTGTCTCTAGATGAGAGACCAGACCGGGCTGGTGGAATCGTGGCACCGTGGAGAAGCCGCGGCGCCATCTTGGGACACAGGAGTGCTGGCGGAGTAAAAAAACTCAGTTAACTTGCGGGGGCCGCCACCCGGTTTTCGCTTCCTCATGTTCCGGGCAGTTGTGAGGGGTAAAGGGCTGCCTCACCAGATCGTGGATCGCCGTCCTTCCTCACGGATGATGCGGATTGCAGGCGGATTGGCACGGAGCTCTCCTCTCAAGCGGCCATTTCCTTCAGCCGCTGGCCACGCCCCTGTCTCTTCTTCTTTTTGATGACTCTGTTAGCATGGTTTCCCAGGGCTATCCACCTAGCCCTGCCCCAGAAGTGGAAAAGATTGAGTGCACCGATGCCCAACCACTCGTGTCTCTAGATGAGTACATGGGAGGGCCATCGCAGCACGTCTCGGATGATAACGAAACACAGGTGCCAACTGCTGCGGCATTCCGAATTGTGGAGACCGACAATGAGGGCAGGGGTGAAGACTCTGTGAAAGATGATGTGGAGGACGATGAGGTCCTTGACCCCAATGGAATGAACGTCATGCAGGTGACCTGAGTAATTTGGAGGAAGAGGCGGTGGTTGCACAGAGCCACCAGCACAGCAGAAGAGGGAGCAGGGTGCAAAAGCGGAGCGGCCGTGCCCTAGACACTACGCCTGCTACTGCCCAACGCAGCAAGGGGCCGAGCACACCAAAGCCAGCTCAAAGGAGTTCCCTAGCTTGGCAGTTCTTCAGACAATGTGCTGATGACAGGACACAAGTGGTTTGCACCCTGTGCAATCAGAGCATAAACGTTCTCAACCTGAGCACAACCTGCATGACCAGGCATCTAAGTGCAAAGCACGAGCTGCAGTGGAGTAGACACCTCAAAAACCAAGAAAGGTCTCTGGCTCCTCCTGATTCCTCTTCTGCTGCAGTCTCGGACTCTTCATCCACCTCTGTAGTGAGACCGGCACCTGCCACCCAGCAAACAGACGATCTGTCAGCAACACCACCACCTGGGTCACCAACCATCTCCACAATGTCCCGTGGAAGCTTTCAGCTTTCTATCTCCCAAACACTGGAGCGGAAGAGGAAGTACCCCCCTACCCACCCGCGATCCCTGGCCCTGAATGCCAGCATTTCCAAATTCCTGGCCTTTGAAATGCTGTCATTTCGTCTGGTGGAGACGCAGAGTTTTAAAAGCCTTATGGTGGTGGCTGTGCCACAGTACGTCGTTCCCAGCCGCCACTACTTTTCCAGGCAAGCCATCCCTTCCATGCACAACCAAGTGGGTGACAAAATCAGGTGTGCACTGTGCAACGCCATCTGTGGCAAGGTCCACCTAACTACGGATACTTGGACCAGTAAGCACGGTCAGGGACGTTATACTCCCTAACAGCACACTGGGTAAATGCAGTGGCGGCTGGGCCTGAGGCGGATAGCAGTTTGGCGCATGTCCTTCCACCACTGAGGATTGCAGGGCGCTTCAATTTGCCTCCTGTTCCTAACTCCTCCTACTCCGCTTCCTCATGCTCTACCGCCTCCTCATCCGGTCAGCGTAACACCTTCACCACCAACTTCAGCACAGCCAGGGGTAAACGACAGCAGGCAGTTTTAAAACTTGCCTGTTTGGGGGAAAAACCCCACACCGTGCAGGGGTTGTGGAGGGGCATTGAACAGCAGACCGATGAGTGGTTGGTGCCAGTGAGCCTCAAGCCAGGCCTGGTGGTGTGCGATAACGGGCGAAATCTCGTAGCAGCTCTGGGCCTAGCCGGTTTGACACACATCCCTTGCCTGGTGCATGTGCTGAATTTGGTGGTGCAGAGGTTCCTTAAAAATTACCCCGATATGTCAGAGCTGCTGTAGAAAGTGCGGGCCGTGTGTGCGAACTTTCGGCGTTGTCACCCTGCTGCTGCTCGCCTGTCAGCGCTGCAGCGTAACTTCGGCCTTCCCGCTCGCCGCCTCATATATGACGTGCCCACAAGGTGGAACTCCACCTTGCACATGCTGGCCAGACTGTGCGAGCAGCAGCAGGCCATAGTGGAGTTTCAGCTGCAGCACGCATGAGTCGCTCATTTCCAAGGCTTTCAGGGCAGTCATTCACAAGTGGCTCCGAGGGTGGGTTCCTGCACCCACAAACGCCAGGTACACAATTGTCCAGTAGGGGCACAGTTCTGGAGGACGACGAGAATGAGGAGGAGATGGAAGAGGACAAAGAACCATGTTCACAGCAGGGTGGCACCCAGGCCAGCTCATGTCCATCACTGGTGCACGGCTGGGGGGATGCAGAGGATACAGACGATACACCTCCCACAGAGGACAGCTTTTTGTTGCCTCTGGGCAGCCTGGCACACATGAGCGATTACATGCTGCAGTGTCTCCGCAATGACCGCTGATTTGCCCACATTCTAACTTGTGCTGATTACTGGGTGGCCACACTGCTGGATCCCTGTTACAAGGACAACGTACCGTCCTTAATTCCCTCATTGCAGCGTGATCGGAAGATGCGCGAGTACAGGCGCACGCTGGTAGACGCGCTGCTGGTGGCATTCCCACCTGACAGCGGGGGCACTGTGAAAGCACAAGGCCAAGGCAGAGGAGGAAGAGGTCGCCAATGCAGCCAGGGCACCGCCAGCACCTCAGAATGCAGGGTTAGCATGGCCGAAATGTGGAAAAGCTTTGTCAGCACGCCACACCAAGCAGCAGCACCACCAGCTGGAACATCTTAGCAGGAGGCAGCATTTCACCAACATGGTGGAGCAGTATGTGTACTGAATGACGGGTCTGCCCCCTTCAACATCTGGGTCTCCAGATGTAAATAACTGCGCTGGAGCAATAATAGTAGGAGCTGCAGCTTTAGTGGGAAACACTAGAGGCAAATATATGTTGGAAAGCTGCGCTAACAAATGATATAGCAAATATAAGAACAGTGGGAATTTGAATACAGTCCAAGTTCATAAAAGAGTATCCAGGTCAAGTGTAATAGTTCAAGGAAGCCTCCAACAGACTCCGAATAAAAGAAAGTCCACCACCAGAGAGCACTCGGTCAACCGCTGTGAAGCATGCATAAGGGGTATGCGCTTACCAGAAGGATACAGGTTTTAGGCATGGGTATACACCAAATATCCTCAAAGCCAGCTCCAGCGTAAGTCGCCTCTCCCACCGAATGCAATCAGGGATAAAAACAGCACCAGCTATCTCGTCCTCATCAAAGCCAAGCAAACATATGCAAGAGAAGAGTGGGGCCACAATAGTGTAGATGGTATATACAGTTTAATAGAAAACAAATGGAATAACACTCACAATATGTCAAAGGATAAAAAGCGTTGAGCAGGATCACAGCCGCCGCCGCCCGACTTCCGGCCGCACAGTAGTGACGTCAGCACGTCTTCCCTACGATCGTTTCGTCAAAACTGACGTCTTCCAGGGGATGCGGGCAGCGCGCTGAGTCACCACTATTAGTACCGTCAGAGGCATACGCCCCTACCGGAAGTCGGGGAAGCAGGCAGCGCCATATTAGAACATGGAAAGGCATTTGCGGAGAGAGCATTCAAACAGCGGCTGCAGCTCCTGATCACATATGAAGCCGCCATAGCTGTCTCTAATATTAATGAAGCTCAATCACCATTCCTGGAAACTGATAAATATAAAACAACTAACAAGAAATAGCATTAAAATCCAGCCGGAGTTGCCACCGCAGGGATCTGCTCTTGGATTGGATCTAAATTAATGAACTCAACCCGATATAGATAAAAACGGTGCAATGGCCACTAATATTAGCCAAATAACGGAATAGGCTATATAAAGGGTAAATGGGTAATAAATCGCCCAATCCAAGCTAAAACTGGCCCAATCAGAAAGCAATAAGAATATATACTAAGCCCACCATATGTTATAAGATCGCAGCGGGTATAAATATTAAAAATACTTATAATATAAAATATTATAAAAATATGAAAAAGAATGTATAAAAACATGTAAAGGAAAAGGATTGAAATTTAGCCACAGAGCCTGAACGGGTGCAACTCCCACCAGGAACAGGATAAATCCAGTCAATAAAAAAGGTTCAGAACATTCAAAATGAGAAATAAGTACAACAAGAACAAGTCAAGAGTTATCGATAAAAGCATTAATGTCTGTGTCTACATTTAAACCAAAAGGAGTAAAGCATTTGTTCCTGTAGATCCAGGACATTTCTAACTTGGAGAGACCCCTAACAAAGGGCTCTCCTCTCCAGTGAGGGACAAATTTGTCGATCCCCATGAAAATGGTACCCTGGGGATCCTTGTTGTGCTTTAGTCGGTAGTGCTTGGATACAGAATGCTTAGTAAACCCTTTACGGATATTGGCTAAATGTTCATTACATCTAATGTATAGGGGTCTTTTAGTCCTCCCTATATACTGCAAGCCACAAGGGCATTGCAACAGATAAACCACCCCTGTCGTGGAGCAAGAGATAAACGGCTTAATCTCGAAGGTGATACCTGTACTCGTAGACAGAAATTCCTTGATGTTCCTCTTTTTATTTTTATTAACTGAACAGGTCTGGCAATGGTTGCACCTGTAATAGCCAGTAAGCTGGCTAAAAAAGGTCGGCTTAGGTCCAGGGGGATTCAAAACATTGGGAGCCAGCTTGTCCCTTAGAGTAGGGGCCCCTCTGAAAATAACCCTGGGTTGCTCTGGTAGCACATCGGACAAAAGGCGATCACTTTTAAGAATATGCCAATGTCTCCGAATGATGTTTTTTATATTCTTGTGCTGTGTTGAAAAGGTAGTAACAAAGGGAGCACTAAAGGAGGTGCTCGTGGTCTTTGAACGGGCTACTGTGGAAAGCATATCAGATCGGTCCATCCTTCTAACTTCCTCAAATGTGTTCCTGAGGAAAGTACTATCATAGCCCTTATCCATGAATCTACTAGTGAGGATTTTGGCCTGATTCTCAAAATCAATCATATTAGTACAATTCCTCTTAATTCTCATATATTGTCCCTTCGGAACAGCACGCAACCAGGGAGCATGGTGGCAGCTGTCCGTGGGAATATATGAGTTGCGATCAGTAATTTTAAAGTAAGTGTTGGTGACAAACTTGTCACCCGCACTCAAGATCGTTAAATCAAGGAAATTGATGGATTCTTGACTGGCCTCAAAACTCAAATTTATGCCTCTATCATTCTGGTTAAGTTCCACCATGAAGAGATCGAGATCTGCTTTGGACCCATTCCAAAGGAGGAGGACGTCATCAATGTACCTGGCCCAGAGCATAATCTGGGGCCTCTCACAACCAAAGATGACGTCCTCCTCCCACTGGGCCATAAATAAATTCGCCAGGGAGGGGGCATACTTAGCCCCCATTGCCACTCCTCTATCCTGGCGAAAATATTGGCCCTCAAACCAGAAATAGTTAGATCTGGTCGCGAACTGTAGGAGTTCCATAATGAATTGGACTTGACGCCCAGGAATCCCCGAGTCGCGAACCAATGAATCATTCACAGCTCTAAGGCCCAGGTCATGGGGGATGACGGAGTATAGAGATGCTACATCTGCCGTCACCAGCCATAGACCTTCAACTGGAGCAAGAGAGGCTAATAAATTGATGACATGCCGCGTGTCCTTGATGTATGCGGGAGTCAGCTGTACCAAAGGCTGAAGGTACGAGTCAATATACTTACCCACCCGGGACGTCACAGAGTCAATGCCACTTACAATGGGACGCCCCGGGGGGGAAGTGAGACTCTTGTGCACCTTCGGCAAATAATAGATTATCGGTGTCCTAGGACGCTTAGGTATCAAAAAAGCTTTCTCTTTCTTGTTGATGATGTTAAGAGAAAAGCCTCTAGCGACTATCCCCTCCATTAACCTGGTGGCTAAGATTGAAAATTCCTGCCCCTCCTAGGTTCTTTTTCTGTCTCTTAGATTGTAGCCGCCTCCCCCCTCTGACTCCTCTGGGTTTTCTAACGGCCGTTTTAGCCCCTGTTTGGCCGGCGGAAAAACCCAACCAGGGTAGTCAGATTGTGAGGTCCCGGCTTGAGGTGACACCTCTGTGATTGCTGAGCTTCTCGAATCAGAGGGACCCTGAGAAGGGAGGGGACCAGAATTAGATTGATTCCCCAGAAGGTTGTCCCTTGGGTGCTGATTATCCCTCAAAGGAAAAAATTGATTGCTAGTGGGGATATCGTATTGATAATCAGACCTAGGTCCACTTGACGTGCCCGGTCCATTACGCCCAAAGCCATTGTCAGGGCCATTATGCCCAAAGCCATTGCCAGGGCCATGGTTCCGGTCCTCACCATATTGGGGACCAGATCTCCATTGCGGAGCTCTGCCACCCCTCTGTCCATTCCATTGGTTCGGGCCATCCCTCCACTGATTAGGACCGTCTCTCCAATGTGAACTGCTACTAGATTGAGGGGGACGGAAGGGGGAACCAACCTCCCTGGGGTCAGGGGACCAGTTCCGGTACTGCTGATCGTACTGGTTATATCCCTGCTTTTTCCCACGGGAATTCCCCCTACCTCTTCCCCTCCCTCGACCTCTATGAGGAGATTTATAAGGCTGTTGTTGGTTTCTGTATGGTTGCACATACGCGTCACCTTTATAATAGGCCTTTAGTTGATCTGTTTTGGCAATTGTTGCTTGGGCCATAATCTGTTCTGGGGGTTCTTAGCCACCAGGTTCTTTCTGAATCAGAAAAAAATATACTGGACAAAGGCCTTAAATTTGCTCCACCGAAATGTTTAAACAAATTTCAAACATACATGGATATACACAAGTTTGTGAGAAAAATCAATATACAGAAATATCTGTTGAGCAATCCTATTACTGCTAGTGGCAGTGCTTCTGCTCGCTTTCAGCATTCAGGTCTCTCGAACGCATCTCTGTTTAACCCACCGGGCACCCTGGCTGCGCCGTTGAGGGTTTTCAGAGATGTTGTTATTCGAGATCTGAATGACATCCAAGTGCGGAAAAATCGGATGAGTCAGGACTCTGTCAAGGGCCTGGACTCCTTGTGTCAAAACAAGGACCTAGTCATAAGACCTGCCGATAAGGGGGGAGGTATAGTGGTGCTTGATAGGTCCGATTATCTCGCTGAGATGTATCGGATTCTTGGTGACGCAGACACTTATACCCCTCTCCCTCGGGACCCAATGTCCCGATACAAGAAAGAACTGGAGGGGATAGTCGCTAGAGGCTTTTCTCTTAACATCATCAACAAGAAAGAGAAAGCTTTTTTGATACCTAAGCGTCCTAGGACACCGATAATCTATTATTTGCCGAAGGTGCACAAGAGTCTCACTTCCCCCCCGGGGCGTCCCATTGTAAGTGGCATTGACTCTGTGACGTCCCGGGTGGGTAAGTATATTGACTCGTACCTTCAGCCTTTGGTACAGCTGACTCCCGCATACATCAAGGACACGCGGCATGTCATCAATTTATTAGCCTCTCTTGCTCCAGTTGAAGGTCTATGGCTGGTGACGGCAGATGTAGCATCTCTATACTCCGTCATCCCCCATGACCTGGGCCTTAGAGCTGTGAATGATTCATTGGTTCGCGACTCGGGGATTCCTGGGCGTCAAGTCCAATTCATTATGGAACTCCTACAGTTCGCGACCAGATCTAACTATTTCTGGTTTGAGGGCCAATATTTTCGCCAGGATAGAGGAGTGGCAATGGGGGCTAAGTATGCCCCCTCCCTGGCGAATTTATTTATGGCCCAGTGGGAGGAGGACGTCATCTTTGGTTGTGAGAGGCCCCAGATTATGCTCTGGGCCAGGTACATTGATGACGTCCTCCTCCTTTGGAATGGGTCCAAAGCAGATCTCGATCTCTTCATGGTGGAACTTAACCAGAATGATAGAGGCATAAATTTGAGTTTTGAGGCCAGTCAAGAATCCATCAATTTCCTTGATTTAACGATCTTGAGTGCGGGTGACAAGTTTGTCACCAACACTTACTTTAAAATTACTGATCGCAACTCATATATTCCCACGGACAGCTGCCACCATGCTCCCTGGTTGCGTGCTGTTCCGAAGGGACAATATATGAGAATTAAGAGGAATTGTACTAATATGATTGATTTTGAGAATCAGGCCAAAATCCTCACTAGTAGATTCATGGATAAGGGCTATGATAGTACTTTCCTCAGGAACACATTTGAGGAAGTTAGAAGGATGGACCGATCTGATATGCTTTCCACAGTAGCCCGTTCAAAGACCACGAGCACCTCCTTTAGTGCTCCCTTTGTTACTACCTTTTCAACACAGCACAAGAATATAAAAAACATCATTCGGAGACATTGGCATATTCTTAAAAGTGATCGCCTTTTGTCCGATGTGCTACCAGAGCAACCCAGGGTTATTTTCAGAGGGGCCCCTACTCTAAGGGACAAGCTGGCTCCCAATGTTTTGAATCCCCCTGGACCTAAGCCGACCTTTTTTAGCCAGCTTACTGGCTATTACAGGTGCAACCATTGCCAGACCTGTTCAGTTAATAAAAATAAAAAGAGGAACATCAAGGAATTTCTGTCTACGAGTACAGGTATCACCTTCGAGATTAAGCCGTTTATCTCTTGCTCCACGACAGGGGTGGTTTATCTGTTGCAATGCCCTTGTGGCTTGCAGTATATAGGGAGGACTAAAAGACCCCTATACATTAGATGTAATGAACATTTAGCCAATATCCGTAAAGGGTTTACTAAGCATTCTGTATCCAAGCACTACCGACTAAAGCACAACAAGGATCCCCAGGGTACCATTTTCATGGGGATCGACAAATTTGTCCCTCACTGGAGAGGAGAGCCCTTTGTTAGGGGTCTCTCCAAGTTAGAAATGTCCTGGATCTACAGGAACAAATGCTTTACTCCTTTTGGTTTAAATGTAGACACAGACATTAATGCTTTTATCGATAACTCTTGACTTGTTCTTGTTGTACTTATTTCTCATTTTGAATGTTCTGAACCTTTTTTATTGACTGGATTTATCCTGTTCCTGGTGGGAGTTGCACCCGTTCAGGCTCTGTGGCTAAATTTCAATCCTTTTCCTTTACATGTTTTTATACATTCTTTTTCATATTTTTATAATATTTTATATTATAAGTATTTTTAATATTTATACCCGCTGCGATCTTATAACATATGGTGGGCTTAGTATATATTCTTATTGCTTTCTGATTGGGCCAGTTTTAGCTTGGATTGGGCGATTTATTACCCATTTACCCTTTATATAGCCTATTCCGTTATTTGGCTAATATTAGTGGCCATTGCACCGTTTTTATCTATATCGGGTTGAGTTCATTAATTTAGATCCAATCCAAGAGCAGATCCCTGCGGTGGCAACTCCGGCTGGATTTTAATGCTATTTCTTGTTAGTTGTTTTATATTTATCAGTTTCCAGGAATGGTGATTGAGCTTCATTAATATTAGAGACAGCTATGGCGGCTTCATATGTGATCAGGAGCTGCAGCCGCTGTTTGAATGCTCTCTCCGCAAATGCCTTTCCATGTTCTAATATGGCGCTGCCTGCTTCCCCGACTTCCGGTAGGGGCGTATGCCTCTGACGGTACTAATAGTGGTGACTCAGCGCGCTGCCCGCATCCCCTGGAAGACGTCAGTTTTGACGAAACGATCGTAGGGAAGACGTGCTGACGTCACTACTGTGCGGCCGGAAGTCGGGCGGCGGCGGCTGTGATCCTGCTCAACGCTTTTTATCCTTTGACATATTGTGAGTGTTATTCCATTTGTTTTCTATTAAACTGTATATACCATCTACACTATTGTGGCCCCACTCTTCTCTTGCATATGTTTGCTTGGCTTTGATGAGGACGAGATAGCTGGTGCTGTTTTTATCCCTGATTGCATTCGGTGGGAGAGGCGACTTACGCTGGAGCTGGCTTTGAGGATATTTGGTGTATACCCATGCCTAAAACCTGTATCCTTCTGGTAAGCGCATACCCCTTATGCATGCTTCACAGCGGTTGACCGAGTGCTCTCTGGTGGTGGACTTTCTTTTATTCGGAGTCTGTTGGAGGCTTCCTTGAACTATTACACTTGACCTGGATACTCTTTTATGAACTTGGACTGTATTCAAATTCCCACTGTTCTTATATTTGCTATATCATTTGTTAGCGCAGCTTTCCAACATATATCTGGGTCTCCAAGTTGGGCACATGGCCTGAGCTTGCCCTTTACGCCTTGGAGGTGCTGGCCTGCCCTGCAGCCGGTGTATTACCTGAACGCGTATTTAGCACGGCTGGGGGCGTTATCACAGACAAGCGCAGCCGCCTGTCCAGAGACAATGTGGGCAAGCTCACGTTCATTAAAATGAACCAGGCATGGATCCCACAGGACTTGTCAGTACCTTGTGTAAAATAGACATGTATACCGGCCTTACCCAGCCATTGTTGTATTTTTTATCTTTCTCACTCTTTTGGGGTGTACCCTAATTTAAAAAGAAATAAAATTAAAAACAAAAACCAGTGTTAGCTACCTCATCCTCCTCCATCGCCGCTTCCACCTACACCGCCACATCCACTGCCACCTCAACCTCCTACTCTATATGGGCCTTGTCCTCCTAGATCAAGATGATTCTTTTTTTATTTTTATGTTTTTTATGTTATTTTAAGTTATTTCCCTATCCACATTTGTTTGCTGAGCACTTGTCATTCTCTTAACAAGCTTTTGCTGCCATTTGCAGCCCTCTAGCCCTTTCCATGCTTTTTTTAGAGCCATTTTAGTGCTCAAAAGTTCGGGTCACCATTGACTTCAATGGGGTTCGGGATCGGGGTCAAGTTCGGGTTAAGTCCGGGTCACGAACCCGGACTTTTTTTTCAAGTTCAGCCGGACATCCAGGTGTTCGCTCAACTCTATTTACCATCACTTAAGCCTGTGACACTTTTTATATTGATGGACTTTGTTTAAGATTAATTTTGCTATATATATTTATGTATTTATTTATCCTATATGTATTGATTATGATGAACTGGTCACTTATATCACTTTAGTGCACCATGGTCCTATGTTCATTATTCACCATTGTTTGGAGTCACATATACCTGTATCTATCCAGGACTTGTGCAACACTTATGGTTATTGTTTTTTTGGTCATATTGCATTTTTTATCTACTAGCAATATTTTGGAAGTCACATTTTTTCACTGAGTTTGTGGTTATCCTTTTTTTGTTGAACATTTGCTCATCTTTTGCATTTGTCATAGTTCACCAGCACTATTTTATATTTCATATCTAATTATCAGCACGTTGGTATTTTATTAGAGATTTTTTTACCCCAGATTATATTCGCTCATTTATTGTATTGGATACTAGCACATAATCATTTTTGGATACTAGCACATTATCATTTTTATTCTACAAGCAATTATCAGCACACTGACACTTTATTAAACCTATTCTTTCCACTTTAGATTAGTGCATCCCCTTTCTGCATTGGGATTTATCTTTTTCAGTTTTGGTAAGGCTGACTAGTGGTTGCAGCTATCTATCTATATACTGTGTGTATATATATATATATATATATATATATATAGTGTTTTTTTTCCAGATAGCACAGGGGCTTATATCTTTTCATCAGTTTTTTCTATCCTTTGTCATCTGGGCTTTCACCTATTCAAAAAAACGGATGTTGATGGAAGCAGATGAAGAAGGATGTAAATGAATGATCATCTGTTGTAATCCGTTTTTCCATAGAAATGCACTGATGTCCGTTTTTCATCCATCAACGGATGGATGAAAAACGGACGAACGATCCGTATGTGTGAAAGGGGCCTAAATGTTTTCTTGGATTGAGATCAGAAAACACAAAAATAGGTATCCCAGAAATGTATTTGTTTTACATTTTTCTTATTTATTGCATGTTCTCAGTCTATTTTGATAATATTTCAGGTTTCATAAAAAACTGAAAAAAAGAGTCAGGATAGCAAATATGCCTGTTATTGTTTCTTTACATTTTCTGTCCTTTCAGTTTAGACTTTTTGTGTTTTACGAAAAAAAGAAAAGGGCATCACATAACATTTAATATTTTGAATTATATTATTTTCCTTAAAATATAGAAAGATTTTGTTTTCTCAACAAATGTTGTTTTTTTTTTTTTAAGCCTAGTGTAAATGTTCACATGAGATTTGTTTATCTGATGTCCTCTTTTTACCTTCTGTGTACCTTTGGTGTGTGTATTAAATGCTTCCGTGTGTTGGGTGATAATGAAATACCTTTGAATGGGCTATAGTGAACACACAGCCCATTGTCTTATCTAAATGATAAGTACAGCTCAGGGAGCAACTGGGATCTTTTTAAAAGCTTCCTGCTTACTGTGTTGTTTCTAATTTAACTATGCTATGCAGCAAGGGAAATTGGAGGACAAATTGCAGCAATCAACATAGTATGTCTCTTCTGAAAAAAAAATCTTCCTGATTGCATTTTTTATACATCAAGTTCTGCTTTAGAATCACCAAAATGCCAGTTAACATAGCTGTGTGACTGGGTCATCATTAATGTCTTATCACCTAAACTGTCAAATATCTTTTCAAACCAAATTAATGGAACCTAACAAGATTGTCTCCCTAAAACATTAGGGATAACCTCAGCTTGGATTCACATCTTCTCTGACCCTGGGACTTTATTGTATTGATATCATCATCCTCCACCTCCTTCTAGACTGTTGGATCTATAGCGGGAGGGAGGACAGGCAGCAGTGATGCTCTTCTTCACCTGAGGCCACCTCCTCCCAGGTAATGGGAGAAGAATAGGCAGCATGTCAGCGTGTCACACATAGATCTTCAGCAGTAGGTAGTACAGTGGGTAACTGGTGTGCAGGGAGGGGCACAGTGAAGAACAGGTATGTAGGAGGTACAGTGGGGAAAAGGCTTGTGTGTAGGGGTGGGGTTATAGTGGGGCAGAGGGGTAAAGAGTGGTACAGTGGGGAACAGATGAGAGGGGGGCACAGTGGGGAATAGGTGTGCAGGAAGGAGAAAGGCAGGCATTCAGGGTGGTACAGTGGGGAACAGGAGTGCAGGGGGGCACAGTGGGGACCTAGAAAATATGTATCGGTAATTGGTATAGATAAATACTTAAAAAAAAATATTGATACTCGTAAATCTTGGCTCCAATTTAAAGATCCAAATCACCTCTCACTTTCTATGTAAATCTCCACCTCTCTCTGATAGTGTAACTCTTTCAATCTATGAGAAAATAAAAAGGCATATCTTCTTTTGCAGTTTCTAAAAAAAAAAAAATGTTTACATACATTGAATGGCTGAAAAGATTCTGAATTACAACCATCATAGTAATGTTTTATAGGAGCAGCTCATAGTGGATGGTATTGGGTCCCTCCGAACCCTTAGCGGAATGGGTGGACTGGCATCTTCAGTTATTGATAAAAAGACTCCCAGATGACAATAAAGAGACTAATGTGGTCCTAACACATATAGAAACATTGAAGCGGGATAGAGAATTTATGTGGGTCACCTTGGATGTTAAATCTCTTCATTCATTGATACCCTATAGATTTGCCATGGAAGTAATCACATTTCACTTGCATAAATATAATGAATATAGTAAGAACATTAGTAATTTTTGCTGATGACATAATCAGTGGGGTCATGGTTTGTAAGATGTATTTGAGAGAAATAAATGGCTTTAACCACTTAAGCCCACGGAAGATTTTACCCCCTTCCTGACCAGGGCCTATTTTGCGATTCGGCACTGCGTGACTTTAACAGACAATCTCCTCCAGTGGAACTTGTGCAATTGCTTGTTTCTGCACATATCTTCTTAATTGTTTCTTCGTATCACGGGTCACTTTATATTTATCCCGTTCTTGGATCACCTTAGAGATCATAAAATATCTCAGCACTTTATTGGCACTGGTCACTTCACCTTTATATCTGATGATTGTATTAACTTATCTGATATCAATTGTTTTATCTAGCCTTTGAGACTTTTTTACAAATTGTTTTAATCTCCATTTATGTTTTGATTTATGTTTTGATTGATGGTTCACCTTGTCATAGGGGTTTTATTGCGCTGGTTTTATCCTTATATTTACTATTTATCGTATGTGGTGACACTACAGAACTAGCTGCATACCTCTGGTGCTCCATCCACAGACCTACATCTCCCTCCTCCGTTCCTCATTTCTCTTTTGGTGGCGCATAGATACCTACCTACTTTATAACACACAATTGCGCAGTCGTGCGACGCTGTACCTAAACAAATTTAACGTCCTTTTTTTTCCCACAAACAGAGCTTTCTTTTGGTGGTATTTGATCACCTGTGCGATTTTTTGATCATGCGCTATAAACAAAAAAAGAGCGTCAATTTTGCAAAAATAACAATATTTTTCACATTTTTTATATGAAATTCCCCAAAAAAATGTAAAAATCAAAATGTTTTAACATTTTAGGCCAATTTGTTTTCTGCTACATATGTTTGGTAAAAAAAATTGCAATAAGCTATTGCGTTTACTAACTACGGGAAAGATTTTTGTCAATTGCGTTTACTAACTACGGGAAAGATTTTTGTCATTTTTGTTGTTTTTTTTAACGAGTAATGGCAGCAATCTGTGATTTTTTTTGCGGGACTGCGACGTTGCGGCGGACAGATAGGACCCTTGACTGAAATTTTTGACACTTTTGGGGTTACCAGTGACATTACTACAGTAATCAGTGCTATACATATGCACTGTTACTGTGAAAATGACACTGGCAGGGAAGGGGTTAACTTTATTGGAGAAGGAGGGGTTAAGTGTGTCCCTAGTGGCGTGCTTCTAACTGTGATTGGATGTGGCTTGTGGTGTAAGAACAGAGATATAAGATTCTGCATAGCAGGACCGTATGATCTCTATTCTTACACAGGGGAGAATGACAGGTGGCTTTGTTTACATTAGCTGCCTGCCTTTCTCCCGCTGTAACAGACAATCGCGAGTGCCCGGCGGACATCGGGTCCGCCGGTCACAAGCACAGGGGGGTCCATGAACGAGCGGGGGCAGGAGCGCGCCTCCGGCGGAGCGCGCTCGCCCCCTAGAGCCTCACAGGCGAGCGACGTAGACCTACGTCGCTTTGCCTGTGAGGGGCTGACTGCCGCAGTAAATATACTGTGGGCGGTCGGCAAGTGGTTAAATGGCCTAATAACCATTTCATGTACAAAATAATGGTTGTACCTTTATGTAATACTTATGTATGTAAATTGAACATTATGATGCAAAATAAATGCAGTAAAATAGCTTATTCAGGCTAGTGAATTTACCCTTTTGATAAGTATATCAAACTTGGTAAGTAAGCAGTTTTTACATCCATCTGAATCTATAGTATGAGTTTTGGGTGGACTATGCATTACATCCTCTCTTAGCTGGACCATTGAACCATTGAAGCAGACAAAGACATTTTACCACTAATTTGACTACAGTAGTTAGTATTCATTGGTCATTTAATTGCCACAGTATGCAAATCTTTTTTCTAGCTATCCAGTGAAACATGTAATAACATACTGTAAAGTAGATAAAAAGTAAATAAACATCTTTTCTAATAAAAATGATGTGGCAAATGTAAATAAATCAAGCTCTTCTTTGTAACTTTTGGTTTTCTAAAGAAGCATAATTTCTTGCCAATTTGTACCCACAAGATGTCCTTAGACTGCGTTTTGTTGAGTTGCTAAGTTGCAAATTGGCTACATCTAAGTATGTAACATTCAAAGAATACAAGTTGTGTGTGAATGGCAGATTTAAACAGGCATTCTTTTCAGGTAGTTAGCAGTCTTCTGGGTTCTAATGTGTGAATGAAGGACTCAGTGTGTGTGTTTCCACACATACCATGTTTCTTAAAACAAAGTCAGGACTCTGTATGAGTGGTTGATTGGACTTTCAGGGTATCCATTTAACCAGTATGTCTTCTAGGCAATTTAATTATTTTGGCTCTATTCAAGTAGAGCTGTTTCTGTTGCCCTATGTTGCAAATCACATTTCCTGTGCTACTGTATGTGCCTAGGATTTCATTGTATCCAGCAAATGTATCATCTCTAAAAATGAACACTCGAGAGGGATTATTTAAGAGCAATGTCAAAATATAGAAGGATACTAGAAAGGAAAATGACTGTGTTTACGGTAGACCTGAACAAAAAAGGAAGGTCGACCATGAGTCTAGAAATGGTAATTGAGCCTAAATAGTATACTGAAAAATGTACCTTTCACCCATATTTCCATAGCAGTATGCTTCTTGTGCCTTGAGCTTCATAGCTATAAAGGCAGGTATTTTGTAATGAAGTAAGGAGTAAGAGACACTTTGCAAATTAATAAAAGTTAATTATACTAAGGGAGTAGTTGAGGACAGAGTACAGGTACAAAATGCTTGTGGGCTACAGTAAAATACAGTTCTTGAACAATTGTAAATAGTAAGAATTTACAGCTTAAAGAATGACTTAGCAAATGCTTAAACCACAACTAAACAATTCTCCAGCACACTGGCTCCTTCACTCCACTTAAACTGGCCACTTCATTGTATTGAATCCACCCTACTTGACATGAACACACTCTAGATCAAACAGCAAATATAATGGCAGTCTTGCAGTAAAAGGTAGCATTTACGGGAACATGTCTTTAAACGAGTGTTTCTCAATCCCGGTCCTCAGGGCACACTAACAGGCCAGATTTTAAGTATTACCTTGGGGAGATGCAGACTAGAATACTGCAATCACTGAGCAGCAAATTATATTACCTTTCAGTTTTCTTGCAAACCTAACCTGTTAGTGTGCATTGAGGACCGGAGTTGAGAAACACTGCTTTAAACAATCTCCATTTAGTTTCAAATTGCATGTTGTATTAGGTTTATGTGACACGGTAACCAAGACCACAGCCTGCCTCTTATGTTAATTGCATCATAACTTAATCAACATAACAGAATCAAAATGACAGATACAATGGAGAGCAGGAGTGTTCATGTTAGTGCATCTTCACAAAATGCTGGACATTGCTGGCAAAAATAAAGCTGCACACATGAAATACTTAAAAATAAGTAACACAACCCCTGCATACTGTATATCACCTCTTTACAGCTGTATATCTGTATTGTAAGATCATCTAAGGCTCTGCTCCCTCTAACTGCTACTTTCATGAGATTAGGAGTGAGATTAGGTGATGTCACTACTGTGACTGCTCACTGTTCTTCTTTCTGGAGAGTACCTGTAGACAAAAACGTCCCTGCTTCTTCGGCATTTGTTCTGCAGATCTAGGCTCTGCACGTTTACTGGTGTTGATTGATCATTCCCTCTATTAGTCAGCAGATCACCAGTCATGAAGGGCTTGGCTCTGACATGGGAAAGAACGACTTTTGACTTGTCCTTTTTTAAGACACAACTTCCACAGTTCAGTTCCTCTTTAACCCTTTTATTACCACCATTGAATGTCAGATAATTGCAACAGTGGAGAGGGGTAGTGGGGGTACACAAAATCTGGGCTGCTACAACAGGTGGGAATGCATGTACTGTAAATATGACAAGATGACTGTCGACTGATAGGTGCAAGTTAATGGGCAACTGCACAGCCACCTGATCGCTTCTTTGTACCCCTAGTATTTTGCCCCCCTCTGAATCCTCTGCCATGTTTCTAGAGCTCTGCTGTTCTACCTGTGAGCCCAGGGGCCAGAACCCCTTGTTGGGTACCACCAGATAGAGGGGAGAGGGGCCATCGAAAGTTTATTTTCTGAACTCAGAGGTAGTATGCATTACAAGTTGGAACTTCCACTATTTTATTCTTATTCTCCAGAGTCTTAGCTTTTTAGAAAAATATATACTGTTGGGGGTTTTCACTAATCTTCAGGCCTAAAATTTGTTTTTAATTTCAATCAATTTTTATTATTGTCAGCAAACAAAAAATAAGTAACAAACATCCCAGGTTACAGTATGGGACAAAAAGGTATCCAGGACTCTACAACACCTAAAAGGAATAACAGTAGAGGTATAGTGTATATTCCAGCGAGCTTAGCAATGAACAAAACTGGAAAGATTCTCTGGTAATGCATGTATCGAGATAGGTTACATGGAGGGTCACTGAAGTGACGAGACAAGCATCAAATAACAAGAAGAGAGAGCTCCCGAGGGGCAGAGCCAGAGTACCGTCCCCAGTAGGTCTCTGTCCGTCAGCCCAACTGTCAGTGAATCTAGCCCCCTGATATTAGGAACTTAATCTCGGTGGTGGATGGCCACCTTAAGGGATAACACTTTTGAATTACATCAAGGAAATATCAATTTCTTTCTCAAAGGGGTAGACAAAACTTACTGTACAATGCATATGAGAGAAATTAACTTTTTACTAACCCAACTTTTTATATACAGCTACCCCCACTCGTTAGATATGGAAAGAGAGAGGTAAGCCACAGGATCCTGGACAACTTCTCCAAGGGGAGGCCAGTAGAACCTGGAGAGGGTGGGCTTCTAGAGGGTCTCCACCAAGAACCCACCTTCTCCCCAGGCTCAGGGGCCCACACAGCAACCTGAGTGAAAGAAAGTGAGTGTTAATAGGGAAAAAATAGAAAAGCTAGAAAGTAAAAAATGAGAAAGAAAAATAAAGAGTTCCAGAAACATAGAGGGATTTGTCTGAGGACCAAAAGGTAACTAACTCTTAATTACAACAGGGATACGTGCACTTACTCGGCCCACGGATTTCAGAGAGCTTTGAATTTCCAAACTGTATCTTGAAGGGTACTGACCATCTTCTCTTGGGCCATAATCCAGGAAATTTTCTGTTTAGCCAAACCAAAAGGAGACAGTCAGTGTCTTCCATGCCATAGTTATGGTTAGTTTAGCCCAGAGCAACAGAAAGAAAATTAGGCATCTTACATTCTTGGGTGCAGATTTAACAGGAAAATTGAGCAAAGCAATCTGTGGAGATTTGGAAATAGGGACCCCTGTGATTTTCCTCAGAGTATGGAATATTTTGTTCCAAAAGTCTCTAATTTTTGGGACAGTCCCACCAGACATGAAGCATCATTCCTACGTGATCGCAAACCCTGAAAATATATGGGTGGGTTTGAAGGAAATATTCTAGCCAATGTAACAGAATGAGATATCATCTCATCAATGTTTTTAAATTGGCTTTAACCAAGGAAATGTTAAGTACCCCCCGATGCGCTTGGGCTGAGGCCCTATGCCAGACCTCCAAGTCCCACTCCTGAGCCAGGTCACTTTACCATTCCAACATTAAGAGGGTCTTCGAAGAAACGTTGGCAAGCGACTTGTATATCACAGTAATCCCCACCCCTCCTTTTCAGAATGGGACATGTCTAACTTACTGATACAGTAACTAAGAGTAATTGGGCCAGAAGATTTAAAAATATCCAATCCTATACAAGCCCTTGTCCAGACAATTCCATAAGGATAGAGAGTGAGAGAGTGTTTGCACTAAAATGGAGGGCCTTTGCTTTGGAGGAAACCACATTAAGAAGTCTAGTGTAAATTGTGGGGCAGATTGACATTCCAAATGCACTCAATTTGGTTTAATCACCCTAGAATAAACAATGGAGATCTGGGACAGTTGAGCTGCTTAATAATACCAAAGGAAGTTAGATAATCCTACACCGCCCCTATCCTGGGTTGGAATAGCAACCAACTTTGCCACTCGGTGCCCCTTCGAACCCCAAACTAACTTGATATTTTTTGCTTGGAAGCAGGGTAGGTGGGCTCTGACTTTTGGGATAGGTAGGGACCAAAAAAAGTATTAAATATGTGGAAGCAGGGTCATCTTGGGGTGATTGGTGGAAGCAGCACATAGGGTGCTTTTTGGCGCACACCTTCCGTTGAAGATTTGTCACCATATATATTTATTTTCACTTTTTTGCAAATTTTCTTGCAATTTTTTTGCACTTCATTGGACTTTTCTTGGTACTTTTTTTTATGATCACTATCAATTTATATTTATATTTATGCATTTATGTGTAATCACTGCTCTGAGTCTGTCACAGACATGAATTGTAGAGATGTACCAAACTGTTCGCCGGCGGACAGTTCCCGGCGAACTTAGCATGTTCGCGTTCGCCGCTGCGGGCGAACATATGCGATGTTCGGTCCGCCCCCTATAATACATCATTGAGGCAAACTTTGACCCTGAACTTCACAGTCAGCAGGCACATTTCCAGCCAATCAGCATACCTCCCTCCCACACCCTCCCACCTCCTATAAATAAGCAAGGGCAGCATCCATCTTAGATAATTCTGAAGCAGTGTGTTAGTGAGAGCAGGGAGAGTGTTGCTGCTGCTGCTGCTGCTGTTAATAGCTAGGGACAGTTGTTAGTCAGTGTTCCTGGTCTTGCTAGTCAGTGTTCTTGGTCCACTACTGCTGTAAGGACAGCATCCTGACAGCACCCCAAAAAGCCCTTCTAAGGGCTGGTATTTGTGTAATTTTTTATATATATATATATATATATATATATATATATATATATATATATAGGAAAGGGGGGATTTTCCTTTTGATCACAAGTCTATAAGTAGGTTCTGACGCCGTCCCTGTTTAAATATATTGGGGCTGCTGGTGCCTCAAGCCAAAAAAGGGGGTGGGACTTTATGGGCAGGTATATAATGTATACAAAGAGATTAGTAAAATGTAAAAAGCATTTATTGCTGATAGTAGTATAAATATAAATATACACAAAAACTTGAAGTGATGGTGTGCTTGGGGGAAGACCCAAGTGTGGAGAAAATAAAGATGATTCGAAGGAATCAGTGACAATAGTGAATATTGTGAGAAGCAAAAAGGATTTTTTCTCTGTGTTTCCTTTAGGTGTTCGTAGGAAGATGTTCCCAGAGAGAAATCTCAAAATGCTATTGCTGACGCGTTTCGGCTCTGGGCCTTTTTCAAAGCGTTTATGTCACACAATCAGTGATCTATAGAGATAATACAGGGATTAATTGAAAATCCTCTCAGAAGATAGATAAATGTGTATCCATAGAAATTGGTAAATACATACATAGGTATATCCCTATTTCTGCGCATAGGTTCCTGTATCCAATTTCAGTCACAGCGGGAATCGTATATTGCATGTAGCCTATGGGTTATATATATAAGAAGAGTGTATGTTTATCCATTGACAGGGGGAAGCTTTGCAGTTTTTGTATGTAGGAAAGAATTCCTTCACTTACAGTTGTAAAAGGCTGGTGGAGTGAGTTTTCTCCAGAGTCCTGGGGATTTGTTTCCCCTTTTTTTTCTCCCCTCAGCCAGATTTCTTTATCTGCAGTATATAATGTATTGCAATAAAGTGTTTGTACAGTAGTTTTCGTGACTTGATAAGATATAAAAGTGATTTGTGGTAAGCAAATTCCCTCTGGGGGGGTACTTAGTGTCCACTTGCACTTACATTGATTCGCTATGTGTCTGCTTTGGGTAGAGATGTTCCATGTGCTGACGCAGGGTATGTCCGTCCTCTCCTCTCTCCATGAGAGAAGTGAGGATAGACACTCGTTCCCCGGCCTTTTAAAGCCCCTCGCGCATGCGCTCATTGCGCTGTACGCGAGTGGGCTTCTGGTGAGCGTGACGTGACATGCAGTGTCAGCGCCTGCGTCGGGTGGATGCGCGCGCAGGTCTAGAGCCCGTCATTTGCACGCTCTCTGGCCGCCGACACGTAGAGGAGGGGCCGTCTTCTCCCTGTGAGGAGTTGTTGGTCCCAGTTAACCCTTTCAGTGCAAGGGCTTTCCGTGCCGGGTGTGACTGCTTGGTTATTCAGGAACCTGGAGAGCAGGAAGTACGGCATATACCTATAAATTTCTGAAATAGCATAGAAATAGGTTCGAACATTGTTGAATGTTGACAGTGTATCAAAAACACATAATAATATATGGTAGAACACAAGGATACAAATGATAAGCATTTAACAGCAGTAACATATATGAACCCACCACAGGTAGCAGTGGATCGGGGAAGGAGACAAGTCCCGATTTGCTGGGTGCTATCATGAAGAGTCACTCAGGGGTCATGTCTAAAATGGTGTGAGACCCTTATTGGGTATATAGGAAGTACCGTGTCATTTGCCACTTGAACAACTTGGTTGCCCAGGGGGCCATTGGCTGTTATTAGACAGACCGGGGGGGGGGGGGAGAGGTTTACCAGATGCAGGGTCATGAGAGGATGTTGAAAAGGAGGTAAACCAAGGGTGGGAGCATGGAGAATAGTTTATTAATCGGTTTTGCCCGATGCAAAACCTATATATATATATCTAGTGTCCCCAAAAGCCCTTTAGTTTTTTCTTTATATATATATATATATATATATATATATATATATATATATATATATATATATATATATATATATATATATCTAGTGTCCCCAAAAGCCCTTTTAAGGGCTGGTAATTGAGTGTTTTTTTTATTTTTATATATATATATATATATATACATATATATATATATATATATATATATAGTGTCCCCAAAAGCCCTTTTTAGGGCTGGTAATTGAGTATTTTTTTTTTTATATATATATATATATATATATATATATATATCTATTGTACACTGCAGTTGCCTGCCCGCTGTGTGTGAGAGGCCACAGACCCACCACAGACTGTACTGTGTGCACACCACACTCATTTCGGGTGGCACAGGCACAGTACCTTGCATTTTAAAAAATAATTTTTTTTTTCCTCTGTCATAATTGCAGTGAGTGCTGTGTCAGGTCCACAGAGTGCACTGTACCCACTGCAGTGCACTGCCCACCACTGATATATATACGGTGGCACAGCATCTTGTTGCAAATTGAAAAAAATATATATTTTTTATTATTGCAGTTGCCTGGGCTGCCAGTGACTGTCAGGTCCACAGAGTGTACTGTGCCCACTGTAGTGCCACTGCGTGCCCACCCACCACTGATATATATATATATATATATATATATACGGTGGCACAGCAGCTTGCAAAGTAAAAATATATATATTTTTTTTATAATTGCAGTTGCATGGGTGCCAATGACTGTCAGGTCCACAGAGTGTACTGTGCCCACTGCAGTGCCACTGCCCACCCACCACTGATATATACGGTGGCAGGCATGACTTTTTTTGGATTAGTGTCTGGGGGGGTCTAAAAAGCGTACCTGTGAAGTTTCAGCTCTGTAGCATGTCCAGAACCAGAAAAAAAAGATCATATTGGTTTAAAAGGGGTTCCCACCATCCCTGCTCTACTGAAAAATGATCTTTTTTTCTGGTTCTGGACATGCTACAGAGCTGAAACTTCACAGGTACACTCTTCATAGGTACACTTTTTAGACCCCTAGACACTAAATCACACAAAAAAGTTCTTAAAAATTGTCATTTTTGATAGAGAGCCAATTATTGGAAAACTTAAAAAAAAAAAAAAATTCTTTGGATTTATTGTCTGGGGTGTCTAAAAAGTGTACCTGTGAAGTTTCAGTCTGTAGCATGTCCAGAACCAGAAAAAAAATAGAATTAGGGTTAGGGCTAGGTTTAGGGTTAGGGCTAGGGTTAGGGTCAGGGCTAAGGTTAGGGTTATTTTTAGTGCTTAGGGTTAGAGGGTTAGAGTTAGAGGGGTAGGGGTAGGGCTACTAACTCTAAACCTAAGTATCTCACCGTAACCCTAACCCTAGCCCCTAACACTAAACCTAACCCTAACCCTCTAACCATAACCCTAACCCTCTAACCTTAACCCTAACCCTCTAAGCCTAGCCATAAAAATAACCATAACCCTAAACCTAACCCTAACCCTAACCCTAACCCTAACCCTAGCCCTAACCCTAGCCCTAAGCCTAACCCTAACCCTAATTCGTATTTTTTTCTGGTTCCGGACATGCTACAGAGCTGAAACTTCACAGGTACACTTTTTAGACCCCCCCAGATGCTAAATCCAAAGAAACTTTTTATTTTTATTTTTTTTTTTAATTTTTCCAACAATTGGCTCTCTAACAAAAAATTACAATTTTTAAGAACTTTTTTTTGTGTGATTCAGTGTCTGGGGGTCTAAAAAGTGTACCTGTGAAGTTTCAGCTCTGTAGCATGTCTAGAACCAGAAAAAAAATTAGAATTAGGGTTAGGGCTAGGGTTAGGGTTAGGGTTATTTTTAGTGCTTAGGGTTAGACGGTTAGGGTTAGAGGCGTAGGGGTAGGGTTACTAACTCTAACCCTAAGTATCTCACCGTAACCCTAACCCTAGCCCCTAACACTAAACCTAACCCTAACCCTTAAAGCCCAGTTCCTGTCCCATTTTGGTCGGTTCTGGTCTGTTTGCGGTTGATTGCCGTGCGTTAAACGGGGAGTTTGGTCTGTCACTGTGAAGCGGGCGTAACCCTTACACTACCTGATCGAT
Source organism: Pelophylax lessonae (assembly GCF_965119305.1). Classification (NCBI taxonomy): domain Eukaryota; kingdom Metazoa; phylum Chordata; class Amphibia; order Anura; family Ranidae; genus Pelophylax; species Pelophylax lessonae. The sequence continues at coordinate 409,515,631 of NC_138771.1, read as the reverse complement.
ACAACATCATACCTGATCGTATACACACACTGGATGTTTTAAAGCACGTTGTTCCAAACAATTTAGGAATGTTAGGTGATTTATGCCCTTTATGGAATAAAACCCGACTCTGCGTCAACTACGTAATTTTCCATGGGAGTTTTGCCATGGATCCCCCTCCGGCATGCCACAGTCCAGGTGTTTGTCCCCTTGAAACAACTTTTCCATTACTATTGTGGCCAGAAAGAGTCCCTGTGGGTTTTAAAATTCGCCTGCCTATTAAAGTCTATGGCGGTTCGCAATGTTCGCCGGTTCGGCGAATTTTATGTTCGCGACATCACTAATGAATTGTGGATAATTTATATTGATATTTGTATACAGTATTTGCACATATACTTTGGATAACATTTTTTGCACATTGTAGAGGTCATTAATATTTAATTGTTATTTATTTAGTAGTGGTATATGAGATGTATACTGTAGTAGCTATGCAGATTTGTTTATTAATTTAGCACTGTGCACTTTTTACAACAGAAACAGATTTGGGTGATATATTTATATATAATTTTAGAGTAAATACTTAGAGTATTTTTTGAGCAAAAAATCCCAGGCACGTTTTATACTTAATGTGCAGGCCCTCAGTGTGATCACCAAGTGAGGTCCAGGGGTTTACCCTCAAGGGAGGCATTTAGGGTCTCACTCTGTGAGCTACCAACACACCGCAACAACCCAGGTAAATAGAAATACTGTATGGATTACATCCACAAGGCAATATCTATATTGTTTAGTAACGATAAGTTAACTGATAACAGTAGAAAGAGCAAAATCAACCAGAACAAAGTTAATGGTTAGGAGAGTCCTCAATCTATAGAGGAGCAAATAGTCCAGGAACAGCGATAATGGATGGGCGAGAGTCTTTGATTTTCTTGAATTAGGGCTTCTGCCAAACAGGTGTAAGCAGGCTGGCCAGTGATTGGCGTTTTGCAGCTCCAATGGTAGTCTCCATGCCCAGGCTGAGAAAGTAAGAGACTGAGGTGGTGCCAGGGGAAGCCCTCTGCACTTGCCGCTAGTTGGGCTTGGAGGTCCCTGCGGGCCGAGCCTGAAGACATGGAGTGAGAGAGGTAGCGATCCCCTCACTGGTGCTGCCGTGCTATTGTGGATCAAGGGGTGCTGGGTGCCAGAGGAGGCACGGAACAGCCAAGGTAGGACAGCGCTTCTGTTTTAAGCCTCCATCACGGAAGCCCCCGCACATGCGCCTCCCTAAAATTATTTTTACACAGGTGTGCAAAATATGCAAAATCAGCTCTGGCAGCTAAATGATTAAAGCTGATCTCCAAACAGCATAACATTTATCAAAAAGTTCCCTTTCAATCTTTAGAGCATTTACCCAAACACATTTTTAATACCTGGCTAATGAGTAGAATTATTCATCCTTCTGTATCTTGAGACTTCCTCACAGGGTTTAGAAATGCCTTCATTAGGGAACTTCAGGGAGTCAGCAGTGGTCCTGTGGGCAGACATTTGGATCTGTGGACAAGTGAGCAGAACACTTTCCAGTCATCCATGCAACATTTGGATAAGGGGACAACAGGAAAAATATATATATACACAGTATATATAACTGGTACACTGGGCATATGGACCGCCTTTTAATGCAACTTGTAGGACACCATGGGAAAAACATCAATCCTTTCAACGACATGCTTGGGAGATGCCTTTAAGCTGTTTGTGGAGTTACAGAACAGTATAATTATCATAGAGAATGTCAGCCCATATTCTTTGCAGCAACACATTATCTCACACCCTCCCCTGTCTGAAACCCCTCACCATGTATTCGGGCATCTCTGCCCCTCCTGGGTGCCTGGAACTACCATGTCAAGTGTTAGTGAGGAAAGTGAAGGACAATCAATGAACAACCATTTGCCGATCATCTGGAGTGAATTAAGCTGGACGTTTCAAGCTTCTAATCCTTTCTGGTTTCAGCTCTCAATTCATGTATGCTGTTCCCAGGGAAGAAGTTGCTCAAGCACAATCTGTATTTGAAGAGCTTCAATGGGGTCCAAAGGTAACATTAGGAGTCTAAGGGTTCATTCACATGTGCGACAAGGGGGCAGTAAAACCACAGCTCAACCTCAGCTGCCCACCCACCCAAACACAGATATACAACCACACATGCTGTGGCAATTTTAAAAATGATGTCAAATTTGAACAGGACTCATGCAAGTCTAAGGGGCTGTGCCACTACCACCCCATAACTGTGTGCAATATGTGCAATTGGCATGGTAATATAACATTTACAAGGTTAAACCAAGCAGTGAGAACGCTGCCACACATGCAAACCAATCATTATAGACCCCTAATATATTCTTAACGAGGGCCTGTCATGTACAGGCTTGTTAGCCCCCTATGCTATAGCAATTAAGTTAAGTGGAAAAATAAAAAGTTAGAAAAAATTAAGGGTACACTAAATCATAAAAAAAAGTAAAGCCCTCTGTACCCAATTACATGCGTAATATCAATGTAACTTGGACTGTAACGGATTCTGCTTTGAAACTTCCTTTGTTGCTGCTGTATTATCCTTCTGCAGTGTGGACAGGGTTAGGCGGGCCGTACATAGATTGGCAGGAAATGGCTGATTTTAGATCCATGTTTTACAGAATTCGATCTACAGATTGACTTCTGTGCAACCACCCTGTTGGGTTTTTCCCACTCAATCAGCACCGCAGGCTATAGTCAGCAACCCTGATCAGTGTATTCTAAAGACAAAAAAAATTACTCATCTATGGGCTTAAACTAAATATTTATTACATCACAGGTGCATCAGACATCCTTAAGAGACAAAGGGACGTCTATGCTTGTCTATGAGTGTCTCGAGTGCAGGGGGCAGCCATCTTGGCTTTGTCTAGAGGATGGTGATTGGCTGTTGCAACAGAGCAAGAGGAGTGAACTACAGAGGTCTGCTGGAGAAAGGGAGCTCTGTTGTGCCACCATCGAGCAGATTGCCGGGAAGAATCCACTGTAGGATGATGTGCCGCTGCAACTATTTTTCAGTGAAGGGGGAACAGTGGTATGTTGCCAGACTTTGTTCCAGTTATCCAATGCTGTGCTGCCCAGGAGAGGAGGGCTGACCAGAGACTGCTGTTGCCATCATGCAATGCTACATGTGGGGGGGGGGGGGGGGGCAATCCTGCAAGCAAGCAGGTCTGTGGGAAAGAGAGTTGCTGCTGCTGGATGAAAGGATCTCTGCCATAGCTGACCACAATCAGATGATAACTCAGAGAAGCAAAGATACTGAGAACTTTCTCCCTGAAAGGGTATGATTTGGATGCCTGTCAGATTAGACTTTACTAGAGAGCACTCTCAGCACGACTGAAAGAGGGAGATTGTCTTAAACACACACCAACACTGAATGGACCAGTAGCGGCCGGTTTATAGGGGGCGCAGCCGCCCCAATCGTGTGAGGGAAAAAAAATTAGCATTTGCAGCCCACTAGGGGCGCCGGACCTACTGTGTGCTATGGGGGGTGGGGTTTTGCACCCCACGTGCGTCACGCAGAGGCGCCGATTGGCGGCCTTCTGGGTGTCATCGGGGCGCAGAGCAATGTGCCCCAACACTCCCCACTGTGGCGCTGTCCTGGCTGTGATTGGTCCAGACTCTAGCCTGGACCAATCATAGAGGACATCCCGGGTGACGTCGCATGGGGGGCGGTGCGTGCGTTAGTCACGCACCGTCCCGACGTCACCTTCCCGCCCGCCATCAGACTGAGGAGGGCAGCGGCGCACATGCAGCAGGTCGAGGAGGAAGAAGAGAAGACGTCCAGAGACCAGCAGTCACCAGAGCAGAGTCCGACCGAGTCTCCCGAGTCCCGGGCCGTCAGCAGGAGCAGAGAGAGCAGAGCAGCCAGCAGCATGCCAGCCTCCAGGCAGTGACAGAGTCGGTCATCCGGTCGTCGTGACTCATGAGAGAGAGAGCCAGGCCAGCCCAAGAGCAGGACAGGAGGTAAGTGATTCTGCAGTGCAGCCGCTGCCTCAGACTCAGTGCCTCCCTCCTCCTGTGTGCGGGACTGCGGCCAGGCCAGCAGCCTGCTTAGCAGTGTGTACACAAAGTTAGCATAGCACTTTACCTGTGTACAATGTAATTGGCCTGGCCTGCACTGTCTTATATTGTGTACATTGCTAAGCAGGCTGCTGGCCTGGCACTATATATTTATTAATATTAATAGTAAATGGCTGCCATTTACTATTAATAATAATAAATATATAGTGCCAGGCCAGCAGGCTGCTTAGCAGTGTACACAATATAAGACAGTGCAGGCCAGGCCAATTACATTGTACATCAGGTAAAGTGCTATGAGAGAAAAGAGTGAACCGGCGCTAGTGGGAAACAGCTTCTAAAGTGCACTGCTCACAGTGCTTTGCAACCTAAAATGCTGGATAAAAATGCATAAATAAATACAAAACTATGAATGGGTCTGGTTGGTATGATATCTCGGTGATCAGGGAGTTTTTTAACCCAATATGCAAAAAAGTTTAAGTTTGAGTCTTCCTAGAAAATAACCAACTAAATAATCACATTATGCGATCACATTTGCGAAAATCGCAGAACATTGTATGTTAATCACCAATCCAGGAAACTATGTACATACAATGTTCTGCGATTTGTTTTTATTTATATTTATATTTTGGGGGAGGGGTTTTGGAGTTTTCCTGCATGAGAGAAGAAAAAGAGAAGAGGATCTTATATGTGAAGGATTTTGTTTAAAAGAAAACTTATTAGTCTGTTTTCCCAGACGAAAAGCCTTCCAAGAACGCATGGTAACTTTCATTTTCATAATTTCTTTATTAATATAATTCACAGAGAACTGGCAATTTGCTTGCCTCAACACTTAATTTACTTTCCAGACCAAACCCGCTCAGGATCCAGTAGCAACCTTGGGAACTACGGACTACAAAACCCTCCCACCATTTTCTATGGGGACAATCATCTCTGCATTTTAGGTGCACAGCCAGAAAAAACGATGTGATTATTATATAATACTATATTTGTTCAGCACAACAGTCACTAATTTTTTGCTATTTTCTTCACTTTTCACTTCATAGAGTTTGGTGATTTTTTCCTTGATAAAGGCTATTACATTAATGCCGAAACGCGTCGAAACCTCAGTTCTACAACCGGGAATCACCACTCTGAGTATTAAGTAAAATGGTTCACAATGTTGATTGTTACAGTACCTACATGACTATGTATCTTTTTTATTTTCTTTCTCAATTTTTACTTTTCGTTTGATGTACATAATTTTTCAATACATTTACATATATTTTACAAATTGCCTACACAATCCCACTTTCTTTCCCCTTTGACCTGAGGAACCAAACCCCCTTTCTAAGTACTCCTTGCTTCCTGCTGCTCTTAGGCAAGATTCCTTTTCAAACCGGACGCTGGAAGGATTCTGCCGGAGCCCAGCCTGGAGGCAAAGCCCCCCTAGACCTAGAGAACCCCTCCTAGGCCACACCGACAGCCTCCTCGGAACTACTTCTTCCACCGACTTCCCTGCTGGCCTGGCTCCACCATATTTAACCACTTTAAGACCGGAAGGATTTGCCCCCTTAATGACCAGGCCTTTTTTGCAATTCGGCACTGCATTATTTTAACGGACAATTGCGCAGACGTGCGACGCTGAACCCAATCAAAATTGACGTCCTTTTTTTTCCCACAAATAGAGCTTTCTTTTGGTGGTATTTGATCGCCTGTGCGATTTTTATTTGTTTCGCTATAAACAAAAAAAAAAGCGACAATTTTGAAAAAAAAATATATATTTTTCACATTCTGCTATATGACATACTCGGAAAAAAAATGTAAATATCAAATTTTTTTAACATTTAAGCCAATTTGTTTTCTGCTACATATTTTTGGTTAAAAAATCGCAATAAGCGTATTTTGATTGGTTTGCGCAAAAGTTGTCACGTCTACAAACTACGGGAAAGATTTATGTAATTTTTAATGTTTTTTTTTTTTTACTAGTAATGGCAGCGATTTACTATTTTTTGTGGGTCTGTGACATTGCGGCGGACAGATCGGACCCCTAGCTGACATTTTTTGGGGGTACCAGTGACATTACTACAGTAATCAGTGCTAAAATGCACTGTTACTGTAATAATGACACTGGCGGGGAAGGGGTTAACAGTATAGGTGATCAAGGGGTTAAATGTGACCCTAGGGGAGTGATTCTAACTGTATGGGGGTTGGACTTATGAAATGATCACAGAGACATGTGATCCTATATAGCAGGATCACATGGGCTCTGTGATCATTTCAGGGAGAAGGACGGTCGGCTGTGTTTACAACAGCCGACTGTCCTTCTCTCTCAGCGGGGAACAATCGAGAGTGTCAGGCGGCAATCGGAGCCACCTGACACACGCATCGGCTTCCCCGCTGACGATTGGGGCGGGAGCGTGCCACCTAGCTGCCTTCAGGCGAGCGACATAGCCCTACGTCGTTCTGCCTGTAGGAGCCAGCTTGCCGCCGTAAATATAACGTAAGCGGTCGGCATCTGGTTAAGGGCTGACCTATCCACCCTGCCAGGGCATTCTGCCTGGGGATTGGGCAGGTTCCCCTAAGTATGCCGATCAGGAACTGCAAAAAAAGTAAAAATAACATTCAGTGGGCTTTTCATTGGGCTTAACGTGGACCTAATGCCATAAAGATAACCTAAACATAAATAAGTACACTTACAGTACCTACCTTCATGCTGCCTCCTTCTTTTGTCCTCTCCTTGGTGCCTCCCTGTTCTCCTTACTCCTATGCCACAAATTTTTTCCAGGGTCCTGTTGCACATTAGCGAGGTGTAGCAATGACACCTGGCTCATTTTGCGCATGCCTCATACAACATGATACTCATCTGTTTTCGGGGGAGATTTTTTCTTTATAAACAGATGAATGAAATGTTGTATAGCACATGATCGAGATAAGCTTCGTGATGTAATGAGCTCTATCTCGCATTTGCACAGTACAACAATACTACAAGATCTCACGAACTCTCAGTGGATCGTTTTTCAGAGGTGTCTGATTTAACCCTGTAAATGCCACAATACTGTGCCACAATTTTGTGCATTGCATGCGGGTGCAGAGCCTACTCAGTCATGCAACACTGTACCCAAATGAAATTTTTATAATTTTATTTTCACACACACATAGAGCTTTCTTTTAGTGCCATTTATTCACCACTGGGTTTTTATTTTTTGCGCTACAAATGAAAAAAGGATGACATTTTGAAAAAAAATAGTCTTTCTTAGTTTCTGTTATACAATTTTTCCCCAAATTTATACTTCTATATATCTTTGGTAAAAATAACCCAAATCAGTGTATATTATTTGGTCTGTGTGAAAGTTATAGAGTCCACAAGCTATGATACCAATCATTGAAAATGTATCACACCTAATGTACTGATGGCCCATCTCATATCTTGAGGCCCTAATATGTCAGGGCAGTACAAATATTCCCCAATTGTCCCTTTTTGGAAAGTAGACAGTCCAAGGTATTTAGTGAGAAGTATGACAAGTTTTTTAAAGTTGTAATTTTTTCCACAATATTTGGAAAATTAAGAAATGATTATTATTATTTTTTTTTCACAGGCATAGGCACATTTGCAACTTCACCCCAAAACACATTCTGCTACTCCTCCTGAGTATGGCGATACCACATGTGTGAGACTTTTTCACAGCCTGGCGCAGCATCCAAATAGCACCTTCAGCCATTATCCACTTTAAGAAGTCTTAAGGAGGTGAGGAGGCAATACTACAGCTGGGACATGTTTTACTTTACTGCATTTAGAACCACTTAAGTTTTAAAAAGAATAGACCATATACAATAATTTACACTTAACACATTTCAATCCCAAGAAACTGCCCCAATTAACCACTTAACGTCTAGCGACGTAGACCTACATGACTTTGCGTGGTTGTACGGGGATGATGCATCTAGCTAGAGGCATGATCCCGGTACCGTTTTTTAGAGCCGGCGGTCGGCTTTCTGACGGTAATGACCGATGCAGCTTGGGAGCTGCTCGATCGTTACCCCGGCGAGCGGGAAGGGACGTCCTCCCCCTCCCGCCGCCTTCCGTGGCTTTGCCCGGTTCTCCCGTCCCCCTGGGAGACCCGAGCACCCAGACGGCACGTCCGCCGGCTGGATGGAGTCCCGATCAAAGCCGAAAGCCGATTCAATCATTTCTTCGATGACGTAACCCGGAGGCGGCGTCCATGACGTCACGTCCGGGTTACTCTGCTGCTAAAGGCAGCAGATTCAAAAAGTGAATGTATTCAAAAATGCAGTTTTTGGCATTTTGAATACATGGAAGTGTAGTGGAGGGGTCTAGGGTCTTTTAGACCCTCGATCCCTCCATAAAGAGTACCTGTCATTGCCTATTGCTGTCACAAGGGATGTTTACATTGCTTGCGACAGCAATAAAAGTGATCAGATTTTTTTTTTAAAAAAAAACCTGTGTTAAAATAAAAAAATAAATAAATAGGAAAAAAAAAATGTAGCCGCCCCCGTCGGCGTTAGCTCGCGCACAAAAGAAAACGTACATGGAAGTCGCGCCGCAAATGAAATCGCTTTTCAAACCACACATGTGAGATATCGCCGCGATTGCCAGAGCGTGAGCAATAATTAAAAAAAAGACCTACACTCTAACTCTAAACTGATAACCGATAAAAAATTTTAAAGCGTCGCCTATGGAGATTTTTATTGACGTGGTTTGTCGCCATTCCGCGGGTGTGCGCAATTTTAAACTGTAACATGTTGGGTATCTATTTACTCGGCGGGACATCATCTTTCACAATATGCAAAAAAATGGGCTAACTTTACTGTTTAGTTTTTTTTTAAATGCAGGGAAATGTGATTTTTCGTAATTCTTTAAAAAAAATGGGGTTTGAAAGACTGCTGTGACAAAAAATATTGCAATGACCGCCATTTTATTCTCCAGAGTTTTTGCTAAAAAAATATATATAATGTTTGGGGGATTTAAGTAGTTTTCTAGCAAAAAATACTGATTTAAACTTGTAAACAAAAAGTGTCAAAAATAGGCTTAGTGGTAAAGTGGTTAAAGAGTTTGTAAACCTCAGACATAAAATATGAACAAAGCATATTTTTCAATACTATGTACTTGCCTCCATCTAAAACACTGAGCGTGATTTCTCTCTGCTGCCTCCTTCCTCATTTTTCATTTTTTTCCACTCCAGCACACAGCCTGTGATTGACAGTCACAGCTGTACACATTCCAGTGCACTGTGAGGAGCGGGGGGGGGGGGAAAGGGGGGTGGTATCCCTCCCTAAATTCTGGCCTCACCGATATCTACAATTTGAGACTGCAGATCTCCACTTCCTGCTTTTCCTAGCTGAGAGGTGCTGTGTAAATTCTGGACTTTGAATGGCTGTAGAGGACAGATGGCTGCAGATAATGATTCTAAAGTCAAAACATTTTGCATTCCCTGCATAAAACCATTTTTTTTTTAAGAAAAAATACCTTTTACCTTTAGAATCACTTTAAGGAGTCAAAGTTTTTGTTGATCTTTGCTCATCTCACAGCAAAAAAAAAAAAAAATCGCTTCACTTGAAGCAGAATGTGTTTTCATATACAAACATTAGTGATGGAGTTTGTTTTTGCTTTGTTCTCCTTTTTATCTCATGTATGAGTCAGGTCCAGTGAATTTAGTCCATTATATACGTTCTTTAAATAGAGAAAAACAACATTGTTAATGTTAATTTTCCACTCCTTGTTTCACCATCAAAGACACAACCCTATTTTGCAATTCAAACTGTCAGTTAATGGTTTTCCAAATAGAAAATAAGGTATTTCTGCCCTCTTGTGGACATTTTTAAACACTACAATTCACAAAACTGTTTTTTTTTTTTGCACAAAGTCAACAGTATACGTATAAGAAACAAGGACACCTTATTGCAGACATTTTCAACCACTGATGCCTTTAGCAAGTTTTTTGCTGGATATCATCCTGAAATATTGATTAACTATATTACTTTTTAAATGGCACTTATTCATGTTAATTGATACTCCAAGCCACTAATGCTCAACAATAGTGACTGAACTACTGTATAAAAGTAACACAATTTCTTAAAGTGACACTAAACCCAATTGTACATGTTTTGACATACAGGCAGTGAGAAAAAAGCATTGCCATCATGATCCATGTCAGATCATATAAATGATTCTAAATACATTCCTATAGATCTTCTGTAACCCAGTGCCTGGGCACACCCTAATCACCCTGTGTGTGGCAGATTCCCTCTGTTTAGACCCCTGATATTTTACCAAAGTCCCCTAATGGGGCTCCTAAAAAAATGGTAAAAAAAAAGTGTAAAAAAATAAAATAATAATAATAAAAAGCACTGACACCATCCATTACCCTACTGACACCAATTTCTGCCCTGCTGACACTGTCCACTGCCCTACCAACATCATCAGTATTTATACACATGCACATACAGTATATGCTTGAACTTTAGGGTGCAGACCCTAATGCAATAGGCTGTGCACAGCGATGCATGTGACCATTGTCAAGAAGTTCTTCTTCATCTAAACGGTCAATATGTGGGAAGAACTCACTCATTCTGCACACATCACTGCATAATTCTATTGGTTGAACTAGATGGACTTGTGTCTTTTTTCTGTCCTTTGCCTGGGGTCACAAAGAGCTGATTGGTACTTTGACAGTCCCATAATTTTGTAAAAAAAAAAAATCAGCTCACGTCATTCGCTTAGAAAAAGAATTTTCAGCCTTAAGTGCCGAACATAAACGTAAACCTACCAGGGCGTCCTTGAAGGCTCTCGATGCAACTAGAGCCGACCTCAATATGGCTCTAACCAGCTCAGCTGAAAAACACATTAGATGGCAGGGGGCTAAATTCTACCACCAGAGGGACAAAATAGGGACATTACTGGCCCTAAAACTTAGACCTAGAATGAGATCCCACGCAATGCCCAAAATGTCCGTCAGGGGGGGAGGCAAGACCCAGAATCCACAACGCATATTGCAGGAATTTGCGGCCTTTTTTAAAGACTTGTATCACGATACCCGATCCGACAAACCACAAGCCTTGACGTCCTTCCTGGACAATTTACCAATTCCCAATATTGCCAAGAACCATAGTGAGATCTTAGAGGCACAATTCACTGAAGGGGAAGTTATGGGCGTAATAAAAGACCTTAAATTGGGCTCGGCGCCGGGACCCGATGGTTTCCCTAACCTTTACTACAAGACGTTCTCGGGGTTACTTTCCCCGTACATGGTCAGGTACTTTAACACTCTTAAAAAGGGCGCACCGATTGACAAGCAAAATAATCAGGCCTTCATCTCGGTCATCCCTAAGCCAGACAAGGACCCTGGAGAAGTCAGCAACTATAGGCCCATCTCACTTATTAACAATGACCTAAAGATACTCACCAAACTACTAGCGAATAGGCTGGCATCCTTCATCAGACTATACATTCATAAAGACCAGGTAGGGTTTATCCCTGGCAGACAGGGCCCCGACCAAGTGAGGCGAGCTATTGACATTATCTCTATATTGCAGTCGGGCTGGGCAGGGGGGTCCCCGCAGGAAGGCTTACTCCTTTCCATAGATCTTCAAAAGGCATTCGACACGGTTGAATGGTCATATTTATTCTCGATACTGGAAAGATGGGGATTTGGCGCAAACTTCCTCGGTATCGTCAAGGCTCTTTACTCCTCCCCCGAAGCACGGATTAGGTACCAGGGATATTACTCCGACTCGTTCCCGATTTCCAAGGGGACGAGGCAGGGGTGTCCCTTGTCACCTCTCATATTTGCGATTGCGATCGAAACCCTCGCCATCGCAATTAGATCTCATCCTGACATCAAAGGGGTAAATTGCGGCCCCCGGGAACATAAATGCGCTCTATTCGCAGATGACCTGCTACTTTTCGTCACATCCCCCACCATCTCTCTCCCCAATATTTGCAAGACATTGGAGAACTTTGCGACCATATCCGGGCTTAGAGTAAATCTGACCAAGTCTTCTGTCTTGAATGTCTCGGTGAAAAAGGAGGAAGCCAAGCGTCTACAACCCTCCTTTGGTTTTCGCTGGTCTGATACCCATATCAGATACTTGGGGGTTAACCTCACGGCTAAGTTCGAGGATCTGCATAAAGTAAATTACCCAGCTATCTACCAATCCCTAGGCAGGGATTTACAGGGTTGGTCACTCTACCGCTTGTCGTGGCTAGGCAGAATCAATGCCGTAAAGATGAACTTACTTCCTAGACTCCTCTACCTGTTTAGGGCTTTGCCGATCCCCCTCCAAAGGGAACCATTACGCAAATTCCAAAACTTGATAATCAAATTTATATGGGGGGGCAAAGGTTATAGACTCTCCCGCAAGGTTTTGTACACTCATAGACGGAGGGGGGGGTTGGGGGTGCCTAACCTCTGGCTTTATTACCAGGCAGCACGGTTGGCTCAACTTTCTATAGTCTACTCTAGATTTGAAAAACCTGATTGGATACAAATCGAGAGGCAGGCGGTCCCCTCACACACTCTGGACTTTCTCCTCTGGATCCCCTCTCGACATAGACCCCCTATAATGTCCCCAGTTTTGTCGTCTTCCTTCGCTTTATGGGATACTGTTAAACAGTCCTCTTCCCTCACGTCTAGCATGAGACCGCTAGCACATTTGTTCCATAATCCAGCATTCCAACCCGGTATGGACATCAAGGCTTTCCAATGGTGGCTGGATAAAGGGATGTACCGCATAGGTCACTTCTTCACCCCAAAGGGCCCTTTTACCCTCAAACATTGCTCCGACAAGCTTAAGATGCCACCATCGGAAATATATAGATTTTTACAAATCTCTCACTTTCTCACAACCATCTCGAAGGATGAAACTCTTCCATTATCTTTCACAAGCTATGAGGTATGGTGTTGTAATCCTACGGAGCAGAAAGGGGGCATCTCCATAATCTATCAATCTCTAGTCTCTGACCAAGCGAAGCTTCCGTATATGCAGGCTTGGGAGAAAGATCTGGCGGTCACCTGGGAGGTGGAGGAATGGGGTAGGGCATGCTTTCGCTCCTTTCAGGGAATCGGTAGTGTACCTCTGATGGAGGCGAGCCTAAAAGTATTGACTCGGTGGTATCTTGTACCTGTCAGACTACACAAAATGTATCCCTCTTCCTCTCCTCTCTGCTTCAGGGGATGCCAGATACCCGGTTCTATGCTACATGTTTGGTGGGAGTGCCCAAAGTTGCGTAGTACTTGGAACAAAATTTTTCACATGATATTTAAAATTACCGGTCACAGGATTCCTAACACTGCCCTGGTGGCACTCCTACATTCAAAACCTCCTGGTATACCGAAACACACGCAACAGTTGGTTCACTATATCCTTCTAGGTGTCAAACTATCCATTGCGGGTTCCTGGAAATCGCCTACGGTTTCCATCAGGAAAATTAGGAATAAGATCACCTGGATAATGACCCAGGAAAAGATGGTCAGCGTATTGTCCAACACGGTTCCCAGGTTTGAATTGATCTGGGAGCCCTGGGCGACATATGTAGGCATTTCTCTGATTCCTGGAGTAACCTTGAATTAGTTTCCTTTGTTGTCAGCTCCTGGGGACTGGCTGTGCCCTTTTTTCTCCTTTCCTATTCTCTCCCCTTTCTTTCCTCCATTTCCTTCTTTTTTTTTCCCCTTTTTTTTTTCTACCTAGTCTCCTCTGCTTCCTAGCGATTTTCTAGGCCTCTTGGCCTCTTCTCTGGGTTTACGAGAGATAACAGATTTCAATACAGTTGCATTTACGATGGGAGATGACACCCTGCATTTTATCGGAATCTGGGTGGCATGTTAAGCTTTTTCCTAAGGAGTACTGTCTTACTTGACGCACTCATGTTTTCCTTCCGGGCAGTGAGCCGATTGGCAGATTTGAAAATATTAGATCTTGCATTACCATTATTAGTTGTACTGTTTTCTACTATATATCCATGTTAAGAGCAAGGTTTTTGCTTAGGATCCTCCACGCAGTCTGCTTCTATGTGCTCATGTTGATGTTTTCCTATTGATCACCCTGTACTGATCTTATTGGTCTGTCTCCTAGTTATGTTACTCTCTCGACATTGTTGTTGTATTCCAATGCTATGTTCACTTATTTCTTGAATAAAAACGATTGAAGGAAAAAAAAAAAAAAAATAAGTAGAAAAAAAAATCAAAATATTTAAAAAATTAATTAAAAAAAAAGCCAATTTGACACTGCTGAACGTGCACTTCTGAAAATAGGAAGAACCTTACTGTCAATCATGGTTCTGAAACGACTCCACAAAACTGCTAAAGAGTCATGTGGGCAGCTGAGAATAAAAACATTAGTTTTCATGTACAGTATATGAAAGGTAAACTAAGCAAGCATTACTATTACAGGCTTTGTTTTAAGGGATGTCATTGATATTTAGATTGATATATTCCCAAAAAAGAGTCATGTGACTGTCACAGGAGAGCTCTGCTGACAATTATAATGCTGGTGCTGCCCCATAAAAAGCGCAAAAATGTCATTTGGGGCTGCTGGGAGGAAGCACAGAGAAAGCACAGGGCTTCACTGAAAATGGAGCATGTACAGAGAGAGTGGCAACAGGGAGAAGGCAACTGTATTAAATATGTTGTTCTTCTCAGTTTGTACTATGGAAAAGGAGGGGTATAATAGACAAGATGGTAGAGTACCCTTGATGCTAACAGAAGCAAGTGTTCCTAAAAGACTTGAAAAACGTAAAGTGAACAAATTACTAGGACCAGATAGCTTACACCTGAGAGTTCTCAAAGAATTTCAAAACCATTATTCCTAATCTTCAAGGACAGCCTACTGAATGGAATGGTACCAGATGACTGGTGTAAAGCTAATGTGATACCAATAAAAAAGGGCCAAGATACATACCTGGTAACTACAGGCCAGTCAGCATAAAACAATAGTTTGATAGTTTGTAAACGATTGGAGGGGATGATAAGGGAACCATATCCAAGAATTTGCTGATGAAAATAGCATTATTAGTAGTAACCAGTGGTGGGATTCAGCCGGTTCGCACCAGTTCCATAGAACCGGTTACTAACTTTCTGCAAGTTCACAGAACCGGCTGTTCCCTCTGCGCGTCTAAGGACGCGCAATACAATTGAATGTCCCACGCTCAGACCGCGCAGCCGCAGACGTGGCGGCCGAGGAGCAGAGCAGTGCGCCCTGACCCGCCCATTCTGTGACAATAGGGAATGAAAATTCGCTATTGTCACACGGATCCTCCTCCTGGCCAATCAGGGAGCGGGTCCTCCCGCTTCCTGATTGGCCGAAAGGCAAACCCCATGCCATTGGACGAGGAGGCGGGAGGACTGAGGGCTCGGAGACGCGGGGAGCCGGGGACTGAAGAGAAGCTGCGTGACCGTCTGTGAGGTAAGTGCATGGGTCTCGCGGGGGGATCGCTGGCACTCTGCAATCATTGGGGGCAATGCTGTGGGCACTCTGCAATCATTGGGAGCAATGCTGTGGGCACTCTGCAATGATTGGGGGCAATGCTGTGGGCACTCTGCAATGATTGGGGGCAATGCTGTGGGCACTCTGCAATGATTGGGGGCAATGCTGTGGGCACTCTGCAATCATTGGGGGCAATGCTGTGGGCGCTCTGCAATCATTTGGGGCAATGCTGTGGGCACTCTGCAATCATTGGGGGCAATGCTGTGGCACTCTGCAATCATTGGGGGCAATGCTGTGGGCACTCTGCAATCATTGGGGGCAATGCTGTGGGCACTCTGCAATCATTTGGGGCAATGCTGTGGGCACTCTGCAATCATTGGGGGCAATGCTGTGGCACTCTGCAATCATTGGGGGCAATGCTATGGGCACTCTACAATCATTGGGGGCAATGCTGTGGGCACTCTGCAATGATTGGGGGCAATGCTGTGGGCACTCTGCAATGATTGGGGGCAATTCTGTGGGCACTCTGCAATGATTGGGGACAATGCTGTGGCACTCTGCAATGATTGGGGGCAATGCTGTGGTACTCTGCAATGATTGGGGGCAATGCTGTGGTCACTGTGCATTGAAAGGGGGCACGCTGGTCTCTCTGCATTGAAAGGGGGCACGCTGGTCACTGTGCATTGAAAGGGGGCACGAAGCGCTGGTCACTGTGCATTGAAAGGGGGGCATGCTGGTCACTGTGCATTGAAAGGGGGCACGCTGGTCATTCTGCTGGGAAAGTCGGAACTGGTTACTAAAATTTTTGAATCCCACCACTGGTAGTAACCAGCATGGATTTATAAAAGATTGTTCTTGCCAAGCCAACCTATTTTATATGAAGAAGGAAGCTGTGATCTGGATAGAGGAGGCCTGTGGGTGTAGTGTATCTAGAGTTTGCCAACTCATTTGATAGAGTTCCCCTTAAAAGCTTAATATGCAAATTGAGGTCTCTTGGCATTGACGATAGTGTTTGCACCTGGAAAGAAAACTGGTTACAAGGGCGCGTCCAAAGGGTGGTGACAAACAGTGTACCTTCCACGTACTCTAGAGTGGTGAGGGGGGTGCCCCAGGGCTCTGTCCTGGGACCACATCTATTTAACTTCTTCATAAATTATATAGAGGTTGGTATAAATAGTTCAATCTCAGTGTTTGTTGACAATACAATGCTAAGCAGGGTAATAACTGCATAACAGAATATTGAAACTTCAAACATGACCATATTTGGTCAGTGAGGTCACATAGTTCTCTGTAAAACTGTAGACATTTGATATTTGTTTACTTCAAATTGTAAAGAAGAAATTAGTGGATGTTACAAGCATTCTAAATTCCAGAAATTGAAATAGTGATACTTGAAAAAATTTGAAAAAAGATACACATAACTACTGATATAATACAGTAAACATGAAAAATCAAGCTGTGCTCACTTAAAAGAAAGAATTTGTGCCACCTGGTGGCAAGTTTGGAAATGGTAGAATATAGTAATATAGTACTACTTTATATTTACCCCGATTATCTAGTCATGTGTAAAGGAAATACCTATTATTTAAATTCCTCTGCGTATCGTTCAGAATTTGAAGTGAATGCTGGTTCTCTGGAATAAATAAGCATTCTTGCGTTTAAATATTCCACGCTAATATTAACAATGTTTAGTACATATAATATCATAGTATATTACTTCTTCAGTCGTGATACTTTATTTTTAAGAAAACAAAAATTGTAAATGCTCCCCTTGTTCTTTATACTCAACTCTCAGAAGCACCTGTACTAAAACCAAATCACTTGCGAGACATTTATTGGCTGGTATATACCAAATGCCAAACTTTTAGCATTTAGAACTAAAGATCCAACCACAGCATACACTCGTATGGAAAAAAAAAAAAGGTGTCTGAAGTGTTAAAAAATAACCCAGTGGATCATTCCAGCATGCTAACTGTGATGGGATGATTGCACTCCTATGCATGCATGAAAGTGATGTCACCGCATACCAGCCAATCCAGATGGAAGACTGACACCTGGAAGACACCAGGGAGAAGATGCTGGTGCTAGGGAGAAACCTCACAGGCATTGAAATATTTGTGCATAGGTGAGTACTTTTGCCTTTAGTTTCACTTTAAAGTGGTTGTAAACCCTCTCATATAACTTGTACCTATAGGTAAGCCTTTAATAAGACTTACCTATAGGTACTGTAAATATCTCCTAAACTTGCACCGTTTAGGACAGTGGTTCCCAACTCCGGTCCTCGGGACCCACCAACAGGCCAGGTTTGCAAGATAACTAAATTACATCACAGGTGATCTAATTTGCTGCTCAGTGATTGCAGTATTCTAGTCGGCATCCCCCAAGGTAATACTTAAAATCTGGCCTGTTAGTGGGTCCCGAGGACCGGAATTGAGAACCACTGGTTTAGGAGATATTTAGTTTTTTTTTGTTTAATTTTTCTTTATTAAAATTTTTAAGAAACAAAGAAAAAACAAAGACAACACAATCCCACATTGTGTGCTCCAATAAACAGTGGAATAAGGCAATAACACCACAAGCTTATAAGACATCTTAGAGAGATTCAAACTCTAACCATAAGTAGCATATAACAGGAACAATATATGCAGCAAATGAAAATCAATGTTGGAAAAAACAAAGAGAGAAGTGGGAAATGAAAGAAAAGAGGGAGGGAAGCGGACAGGGAAGAGGGAGAAGGAAGTAAGGAAAAAGAGCGGAAAGAGGGTGGGGAGAGGAGAGGGAAGGGGAAGTAGTAGGCCACGGGTGGTGCACGTTCTTTATGGTAGATGCAGAAGAGTTTCACACAAGACAAAAATCAGCCACAAAATATAATCAACCCTCTGAGGTGTCGGCAGTAAGCATAGTGATGTAGGACGAGGTAGTCTTATAAGGGGAGCCAAATGGAACGAAACCACTCCACTTTTCCACGTGCAATAAAGGTGAGTTCTTCAAATTGGTATATATCATCCACCCTATGTAGCCATTGTCGTATCGTGGGTATGGTGGAAGTGCCCCAGTAGACAGGTATTAGTGCCTTAGCAGCATTGAGCATGTGAGGTATCACTGAGCGTTTGTATTTAGATAAAGGCTTAGTGGTGCCAAGTAGCAATCCAAGGGTCCAGTGGGATGGAGTCCTCTGTGATCACTTGGATGAGCCAAAGAATTTCCAACCAGAACGGCCGTATTGCTGAGCAGTGCCACCAGATATGTGCGTGAGAGGCTTCATCTCCGCATTCCCTCCAGCACAATGGGGAGATGGCCGGAGAAATATTATGCAGTTTCCGTGGCGTGTAGTACCACCTGGAGAGAAGTTTGTAATTGGATTCGGCCACTCTAGTGGAAATAGAAGAAACATGTGCCAAGGCCAATACTTTATCTTTCCGAGCATCAGAAATCTGGGTACCTATGTCCAATTCCCATTTGCTAATAAAATCTGGATAGGCTTGATCTTGCATGGAGATAAGTGCTTTGTAAAATTGCGACGTGGAGTGAAGAGGAGGATCCCGAGGGTATAGTATGGCTTCAATAGGATTGAGGTCCGTAGAGTCCCGCAATGGACAGGGTAGAGAGTTAAGGAAAGTACATAGTTGCCTGTACTGCCGGTGGTCCATAGTTGTAGTTGCAGCCCAGTATATGGCGGAGAGGTTTTACAGCGTTGGACTGGACCACATGATGCATCAGAAGAGGGGTCTTAGGGGACCAACTTTTAAATCCAACATTCAGAGAACCGGGAACGAAATAGCCGTGGTTCAATAAAGGCATGAGAGGGGAATTGTAGGACCACAAAAACTTTTTGTGAAGGGAATCCCATACCAACAAAGTGGAGAGAGTCAAGGGAGAGGAAGTTGGAGAAAGGGCTCTGGCCTTCGCAGGGATCCAGGGAGCAGCTGACAAATCTGCATTACATAAATCATATTCCAGTTGTACCCACAATTTGGAATTAGAGGAGTATTTCCAGTCAGACACTCGAGTAAGTGAGATCGCCCGGAAGTAATCCCTAATGCTAGGGAGTGCAAGCCCCCCAGACAACTTTGAATGAAAAAGTGTCGTCTTAGCGACCCTGGGGCCTCTGCCCTGCCAAATATAGCATGAAATCAATGATTGCAGAGTTGTGAAAATACCAATAGGCACACCCACTGGTAACATTTGCAGTATAAATAAAATACGGGGTAAGATTTTCATCTTAACTATGTTGGTTCTTTCCAGCCACGAATGACGTAGAGAGGACCATTTCCTTAAATCAGTTTTAATAGTATTTAGAAGAGGTAGATAATTATGTTGAAATAAAGAGTTCAAATGGGGAGCCAAGTAGATCCCCAAATATTTCAATTTGACCGGACACCACCAAAAGGGAAAATGCGGGGCGAGGGAGGCTGCCACTGTGTGGGAAAGATTAATGTTCAGTATTTCGGATTTAGTCAGGTTTATTTTAAAATTTGAAAGTTGGTGAAAATCCGTAAAAGCTTGCATCAGGGCTGGTAAAGATATGCGTGGTTGTTGGATGAAAAAAAGGATGTCATTCGCGTATTGCTGTCTACTTTAATACCGTGGATGTCATTAGAGTGTCTAATAGTAGCTAAGAAGGGTTCCAGTGATATGGCAAATAGCAGGGGGGACAATGGGCACCCCTGCCATGTGCCATTGTGGAGGGTAAAAGGGGAGCTTAAGATGCCATTACCGCGCACTTGTGCAGTAGGTTGGACATACAGGGCCGCTATGCATTGCAATGATCTTGGTCCTAAGCCAAAGAAACGCAACGTGATCAGCAGGTAATCCCAGTCCACCCTGTTCCTTTCAACTGATGCCGAAAAAGCGTTTGACAGGGTGGACTGGGATTTAGAGCGAACAAAGTGGATCAGAGAGAGGGCTCGCAGGGAGTTATCCCATGCCTCCCTCCCTGGGATGAAGCCTGTCTGGTCAGCAGAGATCCAGGAAGGAATCAAGGGCAAGAGTCTAGTAGATATTTACTTTTAACGCAGCCGATGACATCATCGGCGCATGTGCTCTGAAGGAACGGCCCTGTTTCAGAGCCCTGTGCCGCGAATGGCGGCTCCCACACGCATGCGCGGGAGTGATGTACATTGCGGCTTTGGCCAATCAGATGCCTGGAGGACGCAAGCCAGGAAGCAGGACGGCCGAACATGTCGCCCGCGTCCCTGCTGAGCGGGCGGCACTGCGGGGGGGGCTTCGTTCTAAGGTAAGTATTTCATAGTGAGCTAGTATGCGATGCATACTAGCTCATTATGCCTTTGTCTTACAGGGGGGTTTTTTTTACAAGTTTTTTAAAGTGGGTTTACAACCTCTTTAAAGTCCAGGCTATTTATTGTACAAGAGACATGCAAGGTCTTATCTGAAATAAGATAAACTTGTCTGCCTGTTTTGGAATTTTCTGCAGAATGTATATTTGTACATTTTACATCTTTAGCATGGTGCCTGTGTGCCTAGGATGAATGATTTCTGTGCATGCACAGGAGTGCCATCATTGTGCAGGACAAATGATATGGCTAAAGAATGGCACCTAGAAAAAGCCAGACAGTTATTAGAAAGTGGTCATTTCACTACAACAAAAGTTAAGACTTAGGACTGGCACATCACATGACCACAGCTATAGGTGAGTAGAAGGGGCATTAAAGTAGAGCTATAGGCAAAACTTTTTTTTTCATTTTGGTTAGAGCAAGGGAGGGTATAACCTAGTGATCGACCAATATTGTTTTTTTTAATGCCGATACCGATACCGATATTTTGGTCATCTGATATCAGTATCGGTCGATATTTTTGGACATGTAAAAAATGTATTTTTTGTCTAAAGGGAATCCTTGTGGAGGGATCTGGGGGTCTAAAAGACCCCAAACCCCTCCTCGGCACTGAAAAGCATTCAAAATGCCAAGTTTGGCCGTTTTGAATGCTGTCAGTTTTTTAATTCGGCACCGAGTACCCGGAAGTGGTGTCATGACATCACTTCCGGGTTTTTTACATGGAGACCGGTGCATGCGCTCTTGCGGCAGGGATATTGGCTTTCACGGGGACACATCTTCATGCTACACCGGGTCTTCTCTTTGGTGGCGGCGGTGGAGGTAGGATGCCCAGGTCTCACGCATCGGTTGTCATTACAAGTCAGCCGACCGTCGGCTATGGACACCGGTACCAGGGTGATGCCTCTAGCTGCAGGCATCACCCCAGGACATGCACTTTCCCTAAATGTCGGCAATATCGGAAACCTCAGGGGCCGATTCTGATATATCGGGGAAAGTGCATATCAGCCCCCGATATATCGGTGTTGCCGATAATCGGTCGATCTCTAGTATAACCACTGTCAGATTTTTTTTTTTTCGCCATCTGTATCCCATTATGAAGATTTTCCTTCACTTCCTATCATATAATCAAACAGGAAGTGAGAGGAAATCCCTGTAAATTAAGGGAATTCTTTGGGGACCCCAGGTCACTAGAACTCTTGTCCCCATTGGAAGATTTCCCCTCTATTACTTTTCTAGAGACAGCCCAAAATGTGGGATTTTCCTTTACCTTTACTTTCAATGATAATGGTAAACAGATCAAATAGAGAGAGTGAATCTCCTTAACGGGGGCACAGCAATAAAAATTGACAAGTGTGCTAATCCCTGTTCACTCTCTCCAAAATTAAAAAAAGGTTTTGCATTTAGTTAAACTTTAAGTCCCCATTAAAACTAATGCAGCAGGGAAATGCACTCCAAATCATGCACATTCCTACAGTGCACAAACAAAAGTGTGCCTTTATTGCGGACGTGGTGTGCTGGCATTTATGTTAAAAGGAACCCCAAACAAGTCTGTCAGAGCATGTGTACTAAAATACATGAGAACGTATAGTCATTTACTAATTTCCATGAGATTTCTCAGGATGTGTTCTAAAGAAGACCTCAGGATCCTGCTATCTTTGCATTTTCAGATCCCCCTCCCCCATCTCTACTAAATCGTTGGGAAAGTGGTAACAAAAATGATCCACTTTTCATGTAATAACGGATTTTCTGTTCCAGTGATGTCACCCTGTACCTCCGAATAATTCCTACTACTTCTGGGCACCAGGAGGTAGATTATCTATTTGTCTACACATTGCATCTATGCAGGGAAACCACACAGCATTTCCCGCAATGCTTAGGGAAATGGAGTTAGTGGCAGCCATGTGTGCGAGTGAAGCGTCAGCTGAGCAGGCCTGTCATTTAGAAGACACATCAGCAGAGGGCAGTTGAAACCAGGAGTCTCGGACTTCAAGGTCCGCCAACTTCAGTGAGCAGTGATGTAGTTAGGTTTCTGCTCGCTGAAACAGAACTACAGTGCAGAAGTTACCAGACCAGTGGTTGGGGAAATAAAGGTTACTTGGTCTTTGATAACATATGTGCAGGGGAATGAGGACTGCAAATGTTTATCTATCTATTTAATTTTGAGAAATATAAATTTTGTTTCAAGTGCAATCTCCCATTCAGCATTGAAACATTTTTATCTTTGGTTGTTAAATGTGCAGCAGAGGACATATGCACTGATCTCAATGAAAACAGGAAATTTATTGGTATTTCAGATGACTTCTAGTGGTAATGGATAGAATGGGAATTGTCCTCTGTGTATGCACATCCTGTATTGATAGGACAGAAATTGTTGATAATGCCACGCTGTGTGTTTGGGCGGGCGATGTGCCGAGATGTCACGGCATACTGTGCAGGCGCGGCAATGTCGTCTTTTGGTTATGTGGAACGCAGCGTCATGATGTCGCAATGCACCACACATGCACGGTAGCGCCGATTTACGGCCATATTTAGCATTTAGCCCTATATAAACAGGAAGTTTATATAGGTGTAGGTAATGCACGATGGCCTCTAAAGCACCTGAGACACCTAGTGAAACTGATCAGGCACTATGTACTGTACTTCATCTGCTCCCCTGGACAGCTTGACACCTTTGGCATATGAAGCTTTTCTGACCCACTGATGGAATTTATTTGGAGGAACATTTGCCAGCAGTGACTTTGAAGATAAGTACCTCTTTGTGCCTATGGGGACTTGCTTAATGTACCCATGTTTATTGCCAGCATAGGGACTTAATTATGGCATGGTTTCATCCAATATTGTGTTCCTTTCAAGCAAGACCAACATGAGATTGGGGTCACTAGTAACGTACCATCCAAGCTACTATATATATTTTTTTTTTTATGAAACATTTTATTGAAAATTTTTATAGGCATACAGGTAAGGTTACATTGAATGCATATACATAATTTAGAGAAAACCAAAATGCAGTTTAAACAAACCTCAGTAGTTGTAGCAATAACACATGACAAGCGGCACATAATTAATAACAAAGAACCTATTGAAACATATAAAGGAGAAGAGGCACATGAGCTAGTCCAGAAAGTCAAGGCAATTTGAGCAATAGGGAGAGCGTTTGAGTAACAAGAAGGGTTCGGACTAATAGGGAAAGTGCGCCCTGTGGGAAAAATGACATTTTCAAAAGACTCATTATGCCTCATGGAATATACATTGGGGTGTTTGCTTTCCAAATGGGGGCATTTTGTGGGCGTTTCCCTTGTCCTGGTGCTCTAGGGCCTTCAAAAGTGTAATAGGTAGTCAAGAAATTAGATTTGTAATTTATGTCCCTAGAACACCTGACAGTGCTCACTACATGTTGGGCCTCTCTATGTGGCCAGGCTGTGTAAAAGTCTCACATATGTGGTATCGCCATACTCCGGAGGAGCAGCAGAATGTATCTTGGGGTATAATTTTTGCTATGTACATGTTATCCGTTAGAAATATTTTATAAACGAACAACTTTGTGTAAAAAAAAGCGTTTTAATTTTCTTTCCGCCATTTCCAAAAACTTGTGGAAAAAATGACATGATCAAAAGACTCATAATGCCTCATAGAATATACATTGGGGTATTTCCTATCCAAAATTTTGTGGGCGTTACCATTGTCCTGGTGTTCCAGGGCCTTCAAGAGTGTAATAGGTAGTTAGGAAATTTGATGTCCGTAGAACACCTGACGGTGCTTCCTGCATGTTAGACCTCTCTATGTGGCCAGGCTGTGAAAAAGTCTCACACATGTGCTATCGCCATAACCAGGAGGAATAGCAGAATGTGTTTTGGGGTGTAGTTGCAAGTATGCATATGCCATGTAAAGGAAATAACCTGTTAATATGACAATTTTGTAAAAATAAAAAAATCTTAATTTTGCAAAGAATAGTGGGAAAAAATACAATTTAAAAAAACTCACCTTGCCTCTTACTAAATACCTTGGAATGTCTACTTTCCAAAAAGGGTAATTTGGGGGTATTTGCCCTGGCTTGTTAGTGTCCCAAGAAATGAGGCATCAGGTGTGATCAAGTGTGATCAATTTTCAATGATTGGCACCATAGCTTGTAGACTCTTTAACCGCTTTAGCCCCAGCCCTATTTCGGACACTTTTTGTTCACAAGTTAAAACCAGTATTTTTTCCTAGAAAACTACTTAGAACCCCCAAACATTATATATATTTTTTTAGCAAAGACTCTGGAGAATAAAATGTCGGTCATTGCAAAATTTTTTGTCACGCGGTATTTGCGCAGCGGTCTTTAAAACGCCATTTTTTTGGAAAAAATTTGAAAAATCACATTTCACTGCATTTAAAAAATACTAAACAGTAAAGTTAGCCCATTTTTTTTGTATATTGTGAAAGATGATGTCACGCCGAGTAAATAGATACCAAACATGTTACGGTTTAAAATTGCGCCCCCCCGTGGGATGGCGACAAACTACGGTCAATAGAGATCTCAATCTGCGACGCTTTAAATTTATTTAACGGTTACCAGTTTAGAGTTAGAGTGTAGCTCTTTTTTTTTAATTATTGCCCACGCTCTGGCGATCGCGGCGATACCTCACATGTGTGGTTTGAACAGCGATTTCATTTGCGGCTCGACTTGCGTATACGTTTTTTTTTTTGTGCGCGAGCTAACGGTGACGGGGACGGCTAAATTTTTTTTTTTTTTTTTTCCTATTTATTTTTTCTTTTTTTTTAAACTTTATTACAGGTTTTTAAAAAAAAAAAAATCTGATCACTTTTATTGCTGTCACAAGCAATGTAAACATCCCTGGTGACAGCAATATGTCGTGACAGGTACTCTTTATGGAGGCATCGAGGGTCTAAAAGACCCTAGACCCCTCCACTACACTTCCCTGTATGCAAAACGCCGAAAACGGCATTTTTGCATACAGCCGTTTTTCAAATCTGCCGCCTTTTGCAGCACAGTAACCCGGACGTGACGTCATGGACGCCGCCTCCGGGTTACGTCATCGGAGACCCGATCGATGCCGTTTCCGGCATTCATCGGGACTCCATCCAGCCGGCGGACGTGCCGGCTGGGTGCTCGGGGCTCCCGGTGGGACGGTAGCCCCGAGCAAAGCCGCGGAAGGCGGCGGGAGGGGGGGGACGTCCCCTCCCGCCCCCCCGGGTAACGATCGAGCGGCTCCCGAGCCGCATCGATCGTTACCGACGGAAAGCCGACCGTCGGCTTCAAACAACGGTACCGGGATGATGCCTCTAGCTAGAGGCATCATCCCGGTATAACCCCGCAAAGTCTGATGACGTAGAGGTTACGTGACTGGTAGTAAAGTGGTTAACCTTCACAAAGACCAAATAATATACACTGATTTTAGTTATTTTTACCAAAAATATGTAGCAGTAAAATTTTTGGACAAAAAATATGAAGAAAAAGTACTAATTTGCAAAAATGGTTCATGCAGTTAAATGAACACATCCATGTGCCCCTACAATGAGTGCTCCCCCCCTTATAGTTGGGTTCCCACCTCAAATGATGTGACCTCGCACCTAAGCTCGGTCTAATAACACCTTTTTGGCTCTCCCCGGCCTGGGGATGAGCATCCAGTTAGCCCCAATACGTACTGCTTATCTTCTCACTATTTTGTTGGTGCTTCTAGTGCACCAGTCTAAACATACAAAATATCCTCCAACAGCAGATTCATTCGTGCCTGCAAGCCGTCAGTCTACACTCCTGGGAGCGGGTTCTGCCTAGCCGCCGGGTGCCATCACTGTCCTTGCCCCTCCCCACTTTTGGCCCAATTTGGAAATTTTTACTTAGGGGTGAACTCACTTTTGTTGCCAGCAGTTTAGACATTAATGGGATACTGTGTATATATATATATATATATATATATATATATATATATATATATACATATTCTATACTTTTTATCCTTGTAGCTGAGATGAGCTGAACTGTAATCATTCTGCTACTCGAAGTAGGACGCATTTCCTCAGTTTCCTTCCCCTCCAATTATCAGATTTAATCAGTGTAAGGGCTTGTTTACACTTGCAAATGGGGGGAATGGGAATGGGGGGCATTAAAAGTAGGTGGCTTAGCCTTGTTTTTAGTACCGCCCCCCCAACTACTCCCCTCAAGCTGCATAGGCAACTGGATGGAGGTATACACATGCCGCAGCCACAATGTTTTGAATCGAGGTGCTGAGCCACCCTTGACAATCTCGTCTTGAATATTGTTTCAGGTGAACGTTGAACTTCTTGCTCCTCCCATGAACTTCCTAGTTAAGCTATGTCTTCCTGTTTGCCAGATTATTGTGCTCTCTCCAGCCGACATCTGCCTTTTGTCACTCCTGCCATCCGTATCTTCGCTACCACTCATTATCAACCTTTGGTTTGTTCCTTAACTATGCTTCCACCTAAACCTAACCTGCAACCACTTGTTACCAAGCTTTGGCTTGTTTACTGACTATGTTTTTGCTTGATTCTTACCTGCTATATCTACTGGACCGCAGCTTGCTCGCCTTCTGGTGAAGCGGCCTGGTACTAACATGCATCAAAACCTATCTACACCATCGGAAGCTCTAGGGATAACTGGTTAGTGCTTAGATCCTGCACCTTGAGTGAGCCTGCCTTATTTGCCACGGTGATCTACTTGTATACTTATCCTGCTGCTTGGTGGAAGTCTCTCTACTGATGCCACTGGTCTCTGAGCCATACCCCTGAATGTAACAGGTCTCTTGTCTCTGGCTTCAAAACTTTGAGCCATTGACCAGGAGCAAGTATGCACTTAATGAATTAAGAGGTAAGTCAAAACTCCTAACCTGGATTCTTGTTTCAGGTGAGTGACCACAAGAGTTGAAGCTTTTCGATCAGCATGAGAGCCAAGCAATTAGCTTTTTTTTTTTAAAGATATATTTATTGAATTTTTTCAATTATTGTACAAAAAAAGAAAATAGTAAAAAACACAGTAACAACCTAGGTACAATACAGTCTTGCTATGCCTCCCATGTCCCAACAGAGAACATTAATAGCACAGAGAATGTCGATGTGCATGAGACCTCATTACATATAGCAGAGAGAAAATGTGGAGAAACAGAATTACTTCATAATGCAAGAAGTAACAAAGAACAAATAAAGGGACCCATTCTAAGTATCTCAGTCTAACCTTGTCAGGGTAAGAGGGATGGACACCCACATGTGCCATAACTTGTCAAAAAGACGGGGCTTTTTTTCGAAGTTCAAACGTGAGAGTAGACTGTCCTTTATAAACTGGAGCCAAGTGGTTAAGATAGTTCAAGTTGTTACTTGCCATGACAGAAGGATAGTCTTCCTAGCAAAGAAGTATAATGTTCGTAGTAGACATGTAACATGAATAGGAACAGTCCGTTCACCAAAAATGCCTGGCAAACAGTTTTTGAGATGCAAAATATTAGGTAGGCCTAAAACAGTAGACAGAAAGGAACCTATTTTGGACCAAAATGCATGGACTATAGGACAGGACCAAAAACAATGTACAAAATCAATTTCACTTCCACAGCCTCGAAGCACTTCTTGAATAACTATGTCCCTGGAGGATATCACAGAACTCTTATATGTGTCAACAAATTCAGTCCAGACCTCAACAATAAGGGGCTGTTTTTTTACTTGTTTTTGTAAAACAAACTGAAAAGCCTTGGGTCAGGATTACAAAGATATTTGAAAATAATTGAAGTAAAGAAACTGTCTTAGAAACGCAGCATACTTATTTGAGTGTGTTCATTGAGGCTCTTTAGCTCCTGCATTACTTTTTTGTAGTAAAAAGTTTGACAGCGACACCAATCATAAGTAGGCTAAAACACAGAAGCAATGCTAGTCCCCTCCAGACAGTCAGCTGTTTAGTAGAGAGGAATTCCCCTACAACTAGTTGTTTCTACTGGTAGATCCTCTCCAGGGGCCATAGCATGTATGACGACAATAGCATTAAAGCTGCAATCAGACATTGTTGCACCCCACTTTCCACCAAGTCAAATGTAGATTTCAAAACATCTGTTTGTGAAATTCCTGGAGTCAGTGACTTTCATCGGTTTCACTCCAGCTCTTATTCTCTTCACAGGCCTTGTGCCAGTTCAATAGAAAGATATAAAATATATATATATAGATAAAAGTTTGCAGAAACGTTGCACAAAACCTTTATTCCATTGACCTATAACCCCAGTTTTGCAGGAAACATCAGTGATAATCCGATTGGAAACCCAGTTAGGTAATAACCCAAAATAGCCATAACAGCACCAATTTTTTGTCTTCCTGCACCTCTAAATATTCCATCGGTGGCTCCATTTGTACCTTCACACAGGTGAAATGGAGCAAATACGAGCATAATATTTGAAAACAAAGTACCAATATCCCTAGCATGTCTAAACACTTAACCTATGAGATTTCTTAGTGTTAGTACAGTACAGCTGACCAACAAGCAAACAAATGCTGTGCAATAAACTACAACTTCAGTAGACTTTTTGGCTTGTTTGATGTCTCCAGCTCCTAAAGCCCATCCAACTTTGACATTGGCAGTTGTGTTGAAGCCCATGGGAAGCATTATAGCCAATGTTGACAACACCAATACAACAGCTTGTCCTCCCAGCTGCACAACACTGATAAGCCCTGCTAAAAAAGCTTCCAATTTCAAAAGCTCCACCATTCAACACAAAACATCAGCATGCTGGAGATGGCAAGGTGTAAGAATCCCACTCCTGAAGACAGTCTTTAGACCCTCCTGCATACAAGGTAGGTTTACTTGGTGACTCTGCCGCCACTCTTCAGCATGGACTTTCTGTCCCCCACAGTGGGAATGTGGCCCCGCACCTTCCACTGACCCCCCTTGGGAGGATGGCAATTAGACTTTTCAAGGGTGAATTCAACATACATTCTCAGTACAGGATTCCTTCAAATCTCTGCTACTTACAGAATAACCACTTGTTGGCATTCGCAAAGATCCCGCTTGCTGACCTGCTCATAGTAAATGCACTACGACATACTGGTACCTGGTGGTGACCATACACACTGACACGACCCCTGGGGTTATCAGTACCCATAGTGATTGTTACCTGGCCACTCACATGTAATCATTATGATTGGTCATAGTGATCACATAATTAGAATCTCAACAATGAATGGAATTGTTTTGCCTAGTATTGTGATGCTGTGATTGACCCACAGCTATCACATGGAACCTGGGCCAATCACAGCACCCTGTACCATGTGATTAGCTGTAGCCAATTACAATAGTTATCAAGCTGTCATGAATGAAGGCTGTTCATAACAGCTAAAACTATTGCTTATAACAGTGATCATCACTGGTATAAGCACTATTAGTGTAACAAAAATCCATGATTACCCCCCAGAGTAGTAAACTGTCACCATAATTACACTGAACTACTTTGATGACAGGATGTAAAAATAAATGTTTAAAAAATAAAATAAAAATGTATTTACATTTTTTTATACATACTGTCACCAGTCAGCATCTCCGATCACTGCCACACTAGTCATATGATGACGCTGAACCAAAGAAATTCCAGCGCTGGAGCTGTGGCAGTCTCAATAGATGCTTGATAATAACTCCACCCGTGGTGCTGCTAATAAAAGGTGCTGAACCAGCACAAAAGTACACAGAAAACAAGGAGATCAGCGCAAGCCTCAGTGGATATACGGGAGCTCTGAATTCCGGTTTCATCATATCTAGTAGTGACGTCCTTCTGGTTTCCGGCTGCACGCATCCATCCCGCTCCGTTGAGCTCTGCAGAATAGGAGGTAGAAGGAGGAAGTGTTAGTGCACACCGGCTGGTTCGGTGTACTCCCCTCCCCTCGCTGCACAATTAATCAGCTCAAGCTTTCTCCATCAGAGAGCGGACCCCATCCGGCGGCGATGCTTGGTGTACACCCCTCATCCATCAGGGACTTCACATACCGATTTGGATTTTTATTCTCAACTATCAATTTTCAATAAACTATATTGGTTCATGTTGGCTGTGGTTCCCCTATATCCACTGAGGCTAGCGCTGATCTCCTTGTTTTATATGATGATGCTGTAATGCACTGGTGACAGTATGTAAGAAAAAAAAGTAAAAATTGTATTTCATTTCTTAATTTTCTAAAAAATTGTGACAAAAAAATACCCCTTCAAAAAAGTCGCCATGCCTCTAACTAAATATCTCAGACTATCTATCTTCCAAAAAGGGGTAGTTTGGGGAGTATTTGTAATTCCCTGGCATTTTAGGGCTTCAAGAAATAAGATAGGTCATCAGTACATCAGGATTGACCAATTTTCAAATATATACAGTGCCTTGCGAAAGTATTTGGCCCCCTTGAACTTTGCGACCTTTTGCCACATTTCAGGCTTCAAACATAAAGATATAAAACTGTAATTTTTTTATGAAGAATCAACAACAACTGGGACACAATCATGAAGTGGAACGAAATTTATTGGATATTTCAAACTTTGTTAACAAATAAAAAACTGAAAAATTGGGCGTGCAAAATTATTCAGCCCCCTTAAGTTAATACTTTGTAGCGCCACCTTTTGCTGCGATTACAGCTGTAAGTCGCTTGGGGTATGTCTCTATCAGTTTTGCACATCGAGAGACTGAAAATTTTGCCCATTCCTTCTTGCAAAACAGCTCAAGCTCAGTGAGGTTGGATGGAGAGCGTTTGTGAACAGCAGTTTTGAGTTCTTTCCACAGATTCTCGATTGGATTCAGGTCTAGACTTTGACTTGGCCATTCTAACACCTGGATATGTTTATTTGTGAACCATTCCATTGTAGATTTTGCTTTATGTTTTGGATCATTGTCTTGTTGGAAGACAAATCTCCGCCCCAGTCTCAGGTCTTTTGCAGACTCCATCAGGTTTTCTTCCAGAATGGTCCTGTGTTTGGCTCCATCCATCTTCCCATCAATTTTAACCATCTTCCCTGTCCCTGCTGAAGAAAAGCAGGCCCAAACCATGATGCTGCCACCACCATGTTTGACAGTGGGGATGGTGTATTCAGGGTGATGTGCTGTGTTGCTTTTACGCCAAACATAACGTTTTGCATTGTTGCCAAAAAGTTTGATTTTGGTTTCATCTGACCAGAGCACCTTCTTCCACATGTTTGGTGTGTCTCCCAGGTGGCTTGTGGCAAACTTTAAACGACACTTTAATATGCTTGTGATAATAACTTCAACATACGGTTAAGCAGCAAGAAAATAAAAACGCATAGTAGTTTTTACAAGTTTCAGGCATTGTTTTTGACATACAGTATTTATGATAAACATAATATAAAAATATAAATAAATAAAATGTTTTTATATTTATTACATTAAAGCAATATAAAATCTCTTGCAGAAGCCTGAGTATTAAATGAGAACGTACACAAAGCAGGTGACAAAAGATCAAAAGAAAGGAGAACAGAAGACTATTGTGTAAACTAGGGGAGGGATAATCGTGCAAACTGGGGGTAGGGGTAATTGTGCAGATTAGAGGGAGGGGTGATTGTGCAGACTGGGGGAGGGGGGGATTGTGCAGACTAGGGGGAGGGGGTATTATGCGGACTAGGGGAGGGGGGATTGTGCAAACTAGGGGAGGGGGATTGTGCAGACCAGGAGTGAGGGGATAATGCAAACTGGAGGGGATTTTGCAGACTAAGGGGAGGGGGAATTGTGCAAATTTGGGGAGAGAAACTGAAGGGGATTGTACAGACTGGGGGGGGGGATTGTGAAGACTAGGAGAGGGGGTTGTGCAAACTAGGGGGGGATTGTGCAGACTGGGAGGATTATGCAGACACTTACAATGTTGTAGAGGTAAACTTGCAATACATATCATCAATGCAAAGAGGGCAGATGTGTAATCCAGCTAGTTCAGGTGCAGGAGTGGTGTCCCCACTTGCCCTTGCATTCCGTGTGCATTCCACTGCCAGCCGAGCGTAACGTCACTGAGGAATCAGAATCTGTGTTGACGCGTTTCGCCCATCCCACAGGACATTCTGAAAGACAAAGATTCTCAGTTGATAAAAAGGATCCTGCGAGCAACCTCTTAGTGATAGATAAATAAATAAATTGCTGCCGACACTCCACTACTCATAACAGTGTAAACAAATCAAATAAAATAAATAGTGCTGCGCAAAAAATAAATATATAAAATAAATAAAACTATCAATCCATGAAAAAAATGTATATAAATATAAATAATCAGTGCCGCAAAAGTGTTATTAAACATAGATATGATAAATATCAAACAATAAATATGCAATAATGCAAATATAATAAAGTGCAAATGCAAAAATTGTGCCAGTATGCAATATATAAAAAATGTGCAAACTGTATAAATATGCAAATAATGCAAAAGGAAGTCCAATAATAAATCCATGTGAATAATAGTGCTGAAAACAAACATTCCTATAATAGTGAATCAGCCAACTGCAGGTGCCTAGTGCTTCCCAGTGGTGAGTGACCAGAGTGTCACAGTAAACAGCAATCGTGCACCCCCTTGTGAATGGGTGCTCACCTTTAAAATGTATACAATGAAGCGTATATATTAGAGATCCTAATGAACATCCATCCGGATCCTTTTGACTCGTCTCATCCGAGAAAACCAAGGCTGGTATGCCGTATCCCTCAATGCAGCATCATATATAAACAGAGAACTCACAAAAGTGCATGAAATCCTTAAAACTTTTATTAAATAAAAAGTAGACAATCCCACTCACATGTAGTAGTGCATAACATGCACCTTCAAATGATCATAGCAGTAGAAACAATCCATCCAGAAACGATAATATCGTGGTGGTATAGTGGGAGACGCCGTTCGCATTTGCCTGTAGTGTGTACCGGCAGCCGACAGTCTCACCAATAGATAGTGAAGCGCTCTGTCCGTCCTTGCCCCTCCCCTACGCATGATGACACAAGGGACCACGTGTCTTCATCAGGGGGATATACCTACATGTGAGTGAGATTGTCTACTTTTTATTTAATAAAAGTTTTAAGGATTTCATGCACTATTGTGAGTTCTCTGTTTATATATGATGCTGCATTGAGGGATACGGCATACCAGCCTTGGTTTTCTCGGATGAGACGAGTCAAAAGGATCCAGATGGATGTTCATTAGGATCTCTAATATATACGCTTCATTGTATACATTTTAAAGGTGAGCACCCATTCACAAGGGGGTGCACGATTGCTGTTTACTGTGACACTCTGGTCACTCACCACTAGGAAGCACTAGGCACCTGCAGTTGGCTGATTCACTATTATAGGACTGTTTGTTTCAGCATTATTATTCACGTGGATTTATTATTGGACTTCCTTTTGCATTACTTGCACATTTATACAGTTTGCACATTTTTTATATATTGCATATATATTTTTACTGGCACAATTTTTGCATTTGCACTTTATTATGTTTGCATTATTGCATATTTATTGTTTGATATTTATCATATCTATGTTTAATAACACTTTTGCGGCACTGATTATTTATATTTATATACATTTTTTTCACGGATTGATAGTTTTAATTATTTTATATATTTATTTTTTGCGCAGCACTATTTATTTTTTAAGATTCTCAGTTACTCAGCGAATTTAGGTAGCTATGGACGGATGTATATCCATTCACTTAACTCCATATCTAATTCCTGTTGGGTGTACTAGGCTTGAAAGCCTCCCTCTTTAGTTACTTCTGTAATCACAAACTCATATATAACACCACCTTACTGCTGGTAGTTCGTTTTTACCTATATTTTGGATAGACACCATACCTATATCTTCCCAATGTTGTTATATATAGCTTGTATTATTTACATATTCTATAGACCTTAGATCCTATAGATCCCTCCTAGTTCTACCTGCGAGCTCAGCTACATAGACTTATACTTAAACCATTGCATTAAATTTATAACGAATTTAGTTATATATGATTAACATTTTATTGATATTAAAATCTAATTAAAATAAACACAAAACAATCCCGATAGTTGAAAATAATAAAACAAAGAGAAAATAACCGATACAAAAAAATATAAATGAAACTGAAATGCAAAAAAATAAATAAATTGGGAATAAAAATGAAATAAAAATACAAATGTGAAAAAAAATGAAAATAAAATAAAAATGAACATAAAAATTAAATGGGCATAAAAATATAAATATAAAAAAAATAAAATAAAATAAAAATAAATGTAAAAAATGATATATGAAAATAAAAATAAAGTAAATCTTCAGTGTTCTGGCTGAGGGAAGAAGGCTCTCCAAGATTTTACAATACATGGCACCGTCCATTGGTCCCTCAATGCGGCAAAGTTGGTCTGTACCTTTAGCAGAGAAACAGCCCCAAAGCATAATGTTTCCACCTCTGTGCTTGACTGTAGGGATTGTTTTCTTAGGGTCATAATCAACATTTTTCTTCCTCCAAACATAGAGTCCCCCTCCTCAAGAAGACACATGTACAGTCATGCCAATGAACATTTAATTGATTCAGAGGGAGATTGGGAGAAAGAGCTATGGTCAAATGAGACCAAAATTTAGCTCTTTGGCATTAACTCTCCTCGCCTTGTTTAGAGGAGGAAAAATGCTTACTATAACCCTTAGAACACCATCCCTACAGTCAAGCAGGGAGGTGGAAACATGATGCTTTGGGGCTTTTTCTCGGCTAAAGATACAGGCCGAACTTGCCGCATTGAGAGGCCAATGGATGGGGCAATGTTTTGTAAAATCTTGGATGAGAACCTTCTTCCTTCAGCCAGAACACTGAAAATGGGTTGTGGATGGGTTTTCCAGCATGACAATGACCCAAAACATACCGCTAAGGCAACAAGGAAGTGGCTCAAGAAGAAGCACATTAAGGTCATGGAGTGCCCTGGTCAGTCTCCCGACCTTAATCCCATAGAAAATGTATGAAGGGAGCTGAAATTTTGAGTTGCCAAGAGACAGACAAGAAACCTTAAAGAGGAAGTAAACCCTCCTCTACAACTTGTACCTTGTATGATAAGGCTTACCTATAGGTACAGTAAATATCTCCTAAACATGTACCGTTTAGGAGATATTTACCTTACATGCAGCCAGTGACGTCACTGGCGCATGCGCTCTGAAGGAACGGCCGCTCGTGCCGTTCCTTCAGAGTCCCGTGACGTGAATGTCGGCTATCGCACGCGTGCACGGGAGTGACGTCACCGCGGCTCCGGCCAATCAGATGGCCGGATGCAGCAATCCCGGAAGACGGTGAGTGGGCGGCACGGCGGGGGCTCGTTCTAAGGTAAGTATTGCATAATTAGCTAGTATGCGATGCATACTAGCTCATTATGTCTTTCTCTTGCAGGGTGAAAAAAATGTGAGTTTACAACCTCTTTAAGGATTTAGAGAATATCTGTAAAGAAGAGTGGACCAAAATCCCTCCTTAAATGTGTGCAAACCTGGTCACCAACTACAAGAAACATCTTACCTCTGTGCTACCCAAAAATGGTTTCTTCACCAAGTACTAAGTGATGTTTTGCTTGGGGATTGCTTGGGGATCAATACTTATTTTACTCACTGCACTGCAACCTAATTTATTGCATTTGTTTTAAGTGTTTTCTTCTGGATTTTTGCTTGATATTCTGTCATTTAAAATACACCTGTGATAAAAATTATAGACCCTTAATTTCTTTGTAAGTGGGCAAACTTACAAAATCTGCAGGGGATCACATAATTAATTACCCCATTGTATGTTGTAAATCCCCTTGCCTGATCCAAGGTTTGATGTTCATAATGAGGGTATCCATCTTTGTTTTTTTTTATCAGCAAATTTCAATTTCCACACTACTTTTGTGCTGATGGATGCTATAAATTGTCATCAAACCACCCAAGTAATTGACTGCCTGACCCATATTGGCTTAGCCATAGCTGCCTACTTCTGTCTGTTGCAGGGAGTGAACAGATACAATAAATATGCATAGCCCCCAACGGTCCCTGATTCCAGGAACTGTCCCTGATTTGGAACAAAGTCCCTATGTCCCTCTTTCCTCCTAATTTGTCCTTCATTTTGGTCTGATCAATATATTTGTATAAAAAAGTGTTTCCCAGTGCTAAACTTTGCTTTCAGTTTCTAAATGGCTGCATTTGTAAATGTCAAAATCCAGTATAAAGGAATAGTAGTGGTAAAAGAAAGCACTTGTGGGTTCAACCAATCTTTATATATATATCCTATGCCTACATACTTTTCCTTGTCTAAAAACTTTTATTGAAAGTGTTTCGGTACAAAACATACAATGCATAATAAAACATCCATACATCATATATAAAGTTTTGTAATATACATATAAAAATATAAATCCAAAAAAAATAAAAAAATAAATGTTCTCTTCTTCTTTTTAGAAAAACCAACTGTAATATCCGATTCCTCAGTCATAGCAAGATATTTAAGTATATCAATATCAATAGGATTCAGAAATATACATATGGTATAATGAGGTAAAGGTTAATGCAAACATATAGTATTAGGGATTGACTGGAGGTGCAACAATTTGTGAAGCTTTGTACGTGAGCCAAGGGTTCCATTTTAGGTCATATATGTGTTTGGTGTTAGTAATGGAGTGTTGTAAATACTCCATATGTCTTATTTCCTCAATTCTACTTTTCCTAATAGGTGTCCCTCATTTCCATCTCCCAAAGTTGAGAGGTATGATGATGTATGGGAAACATAAAAATCCGTAATCATCATCATCATCATTACCCTTCTTATCAGCTTTCCAATCTAATCTTGGTTGTTGTTAGTGCACATGCTGCTGAAGGGAGTGCTTTGTGCATTGTGTAAATTTAATACGTTTACTGTTTTAAGTGTAAAGCACACTATATATACTGTATTCAGTCTGTTGTTTATGCTGTGTATGTCAATTGTTATGCATGTTGTCCATGCTCTGTGCTCTCTATGGTCTATTTTCTACATGCTGTTGTATCCGGAACTGTATATGCTATGTACTGTGTGGTCTGTGTTGTACAGTATATGCTGTGCACAATGTGTGCTATATACTCATCTTTCAACTTTCTGAAATGATAAGGAGGGACACATTCAAACACACAGTATGTAGGCAAGGACACATCCCTGCCATGATCCTGGTGACCTAGACCGCAGTGGCTTAGGCTGGCCATACATTATACAATTTTCTTACAATTTTCTGTACAATTTTCTTGAAATTTACCTTCAACTATGTAGTACAAAGGCCTGTCTAATTGGATACGAGTGAAAGTGTTGTTTAGCTTTGACCTCATATTATGTGGTTTGTGGTAAATCTTACAGAACATCGTAGAAGGAAATTAAACATGTATGGCCAGCCTTAGTATGCAAAACATTTTTTGGCTAAACCACACAAGTGCTTTTGTGACCTCCATTTTTTTCTTTATTTTGGATTTTCAAAATAACAAATGCAGTAATATAGAAGATAAATACACTTTTAGTGCAGTACAACATTTTTGGTAGGAAAATAGCACATTTTGTATAGAGATGTACACAGAGATTACAGTAGACCAAAATGAGGGACAACTGAGGCTGCACAAAGGACAGAGGAAAGGCAGCAAAAATGCATCAGTGTGAAAGGGCCCCTTAAGACGTACAATGAAACTTTGAAACATTATCTATATGATGTTTACATATGCTAGATTTGTGTGTTGCCAGTGTTTGGCACTGTACCTATTAAGATGTACTTTGCTTTTTCCCCTGAAAAGCAGGCAGTCCACTGTTCTCATTACAAAGAACCCCTCTGGAGGTCTGAAAGGATGAAAGTGATGTTGCACTGGTCAATACAATGTGGGTGGCTGCTACTGAATAAGTCATTTCCCAAACAGTACACAAACTGTAATGCCTTAGAGGTTGAACAATAGTGTAAACAAATAAAATATCAATACTTTTGATTAAACTGCTGAGCTCTACCCACCAGGAAGCAAATTCATCTATTGTTTCAGCCTGTCAAAGATTTTCCTTAAATAAATGATTAGTAGGTAATTGTGAAATTGGACATCTGGAATATTTGTGAATGTCTAAATGACCCCCCCCCCCCTTTTCCCCCTAAGGTATCCCTAATTTGACATAGTGTAAGATCTAGTTTGGACAAATGCTCCTAAGAGCTATACTGGTAGTGGCATGGCTATTGGTAGGTCCATTAATGCCAACAAGGTCTCCAGTGACAACAACCCTGATATAATGGGAGCTTCAAGGTTGGGATTTGGTTAAGGAGCTAACAAGCCCAACCTGTAAAAACAGATTCCATTAAGACCAAAACAGCAATCAATGCTCTTCCTAAAATACAAATTAATGAGGTAAGTAGCAAGGAAAGTATTTGTTACCAAGTGGAATATAATGTTTTGGACGATCTAACAGAGCATATATGGGCAGACTTGAATAACTGACATGCTGGAAAAAGATTTTTAAGACTAAAGCCCCGTACACACGTAGCGATTGTCGGCCGAACGATCGGCCATCTTTTTTCCGGTGCTGTCCTGTCGGTTGAAAAGTGCTAAAGACTGCACACGAATTTTGTCAGCCAACAACAGCCGACTGCAGAAGGGATGTCATGTGATGGTTAACTTTCCATGTGTTTTTTCTTCTCTGAGCATGCCCAGTCTTGCTCATCTGCTGTTTGTCGGCCGAATTCTGTACTGACCGAGGAACAATCGGCCGTTCTGGTGTTGGCCAACAAAAATTTTAAAGCCTGCACACCAGATTCTGTTCGGCCGAAAAGTCACAGTCGGTTGTCCGAAGCATCATACTAACAAGCCGACAATCGGCCGATCGGACGTTGGCCGAATATTTACGGCCGACAATCGCTACGTGTGTACGGGCCTTTATTTGCACCTATGCACTTTTTTTGGTCGAATTCCAGCTAGTACACTTGCCAAATAATGACAAATCAATGAATCTAGTAATTGATGACTGGTGGGGAAGTAAAGTATAATTTTCCCACACCATGCAATTTACTTTGTCCCCTGCACTGACTTCTGTTCTGACACTTAACACCATGAAAACGTGTTAGTCATTAATACTCAAATTCAATCATTTTCTAATAATTGCTCTCACAAGCTTTCCTCACCGTTGTGTTGATATGGTGAAGAATATTAGGCAAGTTGCTGTTTAGTGGCAAATTTTGGTAACAACTACATTTGGTAGTGAATCAGAACACCAGATATACTTTGTTTTGGATCACTACTTGGGTTATTTATTACAGACTAAATCATTTGCTCATTTTTTTTTTAGTAAAAGTACAAAGTTATTAAACTGATAAAGGGTTTGTGAAAGCGAAATATACAAAGATAATAAAATGTTTCAAAGGAATATTATTATGTTATTATGGACAGATCAGAGATTAGCTAATCAATCCAAAAAGTTGAATATCCAAGCCAGAGCAGGCCAATGTACAGCTAATGGAGATTAACAGAGATCTGTTCATTACATATTCACATGGCCCTATTCCCACAATGTAAAAATAATTTGTTAATTCATTTAGAGTGACATTTTGTTTTCACACAGTATTTAAAGCAACCACCTTCATTCTAATTTAGTGAATGGACTCATTAGTAAGGGCATGGGAAGTTAGATGTGGGAACCTCTCATGACACTACAAAACATTACTACTGCAATACATATTAAATGTCACAAGGGATCATGCATTTGTAGTTTAACAAGCATCCGGTAGATGTGGGAGAATATACACTATATTACCAAAAGTATTGGGACGCCTGTCTTTACACACATGAACTTTAATGGCATCCCAGTCTTAGTCTGTAGGGTTTAATATTGAGTTGACCCACCCTTTGCAGCTATAACAGCTTCACCTCTTCTGGGAAGGCTGTCCGCAAGGTTTAGGAGTGTGTCTATGGGAATGTTTGACCATTCTTCCATAAGCGCATTTGTGAGGTCAGGCACTGATGTTGAGAGAAGGCCTGGCTCGCAGTCTGCACTCTAATTCATCCCAAAAGTGTTCTATTGGGTTGAGGCTTGGACTCTGTCTAGGCCAGTCAAGTTCCTCCATCCCAAACTCACTCAACCCCATGTCTTTATGAACCTTGTTTTGTGCACTGGTGTGCAGTCATGTTGGAACAGGAAGGGGGCCATCCCCAAACGGTTCCCACAAAGTTGGGAGCGTGAAATTGTCCAAAATGTCTTGGTATGCTGGCGCCTTAAAAGTTCCCTTAACTTGAACTAAGGGGCCGAGCTCAATCCCTGAAAAACAACCCCACACTATAATCCTCCTTCACCAAATGATTTGGACCAGTGTACAAAGCAAGATTCATAAAGACATGGATGAGCGAGTTTGGGGTGGAGGAACTTGACTGGCCCTATATCAGAATGCAAGATGGCTCATCAATCCAGAACGATACGAGGTTTGGAATTCCCAAATGGCTTATATGTGCGCCAACATATAAAAAGAGGTGACCTAATGGAAACATTGTAAAAAGAATAAAAATAAAAATGACATATATAAATATATTGAAAATTAGTTATAAACTAAAATCGCCGACACCAAGTCCTAAAACCCTTAGTGCCATCTTGTGGTTGAAAACACTCACAGCTCCAAAATAAAATTGTACAATATTCATATATTATTATATTGGTTAAAACAAAACACACAAATCGTAGCAAAAAAAGACTGATTACACAAAATCAATAAATTCACAAACCGTAAAAGATAAGCTAGTTAGAATCACAAAGAGCAAAACATTATCTTACATATCTCTCAGATATTGGCAATATGTTTCTTCATTCTTACCTGAAAGGAACGTACAGTGTGGCCTATGTATTGTAGGCTGCATAGACATGTAATTAGATATACAAAGTTTTTGATGTACAGTACAGGTATGCAATGACTGGATATGGGATTTTAGGGTGGTATTGGGACCAAAGGATGTGGATTTCCTATTCCATTAAACAATTATGCTAGCAGACGGTGAATAATATATATATGTATAGAAAAAGATTTATTTTAAAGCGCCCCCCTCCATGCTCACGTGCAGTGGTGAGCGCATAGGTAGGTCACGCCCACATGTGTAAACTGTGTTTTCACCACAAATGTGAGATATCGTCACAAACATCTGAGTGAGAGCAATAATGCCAGC
This sequence comes from Pelophylax lessonae, assembly GCF_965119305.1. Lineage (NCBI taxonomy): Eukaryota > Metazoa > Chordata > Amphibia > Anura > Ranidae > Pelophylax > Pelophylax lessonae. The sequence continues at coordinate 409,473,771 of NC_138771.1, read as the reverse complement.
ACTTGACCTCCTCTGTAACTTTAAACTGGTAACTTGTAAAAAATGTTAAAGCGTCGCCTATAGAGATTTTAAAGTATTATAGTTTGGCTCCATTCCATGAGTGTGTGCAATTTAAAACCATGACATGTTGGGTATCTATTTACTTGGTGTAATATCATCATTCATATTATTTTTTTTTTTTTTTAATTCATTAAAGTGTATTATTTCCCAAAATATTGCGTTTGAAAAACCGCTGCGCAAAAACCATATGACATAAAAAAATTGCAATGACCGTCATTTTATTCTCTTGGGTCTCTGCTAAAAAAATAAATAAATATAATATATAGGGGTTCTAAGTCATTTTCTAGCAAAAAAAAAAAAAAATGAATTTTACTTGCAAACAATAAATGTCAGAAAAGGATGGGTCCTTAAGGCTACGTTTCCACTAGTGCCAAGGTTGCGCAATTTAGAGTACGACTTTGCAGTGCGACTTTGATGCAACTTTGAGTGCAATTTTGATTTGACTTTACACGCTCTGGCTCAAAATCGCATCAAAAGTTGCATCAAAGTAGTGCAGGCACCTTTTTAAAGTTGCTGCATCTTTAAGTCGCATAGATTGGAATGGGTGCCATTGAAATCAATGGACTGTGACCTGGCATGCGACTTTATTAGTCCAAAGTCACAGGACAAGTCGCACTAGTAGAAACGGAGCCTTAGTGGTTTTAAATTGAGTGCAAGATGTTCCCTCTATTATAAGTCATTATACTGTATAATTTAAGAACCTCCCCTGGAGGTATTATTACCTAGGTATATCTCGATGTAGTGCTCCTTCCAAGTTGGAAAGTGAAATGTGCAGTACTGGTTCCTCAGTAGGAATGAGCTTTGGGTTCAGGTTCAGCATAATTTTGTTTTAAACCTGAGCCATTCACAGTTCACCAAACAGGCAAAAAACGAAATGTTCAGATATGGCCAGTTCACCCGCCTGCTCTAGCTTCTACCTGCTGCAGACGAAAGTCATTCATTCATTTTTTTGGTCTTACATCATTAGGTGACATCTTTTGGCCACCCACTTGCCATCTTGTCTCAAACTGTAAACAAGCCAACAGGCATTCTGTGTTACAACATTGACAAAATATAGTCCTGAACCATATTTGGTCAATGATGTCAGCAGGCCAATTGTTGTCATTCAGCAGCCAACCGGAAATCTGTCATTTGCAGTGGCATTCTGGTGGGGGGTGGACATCTAGGAGCCCCTTATCTTAAAGATCAGTGTACATGAATTGCATACCCTTGCAGGAGGCCCTGAAAATCTTGGGTTCCCTGTTCATTACGGAGCCCTGAGCAGAGGACTACTTCAGCTGACACCACCAAATTACCTTGATCAGCTAATTCCCTGGCTGTCATACAAAAGAAAAATGCATGCACACTGAGGAGATAAATTAATAATTTGTATTAATATCTATATAAGGGTGAGACAGGTGAAGGAAACAGTTGACTGAAGTTATCAAACAACGTACAGAGATGTTAAAGTGACCAGCATAGTTTCCCTATAATAAATGAAGATAACATCGAGATTCACTTTAAAAATATTAGATAGTAGGAAGGAGTTACTTTAGTAGAAAAAGGGGCGGGGGTTGTCCGATGTACAGTATGTCCTTTTGAATGAGGAAACTGAACTTGAGCAGCTAATACTTTCGTAGGATGGCTTTAGCTTGAATTGGAATACATGCAGAGTTCCTGCAAGCAATATTTGTAGAGACAGTTAAAGTAATTGTAAATTATTGTTTTTTTAAAAAAAACAGTTATATTATACTTACCTGCTCTGTGTAATGGTTTTACACAGGGCAGCCTGGATCCTCCTCTTCTCGGGTCCCTCTACTGTGCTCTTGGCCCCTCCCTCCTGTTAAGTGCCCCCACAGCAAGCAGCTTGCTATAGGGGCACCCGAGCCGAGCTGCAGCTTTGTGTGGCCATTCAGACACGGAGCTGCCATTCCTCTCTCTTCTGATTGGCTCACTGACTTTAAACAACAGTGACGCAGCTGTACCTCAGCCAATCAGGAGAGTCTCTGTTCTAGAGATTCCCCTCACGTCCTGTTCTTGAGACACAAAGCAAAATAAATGTCATCCAATCATAAGGGAGAGTCCCAGGATGGCAGAGGGACTCGTGTACATCGCTGGACAATGATGGGGCTCAAGTAAGTATTAGGGGATTCTGGGGAGGCTGCTTCACACAGAAGGCTTTTTATCTTAATGCATAGAATGCATTAAGATAAAAAAACCTCCTGCTTTTACAACTCCTTTAAAGCATTTGATACCCAAAAAAAATATATATATATATATATATATATATATATATATATATATATATATATATTCTCTTCCTTTAAAGCATGTTATACAGCACAGCGCTTGTGATGTGTAATTTGGCATCTCATATCCCCTAAAAAACCTGGCCGCTTCTGCCAGTTTCTACCCTCTCCCTGTAAACTGACCATGGTGTATCATGGCTGCTGAGCCCTGACACCGTGGTCAGTGTACGTGCCTCCGTCAACTGCAGCTCTCCTGTCCTCCTCCCCCTCCCCTCCCTGCTTTATGCTTCTGTGTCAGGTGCCCACCCCCTCCTCTCTTGCTGCTGAAAAACCTTTTTATATCTTACATAATCCTCTTTATTTCCCAATAATAGGTGCTCCTATCACTGTGTTTTATTAAAAAAAATGCTGTTCCTACCTGTTTTTAGAGCGCCGGCTTTCTCCTCCTCTCCTTCTGACTGATGACAGCGGGGAAATCTTGGCCCCGCCCGCTGCAGCTGTCAGGCGCTCTGAATACAGGTAGAAACTGCATTTTTTTAGTAAAACACAGTGACAGGAGCACCTACCATTGGAAAAGAAAGATGATTATATCAACTGAGCAGTGTAGGTTAGGAACCACATTAAGGATAGTGAACTGCAGTAATAGATGGGCTCTGTCACATGTGCTTAAATTTAGAGGCCTGTACTGTTCAATGTACATTGCTCAAAAACCAGGACCCACTGCACCAGTGTAGGGTTTGACAATGGGTCCAAGGATTTCATCCCGATACCTAATGGCAGTCAGGGTGCCATTGTCTAGCCTGTAGAGGTCTGTGTGTCCCTCCATGGATACGCCTCCCCAGACCATCACTGACCCACCACCAAACTGGTCGCGCTGAACGATGTTAGAGGCAGCATAACTTTCTCAGTGGCTTTTCCAGACCCTTTCACGACTGTCACATGTGCTTAGGGTGAACCTGCTCTCATCTGTGAAAAGTACAGGGTGCCAGTGGTGGACCTGCCAATTCTGGTTTTCAATGGCAAATGCCAATCTAGCTCCAATGCCGGGCAGTGACCACAGGGCCAACTAGAGGGCTCTCTGGCCACCTCCATGAAGTCTGTTTCTGATTGTTTGGTCAGAGACATTCACACCAGTGGCCTGCTGGAGGTCATTTTGTAGGGCTCTGGCAGTGTTCATCCTGTACCTCCGTGCCCAAAGAAACAGATACCAGTCCTGCTGATGGGTTAAGGACCTTCTACGACCCTGTCCAGCTCTCCTAGAGTAACTGCCTGTCTCCTGGAAACTCCACCATGCTCTTAAAACTGTGCTGGGAGACACAGCAAACCTTTTGGCAATGGCACATATTGATGTGCCATCCTGGAGGAGTTGGACTGTCTGTGCAACCTTTATAGTGTCCAGGTATCGCCTAATGCTATCAGTACTCATACTGACCCTAGCCAAATGCAAAACTAGTGAAAAACAGTCAGAAAAAAATAGGTAGGGAAAAACAATTCTGTGGCCTCTATCTGTAAAACCATTCCTGTTTTGGGGGTTGTCACATTGTTGCCCATCTAGTGCACCTGTTGTTAATTTCATTAACACAAAAACAGCTACAATTGATTAACAACCCCCTCCACTACTTAACTGACCAGAGAGTTTAAATTACTTGATGCTATACACTGATCAAAAAGTGTTCCTTTCATTTTTTGAGAAATGTACTTAAACTTACAGCAACTGGAAATAGCAAACACACTTGAAATAAGGGCAGGGTCATATGGGTTTAGAACCCTCTCACCCAGTCCTTGAGCAAAGTAGAGGGAACCGTTTAGTGTCCTGTTGGGGGGGGGGGCATTGTCCTCAGTAGATGTGGCTATAATTATGGTGATGACCCAAACTGACCGCCCGCGGACTCCTCTAAACTGCCTTCTAAGGATGCTCGGCTCTCCGGTGACACTTGCAGCTTTCTGGCTTGATCTGATCCAGTCTGGGTCTATGCAGATCCACGCAGCTCTCCCTCACATGTCCGAACTTCCCCACAGTCTCTCTCTCTCGCTTTTTTTTTTTTTTTATATGCTCCCTTCCCCTAGTAATTGCTCCTGGGCTGCCTGACTGGCCAGGAATTGGAGGGGCATTGAGCATGTTTACTCCAAAACCTTATCTGGTCAAAAAGCCTTCAACATGGGAAGGATACCTTGCCAGGGGGCTCCCACATTCCCACCCCAGTAGATGTGAGAGTTTGTCTAGGGTGGGGGGACATGGAATCAGAATTGGAATCTAGAATCTCCCTTTAAGATAAGGGGACCCCCCTCCCCAATATCTGCCACCTCTATGTGAATGAATCAGAAGTACAATGTACCCCTTGTTACACATTCATAAATGATTGCAAAGTGAATAAACACACAGAACCTATAGAAAAGGTATTTTACGGAACATTTTATTGGAACATTCCACTTCAAGTGCATCGTCTATTGTCAATTATGGTAAACAACACTCCGATGACCCTTCAGATGCAGGCTTAAGGCTCGTACACACTTGACGAAAATCGGACAAAATATCCTCCTATTTTTCTCTCTCTTGCTCAGCCTTCTTTACCATTTTTAGTTGACAGTGAATAATGTTCACGAAATTTCTCCTCCGATATTTTTTTTTGGAACATTTGTTCCTAGACGGAAGTCGTCAGCAACTTCAGATCATGCACGGTCTTTCGTATGCGATTTTTCGCGGACGTACTGCATACACATTAAACAAAAATTGGTCGTGCCGGGGACGGACAATAAAAATTTTGGTGTTCATCCCTCCGTTTTTTTTTCGTTGAAAATGTCGGCATCGGCTGCTGAAAGTTGTGTACGCACTAGCCGAAAATCGCACGATTTTGGGAATTTTCGCCAGATTTTCTACTAGTGTGTACTCCACTTTAAGGCATCCTCCTAACATGTTAAACAGATTGTGTATTTTTAATGTTTATTTATTTATTTATTTTTTACCTTCAAGACTATATCAGCAAACATGCATTAGCAGAAGTGAGGCTCCAGGTAAAATGCAGAGCAGTCAGTGCCAGAAACAGGTTAGCAGATCATGCTGCTACATAAATAACTCATTGGCTTATTTAAGCCACTAACAATCGTCTACTGTACAACACAGTTGGCCTTTTTATAATATGAATTACTGATTTATTTTGTTTTATAAGATATAGGAGAAGATATACAAAACATACAGTATGTATATAAAATATACAGTATGTATAGGTTTATTTGTCGAAATAAATATTGCTCAACAAGCAAATAAAAAACTCCATTACTTGTGTTTTTTCACATTAGATTTAATATATATTTTTCAGTGCAGTAATAAAGTCTCCTCCATATACAATATCTGTATAGCAACAGATAAAGCAACAATTAAAGAAGGCCAGTGTTGATACTTCTTTCCTATAGGCTAATTGGGGTTAAGCAGTGCAAAGGCTTTAGATCTAAGTAGCTAATCAGGGAATGTATACCTCTTGTTGTCAAGACTTTTTCCAGGCTAAAATCCTTTCCTATCAGGGGAGAGTGGAGAGGAATGCATTCCATAGACTCATGCACCTCTTCACATGCAAAACAAGTGGACATATGGCTCATCTCCATCTTTGGGGGATGTTCTGTCTAAAGTCCTCCCAAAGTTTCAGATTGTATGACAAATCACGTCCTAGACTATCACAGGCAGAAAGGCTTGAAACATTTGCATCATTACCCCCAGACAACAGCTTTATTAGGCTGAATAGGAGGTTTGCTGCCTGGCTCGCTCAGACACTGACCTCTACTTCTCAATTTCTCTATTGTTTGTGTACTGCAAGTTATTGCTGTTTAAACCATATGGTTCCTTTTTCAGAATTACTAGGAGTAGAAATTCCATTTGGATTGTTTCTCATCAAATTGAGCTACTAGATCTTTGTAAAACGTAAATTCAAATAAACCAGAAAGTATACATGTATTAATAAATAACAAAAGCTGACCTAAATGAAATCACAGCTATACCATGCTGATACGTTGTTACTAAATAAAGTGTTATTTGAGTATTGCTTTTTCCACGTGATTTTTAACATTCATTGCTCCAAACGCTTAAATTGCTTACCAAATATTATTTGCTTTAAAGTTTTTTGTTTTTTTTTAGACTTTTTCCAAATTTACACTTCTTATGGATTCAATATTGATTCCTCTTCAAGCACTAAATAAAAGAGTGAATCCCCCAGCAGATCTTAAAAAATAAAAAAGCAGCTCATGCCTTGTCACCTGCAGACTCACCCACTCACCAATCCAGTGCTGGTCTTCTTCTTGCCAGAGTTACTCAACATGCATTTGTTTAGTTCAGGGACCCACCCTAGGCTCATAGAAGGATGCCATAGAGAGTGACGTAACATTATTATGGACAAGCAAAAAATTGGGGGAGCAAACCCTGAACATGTATATCTAAAGCCAGTGCAGCTATGGACCAAGCAACATATATATTAAAAAAAGAATAGCGCACACATGCAAAAGAAATGACTATCAAATATGGAGACAATCCATAAATAAAAATTGGGATTTAGACCCACCATATGGCCATATCGTGCTCAAGCCCACCACTGTGTCAAAGTACCCCATTATCAGTGGGTCCTACACTATCCATAAAAAAGGGGTGAATCCAGCCTCTCTAACCCTTGGAGACAACACTCCTTGCTGGGAAAGATGTGCTAATGTACTACAGGGGACTCCTCCTATATCTACTTGATAGTGGACACTGATAGAGTACAGGTGTGTGTGGGGGATGGGATGCTCAACCTCGGTAGTCTGGTCAGACCGAATACATAATAAACAAGCAAAAAATTGGGGGAGCAAACCCTGAACATGTATATCTAAAGCCAGTGCAGCTATGGACCAAGCAACATGTATATTAAAAAAGAATAGCGCACACATGCAAAAGAAATGACTATCAAATATGGAGACAATCCATAAATAAAAATGGGGATTTAGTCCCACCATATGGCCATATCGTGCTCAAGCCCACCACTGCGTCAAAGTACCCCATTATCAGTGGGTCCTACACTATCCATAAAAAAGGGGTGAATCCAGCCTCTCTAACCCTTGGAGACAACACTCCTTGCTGGGATAGATGTGCTAATGCACTACAGGGGACTCCTCCTATATCTACTTGATAGTGGACACTGATAGAGTACAGGTGTGTGTGGAGGATGGGATGCTCAACCGCAGAAGTCTGGTCAGACCGAATACATAATAAACAAGAAAAAAAATGGGGGAGCAAACCCTGAACATGTATATCTAAAGCCAGTGCAGCTATAGACCAAGCAACATCTCTTTTTCATGGATAGTGTAGGACCCATTGATATTGGGGTACTTTGACGTAGTGGTGGGCTTGAGCACTATATGGCCATATGGTGGGACCAAATCCCCATTTTTATTTATGGATTGTCTTCAAACTTGGTAGTAATTTATTTTGCATGTGTGCGCTATTCTTTTTTAATATACATGTCTTTTGGTTCATAGCTGCACCAGCTTTAGAAATAAATGGGTATTCTCCCCCAAATTTTTTGCTTGTTTATTATGTATTCGGTCTGACCAGACTACCGAGGTTGAGCAACCCACCCCACCCCCCACACACACACACCTGTACTCTATCGGTGCCCACTATCAAGTGGATATAGGAGGAGTCCCCTGTAGTGCATTTGCATATCTTTCCCAGCAAGGAGTATTATCTCCAAGGGTTAGAAAGGCTGGATTCATCTCTTTTTCATGGATAGTGTAGGACCCACTGATAATGGGGTACTTTGACGTAGTGGTGGGCTTGAGCACTATATGGCCATATGGTGGGACCAAATCCCCATTTTTATTTATGGATTGTCTTCAAATTTGGTAGTAATTTCTTTTGCATGTGTGCGCTATTCTTTTTTAATATACATGTCTTTTGGTTCATAGCCGCACCAGCTTTAGAAATACATGGGTATGCTCCCCCAAATTTTTTGCTTGTAACATTATTATGGGGCATTATTCAATACACCAATCAGGAATTACCGATCTCTCGAAGTAAAAAAGGGTGAAACTGGTGGCATCACAATACCAGAACAATGACACCTGCAGTTTTTTTTTTTTTTTTAGACTGTTTTTCCAAATTTACACTTCTTATGGACACCTGGTCTTCTTTTAAAATGGTGTGGGGTGCTTTAATTTGTTTTGCGGGTGGAGCAAACAGTGGGTGAATCGGAGTCTAGAACTGGGCTTTAAGAGGGCGCATGCAACATACAGCGTCACACCACCGTACAATTGTCAGTTAAAGCAACGCAGTGCAGTATCGCAATAAATGGCCTGGTCATTAAGGGGGTAAAACCTTCCGGGGCTTAAGTGGTAAATAAACACACACTCACCTGACCCACGATCCAGCGATGTGTCCACCTGAAACCTCGGTTCTCTCCCCGCCTCTCCCCGGCATCGGCAGCACAAGTGTGACAGCTTGCGGCTCCACACCTGGGTGTGCACTGCGCATGCGCGAGTTACGCTGTGCCTCTTCAATGGCCGGGCAATCTTCTGGGACCTGTGACATGCCCCAGAAGATTGCAGGGAGGGAGCAAGAAGAGGAGAACTTCTGCTTGAGCCGCCTAGGCTGCCCGAGCGGATGTTGGAGCTGGGTACCTGTCAAAACTAGGTACACACTCCTCTTACAAAAAAATGACATGCCAAATGTGGAAATGTATAAAGGGATGAGGAGTCCTTAAAGCGGATTTTCCACTTTTGTGTGGAACTCTGCTTTAATAATTATTCATGAGTGTGGGAATGCCTAATGTGCGTAGCCTAATTGTAGTTTATATATGCAAATATGTTCTACTTTTGTATGTGTGTGTTGTGCAAGTATAGGTTTTTTTTTTTTTTTTTTACAAATAATATTATTTATACATTTTTATTTTAAATTTTATTAACTTTATTCCTTTCTCAAGGTGGCTAATATGCTCACTGTGTACAAATATACAAACTTGGTGACAGGTTTTCTAATGTCTCTGATGGAGACTAGCACACAACATAGCAGTTTTGGGCATGATCCTCTAACTAGGGATAGGGTTCAGGTTTGCAGCTTATTGGGATTCACAAATTCTGATTATCACAATTTTTCAGGAGAAAACTTTAGATGTTCACCATCACCACCAGAAAAAAGGCAATAAAAGGAAATCTATACACAATAATTTCCTCTAAAACTGCTGGCAATGCAACAACTGTTCTGACCTGAGGGGGGGGGGGGGCACCCTTGCTCATATGATAGTAAGTGGACGGGTGTCAGAAGGAAGAGAAAGCTAGGGAGAGTATCCTGAAGATAGGTGATCATCCATCAAGTCTACTTGTTAGAGAGAGTAAAGAAAACAAGAGACTGAACCCCATTCATTCCAGTGGTAGGGTAAATTAACAGCCTGGCTGTTCCATATCTATCACCAGAGATTTGAAGATTGAAGTCCTCAAATGTTGTGAATAGTTCAATTGGAGTATCCTACTATTCCCTTTTCCTATCCCAAATACCAATAAACAACAAAAAAACAACACCCCTAGACTGTTCATTTCTGCCAAGAGCCAACAGGAGCAAGGAGGGATACAGGAGCTGTAATTAAACATAAACCTGTGTTGGTAACCAGGGGGGCCCGTAGAGACAGTATCCAGCAGTCCTTACAGGGGCAGTGCTACATACTTTTCCTTGTTCAATTATTTTTTGGTCAAGAAAGATCAAGGGTGATATAATCAAGCAGCGGTCTTTACATGGACAAAAAAGTGACCGTGTAGTATAACAGTAACCATGACTATTTAACACATACACACACACACACACACACACACAATTATGCATACATGTAGGCTTAAGATACATATTAGGTATCTTAGGGTAACACTTAGGTGTCCTTTTATGAAACGGAGATGACCAGGCTTTTGAGAACGCTCTGATTGGCGGAGCGAAACGCGTCAAGCCGTCCGAACACGTAGTACGTCATTTCCAGCTGCAACCTCTTCCGGTTTCCGGCTTCCGGTTACACGGGTGGAACGCACGGCCATTCGTTTGCCGTCCCGTGGGTTTGCTAAAGGCGGATTGACTTTCCACATATTGTAAGTGTATCTTTATGTTGCGTGTATAATAAACTTTTGGAACATACTGCACGATGATGGCCCTTTTCTTTTTATGATATTGGGGAGCATTACCTGGATAATTACCTGGATATAGAGGCACAGGAGATCTACAGCTTGTATCTGTTGGCGATCCATAGAGGTGTTCACCTCATAAAACCAGTTTTAAGGCGATATTTCTCTCAGCTTCTGGTGAGTGGGGAACCGAGAGGGGAGCACCAACTCACTAGGACTGAGCACCGGCACTTTATTCATATATTTATTGAGCACTTATATGAGCACAAGAGACTTGCACTTTATTCAGTTTGGAAGATTATAATTGCTATGAACTTTTAATTTTATATTTTGATATATGATATGTTACACATATGAGATTATTTTTGGAATATATTTATATTTATGCTGTTATTTATATTTAGTGTGACACTATATTTGTATACACAGTTGCACAGTTATTTATCTGCACGAGCACTTTATGATGATATTTATTAATTAGTATAATTGATGTCAATGGTTTCGGTTTAAGCAGCGCAGGTACTTAGTTTTTCAGATTCATACAGGATTTATGTAGTGTCAGCAGTTTGGGCAGTACTTTGAAATGTTCAATGAGAATGAAATTGAATAAAATATAGTGAAATGAACTGATGGCAAACATCTAAATATACAGATTAAATATATATAAGGGAACTGTTTTACCAGCCAAAGTATTTGTATTTCTCACAGCCCTTCTACACAGAACAGCCCTGTCTAGCAGAACAGAGAACGTGATTTTCCTCTGCTGCAGTTAAAGGATTAGTTCACCTTTTGTAAAATGTACATGTTACACCCGTATACAGGGTATAAAATGTAACATGTGACAGATGCAGTTGCCCCAGCATACCCTGCCCCAATCTCCCATTTTGCCCCCCCCCCCCCATATCCTAATTTAAAAAAAAACCGCAACCATGATGTGAAAGCGACAAATACCGACATTCTTTGCGGCTGTCGGCTTGCAGTTCTCAATGAACTACCAGGGCGCTGTTATTGTAATATTTCCATTTTCTTTCTTTTTAAACTGTTTTTATTGAAGGCAAAAGAAACATGGTACAGTAACATGCAGTAGAAAGATTAGGTACATGCCGTGATATAACAAGTCACAGTAAAATATAGAACTACAGCATATAACATTCAGGTAACAGGTAACAATGTGATGTGCATAATAGATCGACCCGGCGTCCCGACTGAGAAGCAGTAAGGGCACGTACAAACTGTAGGTGTGGCCGAGGTCACAATGCGGGGATGGGCCCCCACATAGAAGGGGTCTCAACCAAAACAAAGGTATAACACTTAATGAGATATGCCGGGGGCCGAGTGGGGAGGGGGGGCTGGGTAGGCAGGGTTGGGATAAAATCAGGGTGGTAGGAGAGGGTCATGGGGGGGAGGTAATAGCAGGTAACCCGGAGGAAGCCTCGAACCCCCCAGGAGCCCAAGTGGGGAAAGAGGGCTGGTAAGGAGGACTTCCCAATCAGGTGAGTACAAGGCTGTCGTCAAGGCCTGGTGGTAGGCAATGGTCAATCCAGGGCCACCAGAGCCGTTCATAGGGGGTCAGTTTATCCAACAAAATTGCTTCTGTTTTAGCATGTAGCATGGCTTGGGTAACTCTGTGTAGCATAGCCAGATGACAGAGCGTAGGGGTAATATTTCCATTTTATAATGTAGTACATTTTTAATAATAACGAAAAATGTTAATGCAAAAAGAATATGCTGATTATCCAAGATTTAAAGACTACCACGCCACTCTCATCTGAATAAAACAAACAAATCTGAATTAATACACACTCATTCGTTTTTAGGTTGAATTCATTTCCCCAACTGACTTTGTTGGGCCACGCACATACAAGGTAAATTAATAGTCTCTCAACCCCAATACAATAAGAATTTTATCAGAATATTCACGCTACGCTCACTAGAATAAAAACGAATGGATCCAAATAAATTCGGATCATTCATTATGTTGTTATATTATTTCGGATGCTTCAAAACATTACCAAAAGACCTAAACTATTGAATCATGTCATTCAAATAAAACAAATGAAAACAAATGAATTCGTTTTTTTCATTATAATTTATTTTGTAGTTTAAATTCATTACTATTGTGATTTGGAGATTTAGATACATCTGAATCTCCAAATCACGCAAATTTCATCCAAATCAAAATTAATAACACATGGTTATTGATTTGGATCTGAGAAGATGCCAACATCCCTATTTTGGTGTAAAACACAGAAGCAACTATTGGGTATTGTAAGGGGTTTGCTCGGTAGCTGAAAACCCGCATTTGCCTGCTGTTGATTTGCATTTGCTATAGCCAGTTGTTTCAGTATCTCCTCCATTTTGGCACTCCACCATGTGTAAGGGGTTGGCTCGGTAGCGGGTGTGGGTGACCCCCTGGGTGGGTTTGTTACACAGAGAGACAGCCGAGGAGTGGTTGAAAACAACGGTCTATGGTTTATTCTTCCAATTTGCTGGAACAAGTGCAAGCATCCAAACAGCATAAATCAAACAAAACATAAAATAAACCCTGGCCACTTGGGGCGTCTACCTTCACAACACAGGAACCTACCTATGGAGTCTGTCACAACCTACTGCTGGGAAGACACTGCTGGTCATACAGCAGTAAACCTATAGTCTATTTGTTTTTCTTTTCACACAGAAAAAGTCCACACCACCTCACCTTCAGAAGTCTTTCTCAGCTCACTGCTCTCCTTAACGCACAAAGCCTCAGGATGCAGCAATCAGTAGTCATCCTCTGGATAACTTATAGAGGCCTTAATTACCTCATTCTAAATAGCTGAAGCTTTCCAACGTCCTTAAACCTTCCTGGCTACCTCCGCAGCCGACACCTGATAGTAATTGGTGAATTGTCTAAACAAGGCAGAAATGTATCTCCCGTCTGTGACAACACCCACAGATTTACCTGACTTCCTGTCACAGTATATAGAACTTTAAAGGCACCAAAGAGAATTTTTATCTATAAAAATACAGACTTTTAGTGCTACAAAGGTAAAACACCTCAAATCATTGACTGATTAAGTCATAACAGTTGACTCTCATCAAATTATCCCTCATGTTAGAATAAGGTACAAATACACAACTTAAAGGAAGATAGCACGATTTACCAAACGTATTTTAAGCAGATCTTTGTCAGAGGGTGTCACGGTCTGAAGTCAGGCTCGTAGGCTATAGCAGAGGAAGCTCACACAGGAACCAGCAGTATAGGAACACAGGTAGGTTCCCTTGGCAGAAGACACAGGCTCACCTGAAGTGTGGAATCTAAGTACTAACCAGTGTTCACAAGTGCTCCTGATGGTGAAGATAAATTTTGCTGCGTGTTAGCACCAGGTCCCTGTCCTCAGGATCGCCCCACCAGAAGGTGAGCAAGCCAGGGTCCAGTAGCAGATATAGCAGGTAAGGATCAAGCAGAAGCATAGTCAAGGAGTAGCCAAAGGTCGGTAACGAGTAGTTGCAGGTTGGGACTAAGCAGAAGCGTAGTCAAGGAACAAGCCAAATGTCAATAATGGATGATAGCGAAGATACAGGCAGCAGTAGCAGGAGATAAGAGAGATATTGGCTGGTGAAGGCACTAAATTCTGGCAACCAGGAAGTGCAGAGACATGGCTTAAATCAGGAAGTTCATGGGAGGAGCAAAGGGTTCAAGGTTCAAGGCAGTTAAGATTAACAGCACGATCATTCAAGGATTTGTCCAGAGAACTGTCCAGCATTCCAGGTGGCTCAGCAAGCAGAGTCATTGTCAGACACAGCAGAGGTCCCAAGTTCAAGTATGGGTCCTGACAGGAGGAGAGCATATCTATATGACATATAAAATAAAATACTCCTTCACACTATATAGAGCTGATCTTTAGCATCAGTGTTTAACAAGCAAACATTTAAAGTGCTTATCCAAAAAAATGTCTATAAAAAAGTATCCAACCAATTCTCCAAAATTTTCAAGGAAAGTGTCACAGTGCTATGTGTATAACAATAAAAAAGTGCTATTGTAGTTCATGACCAATTTTCAACATTTGGACAGAAAGAGGTGCTAAAATGTGCCACTGTGCAACCAACGTATATCCAATCCACCTACAGTATGATGTACTCTATTGTTTCACCACCTTTGCCGCAGAAGAAAACTTACCAGATTTCCATGACTAGCCACTACAGGTAAGGTAAGTCATGTAAAGTATTATGTTATAATGGTGCTCCCAATAGTTCTGACTTTCCTCCTTTGTGTTGTTTAGTCAGCAATCATCTCCCCATTAAATAGAAGAGCAAAGGGGGCCAACAGTGTAAAACCTTCAATGTTTATTGTATTAAAAACACAATGCTCTTACTCACATTTAGCGGTGCTTGTATACCGCACACCAAAGGCTATACACAATGTAGGTACATTAAAATCCACTGCAGTGAAATCCTCTTATCTTCATGTGTGATCTGTGTAGTACTACCACACTTGCCAACTCCTTCCTACTTCCTCGGATGTAGTGTGCATGATGGTGCCATATTTTGTACCGCTTCACGCGTTTCATCACACAGGGGTTATCAAGAAGCACCTATTTTCATTATATGTAATAAAAGTTATCAGTGGTTTCAGGCTGTTTTCTTCCCCAAATACCCCATTCCTGGGGGGGGGGGGGGGTTATACTCCATGTACCTTCTCTTCCCCTTTGTGGGTAGTTTTCTGAGCAAGGAAATAAAGGAATAAAGGAAATAAAGCTCTGCAAAGTCTGTTTGAGAAGAGAGGAAGATTGAGGCAGCTAGAGGCAAGTGACGCAAAGATCGGCACACCCCCTAACATCCATGTGTCTAACTAGGGGGTATTTTGTCCTGATGTATGAGGAAATCAGAACCTATTCTGATACATTTAGCAACTTTACCAGAATGTCAGTGTCCACCTTTGACAGCATACTAACTATTGTTAGACTGCGGTTAGACTGCAGCTGCAAAGAATGAATACCAACATGAGGATGAATGAGAACCAACATGACAATCAACATGAGAATGAATACGAACATTTCAGAAAGAAAGATGGAAGTGTATTAAATTTTTCTGCTTCTAAAACACACTACAGCTATCTGCAGGTAAACGCAATGCGTGTTTAGCTGCATATAGGAACAAAAAGTCAACTCTGGATGCAGCCCTTTCCTTCTTTTACTAAACGCAGTTTAACTGTATACTGAGCATTGCTAATCATTATGTATGAATAATATGATTGCTTTGCATTGTGTGCATCCAACTGCTTTTAGAAAAGTCTTCTAAAAACTAAAAACAGCTAAACTCTGAAATGTAGACACCTGTGTGATGTAACCTTACGGGGGGGGGGGGGGGTGAGGACACAGCAAGCCAGCCAGATATTTATATACCCCGGACCAGTCTTTCTCAAACTTTTTTCAGTCAATGCACCCTTTATAACTGTGCAAAATCTTAAGGAAACCCATTCTAAAATGTGAAAAACAAAACTAGTAGTTTTATGTAATGCACCAACATCCACACAAATAGGACACCCAACATTTATTCTTATTCACCACTTCAGCCCCAGAAGGTTTTACCCCCTTAATGACAAGGCCAATCGCAAAATATGGCCTGATAATTAAGGGGGAAAATCTTCCGGTCCAGAAGTGCTTAATGTGTACAATGAAAACATATGGCTTCCTGTAACTGAAAGGCAGGTTTGATCCACCGCTGGCTTGTATAGAATTTTTAGACACATTTTGGGTAATTGTTAGGCCCACCTGAAGAAACCTGAAGGTACCCTGGTTGAAAAAGGCGGCCCCTGACCACCAAACAATATACCACTTGGGGAAATGGGACAATGGAGAGGTTGCTGCCCTCTAGTGGATCCCCCATGATGCAGGTGCAAAGCAATGGCCACCTCAGAATGGGGTGGTTATGTCATCATGCTAAACTTGATGTCGGCACTAATCAGCCATCTTTGGAATTCATATTTGCATTCCAAGAGGCTGCAGAAACTGGCCCAGGGCAGACAACCCACCAGGGACAAAGCATGGGAATCCCCACTTGGACTTTCAAGTGTTTGTACCTCATTGTAATATGAGGGGCAGTTTGATAAGTGTCAGTTATGAGTTTATCAATCAATGATTTTATGTGTTTTAACTTTGTAAACAATAAAAGTCTGTATTTTTACATAAAACATTCTCTTCTCTGTGAACTTTTACACCTTTGAAGACCCATATACTCAATAGTTTCTTCTGTGTATTGCAATTATATAGTATAGGTCTAATGCAGTGTCATATTTGCATCATATCAGCAGATTCATTTTCTTTTCATGTTTCCTTCCTTGTAGGTGTGATGAAGAGTGTGTAACCAGACCTCTTGAAACATACCTCTGCAAACCTAGTGCCTCTATTAGGCAGAGGACCCGCTAGGAACCCATCCTCAGTAGTGAAGATGGCAATCATGCCAGGTTTCTGTCTTCAGATAGGAAGGAGATGCAATGCCTCCCTGGGCAGTTGCCAAGGTTTCTATATGTAGTAAAGGGAAGAAAATACACAAGCACTGTTGATATTAGTAAAATGGTGTATGTTCCTCAGGTCACCTCTCTGTGGTTTAATTGCTGGGAGTGGAGCAAAGCATTATGTAACCCATTCCAGCTTGCTGCTGCTATTTAAGTGACAGATAACCTTCAGTGCTGCTTATTTTTGGCCTAACCCTGCATTTTATGTCTATTTTGTGTCCAGTAATGGCAAATCAAGGACAGACTCCCTAAACTGCACCTTGCCTGGGCTCTGAAATGAGGACACTGAAGCTATTAACTTGGAATAATTTATAACCGGCGGCTTAAGGGATCAATTAGTGTACAGGACAAAGAAAGTCCACTAGTTACTTACGGCTTGCCACCAATCCCCCCACCCCAAAAAAAATTAAAAATGAGTCTGCTGTGTAAAGTTTGTTCCACATTCTGAAATTAGAGAAAATAAATATTGACCTGAACAGTCTTTTCTATATGTAAGTTTTTAACTGTGGAAAGAGCTGCAGATCTGTTTATGTGTCTTTTAAAAGAATTGTAATTTGATTTGTTTGTCTCTATTTGGTATTATGTGAGAGTTCAAGCTTAAAGTGGTTGTGAAGGCTGAAGTTTTTTTTAATTTAAAGCGGTGTTCAAGCCTCCCCTCTACCCCTCCAAAAATTAAAAGTCAGCAGCTACACATACTGTAGCTGCTGACTTTTAATATTAGGACACTTACCTGTCCTGGAGTCCAGCGATGTCGGCACTGCAGCCGATGTTTCCATCGGCTGTTGGGTGCTGCAGCCGACATTGCCGGTGAGGGGACCCGGCAGTGAAGCCTTGCGGCTTCACGGGCGGGTCCCTAATGCGCATGCGCGAAGCGTGCTGCGCATTTGGATTGACTCGGCGCCGGGAAAAGGAGGAGGGGGCCAAACTTCCGAGGGACAGCGCTGCGGCAACGTCTTCTGGAAGTGGGGAAGGGTACCTGTCAAAAATAGGTACCCATTCCCCCTCCCCCTTGAAAGGTGCCAAATGTGGCACCGGAGGGGGGGAGGAAGCAAATGAGCGTAAGTTCCACTTTTGGGTGGAACTCCACTTTAATGCATTCTCTGCATTGCGATAAAAAACCTTCTATTGTAGTTTTGTTTTGTTGTTGTTTTTAATAATAGGTAGCACTCCTCCTCTTAGGGTGGTATGGAATGACCCCCCTCTAGGTAGTGTGGCAAGGCAACATTTCCAGTGTCTGGTTCTTGGTGTGTGATGTGAAGAAAGATAGGTTGAACACCAGTCACCTTTTTTTTACCTTTTATTGTTGAATTGCAAGGAAAAAGGTTTAGGGGTGTAAGATACCCAAAAATAACACAAGAACAGGACAGTTGTTCTAAAGTAGTAGTAGGCACTGGGAGGTCAATCAAACAAAGCTATGACCCTATAAGACAGGCACTGTCAGTTAAGTTTCAAATGTATCTCTTGCTGACTCTTGGCCCTCTGATCACAAAGATATCTGTGGACAATGAATTCTAACAATGTCCAATGACTTCTGCCCAGCTTCTCTGCAACACTCTTCAGCAAGAAGATTCCTTCCACCCCCACTACCTACAGATATCCTCTTCACTTTTGATGCAGTTTTTATGCTGAATAAATATACTCACAAGCCCAGCGTGTTCATTGTCATCTTCTTTCACAGCCATTCCTTTCTGTAGGTCCCTTCTGCCTGCCATCTTGCTCTCTGGTGTCATCAGGGAGCCAGTTTTCTCGTTCTGGTTCCTGCAGCCTAGCCATCTGATTATATGGTGCCTTATGCAACTTTCTAGTGCTGTGAGGAAGCCTGCATCCTCCTAGGTGATGTGATGCAAGTATCTGAGAAAGCAGCTGGAAGAGGCAAACATATCATTCTCACCGAGGCAAAAATGGAATGGGAGCAGGATGACCAAAGAAAATAAATAAAAACTGTTTTTAAAAAACAATTCTGCCATTTAACCACTTCTGGACCGGAAGGATTTGCCCCCTTAAAGACCAGGCCATTTTTTGTGATTTGGCACTGCGTTACTTGAATGCACAATAGTGCTGTCGTACAACGCTGTACCTAAGTAAAATGTATGTCCCTTTTTCCCCACAAATAGAGCTTTCTTTTGGTGGTATTTGATCACGTCTGCGATTTGTATTTTTTGCGCTATAAACAAAAAAATTGTGACAATTCTGAAAAAAAATATATATATATATATATATATTTTTCACATTCTGCTATATAACATTCCCAAAAAAAATTAAAAATCTAAATTTTTTAACATTTTAAGCCAATTTGTTTTCTGCTACATATTTTTGTTAAAAAAAAATTGCAATAGGCGTATTTTGATTGGTTTGCGCAAAAGTTATTGTGTTTACTAACTACGGGAGAGATTTATGTCATTTCTATTGTTTTGTTTTTAGATTTTGCGATGTAAACAAAAAAGAGCGACAATTTTGAAAAAAAAAAAAAAAAACACAATATTTTTACTTTCTGCTATAAATCATTCCCAATAAAAAATTTTTAAAAAATAAAACTTTTTTATCAGTTTAGGCCAATTTGTGTTCTGCTACATACTTTTGGTAAAAAAAATTCCCAAAAAAGCGTATTTTAATTGGTTTGTGCAAAAGTTATAGCGTTTTTACAAACTACGGGATAGATTTTTGTTTATTTTTTTTGTTTTTACTAGTAATCTGCGGCGATCTGCGGCGATCTGCGATTTTTAGCGGGACTGCGACATTGCAGCGGACAGACCCCCTAACTGAAATTTTTGACACTTTTGGGGGGACCAGTGACATTACTACAGTAATCAGTGCCTTTTATTTTCTATTATATTCCCTTATTTTCTATTCTATTATTTTTCTATTCTATTTTATTCTCTTCTGAAATTCAAATTTAAATACAAAAATGATTCAAATTCGATTAGAGAACTATTTAAATTTGAATTTCATCTGAATATATTGTTTCGTTATTTTGCATTCATTTAAATTTGTTACTTCTGTATTTCAGAAATTCGGATTCATCAGAATTTCTGAATAACTAAAAATTTGTCTGAATTTCAATTCGGAATGAAAATAACTACACATCTATTAGAAAACATCTCTCAGAAAGCAGGTCCAGCTCCTTTTTAGTGTATTCAGACAGCAGATATTCCTGCTGTCCGAATACAATGTCCCGGTGGAAGTGATTTTTTCATCCACCTCACTTGGAGGAAACCGTTATATTTTTGTTCAGCCCACGAAAGAAATAACCCATCTATGATCAGCTTTTTTTTTCGTTTTGTTTTGTAGAGTTTGAAGCTGCCCGAGTTGAAGGTTAGTGATAATTGTGTTTCCCGGTTCTTTTCTTGACAAGTTTTCCTGGGTCCGACCCATTGGTTCTGTGTATTATAAAAGGGGCAGTGGTCCATACCCAGAGGGCTCAGGGCTGAGAACGAAGAGGACTCGGAGACAGTTACATACACGAGAAACTTGGTATTGCTTTGGGATAACGTCCTGTTGGCCTTCTGAACACGCTGAGTTTGGGATGACAAGCAATGCACTGATGACCTCAGGACCCTGCTACAATCTGGAAGAGTTGCTGGGACTTGTAGTCCACCTTAAAAATGTCTGGACACTACCACTATGGACTCATTTCTGTGCAGGTATGCTGGAGCAGCCACAAGCCTGAGTTAGGGACTAGAGATGTTTGGAAAAGAATGCACTTTATGTTAAACTGTCAGTAAAGCTTTTGAAACTTCCTTTGCGCAGTCTGAAGTTGCTAAAGGGGTGTAATGCAAGTAATCGGCACATGTAAGTTACTGGTTGGTTCACTAAGCACATTGGGGTATGAAGATAACAGTACAAGAGTTCATACAGTGTGAAGATACAAAAGTTACTAAGGGTTACAAAAAGGTTTCTCTAACAGCCTGTCATAAGCATGTACATGTGACAGGTGGAATGGATTCTTGCAGGAGGAGTTGTCAGCACTCTCTACGTTTGAACAAGTCCATCAACCATAGCAACAGGAGCAGATGAGCACCGCGGAGGTCCCCAATTTGTACACAGGTATGGAAGAGGAAGAGTTAAGTGAAGTGCATGCATGGAGTCATTGCTAGGTGCACACCCGGGCTTCATACTATTACTGGGAGTGAGGTAGAGGTGATACACCGGACAAGTGGAGAAAGCAAAGTCTCTGCGTGTCCCTCCTTATTGCACAAGTGACCACGGTGATGTATATTATAGCAAGAGAGTTTACTAGAGTTCAGTCATCTGTTCAAGCAAAGGTAACCTGTGTGTAAGGCATAAGTGGCTATCGTACCCAAAAGAACCCACCCTGGGGCAAGCCTCTCACATGATCCTTACTTGGCTTCCAAAGAGGAGGGGAACATTGAAAACGTGACTTCCAGCACACGACCCCTACCTAAAGAAGCTAGCCAAAAACAAGGCTGATGGAGGAACCCTCCCTGCCGGGATGTTGAATTCTGATAGCTGCACCTGCCTCTGTCACAATACACTGAACATCAGCTGCTGCTGAATAGCTTGAGCCCTGATTAAGAAAAATTTTGTAGCATGTCCCTTCGACATTAGTCAAACAATCAACTTCTGTCAAGCCTAGAAGCAACACACACTAATTTTATTGAGGGATAGAATAGCACAGGCCAAGGTTCCTATAATTTTTTAAATTTATTATTTATTTTTGCTAACTTATTTACATTAATATTTTATTTCAAAAGTATTAAATGCATTGTGCTATATACATTAAACACCCATGTATTTTATCCAAAAGTCAAGGTTGACTTATGCACCAGGATATGATCTTGCACAAAATATAAAGATCAAGATATGACAGAGAACACACAAATCTCTTCTGTGTCTACTTTGCTCAGAGCTCTTGAAGGAATAAAAGCTTTGAGATACCCAGTCTCTGATGCCTGCATAGCTACAAAGAGATCAGTTACCATAGCTGAACTCTGTTTTGCTAAAGAAGAAGGCGAGTCCTCAAAGTGTGGAAGAGAGCTTTATTCTGGCACAATTGAAGCAATGGAGTAAGGAATTAATTACCATTTACAAGTAATAGTTCTGCACAATTTTTCCTTCGGAAGATGCAGAAGACAAAAAAAATCGCTCTCAAGTTTTGTGCTCTTCTACATTGGAGGGGTGCTGAGATTAAGCCAGGGATTAACATTTTAAACTCGTAGCAGACTTTCTGACTCAAAGATCCTTGCTCAGTAATCGTATTACTATCCCCAGGATTATTGGTTTACCACATACAAAACTTGAATTTAAAATCAAATTAGGCAAACTTGCCTCTCCTCTCTTTTTTCCAAGCATATATTTTTTTCACTCCACAGCCCTCTATCCTAAAATAAAAAGGCAGGCAGCAGTGAGCCCTGCTTTCATTTAAGCTCACAAAGACTGCGCCTAATTCCTGGTAATTTATCCCATATTAAAAGTTCTTTAAGTAAGAATGAACAAGAATCAAACACCTGCTATGCAAATTTGTATAGATCCCAGCCCAGTTTTGAGACTTTTCTTTAAAACAGGGAAAAAAATGCCAGCAATGTGCATTCACCCGGTCTCAAATGTAGATGCGAGTTTGTTGTTCGTATGAAAATGTGAACTGAGACTTGACAGATTGCTCAACGCTCTTTATAAAGAGATGCTAAGTTTGTCATGAATCCCCAAACACCAGAGGGTTTCTTGTTGTCTTTGAGAGGTATCAAGAGCACCCATCAAATGTTTTGTCTTCTTGGAATGCAGCAATAGACACAGGTCATAAAAAATAAATTGTTTGTTTTTTTTTTTTTTCATTGCTTTATGAGTCTGGCAATAAAAGGGTAGAATTGTTTATTGCGTTTATACCCTAAAATATTTCTTATTTTCTGTTTTATTAATTTTTTATTTTAGGCAGTGGCTTTTTATTGTCTATGTATTTATTCAGAGAGGATTTTAAAGTTTGTTAAATTTTCTAATTATTACTGAGTAGTAGCAATGTGTTCTTTGGCCCTATCTAGAAATGGTACCTTTAAAAATAAGTTCTATCTATCTATCTATCTATCTATCTATCTATCTATCTATCTATCTATCTATCTATCTATCTATCTATCTATCTATCTATCTATCTATCTATCTATCTATCTATCTATCTATCTATCTATCTATCTATCTATCTATCTATCTATCTATCTATCTATCTATCTATCTATCTATCTATCTATCTATCTATCTATCTATCTATCTATCTATCTATTATTCAATTTCATCATTAAATTATATTGAGTAAGCTGACACTCTTTAAACGGTCATTGATGATCAATAAAGTAGAGTTTTATTTTACAAATATAGTAAGTTTTACTAGAACTACTGTTCTGGGTTAGATTCAAACAATCACTATGCATGGAAGGACTCCATAGTATAAGTGCCATAGTTTTGCTTTTGGATAACATGGATTAGCTGTGTTCAAACTTTGGAAATTAGAAGATTTTCTCACGTGCCACTATAAAGAATCTAAGAGATTCTATTGCCTGACCTTTTAATCCTATGACAGGAGCATCCCAGCAGAATCCTCTTATATGCAGCAAGACCATAGCACATTAATCCATGACACAGAGTCAGGGAGTAGATGTGCATAATATGCTACCAAACCTTTTACTAATATCTACGCAGTTACAGCTCCAAGCATCTTAAAAAGTTGTCATTTTTATTACTTTACTGAGGAAAATGATGATGAGTTAAAATGCAGCAAGGCAAGACCATTAGAGAAACCACCCCAAGCTATAATTACCTTCATCCTCTGCACACAGAAGTTTTGCTGCTTTTATAAGTTCCTTTTGCATAATTTATAATCATGATGCCATTTAACAAGTGTATGTTATAAAAAAAAAAAAAAAGATTTTGACTAAAGTAGCCATCAAGTAATGTTCCAAACAATAAAAGGCAACAAAAATTGATTAGCAATTATCTGCAACACATCTACTTTGTATTTTATTTTATTTTTTATTTTTTGTGTTGAGCAAACATACAAACTGGAGTTAACACTCATGACAACCAAATAGGTTTTATTTTTAGTAAGGAAGCAAAGAATCTGGATAGCAAATCAAATTTGTCCAGGAAACCATATTATAAATAACACATTTATATTAGTTAGACCTTATAGTCCTTTTTATAGTCTTTACTCTAGTCAGATTATTATTTCAGTATAAAATATTTTAAAGGCCAATTATATTTTAGGCTGGTCATACATTATTCACTTTTTTTGTTCAACCAGTGGGTTGAACGAAAGAAAATTACTCAATTCCCCCATCCACACAATCAAGGTAAATGGGGGGGAACCCCTCCCGCTGCCCTATTGTATTCTAACAGCAGCAAGACTGCACAGATCGGCACCGCCAGCTATAGAGAGAACATTTTCCAACAAGCTGGTTGTACACAAGTCGATCCATAGATCGACTTGTACACAACCAGTGTGTCCATATACGGATCAAAATTTCTTTATGAAAATACTACAAGTCCTATTTTCTAGCATGGCAGAGGAACTGTGCAGGGTAATGGCAGAAATCCCTTCTCTCTCACCTCCTTGTAGTCCAATCAAACTTTCACCAAGTGGTCTGTTCCTACATATTGACCTGAAGCTGGAAGAAAACATTGATGCACTGATCACATGCTCAAATGCAAAAATGTAGTAAATACATATTGATAATGATTAATGATGATGCATTTATCACTTTTTTTGCAAACGACCGACTGTCCCTTTCAACCAAGATCAATTCTAGACCAACAAAGTTTAAAAGACAAATAGGGGTCTATTTACCAACTTCAATCTTGGATCAAAGTTGTGGGAATCTTGGATGAAAACATTGATAAACAGACCCCATTGACTGTATTGGGGCACTGTTGTCATTGGGATTTCTATAGTAAAGCTGTGCAAAAAGTAATGGTATCAATGACAGTAAATTACAAAATTGCAAAAACATAGCAACTAGTAGTGCATCGGTTTTCACTTATCTGTCTATACTCGTTGCTTTAGGATGCTACACTATGAAATGATTTGTTAAACAAACCTGTTATAAGTTAATGTAGAAGTGATAGTCATGTGATCATAAGTGCAAAGTACTGTTATTCTGATTGTTTGCTGAATTGATACAAAAAAAGAAGGATAATTTGCAGCATTCCACTCCTAGTGTATGTCTTAAAAGGATAAGTTATGTTATAAAGTAGGATGGGACAGAAGTAGCTTTCATTGTGCCTGCTGTGAGTGTTTGAATAAAAATAAAGGCTGAGGACTGTAACAAGGGGAAAGAATGAAGAAGACAAAGGATTGCTAGAAAAGGCTTAGGAAAGAGGACATTGCAAGTGAAATTGAAAGGATGGAGAAAAGAGAAAAAGGGGGCTTTTACAATGGGACAATGCGTGTACTAATCGCTTTGATATATTACACAAACTGAGAGACCCAAAACATTGTGTAATTATTTATAAATGACTTTTTCACTCCAATGTATAATACAAGCCGAAGAATAAAACTGCAGGCTCCTCTCTAAACTAGCCCAAAACAGAAGCAACTCAAAAGAGATCCTAGAAGGGTTTGAAATAAATAATTAATGGTTGATTTTATGCTTGTCTCATTAAAACATTTTAATTGCTGCAAATAAAAACTACATCTGCATCGGGCCAGGAAGTGTTTTTTCTTTAGTGATGTGAAAGAATACAAAGATATATGTATTTTGTCTTAAATACATATTGTGTTTGCTTATATTCTGAAATGGATCATAAGAACCAGCTATTGATGGCAGTTGAAGATATTGTGAACTGGATACTAAATTTGAAAATTAGGTATATAGATCAGTCTTAGATTTTTTTTTCCTTTGCAGCAGCTTTCTTCTTATTTTAAAACCCTACATAGCCTAAAGCAGTTGAACTGTAAACTGACTCCAAATCTTAATCATGGGGTTGATATGTCCTCTGGGAAAGCACCTTCTGTCCATTTCAAGGTTTACAATTCAGTGCTTTAACACTTGCCCTCAGTGAAGCAGTGTAACCCCACTCTAGGATGTTCTGTGTACTACATTTGCCAAACGTATCATGTGACATAGGACTAGGCTTAGGTGCAGAATTGCTAAATTTATCTTTTAGACCCAGAACATGTTAAGAGCCCTTTCAAGCACTCTTGTGTGGTGATGCAATTATAGCAATCCAATACCACATTTTTACAAATGTTATATTGCTTTTTCACATATTCTTTTATATTCCCAAATTTAGCTGCAAACTCCACTAAAGTCTTGGAGGAAACGAGGGAGCAAATTTTGATACCTAATTATAGCCATCTTTAACTTAACAGATTATTAACAAAAAAAAATGGTATGAGGAACTGATCACTGCCATGGGGGACAAGCCACAAAGTGTATATAGAATTTAAAATACTGTACAGCAGGGAGAGGGTCCTTTTATTGTGGCTTCAATGAAAAACCACCAATCTTATAAATATTGAGAGATGTCTTCAAACTGTATGTGGTGTTACAAAAAGTGCAATAATAATTTAAAAGCACCAGTGACACAAAATTCTGGCAACAAATATTTTGGGTAAGCAATTGATTTTGTAACCTTTACATTTAGTTTGGCCAACATACAGCACCGCCGCCCCAGTCTTTTTATATTTCAATTTATTTTTTGGGTAGTTTTGGCTGCAATACCTGATTTTTTTAGTTTTAAGTGGTAATAGGCCTGAAATGACTGGTGGAAGTAGCAGCCACAACAGATCTAAAAGCTATAGGAAAATGTACTATTAGAAAAAAATAAATATAAAGCAATTAGCATAATACAAACTGCCCAGTGGTAAAACCATTTAATGTTACAGTTTGTATAGTTTGTAAGCTTCCTTTTTCATAGTACTGCACTGCATTGCCCTAAAAGTATTTTAAAATGTCAAAACAGAGTCCACAGAAACATTTCAAAACCTCACATGCCCCATATCCTCATCCATCCCTGTGTCCACAATCATTCCTAAAATGTTTCAAATATAGACTTAAAGTATGTATTTGGTAGAAATTGGCTAGCGTCAAGACAAAACACAAATAGAGACAAGGCAGGTTTTTTTTTCTTGCAATAGAAATTGGAAAGAAACTGGTGTTGTATGCTGATGACATTGTCCTTTTCCTCCGGGATCCTTGCTCCTCCCTTCGGTGTGCCCTGGACCTACTGTTGACTTTCACTTAATTGTCCTGACTGAAGGTTAACTGGGACAAGTCACTCATACCCCCGGTGGATGGGGGGGCCAGACTGCAGGCAGGCCCTTTCTTACCCCTTTGCTGGACGGAACAAATATTTGGGCATTTCTATCTCCCCTAGAGTACAGGACTTTTGTGAATTGAACCTCTTTCCACTCATGCAATCCTTTGTGACTAGGTTGAAGGCTTGGGAAAACCTCCCACTAACCCTGATAGGCAAGATCAACCTAGTAAAGATGAAATTATTGCCTCCTCTTCCGTTTTGTTTAACGTCACTCCCCAGTTTGGATCCCAAGAAAACTATTCAAGCAATTTAACTCCCATATCATTGCTTTCCTGTGAGGGTCCCACCTTCCTCGTCTTAGGCTCTCTTTACTGCAGCGGCCTTGGACCCGGGGGGACTGTCCTGTCCTGACTTCTTCCTATATTACATAGCAGGTCTTCTAACTCATGCCCACAACTGGCTTACTTCTGATGCTTCCAACCCGGCGGTTGCTCTTGAAGCGGCTCTGGTTGGGTTCTACGAGGCATTGCGCGACATGTTGTATCTTGGGGCGAGAGCCCATTACTCTCTCACCACTTCCATGAAAACAGTAGTAAAGGCCTCATACCTGATCACTCTCTGAATTCTCCCTTATTCTCCCTTCAACCAGTTGAAATCCAGATTTTCCCTACCTTCCTGACCTCACCCAAGTGGACATTGAGACGCTTCTCCATGACGAGACTCTAAAGAAGCCGTTCTCCTCAATCTACAGCACCCTGTTACCTAGCGTACATACCGGTTTGGAGGGGCTGTAGGTGTTCTGGGTGGCGGAGGCGCCGGGGCTGGATTCAGAGGACTGGGAGGATGTTTGGGACTACCCCTTTAGACATCCTGGGACATGTGAATGCATTGGGCCATTTGACTGCCGTTGGCACCCTGTTGGGTCTTTTGCTCTTTTATGGCAGGAAACTGATTGTATTACGATGGCGAGAGAATGGGGCCCCTGCTCTTCTCCGGGTGGAAAGCCTTGGTGAACTCGGAAATACCATTGTATAAGAAAGTATATAACAACAGGGGCTGTCCCCAAAAATTCCTCAAGGTTTGGAGTATATGGCTGGAAATGAAGGAAACCAATGCTGATCAAGAAGTTACTGTTACTACTGCATGTTGAATCCTCCCCATTGCTGTTGATTCCTAGGGTGGGGGGCTGCGGGGCCATGATTATTTCTCTTTGCACTCATTGGCTGGTTGATACCAATGGTTCCTCCTGTTTTTTTTACATTTTATAGAGTTGCATGCACTCCGTCTCCATAAAGCAGCAGCCTAAGGTTGGGGTTTTGTCATGCTTATTGTTTTTTATAGTTTTTTCTGTTTTTCTACTCACTGTGTTGTTTTACCGAGCCGGGGTATGCCTCAATGCTCTGTTTTTGTATCTTTTCTTAAAAATTCAATAAAAAGAATCTATAATTTAAAAAAACAGTAGATACTTTTTTTACCTGCTAACATAACCAACATCCCAAAAAGGCAATGAAAGGCCTGAAATGAGAAGCACTCAGCCCACTAGTAAAATTCTGCTCATAGGCATAATGTGTGATACAAACACCAAAAACAAAAAAACAAAAAAGAACAACTGAATCACATTAACAGTATAGTAGTTTCTGATAAGGTGGTTCTGAAAAGATACCTTGTCTTTTGTAGGAGTCTAAAACTCTATCCTGGCATATTCTATACCAACACCCAGGAAATAAATGTGGAATAAGGCAGAACTGTGATTCAGCAGCCAAAGGAACATGATATGTGCATTAACCATCAAACTGGAAGACCAGGGAATCGCTTTCTTAATGCTCACTGGACTCTGGCTTTGAGAACAAACTTCCTACCGGGCAACAGTACACCATGGCAGCATACGTTTGGGTAGCCTCGCCTCCACTCCTACCCCATAGGACCCCACTCCCATAAATCCTTGCTCCCTTTCGGCATCTGTGTTCTTTAACTAGCCTACTCAGGAACTGGGAGGGGACTCCTGCTGCCATGGAGTCCATCAGGAAAGGAAAATTACGGTAAGTATTTGATAACAATTTTACGTTTTCATGACAGACTCCATGGCAGCAGACATCTGGGAAATAATTCGCCAAAACACAATAGGGTGGGCAGATGCTGAAAAAAATTTAATTAACACCTGTAACTTGAGTACCAAAACTAACAGAAGAAAGAGCCGCTGGCTCAACACAATAATGTGACATAAATGTGTGAATGGATGACCAAGACGCTGCTCTGCAGACCACATCCGGAGCGACATGTCTTGAGGCTGCCCATGAAGTAGCGACACCACAAGTAGAATGCGCAGTTTTAGGAGGAACCAAGCCCTTCTCTCGAATCGCCCATTGAATGGCCTCTACTATCCAGGAGGCAATTGATCTTGAAGAGGCACGCATACCCTTGTTCTTCCCTGAAAAAAAGGGTAAAGAGGTAATCCGTCTTCCGGGAAGGAGCTGTAGCTTCCAGATATTACTTGAGCGTGTTGCCCACATCCAGCGTATGGACTTCCGGAGGTTCGGCCGACGAGTTGAAGGTAGGAAGAACAATTTCCTGGTTCTCGTGAAAAACCGAGGTGACTTTAGGCCTTGATCCGAGCATCGGGATAAGAACAACTCTGTCTGGAAATAGGTCAGAAAAGGTTCCTTACTTCAAAGACTTTGAATCTCTGAAACCCTTTTTGCAGATGTAACAGCCACTAGGAAGACTACCTTAAGGGTTAGTTGTTTAACCGCTACTGGTTCTTCAGGATTTGTGCCAACCGAGGAGAGGAAGTCAAGAACTAAAGGCATGTCCCACTTGGGAAACCTCAGCTTCTTCTGTGGCCTTAGCCTCACTGCCCCTTTGAAGAATTGCCGGATCAAAGGATGGGCAGTCCAGGACGCACCTGTAAAAACGGAGATGGCTGAAACCTGCACTCGCAGGGTGCTTACTGAGAGGGGTAACTCCAATCCTGACTGAAGGAACAAATGGATGTCTTGCACAGAAGGAGATGACCAGGACTTTCCTTTGGATTCCAGGAAGGAAGTAAACCTGGACCAAATCCTTTCATAGGTTTTATTTTTGCTTTGTCTCCTAGCACTCAAGAGAGTTGGTATGGCCACCTCTGGACATCCTAACGCTTCCAGTCTTCCCCTCTCAAAAACCAGACTCGAAGGTGCAGACGGCCGGGCACGGGTGAAGTATGGAGCCCTGAGCAGATCCGATCTGAGAGGGAGAGGAACTGGATCGCGATAGCTGAGCTGAAACAGCAGGGGAAACCACGGTCTGTTAGGCCAGAACGGGATCACTGCGACCACCTTCACTGTTTCCATCTTGACTCTCCGCAAGAACTGAAAGGTGACTGGTACTGGGGGAAAGGCATAGGCCCTGTGGAACTTCCAGCAATCTGTCAGGGCATCTACCCCGAACGCTCTGGGATCCCTGTTCCTCGAATAGAATTTCTCCAACTTCCTGTTGTCGAAGGAGGCAAAGAGATCTACCTCTGGAATGAATCCTAAGGACAGGATCCACTTAAACACATCCTCGTGGAGGGACCACTCGTTGTTGTTGAGTTGCGTCCTGGAAAGGTAATCTGCTTGCGTGTTCTGAGTGCATCCACCAGAGGAGGAGATTCCAAGTGTTTGACTTCATCTTCCTTGAATGGATAGAGTTTAGCCAATTTTGAAACAATGGAGTCCTTTCTCTCCATCTTGCTCCATTCTTCCGTAATGATTTCTCCTAATTCAGGAAGGAGCAGGAAATTCAGCCACTCTCTGCTCAGCTGCTTAAAGTATTTTCTCTGTTTGGGGGCGGAGACCACTGGATCTTCCCAGTTTAAGGTTTCTCTGACAGCCTTAACTAAAGGTGGAACCAGATTGAAAGAAAATCCCAAACTAGGCTCATCCTGATCCGAATCGCTCTCGGACTCGAATATCGAGGGATGGCTAGGTTCAGATGATTCAAGGACCCGTCCGCCAGTGGAATCTCTAACAGGAGAGACAGATGGCTTTGGTGCTGGAGACTGCCGCCTATTAAGATCAGCCAAGGAGTCCTTGACTATGCGTTTGACCATGGACTCAAGCTGTTGGTTAGAACTTCCACCCGCTGCCCGGGAATAACAGGAGTCGCACAGTGATTTTCCGTCCAGCAATCGGATACCACAGCCCCAGCACATTGTCTCGCTAGATTGGCATGAAGACGTAGGGGGTGACCGGTCTTTACTACGTTATCTGGACTTGGATGAAGAGCCATGTCTGGAGGAAGAGCGAAGATGCTGCGTTTTAGCATAGCGATCTTCCCGCGTGCCCTGAGGTTGTTCAGACCTAGAAGAGGCGCTGCAAAGGAAAACATACAAAGGAATAAAGTAACAAGACCGCCCGTATGTCCTGCTCCCCCCCCCTCATTCCAGCCCTACAGTTACCTAAGAAAGGGCTGGTCACAGGGGAGCGGTGACGCATCTATAGGGAAAGCAGAAAGGTACACTGGAAAAGATCAATGCAACAGCATACTAATAACAGGCACAGCAACAGGGTATTGGCACAAATAAGACCCCCCACAAAGCAGACCCACATACCTTGCAACCAAAGTGTGTGAACTTGGGAACGCCACAATCTACAGTTAGTCCCACAGGCTGTGGGACTGACAGCTCTTTAAATTTGATGCCGGCCGTGACGTCACGGCCGCGGCATACTGCGCATGTGCGAGTATCGGCAATCGCCGCTACCGCGCATGCGTGAACCAAGCCTCGTTCTCGGTCAGCCGGCGTGCATGCGCAGAGCGACCGAGAACGCCGAGGATGGAATGCAGAGGCGTTCCACGGCGTCCATAGAGCCTCCCGGACCACCAGGAAGAGTACAGAGAGGCGAGGAGCCGCACGCTAGACCACCAGGGAAGCACTAGACCACCAGGCAAGTAAAGAGATAATATATTAGGGAAAGACACTTACCCCTCCACCTCGCTTACCGCTAGACACCAGGGATACATCAGAGCCAGCAACCAGGACATAAAATCCAACGATGGGGCAATGCACTGAGGCCACCCGCAGAAGCTGGGCTCACCGACCATGCCATTTGGCCTGCTTTGTCAGGCATCTTAGGCTCCTCTTCAGCTTGCCCACCCCATACCCCGCAGCAGCAAGGGCTTATTGGGGAATCAAATCCTGCCGACTCTCATTGACCCTGCGTCTTTTAAAACGATCATCAAAAAACAAAAAATGTAGGAATTCAGCACCAAACTGGTGCAGGAGAAGGACAAAGAAAGAACACTGATGCCGAAAGGGAGCAAGGATTTATGGGAGTGGGGTCCTATGGGGTAGGAGTGGAGGCGGGGCTACCCAAATGTATGCTGCCATGGAGTCTGTCAGGAAAGTAGAAATGCACTGTGATTTACTAAAAGAAAAGCAGAGCCCTTGACTGAATTGAGAGAAGGAGGAGGTGCATTGGAGAATACAGATATTTGTGGCTGAGCCCCAGAGGGGATCATGTAGCTACACCAAAAGCTTTCCAATGCTTCACTATTGAATCTTTGTGCTGCTTAACAAGAAAATAAATTTGAGATGAAGCAGGAAGAGAATAACTTGGGAGTTATAAGTTCCTGACCGAAAGCAGAGAATAAACAAAAAGATTTAATGTCAGATTTGACTAAAATGGCATCTGGACCAAATGGTCTAATCACAAAAAGAGGCTGATATACTGTAGATTTAGATATAGCAATGAGAATAGGCTATCAACATTAGATCAATAAGGCTGCATTCACACTTGAGTGTAGCGTTTTCACACGTTTATTACCGCAATTTTTACCACGATTTTCAGGCGTTTTTGGAGGCAGGCATTGACATCTATCAAAAACACTGGTAATCAGCCCAAAAAGAAGCTCATGTACTTTTTTCAGCTACAGGCGTTTTGCTTCAGACGTTAAAACGCTCAGATGTGAACAGGGGCCATTTAAATGAATGGGGTTTTACTTGTTGTAGGCTTGCTGAAAAATGCTCAAAAACTCCCAGGTGTGAATGGAGCCTAAAGAACAAGAACACTTAGGAACTGACAAATGATTAAACTCATTGGACTCTTCAGGTATCACAGACAAGAGGTGATAACCTAAATAAACAAATGGAGGAACAATATGAGGCAGGATCCTCTCTTTGTAAATTTCTTTTGAAAATTATAAAACACAATCATGTCTACATTTCATGTTTTGTGACACATTGTGTACTGTATGTGCACTGCTCTTTTACTTTTCCTAATAAAACAAAGTGGAAAAACGATATAGCTATATAAAACAAAACATCAGGCAACTCATTCACAGATTTAAAACTGACAACCCTTAAATACCCTAATTTCTGTAAAAGAAGTAAATTCAATCAACCCTCAGACAAGCCAATGATGATAAACTGACTGATCAGCCTGCTAGGCACACATGTACCCACACAATCCCCCCTAACAATCACTGATATAATAACAATGACATCCTTGAACCCTTACATGCTGTATGCTGGACAGGAGCACTGACCATTCTAGTGTAGTACCTGCAATAACTGCTACAAATGATAATACAATGAAAACATTTCACAGGTCAGAAGTGGGATAAGTGAAATATGAATGAAAGCACTAGAGACAGGAGAATGAACTAAAGGGGTGACTAAAGGCTGACAGACAGAGCACACTGAGCAGGGAAGACACTGACACAGAGGGGACTGACAGCAGAATTCCACCCAAAAGTGGAACTTCCGCTCATTTGCTTCCTCCCCCCTCTGGTGCCTTAGGTATCTTTCAGGGGGGAGGGGGGGGGGTACCTGTTTTTGACAGGTACCCTTCCCCACTTCTGGGAGATGGCACTGCGGCACTGTCCCTCGGAAGTTTGGCCCCCTCCTCCTACCCCCGTTGCCGAGCCAATTCGTATGCGCCTCGCGCATGAGCAGTAGGGACCCGCCCGTGAAACTTCACTGCCAGGTTCCCTTACCAGCAATGGCAGCGGCAGCACCCGACAGCTGATGGAAACATCGGCTGCGGTGCCGAGATCGCTGGACTCAAGGACAGGTAAGTGTCCTAATATTAAAAGTCAGCAACTACAGTATGTGTAGCTGCTGACTTTTAATTTTTGGAGGGGGAGGCGGGAACACCCCTTGGAGCAGACAGAACAGAGTAAAGTCTGTGTAGATTCCCAGCCCTCAGAGCCTTTACTCACCCCTAGCCTATGATGATGATGAGGGTCCTGTTGGAGAGGTGTTGATCATGCTGTCGGACCATGGCGGCAGCTTCAGACCCTACCTGGCTCATGGTGGCAGGAACAGTGTCTCTGTGGGTGTCTGGGGCCTCCTTGTCCTGCATATTCTTTCATGGTAGTTCCTGCCCTGGCGGCCTTTGTGCTGACACTTCTAGTTAGCGATCCTCCCCTTCTGGTCCCTGCCAAGTTCCGATGGCCACCCGGTCCCAGTGGTGATGTGATTCTTCTATGGTCCTGCCGCAGGTCCTGAAAGAAAAGTTCTCTGGCTGACCGTAGGTGTTTCCCGCCAAAAGATTTGTCACCAATCCAGTGCTAAGCAGCTGAGGTAAATCTTCCTAGCAACAGCAGGCAGCTTGTCACCTGAAACACAAAACAGAAAGAACCAGCAAAGCAGCCATAGAAAAACATGTACTTAACAATCATCATAGCCCTCTATTAAAAGTAAAATGTATTTATAAAACAAATGGGGGTTAGGGGTGACAATCCCATGGGGCCACTTCTCTATTTTATTCTTTCGTGGCCCTGACAAGAGTGCACAAGGAGTATGGAATCAAAATTTTGATTCCTCCATTTAACATTGTTTTTGAAGATTGAAGTTATGTTTAAAAATACATAAAATAGATTATACATACATTATATTGGTCCAGTTCCTCTGTTTTTGAGCCATAGAGTTCAGCTCCATACACACTGGGCTTAAAAAACATGCCAGTTCCCTTGGCAGAAAAGAAATGCTCATATAGAGCATTTTTGTACATAGTTTAGGAGAGTTTAGTGTTTTTTTTTCTGCCAGAAAGCTCCAATCGAAAACACAAACCAGAAGGGTTTTGTTTCCTTCCTCTAAATGTTGAGCTTAAAATATGCCTGTAATCGTCCTAATGTGCATGAACACATAGGATATCATTACCTGCTTCTATAGGAAAAACACAAAAATCCTAGAAGCAGCGATTTTTAAGCCAGTGTGCATGCAGTATTGCAGTGTGTATAAAAAAATTACCTCGTTTTAAGTTTAAAAAGTACAGGCAAAACGTATTAAATTCAAATACAAATGAGTTCACCAGAGCTTTACAGGTTGTCACTGGAGTCCTCCTCCACTCCTCCATGACGAGACCAGAGGGGTGGTGGATGTTAGAGACCTTGCGCTCCTCCACCTTCCGTTTGAGGATGCCCCACAGTTGCTCAATAGGGTTTAGGTCTGGAGACATGCTGGGCCAGTCCATCACCTTTACCCTCAGCCTCTTTAGCAAGGCAGTAGTTGTCTTGGATGGGTGTTTGGAGTCGTTGTCATGTTGGAATACTGCCCTGTGGCCCAGTCTCCAAAGGGAGGGATCATGCACTGCTTCAGTATATCACACAGTACATGTTGGCATTCATGGATCCCTCAATGAACTGTAGATTCCAAATGCCGGCAGCACTTATGCAGCCCCAGACCATGACACTCACACACTTGTATTTCTACTCCTCACCTGGTGACACCATCTGTACCAAATAAGTTTATCTTAGTCTCATCAGACCACAGGACATGGTTCCAGTATTCCATGTCCTTTGTCTGCTTGTCTTCAGCAAACTGTTTGCGGGCTTTCTTGTGCATTATCTTTAGAAGAGGCTTCCTTTTGGGGACGTAGCTATGTATACCACTTTGATGCAGCATGCGGGATATGGTGTGAGCACTGACAGGCTGCTCTCCCACCCCTTCAACCTCTGCAGCAATTCTGGCAGCACTCATATGTCTATTTCCCAAAGACAACCTTTGGATATGACGCTGAGCACATACACTCAACTGCTTTGATCGACCGTGACGGGTTCTGTTCTGAGTGGAACCTCTCCTGTTAAACCACTGTATTGCCTTGGCCACAGTGCTGCAGCTCAGTTTCAGGGTCTTGGCAATCTTTTTATAGCCTAGGCCATCTTTATGGGGAGCAACAATTCTTTTCTTCAGATCCTCAGAGAGTTCTTTGCCATGAGGTGCCATGTTGAACTTCCAGTGACCAGTATGAGAGAGTGAGAGCGATAACACCAAATTGAACACACCTGCTCCCCATTCACACCTAACAAGTCACATGACACCGGGGAGAGAAAATGGCTAATTGGGCCCAATTTGGATGTTTTCACTTAGGGGTGTACTCACTTTTGTTGCTAGCAGTTTAGACATTAATGGCTGTGTGTTGCATTATTTTGAGGGGACAGCAAATTTACACTGTTATACAAGCTGTACACTCACTACTTTACACTGTAGCAAAGTGTCATTTATTCAATGTTGTCACATTAAACCACTTTAACCACTTACCGCATAATAACGTAGATCTACGTCGGCAGACTTTGCGGTATGTAGTTTGTCGCCATCCCACAGGTGTGCGCAATTTTAAACCGTAACATGTTGGGTATCTATTTACTCAGCGTGACATCATCAATCAAAAAATATTGCAATGACCGACATTTTATTCTCCAGAGTCTTTGCTAAAAAAATATAATGTTTGGGGGTTCCAAGTAGTTTTCTAGTAAAAATGCTGATTTTAAGTGGTTAAGACCAGGCCTATTTTTGACACTTGGTGTTTACAAGCTAAAATCAGTTTTTTTTTTTTTTGCTAGTTAGAACCCCCAAACATTATATAGTTTTTTTTAGCAGAGACCCTAGAGAATAAAATAGAGATTATTGCAATATTTTTTATCACACCGTATTTGCGCAGCGGACTTCCAAACGCAATTTATTTGGAAAAAAAACATTTTTTGAATTAAAAAATAAGAAAACAGTAAAGTTAGCCCAATTTTTTTTCCATAATGTGAAAGATAATGTTACGCCAAGTAAATAGATACCCAACATGTCATGCTTCAAAATTGTGCACGCTTGCAGAATGGCGACAAACTTTGGTACTTAAAAATCCCATAGATGACAATTTCTACAGGTTACCAGCTTAGAGTTACAGAGGGCTCAAATTTTTGCTCTCGCTCTAACGATCGCTGTGATACCTCACGTGTGGTTTGAACACCGTTTACATATGTGGACGGGGCTTCCGTATGCGTTCGCTTCTGCGTGCGAGCTAACGGGGACAGGGCACTTAAATTTTTTTTCCCCTATTTATTTTATTTATTATTTTTGATTTTTACCCTGTTTTTAAAAAAAAAAAAATTGATCATTTTTATTCCTATTACAAGGAATGTAAACATTCCTTGTAATAGAAATAGTGATGACAGGACCTCTTTATTGTGAGATCTGGGGTCAAAAAGTCCTCAGATCTCACAAGTACACTAAAAAAGACAAAAAAAAAAAAAATGGTTAAAAAAAAAAAATCGTCTCTTTAAGCCGGTTGCTAGGCAACGACGTTTGACGTCGCTCCGGTCCTCCAAGACCATAGAGTCGAGTGAGGGCCATCCGGGCCGGATTGTTTTCTCTGCTGCCAAAGGGGCCGGTAAGCTGGGAAATGACCAGGATGCGGCGGGAGGGGGGTCATCTCTTCCACTGCACTGTAAGGGTGATCCCGCAGCGAATCCACTGCTGGGACCACCCTTACCTGAAAGCTGATTGCCCGCCGTTCTTAAAAATACCGGGGTTATGGCAGCTATCTGCTACCATAACCACGGTATTTAGCGTCAAAGTAGTAATGTACATCTGCGGTGGGCGGTCGGTAAGTGGTTAAAAGATATAATAAAATATTTACAAAAATGTGAGGGGTGTACTCACTTTTGTGAGATACTGTATATATTAGTATCATGAAGACTTTAAGGGCCGTTCACATTAGTGCAATCACAGAGATCGCATGTAATTCAGATCGCACTGCTCCTAAATTACATGTGATCTCTGTGCGGAGCAAATTTCAGCCATACAATTCTGTGCAAACTTGCAGATCACACTGCGATATGCAATCTCAATTGGGGGAGTCGTTAACTTTTAATTGACACCCCCTGCGTATCGCATATGGCAGTGTGAACTGCCAGGGGTGTGGATGCGATGCGGGAACACGCTGCATATTTGCAGCGTTCCCGCATCGCAGAAGTGTGAACCAGGACTTACAGTGGGGGTATTGTTGCAGCCTTGCTGAGTCTCCACAGACTTTTGAGCAACTTATTTTGACTTTAGTAAAGCAGACTTGATGTGTGTATTATGTGTTACTGGACACAATATAACAGATCTTATAAACAGTGCTAATCGCACTCACAGCAATGTATTATTCTCTCCTAAAGTTTGGTAGGACAATAACTTGCCTAATAAAATCACATAAACTATAGGTTAGGTAGGTGTTGTGAAATTATAGACAGAAAGCTAATATAGGTGAGACATAAATAAGTAAAAAGAATATAGAAACAGAAGCTTACCGTACTGATAAATTGATGATAGATACAAAAAGGCAAAAAATAATAAAAAAAAGAAAAAAATATAGGTTAGGTAGATGCAGTGCATTGATAATATAGGCTAACAGAAGCACCACAGGTGATCTTTAGAGGCGTACCTCCCCTGAGGTTACAAGTTGCCCCCAATATTATTAATCCCCCAAAGAGGGTTTCCTTCTTTCAGGATAAAGTGGGATTTTTCCCTTGTAGATCCTGTGCGGTTTGTAGAAAAAACACAGGAGGAAGGAAAAAATGCGAGGAGTTTGAGGCGGGGGTCACCAAATGTAATGTTCTGGTACCTTTGGGTACCCTAATTACTCTTTCATAAGTGTATGCGCCCCACCATTCTCTTTTGGTAAGGTGCGCATAAACCTTTAAGACTGATGCTGTCATCACTGAGCGCCGGACTGGATGGCTATTTAGATCGCCGGCTCTCACTCACATGTGTTCGTTCAAACTGCTTTGTGCCTTGATGCTAACCTGTCTTGAAACTCTCATGCTTGCAAGCATACCTCGCTGTCGGAACCACGCTGCGCTGATCCCTGTATCCCGCTACCGGATCATCCGCTCTTGCCGAACCTCTCCTCTGCTACATTGCTATTAGTGATAAGTACCCCACAGGGGAAACCTCTATAACCTTTAGACTAAAGCTTACACTATCTAGCTCTGCATACTAAGGACTATTACTACATCTGCATTATCTAAGATTGCTAGCTCTTGAGCCTACTACCACCTGTTCTTGCACTGGGTTGATCTCTCTTGTATGTCCACCTGCTACTCTGTCATCTGCTACCATACATGATTGCTAAACCTATCTGCATCCCATCTGCTACTATCTTACTTTCAAGAACATTTCCTTTCAAGTGTCTGTCATCTACCATCTCTACCCAACCTGTCTCTTCAGCCTATCATCACTGTGTTACTATATACATAAGTGACTCTAGGAAACATCTTATTGAGTGTGTGTATTTACTTGCTGAATTGAGATCATCCACACATGATGAGTCATTGAGAGTTGGGATTGGTGTCTCAGTGTTTCTCTACATGACTACTGAAGTGGAATATTTCTGCAGCTGAAAATCCACATCATACGTAAAACGCAGGAGCGTTACACCAAAGAAGTACATAAGATTAGTACATTTTTATTACTTGTGCCTCCAGGCACGTGGTGTATCTTATTAGATGCCCATGTGGATTGGAATATATTGGACGGACCACTAGGATGCTTAGGGTCCGTTTGAATGAGCACATTACAAATATAAGTAATGGTTTCCCTAAGCATAGTGTCTCCCGCCACTACGACACACACCATAATAGGAACCCAGCAGGTACCCTTTTCTTGGGGATTGACAGATATGTAGGAAATTGGCGGGGGAGTAATCTCACTTGGGGTGTTT
Source organism: Pelophylax lessonae (assembly GCF_965119305.1). Lineage (NCBI taxonomy): Eukaryota > Metazoa > Chordata > Amphibia > Anura > Ranidae > Pelophylax > Pelophylax lessonae. The sequence continues at coordinate 409,433,728 of NC_138771.1, read as the reverse complement.
CCAGGATGGAGACCTCCTGGATTTATCGTATTAAAGCTTATGCCCCTTATGGACTTAATGTTGAGTGGGATTTGAATGCATTTATTAATAATGCATGATTTTACCCATACAATATTTTAGTTGGTAGGAGGCTTGATTTTTTATTACGTTTACCTTTTATTCCATCTCCATTTTTGATAATTTTTATTGTTAATGGAATTATAGAAGTCTTAATCATTAATAATGTGAATATAAGTAATGTGGCTGATGCACCACGTCGTTGATGATTAATGTTTTAATTGTTTTGTTTGTTTTAAATGTAATGTATAATGTTTGTATTAGCAGGTTGTAGCTGTTTCGTTTGGCCACAAGATGGCGCCGTCCCCAGACTTCGCATGCCTACTCGCATAGAGTTTTATATGATTAAATAGATAAATGATCTACCAATATATATCCTATTGGATGTTGCTGTGGGAATTTATCTTTTCTTTGCAGTATACTATTTTTGGATAAGTACATAGTATTGCCGATCTTTTCCCTAATATCCGGTCAATGGATTGCATAGCTCCTATTTCTGGCTTTTAGTTGACCAATCCGCCTCGTCCTGCCTGTATAAATAGTGTATAAAAGAATAAAACCAAATTAATGCAGCGCTAGCAACAAATTACTACAAAAAATTACAAATTATTTAAATTGAAACCAATCTATATCATGTGAATACAATATGTAATAATAAAATATATTAATCACATTAAGGTGCATAAATTTCTATAGAAATATTTTAAAGTGCATATTTAAACTAGAATATAAACATTCAAAATGTGAGATTTAAAGTGCAAAAATGGTGGGATAAAGTCCTTATTGATGATCCAAAAAGGTGCCAAAGTGCCAAGTAAATAAAGGTGCTTGTGAGGTGAAGGTGCCCTCTTGGTTCCCCACTCACCGGAATTAGATAGTATAAAAGCCCTTGGTTTTATTGCACATTTGCCCAGGATCAGGTATGGAATTCCTCCGATGTGTCCTCCGTATGGAAATCGTTCCCGATAACACCATTAAAAGAAAAGAGGGCCATACATCGTGAAGTACGTAGATATAATTTTACTCCCCAAAATACGATTGAATACTTACAAGATCAAAGGATAAAAATGGCATATAGCATACAAAGCAAGTGGCGCCGCTGTCTCCCCTGATCCGGGACACGGATCAGGGGAGACAGCGGACACGGGGCAGATATATCGTCAACAGGAAGTGATGTCCTTTGAAGACGCTGTGTGTGATGGCGAAACGCGTTGACGCACTTCCGGTTGCGGACGTAACGTCATTTCCGGTCGGGAACTTCCTGTATGTGGAACGCACGCCAAGAGCGGCGCCACTTGCTTTGTATGCTATATGCCATTTTTATCCTTTGATCTTGTAAGTATTCAATCGTATTTTGGGGAATAAAATTATATCTACGTACTTCACGATGTATGGCCCTCTTTTCTTTTAATGGTGTTATCGGGAACGATTTCCATACGGAGGACACATCGGAGGAATTCCATACCTGATCCTGGGCAAATGTGCAATAAAACCAAGGGCTTTTATACTATCTAATTCCGGTGAGTGGGGAACCAAGAGGGCACCTTCACCTCACAAGCACCTTTATTTACTTGGCACTTTGGCACCTTTTTGGATCATCAATAAGGACTTTATCCCACCATTTTTGCACTTTAAATCTCACATTTTGAATGTTTATATTCTAGTTTAAATATGCACTTTAAAATATTTCTATAGAAATTTATGCACCTTAATGTGATTAATATATTTTATTATTACATATTGTATTCACATGATATAGATTGGTTTCAATTTAAATAATTTGTAATTTTTTGTAGTAATTTGTTGCTAGCGCTGCATTAATTTGGTTTTATTCATTTATTCTAAGAATTTCTTAGTGTTGCAGCAGCTGCACACCTTCACAGTTTTTTCACAGAATAACATATCACTACTGTGTAGCGCGGGTTTAAATTTGTTTTTTCATGTATAAATAGTGTGTCCTTCCACCATGAGGCCACGCCCCTGACAACGTCATTGCGTATGACGAAACGTACGTCGGGTGGACCCTCATTGGTGGAGGCGGACGCATGCGCAGTGGAGGACGACGATGGCGGCCATCTTTTCGGTTGGAAACAGCTACACCGATGTGGATACATTAAACGCTGCTGCCACTCTGCCTAAATGTGAGTGTGATATATTATGTTTAAGTAAATAAAGGATTGCTTTGGACATATTACACTATGAGAGGCTCCCTTTGTGTCTTTTGAGACAATGTTTACAGGGGAACACCAGCATTTGGGACACGATTGACTACGGATATCCGCTGGGAGAATGTCTTATGCCTGTTGATATCAATTGATACACACTGCCTATAAGATTTTGAGATCTGGTAAGGGTGTTTAAGATGTCTCTCTTGGTGGTGGTTTTATGTCACTTGGTCTTCCGTGGGAGAGTTGGTGGATGCCATTGCTAATACACACGTGGATATCTGCTGTCATATGGATTTTAAAGGACATTTCCTTTTAATAATTTATGTGGACTTTTTATCATTTTAAGCGCTACAATTTTTAAACTTTTAACAGGTAATATAGGTGAGACAGAAAAAGAGAAAGGATATTAAAAATGTGGAGAGCGAGAGACAGGGACAGACAGAGAGACAGAGAAAGGGAAAAGTAAAAAAAAATAAAAGTGAGTGTGTCAGGAAAGAGCTCACCTGCTGGTGGCACTGTAGCTCCCAGATCCATAAGCTGCAGTTCCAGTGTCCACCAGCGGGTGTCTCTCAGTAGTCAGAAGCGAACATCTTATGCAATCAGTCATCACCTGATGCTGGTTGCAGGAAGTATATTTAAACCCTGTGTATGCTTCTTCTCACTGCCTTGGTATTGTCTCCATGTGCGCCTGACCTGCATGCCTGTGTCCCTGTATCCTGATCCTGGACTCTGATCCTGACCCTGACCCTGCAGCCTGATTCCTTCCTTCCTGTTTGCTTACTCCATCTCCTGCAACCCTCTCTCTGTTCTGTCTTGCTCCCAGCTCCCTCTGCTTGATCTCCCGTGTATGACCCCGGCTCTGTTTCTATTACTATTCATTTATCCTGTTTTGTATATATTTGGTTTGAGCAGTTGTTTGCTGTGTGTCACTATTGTTTGGGTATCTGATTGGATTTACACAGTTATAGTTTTCTGGAGGTGCGTTTACATTTGTGTTATTCACTTATTTTTAAATAAATTATATTCTTTACACCTTAATTATGTCTAATGTTCTCTGTGTCAGTCCACACATTTCTGGTCACACCTGTTGCTGACAGAATACCAAGGCCCGTCCTGACCAGAAGTGGCTGCACAGAGAAGCCATCTTAGCTCTGTTGTTTGTGGCAAGATGCATCTTGAGGAGGTAATTTACTTTTCTTTGCTGGTGACAGAGGAAAAGGAATACTGCTGCCAGATATTAAAGGAGTGGGCCAGGGACCAGCTGTTAGAATGCATTCGTCTTGCTCATTCCCTAGTTGATCAGGGCAGGATGCTGTTTGATGATGTTCAGCCATTGATTCAAGTTTGTGCAGAGTTGGCTTTGTCCAGTATTCCTAAAGAAAGTGATGACTTTTCTCCCCCCTTTAGTATGGCTCAGGTAGAATCACTGGTATGGTTATTGGAGGATGACTCCTCTTATTTCTTTGAGCACTATTCAGCATGTTCCCAACAGGTGCTAGTAGATTGTATTAATGCAGTGCAGTCTCTTGTCAGACAGGCAGAGTGTAAACTGAATCTTGTTCAACCGTTATTACAAGCATGGTCAGATATATTGCACTCAGCTTCAGTCAGTTTGCAACAACCCCTTCCTACTGCTAGACACCTGCCTGCTCAAACATCTCTCTCTCCATCACCCACAGCAACCACAGTTGCAGCCCAGTTTACCCTTCTACCAACCATATGTCAGTACCCTGTTCCCACTTGCTGCACCTACCCTGCCTTTAACTCCTTGAAGCTTACCTCTTCTCCACTGTCTGCACCAATCCTTCAGAAATCCTCCTTAGTTACTGCTCCCTCTTTTTCAAAATCCCCCAGCTTTTCTTTGCTACCAGCTGCTCCCCCTACTCACAGCCCTGTGTTCACATGCAGAACCTCAGTGGCAAAACCCAAAAAGAAACGAAAGTTTTTCCCAACTTGCAAAATCTTGCCACTATCCAATTGTGCATCCACACCAGCGGATCTGCTCCAGCCTGCATCCATGCCTGCTTCCACGCCAGCGGATCTACCCCAGCCTGCTTCCACGCCAGCCGATCTGCTTCAGCTTGCTTCCACACTAGCCGATCTGCCTGCATCCACGCCAGTGGATCTGCTCCATCCTGCATCCACGCCAGCGGATCTGCCTGCTTCCACGCCAGCGGATCTGCCTGCTTCCACGCCAGCCGATCTGCTCCAGCCTGCATCCACGCCAGCCAATCTGCTCCAGCCTGCATCCACGCCAGACGATCTGCTCCAGCCTGCATCCACACCAGCCAATCTGCCTGCATCCACGCCAGCCGATCTGCTCCAGCTTGCTTCCACGCCAGCCGATCTGCTCCAGCCTGCTTCCACGCCAGCCGATCTGCTCCAGCCTGCTTCCACGCCAGCCGATCTGCTCCAGCCTGCTTCCACGCCAGCCGATCTGCTCCAGCTTGCTTCCACGCCAGCCGATCTGCTCCAGCTTGCTTCCACGCCAGCCGATCTGCTCCAGCTTGCTTCCACGCCAGCTGATCTGCTCCAGCTTGCTTCCACGCCAGCCGATCTGCTCCAGCCTACTTCCACGCCAGCCGAACTGCTCCAGCCTGAAGTTCTGGTCCCTTTTGTCCAGCCTGAAGTTCTGGTCCCTTTTGTCCAGCCTGAAGTTCTGGTCCCTTTTGCCCAGCCTGAAGTTCTGGTCCCTTTTGCCCAGCTTGAAGTTCCGGTCCCTGCTGCCCAGCTTGAAGTTCCGGTCCCTGCTGCCCAGCTTGAAGTTCCGGTCCCTGCTGCCCAGCTTGAAGTTCCGGTCCCTGCTGCCCAGCTTGAAGTTCCGGTCCCTGCTGCCCAGCTTGAAGTTCCGGTCCCTGCTGCCCAGCTTGAAGTTCCGGTCCCTGTTGCCCAGCTTGAAGTTCCGGTCCCTGTTGCCCAGCTTGAAGTTCCGGTCCCTGCTGCCCAGCTTGAAGTTCCGGTCCCTGCTGCCCAGCTTGAAGTTCCGGTCCCTGCTGCCCAGCTTGAAGTTCCGGTCCCTGCTGCCCAGCTTGAAGTTCCGGTCCCTGCTGCCCAGCTTGAAGTTCCGGTCCCTGCTGCCCAGCTTGAAGTTCCGGTCCCTGCTGCCCAGCTTGAAGTTCCGGTCCCTGCTGCCCAGCTTGAAGTTCCGGTCCCTGCTGCCCAGCTTGAAGTTCCGGTCCCTGTTGCCCAGCTTGAAGTTTCGGTCCCTGTTGCCCAGCTTGAAGTTTCGGTCCCTGTTGCCCAGCTTGAAGTTTCGGTCCCTGTTGCCCAGCTTGAAGTTTCGGTCCCTGTTGCCCAGCTTGAAGTTTCGGTCCCTGTTGCCCAGCTTGAAGTTTCGGTCCCTGTTGCCCAGCCAAAGGGGCAGGTGCCCAATGCCCAGCCTGTCTCTGGACATCCTGTCCCTAACAACCTGCCTGCCTCTGATGGTCTGCTGCTCGATGACACGTCTACCCCTAGGGATCTGCTGTCTGACAACCTGCCTTCTTCTGCCTCTGATCCGGTGACAGATGTCCAGCCTGATGATCCCATGCTTGATGTCCAGCATGCGTCTGATGATCCTTTTACCATTGACCAGCCTGATCTTACTTCTCTTCTACTTACCACCCAGCCGGGTTCTACTGACTCAATACCAGCTGCTCGGTTGGACTGTCATGCAAAAACAAAGTGTTCACCTGCTAATGGGTTTGAAAGCTCTGAGTCCTCGCATGCTTTATATGGGTTACCTGTTTGGCCTGAAATCCGTTTGTCGGTTGCCTCGGTTGAGTCCCTCTGGCAGAGTGTTGTTCCTATGGCTCCAAAGCCTGGTGGTCCGGACATGCCCATGGTAACTAGTAGCTGCATTTGCCTTCATGGCCCTGGTCATGGTAAGCTCCTGGGGAATGGAGGGGTACTATCTGTGCCTCTCCATGATCCGGATGCGCTTGCCCCAGCTTTGGGTGCACTAGGGGACCCGGGTCAGGTAACCAGTGCCTCAGAGATACCTAGGTGGCTTTTGAAGTGCAGAGTAAGTCCTGGAAACCAGGCAAGCTACTTGGTTATGGCGAGACACTTCTGTGTCAGAGTTCTGGTATTGTCACATGACCCCATGGCTAAGTCTGCAGGCAACTCGTGGGACCCCAGCAATGGGGTACCTGCTGTTCTGAGGGACTTGAAGTATCAAATTCTGTACATGTCAGAGGATCTGGCCAGCAGGACACCCAGCCAGTTGCTTGACCTCAGCGGTGGGATACCCAGTCAGTCACCTGACCCAGGCGGTGGGACACTTTGCCTATTGTTGGATCTTGGCAATGGGGCATCTCGCTTGGAACCCGGCACTTCTTCAGCCTACAAGGAACTTTTGCTCTGGATTTGTGCAGCAAATGACTGTCTTTTATGGACTGGTTTAGCTAGGGTTTTTTGGAGCGTCCTGAGGCCGCTCCTTAGAGGGGGGGTACTGTCAGGAAAGAGCTCACCTGCTGGTGGCACTGTAGCTCCCAGATCCATAAGCTGCAGTTCCAGTGTCCACCAGCGGGTGTCTCTCAGTAGTCAGAAGCGAACATCTTATGCAATCAGTCATCACCTGATGCTGGTTGCAGGAAGTATATTTAAACCCTGTGTATGCTTCTTCTCACTGCCTTGGTATTGTCTCCATGTGCGCCTGACCTGCATGCCTGTGTCCCTGTATCCTGATCCTGGACTCTGATCCTGACCCTGACCCTGCAGCCTGATTCCTTCCTTCCTGTTTGCTTACTCCATCTCCTGCAACCCTCTCTCTGTTCTGTCTTGCTCCCAGCTCCCTCTGCTTGATCTCCCGTGTATGACCCCGGCTCTGTTTCTATTACTATTCATTTATCCTGTTTTGTATATATTTGGTTTGAGCAGTTGTTTGCTGTGTGTCACTATTGTTTGGGTATCTGATTGGATTTACACAGTTATAGTTTTCTGGAGGTGCGTTTACATTTGTGTTATTCACTTATTTTTAAATAAATTATATTCTTTACACCTTAATTATGTCTAATGTTCTCTGTGTCAGTCCACACATTTCTGGTCACACCTGTTGCTGACAGAGTGACAGAGAGAGACAAAGTGAGAGAGACAGACAAAGAGAGAGAGAGAGAGAGAGAGAGAGAGAGAGACAAAGAGAGGGAGAGACAAAGAGAGAAATTGTGAAACGTGTTGAGCGGAGCCTACCAGGACAAGTGATATCCCAACAGTTTGGGGAAATGCAAGGCATGTACAGTATTTGTCACACTGAATGTAGTATACCATATTTTATCCTCATGGGGAAGTTCACTTAGTCCAGAATTTTGGTTTTAACCTTACTTATACATATTTCCTATGGTCATTATTGTACTATTCTGTAAAAACTTTTTACAGAATGAACAATAAAATTCATTAATTTTAGTTAAGGTGCCTTTAAAATACATTTTCGTTTTCGTCCAATTCCAAATTCAGACTTATAGGATGTGGCACGGATGAATTTCATGGTGTTCACAAGCCACCAGTGAGTGCCAGACCAATTTGTTCCAGAGAGGGAGAGAGAGACAGAGAGAGAGGGAGGGAGAGAGAAAGAGATGCAGACAGAAAGATACAGACAGAGAGACAGAGAAAGAGAGATATAAACAGAGAGAGGGAGAGAGAGAGACATAGACAGAGAGCGACAGACTGGAGAAAGAGAGAGACACACACACAGACAAAGAGAGAGAGACAAAGACAGAGAGAGAGAGGGAGAGACAGAGAGAGAGACAGAGAGAGACATAGACAGACAGAGAGAGACATAGACAGAGAGAGACAGAGAGAGAGAGACAGAGAGAAACCGAGACACAGAGAGAGACAGAAATAGAGAGAGTGACAGAGACAGAGATACAGAGAGATAGAGACAGAGACACAGAGAGAGACAGAGAGAGAGATCGAGACAGAGAGAGAGACAGAAAGAGAGAGAGTGACAGAGAGAGAGAGACCGAGAGAGACAGAGACAGACAGATAGAGAGAGACATAGAGAGAGAGAGACAGAGAGAGACAGAGAGACAAAGAGAGAGAGAGACAGAGACACAGAGAGCGAGAGACAGAGACAAAGAGAGAGAGAGACACAGAGAGAGAGACAGAGAGAGACAGAGAGACAAAACGAGAGAGAGACAGAGACAAAGAGAGAGAGACAGAGAAACAAAGAGCCAGACCATTATTCTTGATCTGTAAGGATAGTTTACAGACGGGTATGGTGCCAGCTGATGGGAAAAAAGCCAATGTGGTACCAATATTTAAAAAAGGGCCGAGATATATCCCGTGTAACTATAGGCTGGTCAGCCTAACATCAGTAGTCTGCAAGATTTTGGAGGGAATGTTAAGGGACCACATACAAGACTTTAGTAATGAAAATGATATTATTAGTAGTAATCAGCATGGATTCATGAAAAATCGTTCTTGCCAGACCAATCTATTATCCTTCTACGATAAAGTGAGTTGCAATCTAGACAAAGGAAGGCCTGTAGATGTGGTGTATCTGGACTTTGCAAAGGCCTTTGACACCGTTCCCCACAAACGCTTACTGTACAAACTAAGGTACGTAGGTATGGACCATAGGGTGAGTACCTGGATAGAGAACTGGCTCCAGGGGTGAGTCCAGAGGGTGGTGATTAATGGGGAGTACTCGGATTGGGCGGGTGTGGAAAGTGGGGTCCCCCAAGGTTCTGTCCTGGGACCAATCCTGTTTAATTTATTCATAAATGATCTAGAGGAGGGGATATCTAGTACAATCTCAGTATTTGCGGATGATACTAAACTAAGCATGCCAATATCTTCTATGCAGGATGTGGAAACCTTACAAGCCAACCTGAACAAAATAACGGGGTGGGCAACACAATGGCAGATGAGGTTTAATGTTGAAAAATGTAAAGTAATGAACTTGGGTGCCAGAAACCAGAAAGCAAGCTACTCACTAGGGGGGGAACCTCTGGGTGAGTCTAGGATGGAAAAGGACTTGGGGGTACTGGTAGACAACAGGCTTTGCAGGGGCATGCAATGACAAGCTGCTGCAAGCAAAGCCAACAAAATACTGCCATGTATAAAAAAGGGGATTCACTCCAGAAATAAAGAGATTATTCTCCCACTCTACAAGTCCCTGGTCTGGCCACATCTGGAGTATTCCGTCCAGTTCTGGGCACCGGTCTTTAGGAAGGATGTGCTGGAACTGGAGAGAGTCCAGAGAAGGGCAACAAAAATAATTAGGGGAATGGAGGACATCAGCTATGAGGAAAGACTACAAGCACTGAACCTATTCTCTCTGGAGAAGAGACGATTGAGGGGGGATATGATATCAATGTACAAATACTGTACTGGCGACCCTAGCATAAGGAACAAACTTTTCAGAGAAAGGGAATACAATAAGACACGTGGCCACTCACTAAAACTAGAGGAAAGGCGGTTTAACCTTAAAGTACGTAGGGGGTTCTTCACTGTAAGAGCGGTAAGGATGTGGAATTCTCTTCCACAAGCAGTCGTATCAGCAGGATTTTATATCGATAGTTTAAAAAAATTATTAGATGGGCACCTTAAAGACCACAACATACAGGGGTATACAATGTACGGCTAACAGCAAACACACACATCATAGGTTGAACTGGATGGACTGATGTCTTTTTACAACCTCATAAACTATGTAACTAAAGAGAGAGAGACAGAGAGAGACACAGGACTCAAATCACAAAGAGATATTTTACTGTTAAATTGTGAGATAAAAAAACTCATAGCTTATCTCAAACATTTTTTGCAAATCACAAAAAACACTACAACAATAAAGCATGAGTTATTTCAATAAAATGTGAGGTATTTTGTTCATGAACCCATGTAGTATTATATCTAATGACATGATAAGAGTGGAGAAGGATTAGAACCCCTGTCAGTTTTTAGTGCTAATAAAGAAGTAAAATGGTTTAAACTGTATAAATATGCCAACTCACCTCAGCCCCAGTCACACTTGTGCGACTTGTCATGTAACTTTGGGTTCCTCATGTTTTCCGATGAGTACCGTTCATATATGTGTGACTTAAAGTCGCAGCAACTTTAAAGTAGTTCCTGCATTACTTTGATCTGACTTTCATGTGACTTGAGGGCCATGAACTTGAACGTAAACCCTCAAAAGTCACATGGAAGTCGCACCTGCATGATATGCATGCACTTGTGTCCAACTTTGTAGAGCGAAAACAATTACAATAGTAAAATGCAGAGTTGCAACAAAGTGGCACTCATCCAAAGTTGCATCAAAATTGCATTAAAGTAGCACTGAAGTCGCACAGTAATATCGCAAAGGAAAACACACAATGTTTAAGTCGCAAAAGTGTGAATGGGGCCAGTATATGTATTAATACAAAAGAAAAAAGGTGACTGGAATACCAGCCAAAGGGAAGCTGCTTTCACAGGACACACATGTCGTATCAAAAACAACAAAGTTAAATTAAAGGAGTTGTAACGTCAGAAGGTTTTTTTTTTTTTTTTATCTTAATGCATTCTTTGCATTAAGATAAAAAGCCTTCTGTGTGCAGCAGCCCCCCTCAGCCCCCCTAATACTTACCTGAGCCCCCTCTCTAGCCAGCAATGTCCACGAATGCTTCAGCCTTCCAGGACTCTCTCTCCTACTTGGCTGAGACTAAGCAGCAATGCCATTGGCTCCCGTGGCTGTCAATCAAACTCACTTAGCCAATCAGGAGAGAGAGGAGAGGTGGGGCTGAACTTCAGCTCTGTGACTGAATGGATACACGGAGCTGCAGCTCAGCTTGGGTGCCCCCATAGCAAACTGCTTGCCAGCCAGGGACCTGAGAAGAGGAGGATCCAGGCTGCTCTGTGCAAAACCACTGCACAGATGAGGTAAGTATAACATGTTTGTTATTTTAATAGAAAAAAAACCAAAACTTTACAATAACTTTAGGTATATACATAATATTTTAATAAATGTCAAATATTGAATGAAAATAGTTTTAAAAATCACACCCATATAAATCCCCTTCTTCCGCCAATAAAAAAGACAGCTTTGTCATTGGGGAGATTTGCCTTCACTTCTGTCCCATAGCAAAAACAGAAAGTGAGAGAAAATTCCCACAAATTAAAAGAAGCCCTTGGGGGCCTTTAGTTATACTTTAAGTAAATGAGCCCCAATAATTCTGTGTTTTTCCATATTTAGGTTTCTATGCATTACTGTGAAAGTGATCCAAAAAAGTAGAGACTACTCAAAATGATATTTATTATATTTTTACATTCCTTAAATACCTTATGCCTGGACCACTACTTAATTAACTCATTATTATAATTTTTAATAATAATAAATGCATTTATTTATTTCCTTTGTGAATTTACTTCAACACTGTTTTAGGAGTAATGAGATGATCTTGAATTGACATTTTCAGCATCCCATGAGATAACAGGAGAACATTTGTTACCTGATTCAATTATCTCATGAGATATTCTTTCGTTAATTGAGCGCAAAGAGAGAGAGAGCAAGAGAATGAGAAGGAAAAAAGAAAGAGAAAGAAAAAAAAAAGAGAGAATAAAAGAGAAGGAAAAAAGAGAAAAAAAGAGAAAGGAAAGAAGAGAAAGAAAAAAAAAAGAAAAAAAGGAGGAAAAAAAGAGCAGAAAGAGAAAGAAAAATAAAGAGAGAAAGAAAAGAAGAGAAAGAAAAAAAGAGAAAAAAAAGAAAAAAGGAGAAAGAAAAAAAGAGAGAAAAAAGAATGAATTGACTTGAACACTGTTTTAGGAGTAATGAGATGATCGTTAATTGACATTCTCAGCATCCCATGAGATAACAGGAGAAGATTTTTTACCTGATTCAATTATCTCATGAGATATTATTTCGTGAATTGAGCGCAAAGAGAGAGAGAGAGCGAGAGTGAGAGAATGAGAAGGAAAAAAGAAAGAGAACAAAAAAAGGAGGAAAAAAAGAGAAAAAAAGAAAGAAAGAAAAAAAGGAGGAAAAAAAGAGAAAAAATAAAAAAAAAAGAGAAAGGAAAGAAGAGAAAGAAAAAAAAGAGAAAAAAAGAAAGAAAAAAGAAAAAAAAGGAGGAAAAAAAGAGAAGAAAGAGAAAGAAAAATAAAGAGAGAAAGAAAAGAAGAGAAAGAAAAAAAAGAGAAAAAAAGGAGAAAGAAAAAAAGAGGGGAAAAAAGAGTAAATTGTCTTTAACACTGTTTTAGGAGTAATGAGATGATCGTGAATTGACATTTTCAGCATCTCATTAAATAACAGGAGAAAATGTGTTACCCGATTCAATTATCTCATGAGATATTCTTTCGTGATTTGAGCGCCAAGAGAGAGCGAGAGAATGAGAAGGAAAAAAGAAAGAGAACAAAAAAAGGAGGAAAAAAAGAGAAAAAAAATAAATAAATGAAAGAAGAGAAAGAAAAAAGAGAGAAAAAAAGAAAGAAAGAAAAAAAAAGGAGGAAAAAAAAGAGAAGAGAAAAAAAATAAAGAGAAAAAAGAGGAAAAAAAGAGGGGAAAAAAGAGTGAATTGACTTGAACACTGTTTTAGGAGTAATGAGATGATCGTGAATTGACATTTTCAGCATCTCATGAGATAACAGAAGAAAATAGAGATATTCTTTTGTGAATTCAGTGCCAAGAGAGAGAGAGAAAGGAAAGGAAAAAAGAAAAAAAGAAAGGAAAGAAAAAACAGAAAGAAAGAAAGAAAGAAGATAAAAGGAAAGAAATGAAGGGGAGGGAGAAAGAAAGAAAGAAAGAAAGAAAGAAAGAAAGAAAGAAAGAAAGAAAGAAAGAAAGAAAGAAAGAAAGAAAGAAAGAAAGAAAGAAAGAAAGAAAGAAAGAAAGAAAGAAAGAAAGAAGGAAAGAAGAGAAAGGAGATAAAAAGAAAGAAATTAAGGGGGAGGGAGGGAGAAAGAAAGAAAGAAAGAAAGAAAGAAAGAAAGAAAGAAAGAAAGAAAGAAAGAAAGAAAGAAAGAAAGAAAGAAAGAAAGAAAGAAAGAAAGAAAGGAGATAAAAAAAAATAAGGAAAAAAAGAGATAAAAAAGGAAGAAGGGAAAAATAAAAGAAAGAAAGAAAAAAGGTGAGAGAGGAAAAGAGAAAGAAAAAAAAATAAAGAAAGAAAAGAGAAAGAATAAAAAGGTGAAAGAGAAAATAAGGAAGAAAAAAAGAGAAAGAAAAAAGGAGAGATATAAAAATAGAAAGAGAAAAAAGGAAGAGAAGAGCATATAGAGGTTGAATAATAATGGTAATATTGACTATCTGAGGTGAGATGGAAATAAAGAATGAAGCGAATTAGAATATGGAAGAAATTTGATGAGAGAAAGAAGGAAAGTGGAAGATGTGAGTGGGTTGGGTGGATTCCGCTTAGATGGTAATACTGACAGACAGCTGAGAGGTGAGACAGAAGTGAGGAGAAGAGGGAATTAGAATGAGTGTCAGTAGAAGTAACAATGAAAGTTCTAGAATGCGCGCTGCTCTGACAATAACCCCTTAAAGCTCCTTTATTGGGGAACGTGCCCGTGCCTTCCAGGCTAATCACTTTGTTCAGTCTCCTCTCCTCTCCTCACCGCTCCCCCTCCGCTCCTTTTAATAGACTAATGAAGCTCAAACAAGTCGGCTTACGGCGGTGCTGGTTAGAGGCTCACGTGTCACGGATAGGGCGGCGCGCTGTGATTGGCCGGCTGTAATTCTAGGCACACTCCCGGGGGAGAATGGGAGCCGGGGACATAAATTATGCAAATGACGTAGAGTGCAGCACGGGGCAGACCTGATGCCTTGATTCATTCATCGTGCAGTCCGGGGGGGGGTGATTGTCTTGCAGCATATATAAGGTGTCTGAGGCCAGTCGTGTGCCAAACTCACTGCTCACACGAGCTGATAGCAGCAAGGATCACTTCAAAGACAAGAGCTGTCGCGTGTCCCTTTCATCTGAACTTTTCACTGTAAGTAGTATGAGTGTCCTCTCCACTTACTGCATACAACTTATTGATGTCTTTCTTCTTTCTACCTGCCTGCTGTATCAGCATTGCAATTCATCTGCCTGGCTTACATGTATTCTCAGCTGTGTTTTCATGTTATGGTTATATTTTTTGGCCCCATTCACACTAGTGCGACTTGTCTCGCGATTTTGGACCGCAAAATCGCATGACAAGTCGTTTTCCATTATTTTCAAGGAGCCCCATTCATATCAGTGCGTTTTGAAGTCGCACCAACTTCAAAGTAGGTCCTGCACTACTTTGCCACGATTTTAATGCGTTTTGAGGCATATAGCCTTGCCATTGCTTTCAAAATCGCGGCAAAGTCGCGGCAAAATTGCGGTAAAATCACGTCACATAAGTGTGAAAGGGGCCTTTATGTAGTTAGCGATAAGACATGAGATATATTTGTATTTTGTACATTTTCTGCTTTTATTTATAAGTTTAAGTCATATTTGGTTACTTATTGCGCTGTGCCTCTCTTTGCAGAAATCCATCCATCCATCCATCCATCCACCATGGACAGAGCCTACTCTGATTATGATGCCTCCAGCCAGATGTCCTTCTCTCTATCAGAAGATGAGGATTGCTCCTCCAGCCTCCAGTCCCCATCGCCCTTCTCCTCCGGTCACCTGACTTCTCCAACACAAACCCCTGAGAAGGACCAGGAACACAAGGAGGAGAAGAAGAAGAGGAGAGGCAGGAGCAGAGTAAAAAATGAAGCCGTCCTTCACACCATCAAAAAGACCAGGAGGGTGAAAGCTAACGACAGAGAGAGGAACAGGATGCACAACCTCAACTCAGCTTTGGATGAGCTCAGGGGCATCTTACCCTGCTTCCCCGATGACACCAAGCTGACCAAGATCGAGACGCTGAGACTGGCACATAACTACATCTGGGCACTCTCTGAAACCTTGAGGCTAGCTGACCAGTGCAAAGACAAGCCGGAGAAAGCTATGATGCACCCTGCTTTTATGAGTCCTTCAGCGCCACCCAGCCCTGGCAGTGACGCTGGATCCTGGATATCCACTGCCTCTCCATCATCATCCTCCTCTTCCTTTTCTCTATGCACCTCAAACCCAAGCAGCCCAGCTATGTCTGAAGACTGTTACTATGCGCATACAGAGAACTTCTATTCACTACACACCATGCCGCAAAACCTTATGCAGCACAATGCCTGCTATGTTCATTACTAGTAGACTTTAGTCTTTTACTCCTCTCTTCTCGCCTTTCCTCGCCTCGAACCTTTCTTATAATTCACCTGTGCTATAGTGTATTATAGAGGCTTGACCTAAACTTCTATATGCTGCCTTAAAAGACTTATTGTAAGGTCTTCCAAGACTCTTAAACTCACTGTGAAACCAAATCGTCGTGAAATAACATAACCACTTCGGCAAGGCTTTCACTATTTTTGCACTTTTAAAAAAAAAAAAAAAAAATCCACAACTTTTGTATTATTTTCCTACCAGAGCCTTTTCTTCCTACCAGAGCCTTTTTCTGCCAAGACGTCTCTTAAAAAAAAAAATCATGTTAGTTTTTTTTTTTTTTTCCCTGATGCACACTGGGTGAAAAGTCAATTTTACAATTTGTAAAACTCTCACGAAGAAAAATGAGCATGAAAATTTGGTTTGGATGCCCTGACAATACAATGAAAGGACTTGAATAGGAGACAAGGCCTTGGGCTCATACATTATTTATCATGACCTCCTCCACTGCTGTCTTCCTATAGAGTAGGTAGGACTCAATCCGGTAAAAATTGAAGTTCTCAGACCTGGAGCCTCACCAGAGTTTAATTTATTCAAAGAAATGTTTCATTGATATGAAAATGTATTTTTTTGTATATAAAGATTTTTTTATTCTATTATGTATCGATTTTTTGGTATGTGCTTTTTCAGATGTGATAATAAATTTGCTACATTTTTATGAAATGATTTTACTCGTCTTTTTTTTACAAGGTTGAAGTCTACAAAAACAAAACACATAACAGTGTTTTGCAATTTTATTATTATTTTTTTTTTTAAATAACAAACATACTTAAGTAATAACATTTTACAATAAAATAAAAAAAATACATAAAAAAAATACAAAAATACATAAAATAATTACTTATTAATATAAATTTAACTAATAACATTCTATAAAATATGAACAAACATACTTAAGTAATAACATTTTAAAATAAAATAAAAAAATACATAAAATAATTACTTATTACTATAAGTTAAAGTAATAACATTCTATAAAATATGAACAAACATACTTAAGTAATAACATTTTATAATAAAATACAAAAAATACATAAAATAATTACTTATTAATATAAATTTAACTAATAACATTCTATAAAATATGAGCAAACATACTTAAGTAATAACATTTTATAATAAAATAAAAAATTACATAAAATAAATACTTATTAATATGAATTAAAGTAATAACATTCTATAAAATATGAACAAACATACTTAAGTAATAACATTTTATAATAAAATAAAAAAATACACAAAATAATTACTTATTAATATAAATTTAACTAATAACATTCTATAAAATATGAACAAACATACTTAAGTAATAACATTTTATAATAAAATAAAAAAATTACATAAAATAATTACTTATTAATATCAATTAAAGTAATAACATTTTATAAAATATGAACAAACATACTTAAGTAATAACATTTTATAATAAAATAAAAAATTACATAAAATAATTACTTATTAATATCAAGTAATAACATTTTATAAAATATGAACAAACATACTTAAATAATAAAATTTTATAATAAAATAAAAAAATACATAAAATAATGACTTACTAATATAAATTAAAGTAATAACATTTTATAAAATATGAATTAAAAAGTAGATCCAATTAATAAATATTACAGCTGTGTTGTTCATGGCAACAAAGGTGTTCGGTAAAAATTCTAAGGTGCCTTAGAAAAAAAACTGCAATCTGATTGGTTGTCAAGGGCAATGCCCATGCTATTTGCAGCAGGTTTTGTGATTTAGCCCCAGTGGGGTGTTCAGTGGCTGTACACATGGAAGTACTCTGGCTAAGAAAGAATGGTATGTTCCTATAGTGAGAAACATTAGCCTGCAACAGATTTCTAAATAAAAGGGATTAAATGGATCGATAGAGTGACAGTTGGGTAGGGGTGACAGGTGGATGCCTGAAGCACAAGTGCAGGCTGCAGTGACCCTGTGCAAAGAGTAAATGAGAGTTTTTACATTACTATTCCCATATCCTCCAAGCAACTTTCACTTTGAAGAGCTTGTAAGCATGTCAGCAAAGCTTTGTTGTCAAATGAACCGCTACAAAATGTGCTTTGCATTGCAATCCATTGTAACGAGTGTAAATATAAGTCACACTGATGTAAAAATAACATTATGGGGTTATTTTAATTTATTAAGTTTAAGAACATTGATGTGCAGAAACATACAGCAACTCATAGAAACCTACATACACTACATTGCCATTGATGGCTGACTGCAGCAAGGTGATACCAGTATCTGATAGCAGCATTTTATTAAAGTGACAATTGGAAAAAGTGAAGTAACAGCAGCCAATCAGATTTCTTCCATCAGATCTGCATTATAACTGATAATTTATTGCTGTGAATGATTGTACTTTACACATTGCTTTGATGTTTAGAGTAAGGCAATAAGTATCAATTAGCACAAAGCCTAATAAGTATATGCAGGAAAGCAGGCTGGCTGGCTTGCATGCTGACACATAATTATGTAGAAATAGATAGGGTACACCAGCATTGCATACAAAATATACAGCATCAACAGCAACTACATACCAGTTTATCTAATAATTTAAAGCGTCAGTCCACCGAAAGCTGATATTCCAATTATAAGTGGAGCACCCTGAACTGTGCCACTTGCGGGCTTTTTATATTTTATGGGAACTCCAGCTATTTCTTAAGCTGGATACACACTATACAATTTTCTGAAGATTTTTTCCTTTAGATTTACCAAAACCATATAATACGAGGTCAGACCTAAACACTTTCAATTTGTATGCAATCAGACAACATAGTTAAAGGTAAATCTAAAGGAAATCAAACAACAAAAGTTGTATTGTGTGTATCCAGCTTTAGTCTCTGGCTCTGATCCTGCCCACACTCTATAAAGTGCTCCCTCTCCTACTGTTATATTTGATAAAAATTCAACAGGAACAGCAGGTAATGTGCTTTATATGTGCATTGGCATTTAGATCAAAGCATATCTAACCCCAAGAACAAGAAGAAAATATTGACAGTATTGCAGCTTACTGTGGTTGTTGCATTAGTTTTCTTTCACAATTATTTTTCTTTTTTTCCTGCCATTAACACAGTTCATGTCCTAGGGTGACAGTCGTGCTAAAGAGCGTTGTCACCAACCTAGGACATGGGGTGGGACTACATAACACTGTTAAAACTACATAGCACCTCCCTCTCTTCTTCACAACAGTTATAGGTGTTTTGTAGTCCAAGAGGTAGCGGGGAACAATGCTAACTGATAACAACCCACAGGCAGAGAGTATAGGAGGTTATCAGTTCACAAGGTTTCTGGCTGGATGAACTATTTATTATTCTTTTCATTGTTCAAATAGATATAACAAACCATTATCAATGGTATATTTACCAAACCAAAAGGGAGCGAATAAAAAAATAAAGTGTTGTTGGAATTTACATGCACTTTAAGTGTGCTAGAATAAAATGCTATAAAGGGTGGGATTTTGCTTTTTTTCCGATTGTATTAAGGCAGTTCTTTTATGAATGGGCTCCCAAGAAGTCTAAGGCTGGCCATACATGATCCAATTTTCTTACAATTTTCTGTCCAATTTTCTTGTATGTAGTACAAAGGGCTGCCTAATTGGCTAAGTGAAAATGTTGTTTAGCTTTGACCTCATATTATGTGGTTTGTGGTAAATCTATCAGAAAATTGTACAACAAAAATTGAACATGTATGGCCAGCCTTAGCACAACACGTGTCATGAAAACACAGATTCTGGCGTAAATAAGCCCATGGTTTAATTCCCCAGTAGCCTCATAATACTGAAATAGAAATATCAGTTTTTGAGTGGAATGATCCTTTCAATTGTGCACAAGTTTTCCAAAAGTGCCCCTTATGGTACAAAATAAAGTGTAGCTTTTATTGCCTTTAGGGCTAGTTTACACTTGCAGTTGGGGGGGGGGGTTTGAACCTGCATTTTCACCCCTCTAACTGCCCCCCCCCCCCCACACACACCAAGCCGCAAAGGGAGACTGGGGTGTACAGAATCTGTGGTCGTGATTCTTTGCTTTGAGGCAAAAATGAATCCCAAGTCGTGTTCAAAAAGCAGTACTATTATCATACATGATCCATTCAAGTGAATGGACCCCAGTGCAACCATATGAAATGCACGTGGTTGCAATGTGGTGGTGTGGCATTAGGAGTTTAAAATAGCTGGTGAGGTGGCCCCATATCACCTCCTCACCACCTATCAAACGTCTCTGAAAAGTGCTCCACTGTGGATCACTTTTCATAGGGGAGGCAAGCACTGTGCCAAATGTGTAAACTAAGTATTAGCATTATGCCTAATCAAACATATCATTTGGTTATCATGAGTAATAATTCAACAATTACTATACTTTACATACATCATTTCCTCATCACTATCTTTTTTTTACATCAGCACATATAAGACGTTTTTATTTTAACACACAACTTTGCAGAAATATTAGCACGCAGTTCAATCAGCAAAGGAAGTAATTATCCCCGAACGGAAAATGGTTTCTAAAACACAGAAGCGTATGTTCCTTTTGCTTCTCTGTATAGAGTGAATGGTAACACACCCGGGGCACGCAATACGTTGCTTATTCTTCATCCCTCATTATGTATGAGGTCTCCTAGAAGTGACTCACTTAGGCTCTATTGCTTGGAGGCTTAGGCCAATTCTATAGCTAAGGGTAAATCCTCTATTTGTGAGGGCAGCAAGGGGTACAGGCTATGGGGCTGTCGGTGCACGTGTCCAGGGATAGCTTTAGATTTCAGATCTTTAGGAGACGCTCACCATGAAACCAACTCCACAAAAATTCACCAGCTTCCTGCTGGAAGCAAAATCCAATCCAATTTCATCCCAAAATACCAGCTGTATGCAGACAAGAGTGGCCAAAGGAAGATTAACTGTGTGCACAGCTTGGCCACAGGTTCTAAGCTTTTGGAAGATATTTAAAAAGAATGGTGTTTTTAAGCATGACACATGTCAGCGGTGCTAACAAAGCTACTGGTGGCCTGCTGAATGCAAGACGGTCACACTACTTCTGAACATTGCTAATTTAAAGATCTGCAACCAACTCATAATCCAACCCTTAATGAAAATAACATGGTACTTATAAATAATTTTTGAAAAAATAAATTATATATATATATATATATATATATATATATATACTGTATATATACACAGGTATATGATAAGTGCTCCTATGCTACATAGGTTTTAATAAAGCATTGGTACCTACATTTTAAGACAATGAATTATTGGATAAAAAAAATGCAGGGGCAGCAGGATTTTTCTTGGTACCATATAGTTACTTAATGTATAAAAAATAACCGCGCTTCGCACATAAAAGGAATGGAGGTTAAATTAATAACTGTAATGAACCAATGGTGTGTTTTAATAAAGTGAAAAAATGTGAAAAAGCTGCAGCTATAGTGGGAATACACTAAATAATAAATACAAAGAATAGAGCCACGCTAAATTGACACAAATGTTATTAAAACATAAGCATAATCGTGAAATAAAACAGTGAACAACCTAAATCAAGACTATGGTAACACAATGTCCATATAGAATAACCATAGTGTTCATAATTAGAAAATCATCAAAAGAAGGATAAACTGAGTCCAAATAAGATGTGCAAAGTGCAAGAAAAGGAACCACATGGGGGTCCACACGGGGAGGGGGATTAGTGACATACAACAATTGTGTCTCTTTTCCTCTAGCTCCACCGCAATTTTGTGATTTCTTCCTCAATCAGTGATGCATGCCAAAGCCACGCTATGTGCTTACCAGAAGGAAGAAGTAAAATGGCCTTTAGGTGTAATTATATATTGTGACTCCAATCAGCTCCAATAGATGATGCTCTATTCGCTTATGCCAAACAGGTCCGGCGGGGAGCCGCGATCTGAACCAAGCACCGCGATGCAGACAACCCAAGTCCGGCACTCTCCAGTATATAACATAAAAAGATGGAGGCCACAGATAGTCAAGTACGTAGGCACACAATTTATTAAGAAAGGTAAAACACTGATATGTGAATACAGGATAAAAGCTCTAAATATCGGCCGACTCCAAATGAACCGCAGCCGCCCGACTTCCGGGTTTTACATGGTGACGTCCCCAGGAAGACGTCATCTATGACAAAACGCATCGGGAAGGCGTGCTGATGTCACCACGTGATACCCGGAAGTCGGGCGGCTGCAGTACCTTTGGAGTCTGCCGATATAGTCACTTGGTAAACATATAGTCTTTATTACATATTTAATTTGTGACAAACAACTTACCATTTAAAAAATAATTGATAGAAAGTCCCTCTTAATTCTGCTGTCCATGTATATATATATATATATATATATATATATATATATATATATATATACACACACACATTATCTCACAAAAGTGAGTACACCCCTCACATTTTTTAAATATGTTATTATATCTTTTCATGTGACAACACTGAAGAAATGACACTTTGCTACAATGTAAAGTAGTGGGTGTACAGCTTGTATAACAGTGTAAATCTGCTGTCCCCTCAAAATAACTCAACACACATCCATTAATTTCTAAAGCGCTGGCAACAAAAGTGAGTACACCCCTAAGTCAAAATGTCCAATTTGGGCCCAAAGTGTCAATATTTTGTGTAGCTACCATTATTTTCCAGCACTGCCTTAACCCTTTTGGGCATGGAGTTCACCAGAGCTTCACAAATTGCCACTGGAGTCCTCTTCCACTCCTCCATGATGACATCACTGATCTGGTGGATATTAGAGACCTTGCGCTCCTCCACCATCCATTTGAGCAGTGGCATAACTTGACCCTTCTGGGCCCTGGTGCAGGAAACCATGAAGGGTCCCCCCCCGACCCCATCCCAGGACCCTTTCCATCAGTATCAGGGCCCTTCCCTCCGAGCCCGGGTCCCTTTACTCCCATTCTGCGGACCTTTATTACTGTCCGGCAGTAGGCCCCCTTCCTGCATAATTGCCAAAATTGTCAAACAGATTTCAGGGACACCTTTTTTCGCTTTGTGTTCAGCAAGCAATTGTAGGCAGATAATTACTTTAATTAGGGCAGGCCCTACATTTAAAATGGGTGTGGTAAACTAAAAGGTATGCAGTGCTGCCGTAAGAAGTGGTAGTACTGAAAAATCTAGGATATGGTATGTAACAGCAGGGGAGTCAGTGAGCAGTATGTAGTATCAAGGCAGCCAGTGAGTAGGGTTGAGCGGACACCTAGATGTCCGTGTTCGACGGGTTCGGCCGAACTTTAAAAAAAAGTCAGGGTCCGTGTCCCGGACTTTTACCGAACTTTTCCCGGACACCGAACCCCATTGAAGTCAATGGGGACCCGAACTTTAAGGCACTAAAATGGCTCTAAAACACCAAAGGAAAGGGCTAGAGTGCTGCAAATGGCAGCAAAACGTAATTAAGAGCATGGCAAGTGCTCTGCAAACAAATGTGGATAGGGAAATAACTTAAAACAACAAAAAAAAACAGAAAAATAAAATAATGTTCTTCTTCATCTCTGAAGGACGAGGCCCATATGGAGTAGGAGGGAGGTTGAGGTGGTGGTGGATGTGGCGGTGACATAGGCATGCGCACAGGGTGTGCCGGGTGTGCCTGGGCACACCCTAATCACCTAGGGCACATAGCATTGCCAGTGAGGAGATGGGAAAGATCTCCCTCGGACCTGCTCTGCTCTATTTCTCTTTGCCTACAGGTACATGGCCCCGATACATTACTCTCCCTGCTGGCAAACACATGCATGTGTATTTCAACTTTGGGGTGCACACCTTAATGCAATAGGCTGCGCACACCTATGGGCGGTGTAGGTGGAAGCGGCGATGGAGGAGGACCAGGGCCGGATTAAGAGCATCATGGGCTTGGTGCTGAGGATTTTGAAGGGCCTTAAGGGCCGTGCCTTGCCATGCACCCAGAGGAGGAAGGGTGCAGCCATGCATGCCTAATTCAACATGGGATGCTGTCTCTGAAGCCCATAAACACATCCATGCATCGGCAACTGTCCCTCCTTGTCCGGCCTTCGCGCTGTGTGGGGAGGTTCTGAGGGTGCTGCCTGGGGAAGCGAGCATAGAAGCCAGACTTCTGTGTTTACAAGTGACAGAAGAGCGGTAACAGTGAATATGGCCAACCCGGGGCCTATATAAAAGGTAGGGGCCTGGAGCTGCAGCTCCAATAGCCCCTACGTTAATCTGGCCCTGAGGAGGAGGACGAGGTAGCCAACACTGCTTCTTTTCACAAATTTTAAATGAGGGTACACCCCAAAAGAGTGAGAAAGAGCAAAAATGGAACAATGGGTGGGTAAGGTCGGTATCCATTGCTATTCTGCATAAGGTATGGAAAAGTCCCGTGGGATCCATGCCTGGTTCATTTTAATGAACGTGAGCTTGTCCACATTGTCTCTGGACAGGCGGCTGCGCTTGTCTGTTATAACGCCCCCAGCCGTGCTAAATATCCGTTCAGATAATACACTGGCTGCAGGGCACGCCAGCACCTCCAAGGCGTAAAGGGCAAGCTCAGGCCATGTGCCCAATTTGGAGACCCAGAAGTTGAAGGGGGCAGACCCCTCATTCACTACATGTAGGCGTGTGCACACATACTGCTCCACCATGTTGGTAAAATGCTGCCTCCTGCTAAGACGTTCCATCTGAGCTGCTGGTGCTGCTGTTTGTTGTGGCGTGCTGACAAAGCTTTTCCACATTTCGGCCATGCTAACCCTGCCTTCTGAGGTGCTGGCGGTGCCCTGGTTGCGTTGGCGACCTCCTCCTCCTCCTCCTCCTCCTCTGCCTTGTGCTTCCACTGTGGCCCCGCTGTCAGATGGGAATGCCAGCAGCATGGCGTCTACCAGCGTGCGCTTGTACTCGCGCATCTTGCGATCGCGCTCCAGTGAGTGAATTAAGGACGGTACGTTGTCCTTGTAACGGGGATCCAGCAGCGTGGCCACCCAGTAATCAGCACAAGTTAGAATGTGGGCAACTCGGCGGTCATTGTGGAGACACTGCAGCATGTAATCGCTCATGTGTGCCAGGCTGCCCAGAGGCAACGAAAGGCTGTCCTCTGTGGGAGGTGTATCGTCCGTGTCCTCTGTATCCCCCCAGCCACGCACCAGTGATGGCCATGAGCTGGCCTGGGTGCCACCCTGCTGTGAACATGGTTCCATCTCCTCCTCCAGCTCCTCCTCCTCCTCATCCTCCTCATCCTCCAGAACTGTGCCCCTGCTGGACAATTGTGTCCCTGGCGTTTGTGTGTGCAGGAACCCACCCTCGGAGCCCCTTGCGAATGACTGCCCTGAAAGCCTTGGAAATGTTACCTCTTCATCCTCCTCCTCCTCCTCATCCTGTGCCACATCCTCTTCCATCATCGCCCGAATTGTTTTTTCAAGGAGGCATAGAAGTGGGATAGTTAAGCTGAGAACGGCGTCATTGCCACTGGCCATGTTGGTGGAGTACTCAAAACAGCGCAACAAGGCACACAGGTCTCGCATGGAGGCCCAGTTATTGGTGGTGAAGTGGTGCTGTTCCGCAGAGCGACTCACGCGTGCGTGCTGCAGCTGAAACTCCACTATGGCCTGCTGCTGCTCGCACAGTCTTTCCAGCATGTGCAAGGTGGAGTTCCACCTTGTGGGCACGTCACATATGAGGCGGTGAGCGGGAAGGCCGAAGTTACGCTGCAGCGCTGCCAGGCGAGCAGCAGCAGGGTGAGAACGCCGAAAGTGCGCACAAACGGCCCGCACTTTCTGCAGCAGCTCTGACATATCGGGGTAGTTTTTAAGGAACCTCTGCACCACCAAATTCAGCACATGCGCCAGGCAAGGGATGTGCGTCAAACCGGCTAGGCCCAGAGCTGCTATGAGATTTCGCCCAGGCCGGGCTTGAGGTTCGCTGGCAGCAACCACTCATTTGTCTGCTGTTCCATGCTCCTCCACAACTCCTGCGCGGTGTGTGGTTTGTCCCCCAAACAGGCAAGTTGTAAAACTGCCTGCTGTCGTTTACCCCTGGCCGTGCTGAAGTTGGTGGTGAAGGTGTTACGCTGTCCGGATGAGGAGGCGGTAGAGGATGAGGAAGCGGAGTAGGAGGAGTTAGGAACAGGAGGCAAACTGAAGCGCCCTGCAATCCTCGGTGGTGGAAGGACATGCGCCAAATTGCTATCCGCCTCAGGCCCATCCGCCACTGCATTTACCCAGCGTGCCGTTAGGGAGATATAACGCCCCTGACCGTGCTTACTGGTCCACGTATCGGTAGTTAGGTGGACCTTGGCACAGATGGCGTTGCGCAGTGCACACCTGATTTTTTCCACCACTTGGTTGTGCAGGGAAGGGATGGCTTGCCTGGAAAAGTAGTGGCGGCTGGGCACGACGTACTGTGGGACAGCCACCGACATAAGGTTTTTAAAACTGTGCGTCTCCACCAGACGGAATGACAGCATTTCAAAGGCCAATAATTTTGAAATGCTGGCATTCAGGGCCAGGGATCGCGGGTGGGTAGGGGGGTACTTCCTCTTCCTCTCAAGTGTTTGGGAGATGGAAAGCTGAACGCTTCCACGGGACATTGTGGAGATGGTTGTTGGTGACCCAGGTGGGGGTGTTGCTGACAGATCGTCTGTTTGCGGGGTGGCAGGTGCCGGTATCACTACAGATGTGGCTGGAGCGGCCGAGACTGCAGCAGAAGAGGAAGCAGGATGAGCCAGAGACGTTTCTTGGTTTTGAAGGTGTGTACTCCACTGCAGCTCGTGCTTTGCACTTAGATGCCTGATCATGCAGGTTGTGCTCAGGTTGAGAAGGTTTATGCCTCGCTTCAAGCTCTGATTGCATAGGGTGCAAACCACTCGTGTCCTGTCATCAGCACATTTTCTAAAGAACTTCCACGCTAGAGAACTCCTTTGAGCTGACTTTGGTGCGCTCGTTCCCTTGCTGCGTTGGGCAGTAGCGGGCGTAGTGTCTAGGGCACGGCCGCTCCGCTTCTGCACCCTGCTCCCTCTTCTGCTGTGCTGGTGGCTCTGTGCGACCACCGCCTCTTCCTCCAAACTACTCAGGTCACCTGCATGACGTTCATTCCATGTGGGGTCGAGGACCTCATCGTCCTCCACATCATCTTCCACCCAGTCTTCACCCCTGCCCTCCTTGTCGGTCTCCACAATGCTGAACGCCGCAGCAGTTGGCACCTGCGTTTCGTCATCATCAGAGACGTGCTGCGATGATCCTTGCATGTACTCATCTTGAGAAATAAGTGGTTGGGCATCGCTGCACTCAATCTCTTCCACTTCTGGGGCAGGGCTAGGTGGATGGCCCTGGGAAACCCTGCTGACAGAGTCATCAAAAAGAAGAAGAGACTGCTGTATGGCTTGGGGCTCAGACTGCTTGCCTGATTTGCAAGGGGGTGAGGTGAAAGACGGTTGGACATCGGCTGCAGGTGCCAACTGTGACCTTTCTGCAGTAGACTGGGTGGGAGACAATGTGAAGGAACTGGAGGCACTGTCAGCAGCAAACCAATCTACTATCGCCTCCACTTGTTCTGGCCTCATCACTTCTAGGGGCGTATGATGCCCTACCAAATACTGATGCAGGTTCTGTCGCCTACTCACACTTGAGGAAGGTGTTTCACTTGTGCGTGTAGCTGGCACAGATCGACCACGTCCTCTCCTTGCAACAGGAGCTCTACCAGCAGCACCACGACCCAGGCCACGGCCCTTATTTGACGGTCTCCTCATATTTCTGTAATTTAAGATCTTGCCCTAGAAAGGTTTTTATTGAATAGCGGAATAGGAACTTGGAAAGGTGGATCTCACACGTACCGACACAGACTATCCCGCAATTCAATTGATCCTCAAAGGTTTTTATTGAATAGCGGAATAGGAAATATGATCAAAAAGAAAGTGTATGTATCTCACACGTACACCACCACACTAGGCCCCAATTACTATTGTTTGTACCCCTAAAAGGATGTTTGAGCAGTAGGAGGAGGAGTATGGAACAGGCAGCACCCTCAAATCTTCAGAAGTATGAGATGAACCCCAAAAACTTGGAAAGGTGGATCTCACACGTACCGACACAGACTATCACGCAATTTAATTGATCCCCAAAGGTTTTAATTGAATAGCGGAATAGAAAATATGATCAAAAAGAAAGTGTATGTATCTCACACGTACACCACCACACTAGGCCCCAATTACTATTGTTTGTACCCCTAAAAGGATGGTTGAGCAGTAGGAGGAGGAGTATGGAACAGGCAGCACCCTCAAATCTTCAGAAGTATGAGATGAACCCCAAAAACTTGGAAAGGTGGATCTCACACGTACCGACACAGACTATCGCGCAATTTAATTGATCCCCAAAGGATTTAATTGAATAGCGGAATAGAAAATATGATCAAAAAGAAAGTGTATGTATCTCACACGTACACCACCACACTAGGCCCCAATTACTATTGTTTGTACCCCTAAAAGGATGGTTGAGCAGTAGGAGGAGGAGTATGGAACAGGCAGCACCCTCAAATGTTCAGAAGTATGAGATTGTGTTCACTGTACCCCACAAAGACTGTGTTCACTGCACCCCACAAAGATTGTGTTCACTGCACCTCAAAAAGGATTTTGTTCACTGCACCCCACAAAGATTGTGTTCACTGCACCCTAAAAGGATTTTGTTCACTGCACCCCAAAAAGATTGTGTTCACTGTACCCCACAAAGGATTTTGTTCACTGCACCCCAAAAAGATTGTGTTCACTGCACCCCAAAAAGGATGTTGTTCACTGCACCCCAAAAAGGATTTTGTTCACTGCACCCCAAAAAGATTGTGTTCACTGCACCCCACAAAGGATTTTGTTCACTGCACCCCAAAAAGATTGTGTTCACTGTACCCCCCAAAGATTGTGTTCACTGCACCCCACAAAGGATTTTGTTCACTGCACCCCAAAAAGATTGTGTTCACTGTACCCCCCAAAGATTGTGTTCACTGCACCCCACAAAGATTCTGTTCACTGTACCCCACAAAGATTGTGTTCACTGCACCCCACAAAGGATTTTGTTCACTGCACCCCAAAAAGATTGTGTTCACTGCACCCCAAAAAGGATTTTGTTCACTGCACCCCAAAAAGGATGTTGTTCACTGCACCCCAAAAAGGATTTTGTTCACTGCACCCCAAAAAGATTGTGTTCACTGCACCCCAAAAAGATTGTGTTCACTGCACCCCACAAAGGATTTTGTTCACTGCACCCCAAAAAGATTGTGTTCACTGCACCCCAAAAAGGATTTTGTTCACTGCACCCCAAAAAGATTGTGTTCACTGCACCCCAAAAAGGATGTTGTTCACTGCACCCCAAAAAGGATTTTGTTCACTGCACCCCAAAAAGATTGTGTTCACTGCACCCCACAAAGATTGTGTTCACTGCACCCCACAAAGGATTTTGTTCACTGCACCCCAAAAAGATTGTGTTCACTGAACCCCAAAAAGATTGTGTTCACTGCACCCCAAAAAGGATGTTGTTCACTGCACCCCAAAAAGGATTTTGTTCACTGCACCCCGAAAAGATTGTGTTCACTGCACCCCACAAAGATTGTGTTCACTGCACCCCACAAAGGATTTTGTTCACTGCACCCCAAAAAGATTGTGTTCACTGCACCCCAAAAAGGATTTTGTTCACTGCACCCCAAAAAGGATGTTGTTCACTGCACCCCAAAAAGGATTTTGTTCACTCCACCCCAAAAAAGATTGTGTTCACTGCAACCCACAAAGATTGTGTTCACTGCACCCCAAAAAGGATTTTGTTCACTGCACCCCAAAAAGATTGTGTTCACTGCACCCCACAAAGATTGTGTTCACTGCACCCCACAAAGGATTTTGTTCACTGCACCCCAAAAAGATTGTGTTCACTGCACCCCACAAAGATTGTGTTCACTGCACCCCACAAAGGATTTTGTTCACTGCACCCCAAAACGATTGTGTTCACTGTACCCCCCAAAGATTGTGTTCACTGCACCCCACAAAGATTCTGTTCACTGTACCCCACAAAGATTGTGTTCACTGCACCCTAAAAGGATTTTGTTCACTGCACCCCAAAAAGGATGTTGTTCACTGCACCCCAAAAAGGATTTTGTTCACTGCACCCCAAAAAGGATGTTGTTCACTGCACCCCAAAAAGGATTTTGTTCACTGCACCCCAAAAAGATTGTGTTCACAGCACCCCACAAAGATTGTGTTCACTGCACCCCACAAAGGATTTTGTTCACTGCACCCCAAAAAGATTGTGTTCACTGCACCCCAAAAAGGATTTTGTTCACTGCACCCCAAAAAGGATGTTGTTCACTGCACCCCAAAAAGGATGTTGTTCACTGCACCCCAAAAAGATTGTGTTCACTGCACCCCACAAAGATTGTGTTCACTGCACCCCACAAAGGATTTTGTTCACTGCACCCCAAAAAGATTGTGTTCACTGCACCCCACAAAGGATTTTGTTCACTGCACCCCAAAAAGATTGTGTTCACTGCACCCCAAAAAGGATTTTGTTCACTGCACCCCAAAAAGGATGTTGTTCACTGCACCTCAAAAAGATTGTGTTCACTGCACCCCAAAAAGGATGTTGTTCACTGCACCCCAAAAAGGATTTTGTTCACTGCACCCCAAAAAGATTTTGTTCACTGCACCCCAAAAAGGACGTTGTTCACTGCACCCCAAAAAGATTGTGTTCACTGCAGCCCAAAAAGATTGTGTTCACTGCAGCTCACACACAGAAAAATGGATGTGGATCACTGACACCTGCCTATCTCCTATCCCACACCACACAGCAATATTGATTGTAGTTTGTAGAACACAGTTTCCCTAAAATTCAGCAGCAGCAGCCTCTCCCTAACAGGATTGAGAAGAGATCGTAGATCAGGATTGAGTGCAGAGTCACCCCACCCCCCACACAGCAATATCGATTGTACTTTGTAGAAGACACTGACCCTATAATTCAGCAGACTCTATCCCTAAAATGCCTACAACTCGCCCTGCCTAAACACTCCGAACTGTCCCTCAATTCTATCCGGACACAAATGGTTTTTTCCTGCCTGTCTTTCCCTAATCAGCAGCCAGCACATTGATGTGTGCTCTGTCCCTGATCTAAGCAGCAGAATGAAGACGCTGCGGCTGCCTGGAACTTATAAAGACTTGGTCACATGCTTCAGACGGCCAATCACAGAGACATTTGCAGGCATGGCTGGGATGGCTTAAGGCACACCAGTTAAACGATTGTTGATTGGCTGTTGAAAGCCCGCCATGAAAAGAGCGCCAAAGCATGCAAAACCCGGAAATAAAACGACCGAACACAGATTTTTACCCGAACATACAGTAAAGTGTCCGTGTCCGTGTTCGGGTACAAAAAATCCAATTATTCTGTACGAACACGAATAATACAGTCCGTGTTCGCTCAACACTACCAGTGAGTGTTATGTCAGGGCAAGGCAGTCAGTGAGTGTTATGTCAGGGCGGGGCAGTCAGTGAGTGTTATGTCAGGGCAGGGCAGTCAGTGAGTGTTATGTCAGGGCAGGGCAGTCAGTGAGTGTTATGTCAGGGCAGGGCAGTCAGTAAGCAGTATAATAGGGCAGGGTAGTCAGTGAGCAGCATGGTAAGGCAGGGCAGTCAGTGAGCAGTACGGTAAGGCGGGGCAGTCAGTAAGCAGTATGGTAAGGCAGTCAGTGAGAGGTATGCTAAGGCAGGGAAGCCAGGGAGCGGTATGGCAGGGCAGTCTGTGAGCGGTATGGCAGGGCAGTCTGTGAGCGATATGGCAGGGCAGTCTGTGAGCGGTATGGCAGGGCAGTCTGTGAGCGGTATGGCAGGGCAGTCTGTGAGCGGTATGGCAGGGCAGTCTGTGAGCGGTATGGCAGGGCAGTCTGTGAGCGGTATGGCAGGGCAGCCGGTGAGCGGTATGGCAGGGCAGTCGGTGAGCGGTATGGCAGGGCAGTCGGTGAGCGGTATGGCAGGTCAGTCAGTGAGCGGTATGGCAGGTCAGTCAGTGAGCGGTATGGCAGGTCAGTCGGTGAGCGGTATGGCAGGGCAGTCTGTGAGCAGTATAGCAGGGCAGTCTGTGAGCAGGGTGATCCATCAGTCACTTACTACATTGCTGCAGACAGTAGATTTCCCGGGCTGCTATGTGACTAGATAGGGGAGGATCTACCAATACCAGTGTGCTCCAAAGACAGGGACCTACCAGTTCCAATGTGCTGTTTGCTAAGGAACCAGTAGTCCCAGTGTATGCTGACTATCAGAGGCTGTTCCCTCAGATGATGGAACATGCTGAGACTTGTAGTTCATTGGCAGGGATTGCTAATATAAGTCCTATAAACATCTACAAGCCCCAGCATGGCCTGATAGAGAACTACAAGACCAAGCATGGCCTGATAGAGAACTACATGTCCCAGGATGGCCTGATAAAGAACTATATGTCCCAGCAGGAACTGATAGAGAACTGATAGAGAACGACAAGCTCCAGCATGGACTGATAGAGAACAACAAGCCCCAGCATGGATTGATAGAAAACTACAAGCACCAGCATGGACTGATAGAAAGCTACAAGTCCCAGAATGACCTGATAGAACACTACAAGCCGCAGCATGATCTGATAGAAAACTACAAGTGCCAGCATAACCTGATAGAACACTACAAGTGCCAGTACATGTTATGGTTTAAAATTGTGCACACTCGTGGAATGACGACAAACTATGGTACTTAAAAATCTCCATAGATGACACTTTAAAACATTTTAATGGTTGCACGTTTAGATTTACAGAGGTATTTTACTAGAATTATTGCTCTCGCCCGGACAATCGCAGTGATACCTCACATGTGTGATTTGAACAATTACATTTGTGGGCGCAAGCTCATGGGGTTTTCCCCATTTATTTTATTTTATTTTATTATTTATTTTTATCACTGTTCCTTTAAAAAAAAAAAAAATCTGATTACTTTTATTGCTGTCACACGGAATGTAAACAGGCAGTAACAGGCAGTGAAATGTACTCTTTTTGGAGGGATCGGGGACCCCAAACCCCTCCTCTGCACTGTATTCAAAACGCCAAAATCTGTATTTATGAATTCTGTCACTT
The DNA here is from genome assembly GCF_965119305.1 of Pelophylax lessonae. Taxonomy (NCBI): domain Eukaryota; kingdom Metazoa; phylum Chordata; class Amphibia; order Anura; family Ranidae; genus Pelophylax; species Pelophylax lessonae. The sequence goes on along the minus strand of NC_138771.1, from coordinate 409,401,232 downwards.
TTTTAAATCTGTGCCGTTGGTAGCCGAGTAAACTGGAATTGACGTTGCTTCCAGGTTACATGATTGGAGACCTGATCGAAGCCAAATCCGGCTTCATTCGGGACTCTAACCAGCCGGCTGGTGGGGCCGAGTGGCAGGGGGGGGGGCACCCCCTCCCACTTGCTGTGATAACAGCTGAGCGGCTGCTGAGCAGCATCCGTTGCTATCATCAGAATGTCGACCGTTGGCTCTAGAAAAACGGTACCTGGGTGATACATGCAGCTGCATATCATCCCGGTACAACTACTTCTTAAAGCCGATGTACAGGTACGTCGGTTTGCAGGAAGAAGTTAATAAAGAACTACAGGTGCTATCATGCCCTGATAAAGAGCGACTTGTAGTTCTTTATTAAGGTATACTGGCAATTGTAGTTCTCCATCAAATCAGCCTGGGACTTGCAGTTCTTCATCAATTCAGCCTGGGACTTGTAGTTCTCCATCAAGCCATGCTGGGTCCTGTGGTGCTCTTTTGGACTACGCCCACTGCTTCCACCAGCAGGGTGCACTCACTTCTTATGATTATCCTGATGAGAGAGGCCAGGGTGAACTATAGACAGCATTTTTTGCTGACCTGAGGTGGGCATGGAGAAGAAGCCCAGGTCCGGAGTGATGCCCCTTTCCTGGCTCTGGTGGTTCTTGTTGAAGGCAGCAGTGGAGAGGTGATGCCACGACATTTGGGCTCCGTGTCTCCCCCTCTGAGGAAACAATGCGTTCCAGCATGGTAACTTAAAACTTCCTGGTTGTGCACTACTTCTTCTTCCCTCCTGGAAACAAATGATGGGAATCATACCAGCAGCACTCATGCCAATATCAATACCAGCAGCACTCATGCAGCCCCACAGAAAGACACTGCCACCATCATGTATCACTGTAGGCACTATGCATTTTTCTTTGTATTCTTCACCTTTGGGATGCCATACAGTTTTGAAGCCATTAGTTCCAAAAACATTTTTCTTGGTCTCATCACCAGGGCTGCTGATAGAAATCGCGCCCCCTACAGACTACCTGCCAGAGCCCCCCAAGAAAACATTAAAGCTATATTTTGATAAAAATACAATAAAATCATTATTAGCAGACACAAATACAACATAACTCACAGAATTCCTGCTAAATCTAAAAGATGCCGAGAGTCCCGCCGCTCCTCCGTACTCCGTCGGTGTGATCACTTCCTAGTTCCATTCCCTGCAGCAGCAATGCTGCATGGGAGCGGAACTAGGGAGGGAAATTCAAAAAAAAAAAAAAACGTTACACAAAACACATTTTATATATATATATATATATATATATATATATACACAGTGGGTACGGAAAGTATTCAGACCCCCTTAAATTTTTCACTCTTTGTTATATTGCAGCCATTTGCTAAAATCATTTAAGTTCATTCTTCTTCCTCATGAATGTACACATAGCACCCCATACTGACAGAAAAACACAGAATTGTTGACATTGGTGCAGATTTATTAAAAAAGAAAAACTGAAATATCACATGGTCCTAAGTATTCAGACCCTTTGCTCAGTATTTAGTAGAAACCCCATTTTGATCTAATACAGCCAGGAGTCTTTTTGGGAAAGATGCAACAAGTCTTTCACACCTGGATTTGGGGATCCTCTGCCATTCCTCCTTGCAGATCCTCTCCAGTTCTGTCAGGTTGGATGGTAAACGTTGGTGGACAGCCATTTTTAGGTCTCTCCAGAGATGCTCAATTGGGTTTAAGTCAGGGCTGTATTTTAGGGCATAGCAGTCCACTTTTATTTAAAATCAAGTAAAAATTCATACAGATAGCTCTTCCCACCCAGTGGGTTCTCACCTTCACTGCAAAGACATAATGTTTAGCCTCCTGGCTCTCTTGTGGCAGCTTTTCTGAGAGTACCTCTCCTGACCATCAAACACATCCAAGTGTTCATGAACAGACACTGTATCTTAGCTCTGCATCTTTCCTGCGCTTGTCCTGCTAGGACTCTCTATCACTATCAGAGGCTGTTAGCCATAGGGCTTCGGCCTGTCCCAAACTGCACAGCATGGTGCACCAGCGCCTCCTGGCTCCCTTCACACACTAACCTTCTCAAGGGGGGGCGGGGGCCCTGAGCTCTAATTCTGACTCCAATATGAAGCCAGCACACACCTGACCAGCACATCTCACTGAATGTTGGATCATTAAATCGCTCACCGTTCTCAACTGATTAACCCCTTCTCACCCCTTCCTCCTATCAACTATCATTTTCCTGCTGATTTTTATTTTTTCTTTATCTATGTTCTATTAACTATTATTGTTTAAACTTTCTTCAGTTTTTATTCATTGTTTTATTAGTCTTCTTCCCGGTTCACATTTGTGCGATGCGGGAACGCTGCGAATATACAGCGTGTTCCCGCATTGCATCCGCACCCCTGGCAGTTCACACTGCCATGTGCGATACGCCGGGGGTGTCAATTAAAAGTTAATGACACCCCCAGTTGAGATCGCATATCGGAGTGCGATCTAAAAGTTGGCACAGAATCGGATCACACCAGTGTGAGCCACCATGCGATCCGATTCTGCTGCGGATTAAAAAAAGGGTCATGTGCGTGTTTTAGTGCAATTGCGGTGCAAATTCAGCCATACAAACTGTATGGCTAAAATTTGCACCGCACAGAGATGGCATGTCATTTAGGAGCAGTGCGCTCCGAATTACATGCGATCTCTGTGATCGCACTAATGTGAACCGACACTGAAACAGGATAAATTATACCATAAAATGTATACATTTTATCTACAGTGACCTTTTTTGCCTAAGGTCCTTTTCACACATAGGAGTCTGTCGGCGGACTCCGTTTTTCGATCCCCCGCTGAGCAGGCGAATGGCAGCTCTGTCTCCGCGCTGTGTGCGGAGACAGAGCTGTCAGGTCCCCGCTGTTCTCTATGGGGGAAACAGATGGGAACGGACCGTCTGTCCATTCTCATCCGATCCCATCCGCTGGATGCATGGAAAATAGGGTTTCCATCCGTCCAGATTTTACGGATCGGATCGGATGGCAGCGGACATGCATGAAAAACGGACAGGTGGATCTGAACAGTACTCCTGTGTGAAAGGGGCCAAATGGGCACTGTTACCCCATTTCTGCCCAGGTCAATTTTCAGTTTTCAGCGCCATCGTGCTTTGAATGACAATTGCGGGGTTAGGCTGTACTTATATAAACTTTTTATCATTTTTTTTCCACACAAATAGAGTTTCTTTTGATAAACAAACAAAAAAAGAGTAAACAATTTGCAAAAAAGGTAATTTTTCTCCTTCACTGATGTGTGCTGATGAGACTGCACGGATGGGCACCATTGGGGCTGTACTGATAATCAGTGCTCTGATTATCAGTGTAGACATTCCCTTTCACACAAGCCAGTTACCGGCTCTCCTCTCCTCACGCTGTCAGATTGAAATGTCAGAATGTCGGTAACCAGTGTGTGTTTACATCTTGATCAGCTGTGATTGGACACAGCTGATCACTTGGTAAAGGACCACTGTAGTTGTGATCACAGAGTGTGTGGTTCTGAGAGGATTTCAATAGACCCTCGCTCTGTAGCAGTTATTCAGCTATACCGTGGTTGGCAAGTAGTTAAAGCGGTCACACTCTGTATCTAAGTACCACAAATCATAAGCACTATTTATTTTTAATATTCAAAGCAAACTCATCCATCCATTCCTGTCTCTATGCTTTGTTTTGCTGAGAAATAACTTAGAATCCCCCCAGCATTTCTGGCGGTGGCCCTCTTGAGTAGGGGCAGGTGAATTATGTAGAAAATTACTTAATGGATTCCATCTCCCCTTGGCTTAGACATGCAGGGAGGAGGGCGTGCTTTATTCATTTATTACAGGTACTTTTATAGTGCTGTCAATGTATGCAGTGCTTTAAATATATATTGTATATTCACATTAGTCCTTGCTCTCATGGATCTTAGAATCTAAGGTGCCTAACTCACATTCATACATATACTAGGGCCGATTTAACCCACCAGCATGTCTTTGGAATGTGGGAAGAAACCAGAGTACCCAGTTGAAACCCTCACCGGCACAGGGAGAACATGCAAACTCCAGACAGGTAGTGTAGTGGTTTGAGATTTGAACATGCAACCTTAGCGCTGCGAGGTAGAAGGGCTAGCCACTTAGCCACTGTGCCCTGAGAAAACCCCTAAACCCCTCCAGAAAACTCCTGAGATGTATGACATAATAACATAGGCATGGAAACTAGAAAGTAACTAAAGACATTTAAAAAAAACTGTTTAAAACAGATAAATACAATATACTTCCCTATCTATTTACTAATGCTAGCAGCATAAGGGTTAAAAATAGTCAATGTTAATTGAGAGAGTGAAGTTCCACTTTAACACAAAATTGAATTGCTCTTTTTAATTTTGTTAGTTTTTTGTCTACGGGTTGCAAAAAAATCATTTTTGCACAACATCATCATAAAAAGAAAGCCTTATTTGTTCTTTAACCAATATCTGTATTACTTTGTTATCTTAAGAAATGACAAAGTTATTGCTAAGTAAACAGATCCATAGCAGAAATGTAAAAAACTGCTCTGGTCTATAGTGGGTGGATAGAGCCACACAAACCATAAAACTAGCTTTCATTATGTTGTCTCTGCATCTAACTCTGAGTCCTGGGATAGTTTGATTCTTCACTTGGGAGGCATGACCCTCAGGTCTTCAAAGCATGCAATGCTTTATACCTCAAAAGGATGAGGTCAGAGAGCAAGACAAGCTAATGTAATCACGCTTCTGCCTCTTCTCTTCTTTCACAGCCTCTCTTTTTCAGATACACTATAACTGGTAATGAACACTCCAAATTGCCTGTAACATGCACAAAAATGGGTTTTTGTAAAATATATACAGTACATTCAGGATAATATATACAATTTTACAGTATGCCTAAATAATAATTCCTGATGTTATAATTTGAATATGAATAAAGGAAAACGTTTACATATTATGCATGCCAATATGTGAAGCACTGACATAGATAGAAGCAATTATTTGACAGTGTATATGTCGATAATAAAGATGCCCCTTGCAGTGTATAAAGTGGATGGGTAATCGGTATACCAGGGGTCTCTGAACTGTGGCCAGTAGGCCGGATGTGTCCCTTTGATTGCATTTATCTGGCCCTCGGGGAACTGTTCCTTTTCACTGACTTTTCCTTCCACTGACAACGAAGATGGGCAGTATTTCTTCTACCGACACCAACAATGTTGTACTATTCCTCTCACTTACATCAGAGATGGAGAATTTATTCTTCCACTGACAGCAATTATGAGGCACTATTCCTCCCACTGGCACCAGTAATGCCATTTTTTTACTCCCATTGACTACCAAGCCTATGGCAATATTTACTCCTACACAGGGCTTTTTTTCTCAGACAATAGGTGCAGGAACTCCCCTTTCCGAGTCACCCCTTGTCTCCGCCCCCCCCTACCCACCTCCTGCACCATTCCTTAGTTCCACCCCCTAAGTACTGCTCCTTTTAGAGAATACAGAACCAGGTAACAATTGTGGTACTAAGTAATTTGTATGGAATTTGTTAATAATAACAAGAAAAACAGTAAACTAGATCACATGCGCCAGCAACAATAGATCTTCTCAGCAACAATGAACCACCCGGAAGGAAATACCCCCTCCCCCAGCAACAAAAGATGTCCAGCAGCAATAACAGCTCTCCCTGCAGCCAGCACCAATAGACTCTCCAGCAGCCAGCAGCAATAGACCCTCCCCCAGCAACAATGTATCACTAGCAACAAAATACCCCCAGCAGCAACAACAGATTTCCCTGCAGCCAGCATCACTAGATCCCTCCCAGCAACAACTGACTCCCAGCAACAGTGGAACCCCCACCAACAACAATAGACCTCCTGAGCAACAGTAGACGCCCCTCCCCACCCCACAAAAGTAGATCTCCTCCAGCAACAATAGATCCCCCCAGCAGCTAACATTAATAGACCTTGAACCCCTTGCCATTACATACAGTCAGTGCTGGAGGTACCGGAACTGCGTTTCCCCACGTTCCCGCTGAAAAAAGCCCTGCTCCTACCAATACCAGGACATTTTCTACTCCCACAGCCCACAGTCTGGCCCATCCAAAGTTTGTAAGGCAGTAAACTGGCCCTTTGTTACAAAAGCTTTGAGACCCCTCCTATATACAATAACACATTAAAGGAATAGCTGTTAAATAAAAAAAGACTATCAAGGAAGAGATGGGAAATAGTCAGACTGTCTTGTACAAGGCTCCTATTACCTTGGCTAATGCCAAACAGATTACTGCTCACTGATAGGTTAATTTAGTCACAACAGTTTGCTATTTGCTCATAGGTTCTTACAGGTCCCCAGATTCAGTAAAGGTAGGGTGAAGAACACAGGTCTAAGACTTAAAAATGTGATCAAAAACTTTTTCTTGGCCATGAATTAACAGCAGGAGTGGGGAAACAATGGGTTGTGAGATGCTGGTAAATAACTAAGTCTATTTAATCAGTTGCTAGCTGGTTCTATTCAGTTCTACAACCTTGAGGAGTGTCTCAATGGCACTTTCTAAACCTGAGTGGGCTAACCAGGTTATAGATCCACACTACATATCTCTTGTTTTTACAGTAGTGGTAGCAGAGAGCTGACCCACACACAGCTAGGACCATTTCAGACAAGCAGTTCTGTTGCCGGCAAAATTTCACAAAAGATATACATGTCCTATTCCATGAAGCTGCTGCATCTCCTTATCAATGGGTGCTGATTAGCTTCAAAGTAGGCAACAGTACAAGTTTTTACAAGACATAGCAGCATGGTGAAAATAGGAAGACCACCCACTTGAAAGAATCTTGAGTTACCGACTTAGTTTGCAGGAGTGTCTTGGCTGTCTGGGACTCCCCTCCTTATTGGCCCATTTGCTCCCACTGCTGTCGATTAAAGTCAGTCAGCCAATGAGGAGAGAAAGGGGGTGGAGCCAGGGCAGGGCTCTGTGTCTGAATAAACACAGGGAGCTGTGGCTAAGCTCAGGTGCCCCCATGGGGGTGCTCTTCAGGAGGGAGGGGCCAGGACCCCCGAAGAGGGACCTGAGAATAGGAGGATCTGGGCTGCTCTGTGCAAAACCACTGTACAGAGCAGGTAGGTATGGCACGTTTTTTTTATTTTTTTTTTTAAAAAAACAAGACATTAGTATCACTTTAAATCAGACCCAATGTAACAAACACTCCACCTCACCCACACACATTGCCTAAATGCTCCATACACCATAAACTGTAACAAGAGAGGGAGCAGAGAGTAGAACTGGAAATGGTATATCAGCTAGGTGATTGTGTTGCCAAAGCCCCAAAGAAGTAGAAAAGGCCAGTGGGTTAAAAAAAATAAAAAAAAATCATCTATAACAGAAATATCATTTATATTAGCACAATTGTGGTCCACTAATTGCAAATCTAAATCCTAATGAGGTGTATTTTACTCTTATCAGAATGTGCTATAGATTTATTTTCATAATAAACTATTCTGTATTGCTCCCTGCATGAAACCCATTAAAGCATACACAATTACAGGAATGGGGACAATACTGTGCTCATTAGTGTAACTGTTCATATGCACTGTTATTAGGCCAATTCTAATGCTTATGGCCACAATGAAAGGACTGAGAGCTAAACACAAGAACGCCCACCCGGTGATCACTGTTTTTTCACAGACATTTCCTAAAAAGGCCTGGAATTCCTTAAAACTGCTTTGTCTCAGATAACTCAAAACAAAACTCAAATAAAATTCCCATTTTAATGCCATGCTTGTGAAAACTAAACAAACTGTTGGAAGAAGCCATAGCATGTCTGTAGTAGAGATGTACAGGCTCAGAGCGCACCTAAGGCAGTAATAGGTGGGAAATCAATAAACTCATCTGCAACCAAATAGCAGGCTTCATGGGAATTGGCCATTCAGAAACTGACAAAAGTGATGGCTTAGCTCCAGCAAAGGCTATTCGCATTGAAGCACAGACAGGAGTACTCCTTTAGGGTCAAGGGGGTAATGTGGAGAAGGTGAACACCACTTTGGACACAGCGAAGGTGAGCAAGGTCACTATTCCAATGCTGGGGCTGTTAAATTGGGCTCTCTCTATTGAGACTGCATTAAATATACACAGTGAAAACAGTTAATATAAACAACCACATCTTCTGTTCTTGCAAATGTAGTTGTTCCACCTTGCCACCCCACAGATTAACTTCTAGCAGTTGGGCAGCAAGGTGTAAAGACTACCCATCCAAGAAACAAAGCTGTGGCTGACTAAGCTAAACTGATATAAAATCCTGATTTGCTTGGAGTGAAGCCTAAGAGTAGGCCTTAGATGAACCTTATCCTTGTACTGGAAGAGAATAGATGGGCAGAGACAGTGAGAACCCAGTGGTTATCCACCCATAAAAGGCAAGCCAGTTACAGCAGTGGCCCAATCCTTCAGAAACATCAAAGCTAATACCAGAAACCCTAAAACTGCTGAGTCAGTGGTCCCATCTCATCCTGAGGGATAGTATACTATAATGCAAAATCATTTTTCCCCCGTGTCATGTAAGTGATCTGACAGGTCTTACAAGTGCCAGGGCCCTCTCTGTGGGAGAGAGAATCCAAGTGAATTCTTACAAAACCCTCAAATGGTTTAGGAGACAAGCCATGTGTATGGTTCTGTTTCAGTTGGTTGAGCAAGTTAGCCATACTCTATGGTCTGTTCAGTGTCAAAAGTGCCGAGGACCAAATCCTACCTCTGACTTGGCACACATCTACACCACTGGAAGTGCCCATTTAATTACCATTCTCAGATGCAGATGTAGGTCACAGTAAAACTTTTCCCCAAAACGTTCAGTGTTCCTGGACACACCCAGGGAAAGCAAGTTTCTATTTTTTCCTCCCTGAGTAGCTCACAGATGCCCCTCCTGATGAGGCAGAGGTAGCATGGCAAGTGTAGGGCTGGTGCAAGGATTTTTGTCTAACCAGGCGAAGATGCATTTTGGTGCCCCCCATCCTCCAGTCACCTCTGTCCCCTCACAATGCAACCCTCTACTCCCCTATCTTCAGCCTCACTAGTACCTCCTTCATGTTGTGCTTGTAATGTGATGGGGTGCCGCTTGAAGGACTTCACACAGCATTAAAAATGTGAGCTGTGTTGAGCAACCACTAAATGGAGGTGTGAAATAAGGGGGCAGGGTTATGCATTCTCTGCTTCCCCTAACTGGCTGGTGAGGCAAACACAAACTTCCAGGGCACACCTGGTAGGAGAGAGAGTTCAGCATTTGGTAACACCTCACAACTTTTGAAATTCAGAATGAGACATTTGAGGGAGTGACCTGCAAGATGCATATAGCTCGCCGCAGCAAATTGTGGGTGTGGCAAAACTAGTAACAGTGAGAGGGCTTTAGGTGGCATAGTTAAACCAAATTAGGGATTCCTTGTACCTGTAAAATATGCTTTGACTGCTATGCCACAAGCAAGAATCTCACAGACACATATAAATCCCAGCACAACCATCAAAAAAAGAATAAAAATCTTCTATTGCATATGGTTTTCCATGCACTGAAAATATACAAAGAGCTAACACTTTGTTTGAGTCGACCTTAAAGAAGAACACTTTGAGACAATGAACACTTTGGTGAGAGTTATATAATGTACAGTATTGTGTATATAGTGCAGGAGTCTGTAAGGCAGAGCAAAGGGGTTGCGGATGTGCAACGCACAGGGTGCTGCAGCTAGTGATGGCTTTAGAATACATGAGCAGGGAATGTAATGCAATGTGTTCAAATATCAGGAGAGAGTAACGCACAGAGGGCTGTAGTCAGACTGAACTGGAGTGGTAACTGTGGTACCCCAAGGCTCTGTCCTGGGACGAAATCTCTTTAATTTGTTCATAAGTGATATACAGTAGAGGTCGGTATAAATAGCTCGAGCTCAGTTTTTGCTGACGACATAAAAATAAGCAGGGCAATAACTTCATATCAGGTTATAGAAAGTATACAAGAAGACCTGAATAAAATAATGGGGTGGGCAACTACATGGCAAAGTAGGTTTAATGTTGAAAAATGTAAAGCAATGCACTTGGGGGCTAAGAATATAAACGCAAATTACTCACTAGGGGGAGAACCTCTGGGGAAATCAAGAATGGAGAAAGACTGGGGGTAGAAGATAAACTGAGCAATAGCATGCAATGTCAAGCTGCAGCAAGGAAAGCCAACAGACTATTAGCATGCATAAAAAAGGGAAATTACTCCAGAGATAAAACTATTATCCTGCCACTTTATAAAATTCTGGTTCAGCCACATCTGAAGTATTCCCTCCAGTTCTGGTCACCAATCCTCAGGAATGATGTGCTGGAACTGGAAAGAGTCCAGAGAAGGCAACAAAATTAATAAGCGGACTGGAGGACCTTAGTTACGAGGAACGACTACAAGCACTAAACATATTTTCGCTGGAGAAAAGAAGATATGATAGCAATATACAAATACCTCAATGGTGATCCCAGCATAGGAAGAAAACTATTGAGTCCCAGGGAGTGTAAGAGGACACAGGGCCACACAATGAGACTGGAAGAGAAGCTTTTTATCCCTCAGTAGCCTAGGGGTTTTTCACTGTCAAGGCGGTAAGGATGTGGAACTCTCTTCCACAATTGGTGGTGTCAGCGGGTAGTATTGATAGTTTTAAAAGACTCTTGGATGTGCATTTCAGTGATCACCACATACAGGGATATGGGAAATTATTATCGACATTGACAAACATAAACCTAGTCTACAGGTTGAACTGGATGGACTAGCATCATTACTCAACCTTACCGACTAAGAAACTTTCAACCCTGCCCCCCCCCCCCTTCAAGCACAAATTCCCCCAGATCCCTCTTCTAGCACAGATCTTCCCAGTGTAAATCTTTTCTCCACTTCTAGCACAAATCCTCTCCTCCAAATCCCCCTTCCAGGCACAAATCTTCTCCCAACACCTAAATCCCCCCCCCCCCTCCTAGCACAAATCCTCATTCCAGCACAAAAGAAAAAAAAACCCTCTTAGTGGGGTTTTAAGGGGCAAGAACAATTTGAAATATAAGTAAAAATTTATATTTATTATTTGTATCAAAGTTAAAACCAATCTGAAAAAGGTAGAATGTATCATACACAAAATGCAGTCCTAATACAAACACATTGTATGCAAAAAACACATAATTCTGTCACTTGGTAGATCTAAACTGACAGAGGAAACACCCAACGCATTTCGAAATTGTTTGTTCTGCAATCTTCTTCAGAGTTATATATGTGACAGAAAGAAAATGTCATTAAGTACTGTACATAGCATGTAGAAGAGTAGTAACATACATTACACAATGTTACTCAAAAATACTAACCGCAAAGAATGTGTGCAATAATATAATAGACTACATGTTCTTAAAACAAAAGAGCACTGTAATTGTTACCAGCCAATTGTTATTCACCAATGTTGGGGGAAGCGACGTTTAAACATCCACTCCTAAACCACTGAGGGCACTAGAGGAACAAATTTCACTGACATTCTCATCTAAATATTCATAAGAAAACAGAAGGGTAGAAGTGTATAGGTATATATACGCCCCAGTATAATCAAAAGTGTAATTTTAGATCTACCAAATGACAGAATTATGTGGTTTTCGCATACAATGTATTTGTATTGGGACTGCATTTTTTGTATATGTTCTACCTTTTTCACACTGGTTTTTACTTTGACACAATTAATAAATATTAATTTTTACTTATATTTCAAAATGTTCTTGCCACTTAAAATCCCACTGAGAGGGTTTCTTTCTTTCTTTTGTATAGTTACTAGGGATGTGGGCATCCTTGAAAGCCCCTTATATACAACAGATTATTTACATTATCTGTTTTCGGATAGTAGATACCCTCCCTAGCCTCTAGCTGTTGAATAGGGCTTCTTGCAAACCTAATATACTAATTTGATGTTTAACAACCATGACCACACTGGTAAAGATTCGGAGTCCTTAATGTCCACCTTTTATAAGGATTTTACACAAAAAGAGTGGAAGGATACAGAACTTTTATCCCTATTTGTTAATTTGAGGAAAGTATTAGAAAATAAATCCTCATAATTTTGGCACAATTATTCTTCTGAACAATACATTAAAGACAATATAAATCCACTTGGTCTTAGAATACAAATCTTCATACTTTTGTGAATATGGATACAATGTTCAAGAGTAAACGGGAAAATAATTCATCAGCCTGTTCAAGGGAAATTATGTCTCTCTTGAGGGATGGATACGAAACAAAAATTAAGGAACTAGATAAGGAATTAGAACTCATTCATACACAGTTACTAACCTTCAAAACACACATTCATCCTATATGCAATATGAAAAAGACCTGAATGAGCATTTGAAACACAACAATAGGAACCTACTAATTAAAAAGAGAAGAGATTTAGGAGAGACAAAATGGCATTTCAGGAGAATAAGGCGTACACATGGAATCAGAATAGTTTTCAGTCTAAACCTAAAAACTATAGAAAACTTGATGATGGTCAGTCTGTAATGTCTGATATCTGTTCTAACTCTTCTGTTTCTGTTTCCTGTAAGGGATCATTCAAATCCAAGAAGACACGCACATTTAAAAGGAACCCTAATGGTAGTGGGTAACAAGAAAGGATTCTAAAAAAAACATATCACTAAACAGCAACCTCTGCTGGGTTCAACTTCTGGTGACCATTGGGGGGTCAGGTAACACGTGGTGGCAATGCTGCTTTTCTTTCTATCTTTTCCATCTATGGGGAACTTTCCTATCTTTTCGGTCACTCACACTACATCTTATCACAGGGGTGTACCCCAACTCACCCCCCAAGATAGCACTTTTTTAGAGCAGATATCCGGCAATTAGACGATACACCCTCCTCATACAACATAGAGAAGGAACCACATGTTTAGGAATGAAACAAGAAGATGAAACCTTAAATGTAGTCAACCTTTCCAAACATGTACTTACTAAGATAAAAATGCAGGTATTGGCAAAAGGTTTAAGCTTCTGCCCCAATAATGACATGGACAAATTTGAAGTGATCAAGGATCTACAACTATTTGTTAAGAAATTGATCCTCAAGTTACTATATTCTAAAAAGGTAGATCAGGCCCCTCCTATAACCTCAGGAGTTAGCAGCTATAGATAATTTAATTGATCGCCTCGAAGAAAACGATCCGGCCAACCTTATTGATAGGAATTGATCTAGAGGATTTACTGCAATGCCTAGATGAATCAGAAGGGTCAAAGTCACCAACATTCCTAAAGAGAAAAAATAAAAATAAATCCGATAAATTCCCCACCTTAGGCCTGAATTCTAATGTCTTGGCATTTATTAAACTTACAAGTGACGTAATTAAAAATATCAAAATCAAACGGGATGATACAAATAAAAATTTCCCAAGAGAAGAATAAAAGGCCCCCTCTGACCTAGCCCAGAACTCCATGTTGACAATAAAGCCCTCCGACAAGGGAGGCAATATTGTTGTCATGGATAACGACAAATATATCGAGATGTGTAACAAAATACTTAAAAATAGAAAATGGTATTGCCGTATTTCGACTACCAAAATCGAAAGCTATTAAGAGGAATTTTACAATTTGGTAGATTCGGCCTACTCCAATAACATTATCTCCAATCCATCCGGACAACCTTCCCTAGAACGTCTACCTTCTATTCAATACCAAAATTGCACAAAAGCCTTCAACATCACTCAGGGAGACCTATTATTTCAGGGAAAGGGTTACTAACCGTAGACCTAAGAAAATTTGTAGAAGACCACCTACATTTGCACGTCATTAATCTTCCTAGTCATATACAACACATTGGCTACAAAACATTGATGGCCTGTACATTCCTCCTTCAGCCTTGCTAGTAGCCTTGCTATTAGCGATTGATGTAAAAGCACTTTATAGTTAGATTCCACATGATAAAGGATTATCCTGCATCAAGCATGTTCTATCTCAGAAAAATCGTAGGGATTGGAAACTCAATGAATTCATGATTGCGCCATTAGAGTTCATCCTTCACAACAATTATTTTACTTTTAATGGTTCCCACTTCCTCCAGGTGCAGGGCATAGCAATGGAGACTTCCTCATGCCATCCTATGCCAATCTGTACCTGGGGGAGTGGGAATGGAGGATCATGGCAACGGATCATCTAGCACCATACATGAACCACACCGTTTTTTGGTATCGGTTTATTGATGATATCTTTGTGATGCAGGATGGACCGGCCGAAGAGCTCCAAAACTTCATGGAGTTGCTGAATGTCAATAAGTTCAATCTCAAATTTACGATGACTTACAATCTGTCTACCATAACTTTCTTGGACATACAGTTTTCCAAGATGGTCTATTGGGAAGCAGTTTGTACAGGAAACCTACAGCAGGAAATTCTATATTACATGCAAGCAGCTTTCATCCTAGGGCATTGGTCTCTTCTATACAATACAGCCAATACCTAAGGATTAGACAGAACTGCTCCGATGATGCAACATTCAAAAATGAGGCAGACAATTTAGGACAGAGACTCCTTCGTCGAGGATATCCCTCCACAAGCCTTAAAAGGCCTTTAGGAAAGCTTGTAGCAAAACACGCCATGATGTTCTGCACAACCAAAACCCCCAAAAAGATGATGATTCCATGCGTATTATAACACACTTTTCTAATCAACATACGGAGATCAGGAACATTTTCCCAAAAAATTGGCACATCCTGACTATTGACACACTAGTAGGCCCTCTAATACCTGAGACACTGCTGTTCACCTTTAAAATAGGTAATTCCCTTAGAGACAGATTAACATCAAGTGAATTTAAGGGAGGAAATAGAAAAAACCCTTGTCGTATGATGGGCACTTTTACATTTGGCGGTTGCCAATACTTCAAATACATGCATACAACTCAAGTTACCCATTTACCAGGTGGCATTAAATTCATACCAAAACATTTCGCTAATTGTCAGACAAGGGGAGTAGACTATCTCCTTTTGTGTGACTGTTTATGCTTTTATGTTGGGAAAACCAAAGTTGAATTTTGGCATAGGGCATACTGCCACCTGGCCAGCATGAAATCATGCAACCCAGAACTCCCTCTGGGGAGACATGTCACTCTCGTACATGGAGGTCATATCCCAAAAGTTTCCTTTCTTATTCTGAATTGTATCCATCCTGGTCTGTGGGGCAGAGATTGGAACAAAACTCTCCTGGAACGCAAGCAGAAATGGATATTCAGGCTTGATGCCACCTCACCCCTGGTTTAAATGAGTCCATTCCTTTTAAACCCATTTTAGAGAGGTTTGTATCAGGGGGAGGTGAGTTGGATTAGGTTTACAAATCCCTTCTATTTTGTGGTTTATTCTTGTACTCGAAAATATCTATATATGTATATACATCTGTGTTTATATCATTGGTGTATGAATGTGGCCATATGTAATTATTGGAAGATATTACTGGCTGAGATTCTGTATATCTTTTTGCTTATTATTGTAATTGCTCTCCTATAGTTGTCTACTAGAGGGGTGACGTGGTCGTGTGCTCCTTTTCCGCCCAATATTTACCACCTGTAACGCGTCTGCATTCCGGAAGCGGTATACTTGGATTTTGCAAAAGCGTTTGACACAGTTCCCCACACACGGCTAATGTGTAAGGTAAAGTCTACAGGCTTGAAAAAGTTCAGTTTGCAAATGGATAGAAAATTGGCTAAAAGATAGAATTCAGAGAGTAGTGGTTAATGATTCTTACTGTGAATGGTCTAAAGGTTATCAGTGGTGTACCCCAAGGTTCAGTGTTGGGACTCTTACTTTCTAATATCTCTTTATAAATGATATAGGGTCTGGGAGTAAAAGTACCATTTTAGTCTTTGCAGATGACACCAAGCTTTACAGGATGTCGCCAACTTACAAGCTGACCTCAATGCACTGTTTCATTGGTCAACTATGTGGCAAATGAGGTTTAATGTTAATGAATGTAAAATTATACACTTGGGGGCTAAGAATATGCATGCATCATACAAACTAGGGGGAGTAGAACTGGGGGAATCCATAGCGGAGAAGGATCTGGATGTTCTGGTAGATCCTAAGCTTAATAATAGCATGCAATGCCAGGCTGTGGTTTCCAAAGCAAGCAAGCAAAGTCCTTTCTTGTATTAACATAGGCATGGACTCCAGAGAGAGAGATATCATTTTGCCCCTGTACAAATCATTAGTAAGACTTCTACTGGAATATGCAGTTCGGTTTTGGGCACTAGTTCTTAAAAAGGATATCGGGGAACTGGAGAAAGTGCAGAGAAGGGCAACCAAACTGATAAGAGGCATGGAGGAGCTCTGCTATGAGAAAAGATTAGAGGAACTGAATTTATTCTCTCTTGAGAAGAGGAGATTAAGGGGAGATATGATCAACATGTATAAATACATAAGGGGTCCATATAGTGAACTTGGTGTTGAGTTATTCACTTTAAGGTCAACACAGGGGATAAGGGGGCACTCTTTACGTCTAGAGGACAACAGATTTAGTCTCCAAATACGGAAAGGTTTCGTCACCGTAAGAGCTGTGTAAATGTGAAATAGACTCCCTCCAGAGGTGGTTCTGGCTAGCTCACTAGATTGCTTTAAAACAGGCCTGGATTCTTTCCTGGGTGTACATAATATAAATGGGTACTAATATTTATAGGTAAAGTTGATCCAGGGACTATCCGATTGCCTCTCGGGGGATCAGGAAGGAATTTTTTTCCCTGCTGTACCAAATTGGATCATGCTTTGCTGGGGTTTTTTTCGCCTTCCTCTGGATCAACTGCGGGTATAGGATTGTGTATATATGGAATTGTATGGTTGGGTTTCCTTTACTGTTTTTTTTTTTTTTTGTTTATTGGTTGAGCCAGATGGACTTTTCAACCTTACTAACTATGTAACTATGTAGCTTGCTTGCTAAACCCCCCCCCCCCCCCCCCTTAAGGCAACCCCTTTTTCTAAGCTCACTCCTATGCCATTCAACACTGGGAGTATATGAGGTATGTCTTCCACTGCATTTGAATAGTGATCTCGTTCTTCCCTGTACATGCCTTTCTATATGGTTAGTTTCTTTTTGATATGCTTAATACTCTATCCTTCTCTGCAGCTGCTATATTGTACTTTTTGATAATGCATATATATGCATGCAGAGATCTATTGAATCCCTAATCTATGAGCATGTGCAGTGGATACAGAGGTCACATTTTGATTGATTTCCCCCATTACTAGTACAGGCTGATATACCCTACCATCCTCTTTCTTTATATGTTTTATAGCAGAAGGATATCTGATATTTCCACTTTAATGCAACGGATCCTCTCTCCCTTTCCATTTGGAATTTCCTATTCAGTGAGTTCCTGATGGAAATGTTCATGCTGATATGTGCTTTCAAGTGAGTTTTTATGGCTTTCATGAACCTTACATACATAGACCCTTCAGTGAAACAACTGTTATTTTTTTCCCCCCTTTTGATTATATACCTATACGCTTCTACCCTTTTCTTTTGTATATTTAGATGAGACTGTCGGTGAAGTTTGTTCCCCTATTGCCCTCAGTGGTTTAGGAGAGGATGTCCCCACACTGATGGTCAACTGTTGGCTGGCAACAATTACAGAGCTCTCTTGTTTTTAGAACATGCAGTCTATTATATTATTGCACACATCCTTTGCGGTTAGTATTTTTGAGTAACATTGTGTAATGTTTGTTACTACTCTTCTACATGAAATATACTTAAATTTCTGTTATAGAAATATATACTGTAACAAAAATCATCTGTTTAGAAGCCTATGTAAAAGAGAGGTGTACTGGATATTTCATCTAGGCACCCGCATCCCAAAAGGAATGAATTATGAATGGGATGTTTCCCATTATTTTGAGTAAGATAAAAAATATACTTTTTTGTCCAATTTTCTTTTGCAAACTTCTTCTACCTTTTTCAGTCAATTTCTTTACATATAACATCTATTGGGCTTATAGCCACTCTCACTGCAATTAAATGATTTCATATAATGTATTCCCTCTTATATAAATATCAGTCTTTTATTTAGGGGTGGCACATATATAGGGAACTCTATTTTACATCGGACACTTGAGGTTTATGCTAGGTCCTGACATGCATTATTTGTTTGGTGGGATAAAAAATTGTATGTTGCTATCCTGTCTGTCTTGTTACATGTTCGATGTTGGACCTTTGATTTGAAGAAATAAACTTACGTTTCTACTTTCCTGAGACTGGAAGTACCGCTTTCTTTTCTACACATTACAAAAATCATCTATCCTTATTCAAGTTGGCCATTGCTAGAAATGCTAGGAAGGGATTTCTCAGCAGATGCAGTTTAGTTCCACTTTAATACCCAATTTATTTTGGAGATCTGCATGCTCTTCATCAGAGCTTAGTGTAGGAGAGTAATTTTGATGCAAGATGGTGATGCAGTTGTGATCCTGAATAAATACATTAGGTAATAACATACGCACGATAGGTAGCATCACAGATAAGTCAAGAAAAGTGTTGGCCTTACATAAGTGTATACATAAATCAATATCTACTTTACCTTAATCTGAGACATAATCTTGTCTTGTGGACCTAGGTGTTGCCCTTCTTTCAGTGTACTCAATATCCTTTGTGTTTGTAATGCACCCCCAAAAGAGCCACTGGTTTATAGAAACTAGTTTTCCTCTCTTCCAGCTGGTCTGCCACCTTTATTACTCTGACACACCCCTACTCGGTTGAATGAACAGCACCAGATTAGATTGACACTGTCCCATATATTAGGAATAGATTGATTAAATAAAGCAAGGCAATACAGAACTATGACAGAAATGTTATAATGTATGTTTCTATACAGAGTGCTACTATACTAAAATTGCAGGCAGAGAACAATGCTAATGGATAACTGGGCCCAGGTCTCACCACACACCCAGATCAGCTTAAACAGTAAGTGTCCCTGAGGGAGCTTTAAAGGCAGCTTAAGGAAGATGGTATACACCCCCGGAGGCTACACTGCCATTAGACCCTTGGGTGACCCTGCTAGGTCTAGTCTGCCTGCAGGGTCACTGTTATTATATAACAGATTTATCAATACTTAGGAGGAAGTGCTGCATAGCAGATGGAAAAATCTATGTGAAGGGCTATGAGACAGAATAGGGAAGTCTCATAGAAAAAAAAATGGTAATTCCTGCCGGCTTTGTTGGGGCCGTTTCGGTGGAGCACAGTAGTGATGCTTGGTGGTTTCCATATGCTTTATTTCAAGAGAGCAGAAGATTGAGGAGGGGTTTGGTGAAGTTAACTTGTAGAAGATCTTCAACAGTAGCAGGAAAAGTGTAACAAATTCAGGGAATAGGAAGGTGGCTCTGGATTACTGGGGTAATCCAAGGTGGATGAGATGGCAATGCTCAGTGCTGAACTAGGCAGGTAATGCAATGTCTAAGTAGACAAGTATTAACTGCCTAGGCAATGCAATGTCTCCTTAGACATTGCAAGAAGACATTGCACTGTCCCGTGTATTCCTATCCAATCTAATCTGGTGTTGTTCATTCAACCGAGTAGGGGTGTGTCAGTGATAAAGGCAGCAGACCAGCCGAGAAGAGAGGGAAAACAGTTTCAGAGGACTCCTATGGGGATGGACTACAAACACAAAGGATATTGAGTACACGGCAAGAAGGGCCACACCTAGTTCCACAAGAGAAGATTATTTCCCAGATTATGGTAAAGTAGATGTTGATTTATGTATTTAAGGCCAACACTTTTCTGGGATCTGCATCCACGACTTATCTGTGCTGCTACCTATCCTGCGTATGTTATTACCTAATATATATATATATATATATATATATTCAGGATCACAACTGCATCACCATCTTTTATCTAAATTTTTTCCAGAAGAGATGGTTCTCACTGTTCTATGCAAAACCATTGTACAGAGCAAGTAAATATGAATTGTTTGTTATTTTTTTTTTTTTAAATAACACTTGAAGTACTGCATTTGTATCATTATTCAATTAGTGACAGCAAAGGGCCACCTCTCTCCATACTAATAAAATAAATGAAATTTACAATGTACAACTTTTGTTATTTTCATATTAAGTATTTTTGAAATTCACTAAAATGCCTACCAAATAACGTAAATACCTACTTCCATGTATATTAGGTAAACAAATGTGGGGCATGAACTTTTAGGCTTCTTTCACACGGTCCGCCTCCGCAGGCGGATCCGTGTTGCTCAGCAGGGATCGATCCGCGATCCCCGCCGAGCCGGGCGGATGACAGCTCCGTCTCCGCTTGCAGAGCGGAGAGGGAGGTGTCTCAGCACCCGCTGCCCTCTATGGGGGATCGGAGGAGAGCGGACCGCTTGTCCGCTCTCATCAGATCCGCTCCGCTCCGATTACTGAACGGATGGAAAAATAGGGTTTCCATCCGTCCAGATTTCAGCACAGGATCGGATGCGGATGGCAGCGGGTGTCAGCGGAGGTGACCTCCGCTGACACCCGCTGCCCCATAGAGCTGCATGGAGGATCCGATCAGATCCGCCTAAAAAACTGACAGGCGGATCTGATCGGACCGCCCGTGTGAAAGAGCCCTAAAGGGCACATACATAAAGATTGTGGTAATGATTGTGGTATGTACAGTTAAACAATTACATTTGCTTTATTAAATATAGATAAAAAAGCATGCATATGACCATTATGTGCACTTTGTAACCATGGCATATGTTGATTATAATATTAACACATCATTTATAAAAACAATTCTTTGATTCAGTTGATGATCGGGTTCGCCTGAAAAAAATATGCTTCGAACACTCGTTTTCTTCAGGAGTTCATGTGACCAGTATTATAATCAATCCTTTAAGTGCAATCTGTAAGAATTATCATTAAAGTGTTATAAATTTTAAAAAAATAAAATAAAAACAACTGATACTTACCTGCTCTGTGGAATGGTTTTGCATAGAACAACCAGAACCTCCTCTTCTGGGGTCCCCTGCCAGGGCTCCTGGTTCCTCTTCTTCTCTGTGTCTGTGGGTCCCCATGGGAAGCCACTAAACTATGTGGGCTCACTCCTAAGCCATGTTGCCTGCATCCATAGGACACAGACTGTCACCCCCTGCTCTCTCATCATAGGATTTGACTGACAGCAGCAGCAGCCAATGGCGCCCACTCCTGCCCTCGTGAGCACAGGAAGAGGAGGAGAGAAGACTGCAGCTGGGACCATGCTGGATCACTAACAGGCTGACAGGCTCAGTTAAGTGTTTATGGTGGTGGGGGAGGGGGAATTATGAATTAGTGGGGTGTTTATCTGCAAATATCTTAATGCAAGGAATGCATTAAAGTAAAAACACCCAAACCTTTAAAACCACTGGAAGTTTTGTTGTCAAATTTTGTATTAAACCTTAGGGATGTTGTATACTCCAATGTTCAGCCAACTGTGTTTCTTCAAGAGAGTTGTCATTTTTGATTTATTATCTGTAGAATAGGTTTACATTTAATCTTTCTGTTGTGATGTCAAGAATACATGATTTCTTCTGTCAAAGTCAATACTTTTTAATGTGTCTCGGGAACATATTCATTTTTCTTGGACAGTCACAGGTCGAGCTAGAGGGAAACATGCTGCATGGACCATGACGGGAAAAATTATCCATTAACAATGATCACTTTATAACAGTAACAGTCAAAGCTGAGTTGTTCCCTGGAATATTCCAGTCCACGTTACTCATAATCACGCAGAGCGACCTCTTTCCATGAAAGAAATATTGTATTCTACAAAATAATATCTTGAGGCAACTTTTAAAGCATGTTTATAAAGCCAGACTTGTATTGAATTGGGGGCTTCTGAAGATAATAGTGATCAAACATAAAACCCTTAATGCCGTATTCCACAATATCATAAATAAGGGGACAATGAAAAAGTAACTTCATCTGATCACTGAATAACCTTTTTCATGACATACATGGAGCACAAGTATAAATATACAGTATAGTGGATTAAAAGAAAATGCCTGTTGCTAAATCTATTTTAGAATAATGCCAAGTGACATAACTCTTCTTTAATATTAAAATGTGTGTGCAATAAAGCAATAAACAATGCAACCACTGTAGCAAGGGTTCTTATAGATGGATGTTCATGTGAAATGCTGCACTTTTCATTCTGTGCTTTGCCTGTAGTTAAAACACACCTCGTTAGGAGTTGCTGCATCAAAAGAAACATTGCGATGCAAAGCAGGTCAAACACAGCTTCTGAACAGCCGTATGCACTGATTCATTAAAGTCAATGGGATTTTGCTTACCTGTGTTTAATGTGCATTACAATTGCACATCATACACAGGAAAGCAAAATAAGCCCTAAAGTTGGCCCTTTCCATTCTCTTGATGGGTCACCTAATGGGTTTTCACATATTCAGCACTTCCTAACTGCCAGATCACATCCCACATGGGCTTTGCTTCCGGAGACCCATGACATACCAGAAGAGATGCTCTTCCACTACCTCCAACTTCAGCTCACCTTGCTGCGTAGGACTGCTACTTTTCAGAAAACAGCATTCACACATATCTGCTTGCACTCCCCCGGTGTCAGGACCTGGGCTCAAACCTGGGACTTCTACTGTGTCTGGCACTGATTCTTCTCACTGAGCTATCTGGGATGCTGGACAGCTCCCTGCCTGATCTATTGCACAACCCTGCCTCATGTCTTGATTTCTATTGAACCTTAAACTCCTTGCTTCTCCCATGAGCTTTATATATAAGCCTTGCCTCTGCACTTCCTGTTGCCAGATTATTGTGGTCTGATCCTGTATACTACTTGAGCTACTTCTATTGCTTATTGGAATAACGACTTTGGCTTGTAAACCTTCTCCTCCTGCTTCGAACTTGGCTTGTGACCCCAACAGGGATTATTGGTCTAGTAATTTAGACTTTCCTATCTCTCGCAGACCTGAGAACTGAGCTTGCCTGACATTGTAGGCCATTGGTCATTGGTCTCCACTCATTACAGGTATTCTCCTTACACCGGGAACCCCAGGCCCCATCTCAGCTGTCTATGCTTCTCTAAATAATCATTCATCTCCTACCTCTCTCACTTACATAGCCCAGTGGGAACAAGACTTGGAGACAGAAATAGACTTGGTGGACTGGAGCAGGGCGTGGTCTTCTGTGGCCAAATGCTCATTAAATACAGCCACCTTTGGAGCGGTGTGTAAGGTGCTTCTACATTAGTATTGGGCCCCTGCTCACATTGCCCATGCCAATCCATCCTACAGTCACCGCTGTGATCCAGGTGCCCCCCCCCCCCCCCCTGTTCTGCAGAAGTTGTTCATTGGATAGATGTATGTGGAACTGGAATTTTGGAAATTCCAAATCAGTGGCTGCAGCCACTGATCAGTGTATTCTGACAGCAGAGAGTCCTGCTGTCAGAATACAATGCCTCAGTGTGGGGATTCCTTCATCCACTTCATTTGTGTGAATAGAGAAATCTGTTGCTTTTTTCTCTTCCATTCAGCCCTCTGCAAAAAAAAAAGAAAAAGAAAAAAAAAGACCCCTCTATGGCCAGCTTAAAAGTTCTTTTGGCCATACTTCTCTTGAGGGTCACTGGAGTACACTTATTTCTGAGCTCCTGTGACCCCGATTTACCCGACAGTGGGCCAAAGTCTGCTGTCGACTGATATCACAGAGCTGGTCTAGGCTCTGCAGAGATCCCGACAATGTTGGGACCCACCCAGATGCCTCACTAGAAGCTGGTTCAGCCTCTCAGTTCCTTGCTGAGACAATGAGCCAGCTGTTCCTGCCCCCTCCCCAGGGCCATCAGTCACCACTCTCTACTCAGTGAAGAATGAGAACCAAGCGATCATTTGTCAAGCATTGGATCAGTACTGCAGCCATATGGGGAATATGTATGTTTACTTTGTTCCAATTCCACAGGTCTCCTTTAACTCATAGTAACCAACCAGCTTTATTTTACTACTATAAAATTTTGAAAGGTAAGAAATGATTGGTTCGTAAAGGGGTAATGAGAGGACAGTCCAATTAAAGCAAAATTATCATGAAACAAGTGTGGAAACCCACATTTCTATATGCACTTTTGTATGCTCGAAAGTCCTTTTAAAAAATGATGGACACTTGGATATTTATGATTTTATGGATTTGGCACCTACTGTGTAACTTCCATGACAGAAGTCATAATAAAATCTGAAAGCCTAGTCTTCTTGCTCTGTATTAGTGGCTCAGAAAGCATTGAAGTCAAAGGAGCGGGCTGACAAACCACTTTAAGAGAGTTCAACAATGGTAATTCATGGTTTTCTCTCATAATTGGTTTTCCATAAAACTCATGTCTAGGAATCCTCCTCCCACAACTACCCTTTAAAGGACATGTGCACAGGGCTGCGTTTTAAATTAACATCTCTCTGCGAAAAGATTTTTTAGTTTTTGACCATTTTCACCAAGAAAGAAATTAAGGGGAAATGCAACATTTTGGAATTATCCCCAATACAAGAAATTAAGGGGAATCTTCCAATAGCAACACCTGTACCATGCACAACTGTCATGAACTAGCCATATGTTCTAAGATTTCTGTATCTCAACCACGCTAAGTAGTGTCCATGGGTGAATCTTTTCTGCCGTTATTGTATTCTAACAGTTGGCACCTGGCACTGTCAGAAAATCCCATTATATCTCTGGGACACGAAGCAAAGGGAAATTTCCCCAAAAGAACACAGGCAGCACAAAATAAACTGATCTCTTTCCCTACTCTATTCACATCAAAAAAAAAAATAAAGAAATAAATAAGAATAGTATATATTTTATTTACTAAAAACCAGAGAATAAAAAATCTTGTGTTTTTTTTTTTTTGTTTGTCAAAGCCTAACCGCTTGCCTACTGGGCACTTCCTGACCAGGCCAATTTTCAGCTTTTATTGCTCTCACACTTTAAATGACAATAACTCATGTCATGTAACACTGTAATCATATGAAATTTGTGTCCCTTTTTTCACACAAATAGAGCTTTCTTTTGGTGGTATTTTTTCACCACTGTTTTTTTTTTTTTGCGCTTTAAATAAAAAAAAAAGACCAAATATTTTGTAAAAAAAAAAATGCATTTTTCTTTGTTTCTGTTATAAAATTTAGCAAATTAGTAATTCTTCTTCATACATTTCAGTCAAAAGTCTTACTGCTACATATCTTTGGTAAAAATAACCAAATGAGTGTATATTTTTTGGCCTTTGACGAGTGTTATAGCGTCTACAAGCTATGGTGCCAATCATGGTAAATTGATTACACCTGATGTACTTACAGTCTATCTCATTTCTTGAGACACTAACAAGCCAGGACAGTACAAATACCCCCCAAATGACCCCCCCCTTTTTTTTTTTTTTTTTTAGAAAGTAGATATTCCAAGGTAAGGTAATTAGTAAGAGGCATGGTGAGTTTTTTGAAGTTGCAATTTTTTCTCCACACTTCTTTGCAAAATTAAGATTTATTTATTTATTTATATAGAATTATATAGGTTATACCAGTTCCAGGGATGACACCTCCACATCCCAAAGAACTGTAAAGAACCACAACATATAGAGAGTTTATTATATACCTCTAGAAAGTAGGGCGTCGTCATTGAGGTGAGCGTATACAACAAGGATTATAGTTTAAAATGAAAACGTTTTATTTATATAAACAAAGTAAAAATATTCTACAACTATAGATAAAAACAGATATACAGCTGTATGGCAGCTGTTATGAGGCAGGTGGAAGGAAGCCTGTCGTGCAGAGAAGGCTTACCGTTGCCGGTGGGCGGAGCTTGGTTGGAAACCCGAGGTGAGTAGCACAGGCTAACCTGAGGTGCGGGGTCTAAGCATCCACCGGTCTTCACCAGAGCCTCTAATGGTAAGGATGGATTTGGCTGCAGGTGGATACCAGGTCGCGGTCCCCAGGGTTGCCCCACCAGGGGGTAACCGGTCAAGGTCCGAAGGTGGATGAGCCGACAA
Organism: Pelophylax lessonae; assembly: GCF_965119305.1. Lineage (NCBI taxonomy): Eukaryota > Metazoa > Chordata > Amphibia > Anura > Ranidae > Pelophylax > Pelophylax lessonae. The sequence continues at coordinate 409,375,208 of NC_138771.1, read as the reverse complement.
GGAGAATCCAGAAGAGTAGTCAAAATGAGCCGGGATCAGGACAGGCAGCAAACAAGCGAAGTTAGGGACGAGCCAAAGGTCAACAGGTATCAGACAGGAAATCAACAGGAAGCAGGTTAAGAACACAGGAGAGCTGAAGACAACACAGCATAGTGCAGTGCTGCTGAGCTGTTTAAATAAGGCAGCCTGTTTGCCAATTATTGCAATTAGTCTGCTCTAGGTTAACCCTTTAGGTTGCAGACTCATGACAGCACATGCTCAGGAAGCGTTCCTAACAGCAGCACAACTCAGTGCATTATAAATGATATCCATAGATACATAATTGTCCAACACGTTACACAGAACACTTTCTTTGCTTCTTCAGGGAGCTTGATTATGCATCTACACCATTATTAATTTCAAAGAGATAGAAATCAACATATTATATAGCATATCACCTTAATTGTCTCATATGTGCACTTATCGTATAAACCACAAAATAATAAATCTATGCTCACCAAAAATTATCCACATTATATTGTTAAATGTCTCCAAAATGGCATAACATAACCCTAGCCATAGGGCGACCAACTGACAACTGGTCATATGCCAGGGTCAGGTCTGAGGGACACTGGACTGTATTTAGCCCGTTCAAAATCGGCCACAAGTTTATCTGGACCACTGAAATATAAAATACTACAAAAGATCAGGTTAGAGTTGTGTATGGAAGGCCCATACACCACAACATAATCACCAAATCAGTTGTCAATACCCAAGCAGTCACCCATCTCAAACACATCAGAATCAAATATATACCAACACAGACATCCCAACCCAACTCATTTCACAATGATCCGTACCAACCTTGCACAACAAACCACACTTACCCCATCACCCACAAACAACAAAAAACAACTACATCCACCCCACCACCCCATACATCCAAAACATCCAACCTACGCTCTGAAACATGCCAAAAAATACCTACATACATGCATACAATACCCCCATCAACAAACAACCCCATCAAATCCCTCCACAATAGGCTTTAGGACAGCCTTCCCACACACACCCCCCGGTCCCCAACCCTCCCACACATACACCTTCTCCTAACAAGACATAGCCATCAAATGCCATGATCATTGTGGTCATTTGGGGGACATTTGTACTGTCCTGGCTTGTTAGTGTCTCAACTTAATGAGATAGGCTGTCCGTACATCAGGTGTAATAAATTTTCAATGATTGGAACCATAGCTTGTAGATGCTATAACCTTCACCAAAGGCCAAATAATATACATTCATTTCTGTTATTTTTTTTAGCAAAGATATGTAGCAGTATGACTTTTGTCCAAAATTTATGAAAAAAAAAATGATTAAAAATTTGGTAGGGGCCTTTCTCAAACAAACAGGAAAGGACATTGAAAATCTGTCTTTAAAAGCTGATCCTACTCCCAACCTCATATACTCCCAATGTAGGGCTTTGGACGATCTTGTCCAAAATGACCGGATTGTTATCAAACCCTCCGACAAGGGGGGCAATGTGACAGTAATGGACAGGAATCAATATAAAGATATGTGTTTAAGAATTTTATCAAATGCGCAATGGTATAGTGTCGTATCGCAGGATCTAATTAAAGATTTGGGAATACAGTTCAAATCCCTGTTATGTGATGCATATCATTCCCACATAATTGACAAGGATCTTTTCGAATATTTGGATATACTGTATAATGGCCTGTAACACCTACTTTTTATGCCCTTCCAAAAGTGCACAAATGTCTAACTTTTTTTTTACAAAATTGGCATATTAACAGGTTTTTTCCCTCACATGTCATATGCATACTTGCAACTACACCCCAAAACACATTCTGCTACTCCTCCTTAGTATGATGATTCTACATGTGGAAGACTTTTTCACAGTCTGGCCACATAGAGAGACTGGGAGCATAAATTAGACATCTAATTTGTTGACTATTACACTTTTGAAGGCTCTAGATTACCTGGACAGTGGTATCCCCATTTTGGAAAGAAAACACCCCAACGTATATTTTGAGGCATAACGAGCATTTTGAACATGTCATTTTTTTCCACAGTTTTTGCAATATGTGGAAAGAAAATGAAAACACATTTTTTTACACATTTTTACGGCACTGACGGGCGCTGATGAGGATCCACTGATTGTGTAGCACTGATGAACATTCACTGATGGGCACTGATGTGCACCATTGGGCACTGATGAGTACTAATAGGTCACTGTAGTGGCACTGATGAGCACTAATAGGCACTGTAGTAGCACTGATGAGCACTTTAGTGACACTGATGGGCACTTACTGATGGCACTGATGTGCACTATAGGGCACTGATGGCACTGATAAGCACTCAATGATGGGCACTGTAGGGCATTGATGGCAATGTAGGTCACTGATGAGCACTGATAAGCACTCACTGATGGCACTGATGTGCACTGTAGGGCACTGATGTGCACTCACTGATGAGCACTGTAGTGGCACTGATGAGCACGGTAGTGGCATCATAGGGCACTGATGAGCACTGAAGTGGCACTGTAGGGCACTGATGAGCACTGTAGTGACACTGACATGCACTGTAGTGGCACCTTAGAGCACTGATGATTACTGTAGTGCCACCATAGGGCACTGAAGAGCACTGTAGTGATACTGATAAGCACTGTAGTGCCACCTTGGAGCACTGATGATTACTGTAGTGGCACCATAGGGCACTGAAGAGCACTGTAGTGCCACCGATAAGCACTTTAGTGCCACTGATGAGCACTGTAGTGGCACTGATGAGCACTATAGTGGCACTGATGGCACTGTAGTGGCACTGCAGGGCACACAGAATCAAGTCATCTCACGCTGCTGCATAGTGTCTCTCCCTTGTATCGGTGTGAGGAGAGAGCTGAACCAGGCATGGCTCCAGTTTGTTTACAAAGTGATTTTTCTGTCTTTGAACGGAGGGATCATGTAGTAAAGTGCCACTGTGATTGGCCCATTACCCTGATCTATGATGTGTTGGGTCTTGCCGATCCAGCGATTATGAACATTTCTGGATGCGCGCTCCAGGGGGATCTATCACACACATACACCAACAGATCATATCTCCTATTTCGGGATGGAAAAGAGGGACACCTATTACCAAAAGGTATGTTACAAGGAAACACGATTGGGTAAACCCACAACTGCTTTTTTACCACTACTATTCCTTTCTACAGTTTTCTTTTACATTTACAAGTGCAACAGTTTAGAAATTGGATAAGATTTAGCAATGTAAAACACTTTTTAAAAGATAAATAGTGCAGTTTATTTAAATGTATATGCATCAGGCAAAAATGAGGGACAAATGAGGGACAAATGAGGAGGAAAGAGAACTTTGTTCCAAATGAGGGACATTCCCCCCAAATAAGACTGGACAGTTTAGACCTATAGACACACACGAAGCTTATCTAAACCATAACAAGATGATATTTACTTCCCTAAAGTACTTATCATGTGCAAGAAAAACTCTTTTTCCCCCTCTAAAACCTGAAGTGATAAAAAATAATATCCCTGTAATAAATCAACCTCTTTCTACATTCATTGCTCCATCATCTTTGTACATCATTTCTCTGGACTGTCTTCCTGATGGTGACAATGGTGGATGATGCCTGTACAATGAATGTGAGCACAGCCATTTGTAGTCTCAAACAGGGCCACTTGTGACAAGGTGCCAATGTAGAAACACAATTGGGAGACAGTTGTCATCCTATTTGGGGAAATGCCTAAACAAGGCCCTTCTTAGCTAATTCACCTGGTATTATTTTAAAGAAAAGAAAGAAATTATTCTGTTTCAATTACAAACTTAAGAAAACTTTAAACTACTACTACTGTCATTAAAGATTACAGGGACCACCACTGGCAGTAAAGATGGCAGCGGTCACCGCTAAAAGGATAGAAGACAGGGGTCGTCCCTGGAAAGATAGAAGACAGGGGTCGTCCCTGGAAGGATAGAAGGATAGAAGACAGGGGTCGTCTCTGGAAGGAGAGAAGACAGGTGTCGCCCCTGGAAGGAGAGAGTACAGGGGTCACCGCTGGAAGGAGAGAGGACAGGGGTCACTGCTAGAAGGAGAGAGGACAGGGGTCACTGCTGGAAGAAGAGGGGACAGGGGTCACTGCTGGTAGAAGAGGGGAGAGGGGTCACTGTTGGCAGGAGAGGGGAAAGGGGTCACCACTGGCAGGAGGGGGGACAGAGGTCACCGATGGCAGGATAGAGGACAGGGATCACCGCTGGCAGGATAGAGGACAGGGGTCACCGCTGGCAGGGCAGAGCACAGGGGTAAACGCTGGCAGAAGATAGGGCAGGGGTCACTAACGGCAGTAAAGATGACAGAGGTCACCGCTGAAAGGAGAGAGGACAGGGGTCACTGTTGTAAGGATATAAGACAAGGGCCACCATTGACAGACAGGGCAGAGCGCAGGGGTCAACACTGGCAGGAGAGAGGGCAGAGGTCAAGGCTGGCAGGAGAGAGGGCAGGGGTCAATGCTGGCAGGAGAGAGGGCAGGGGTCACTACTGGCAGTAAAGATGACAGGGGTCACCACTGGCAGTAAAGATGACAGGGGTCACTGCTAGCCGTGAAGATGACAGGGGTCACCATTGACAGTAAAGATGACAGGGGTCACTACTGGCAGTAAAGATGGCAGGGGTCACCGCTGAAAGGAGAGAGGACGAGGTCACTGTTGTAAGGATAGAAGACAAGGGCCACTGCTGACAGGGCAGAGCACAGAAATCAATGCTGGCAGGGAAGATGGCAGAGGTCACCGCTGGTAGGAAAAGGGACAGGGGTCACTGCTGGTAGGAGAGAGGAAATGGGTCACCACTGGCAGTAGAGAGGGCAGGGGTCACCGTTAAAAGGAAAAAGAGGACAGGTGCCACCTCTGGTATACACTACTGAGTGGAGCTCAGTGCCTGAACTTGTTCTCTGGGACTCCAGCCCTGACCTGCAGGACACCGGGATGTCAAGTAAAATCCAGGATGGTTGGGAGGTATGGTTTATACTCGCTGCATTAAAAAGTACATTTTTTTAACACAACATCTACATGTTTTTGTACTATGTTTTTGTACAGCTTCTGCTGTATGTCCTCCCCATTGTCAACACAGTGCTACACTGATGATTGACATCAACCTCACTGTTGTGTGTCCACCATATTCCCCATTACAAAACACAGTCTGTGAATTTACTGCAGCGTGGAAGATGTACAAAACAGCTCTACTTTAAGCCAATGCTTAAGAATGCATTGCTCAAGTAAGAACATGCTAACACAGCTAAACATAATAAACCAGTGGTTCCCAGGGTTTAGATAGAGCCTAAAAGCCAGCATTTCTCTCTCCACTGGCTACCCTTAAGCTGATCATATTTAATTTATATTCAAGTAAGCTTTTAAAAGAGTCTAAATTTCTCTTTAAACCAGAGGAGACCTGGTATAGTGTGGGGCCTAGAAGAAAAGGAGACACCAGTGGTTTCATTTTTACTTTTTTCATTACTTGGGCAGACAAAGGTGGGCAGTCTTCTTTTATGTTGAATATTTTTACCCTTAATGGGTCCTAATGATTCCTTTTGCATTCAAGTGAATGGGTTGGGGTATAAAGGATTATTTTACCACTTCAAAAGCATCTGGAGGTAGGAACTTTTTGTCACCTCTTCCCTACTTAGCAGGAGGTGAAAGCACGCTGTTTTTTTTTTTTTTTTTTTCGTCCCTGATGCTAAATAGGCAGATGCAATAAATTATCTTGACATATTGGGCCCAGCAAAAAAAAAGTTTTCCAGTCTTGGGTGGAACTTATTCAATTCAGGTCACTCAGGTAATGTAGCTCAGAACTAGGACCAGGCTTCTGTTTGCAGCCCCTGTAGTCCTCTGGAAAAGACCAGGAACCAATATACAAATGTATTGTTTCTTATTATGTCATCAACTTGATTCACTATGGTGATCATGGGAAAAGTTTGTTCAAGTAACACATTTTCACACTGCCAACAACATACATTAACACTGCATTTCTCTCTCTTTTCCAGAGAAGAAGATTGATATTCCAAGCAAACTAGTGTAAAACATGTTCTATGCTCAAAAAAAATCTACAAAATTTAGGCTTCTTTCACATGGGCATTCCGTTCCATAGATGCATTCCTATGGACAAATAGATAAAAACAGATGAGCATCCATTTACATCTGTTTCTGTTCAGTTCCGTTTTTTAACTGGAGCAACCTGCGTCCAGATCCGTTGAAGCGGTGCGGAACAGATGTGAGCAGATGTAAACCGATCATCTGGACCATCCAAAAGAATTAGGGATAGGATTAGGGTTAGCATTACGGTTAGTATTATGGTTAGGGGCCTTAGTGGAAAGTATCTAATATACAGTAACATTTTCATTTTATTGTGTCTTACAGCCAAAGCAATTGTTACAGGATGGCAATCTGTTTGTGACCATTTTCATCGAGACTTAAATGATGAAGCCATGGAGAGTCACAGTGATGCAGGAAGTTAAAAAAAAAGAAAAGCATATATTTTGAGATGCTGGAATTTCTAAGAAGGGTCATGGACTTGAGACTGTAAGTTTCACTCTCAAATCCAGTACAACTTGAACTAAATTTTGACGTTCTGTTGTGAAACGACCAAATTTAGATCCATCTATAGTCAACTTAACATATGGATATAATATATCTACCATTATTTTTTATAGTACCACATCAAACATCTCAGAAGGAGAGGAAGAACGTGAAGAAGGAGCTCAGGCAGAAGCAGTAGAGGGAGTTGGACAATCCGTGGAGGAAGATAGCCAGTCTGTTCCAGCACAGCAGCAGGAACCCTGTACTGGGAGTTCTTAGACAGCAGGAATAGAAAGACCTCAAGTGAAAATAAGAATCCTGGATAATAAGCCACATTTGAATATGTCAACATAGGCATCATTACATTGATCATAATCAATCTTGTGTGCACTGTTAAAATGTGTATGGCCAGAACATCAGCATATGTGCTAATTATATTTCTTTTCTTCCACAGGCTTGTTATCAAAGAGCAAGCTCATCTAGAGCCGCTAACCGACCAAGAATGGCTCAAACTGAGGAGATGGACACAGTCAGGATCTCGTTCATGGAAGAAATTAGAGAGAGAAGGGATTCTTTTAATGATGCCCAATATTGCCAATGCTGCATTCCTTCTAAATCGATATCATCTGTTATATCAAACACCTAGCGAGAGGCAGGTAGAAGTCCAAATGACCATTTTAAATTATGCAGGTGCTTGTGTAAGGGCTGCCATGGCAGGAAATCCTTTATCAATAATAGGCACAGCTGATTCCCTTCATAGGTCATACTGGCAAGTCCAATTTGAAGGTCCGCTGATTCAAACTATGCCCTTTAAAAAAAGCAGACCACAGCAGCACCACCAAACCTACCGACAGCAGCAACCACCAATCTATCCACAGCAGCACTAGTTTCAGCCACACAGCTCCACTGCAGAGACCACCTGGTTACTCCTCACCAAATCTGGCTACAAAGGAAAGTTGAGAGAGTCGTAAGAGTGTAACCCCCCTTACACTCTTACGACTCTTCTCAATCACAAAGCCTAGGAAGCTATAGAAGCTCCTCTCACCCTCCCTCCCATATTTCACAGTCCCCTCCCCCTGTTTATCATACATTTTTGAAAAAAAAGATTTTATTTTTGTCCTAAAGCGGAGTTCCGGCCGTTTTTGTGTTTATTAAAAGTCTTTTTATAAAGACTTTTAATAAACACACCTGCCCCACGATCCAGCGATGCGGCCACCTGAAGCCTCGATCCTCTCCCTCTCCTCTCAGAGGCGCCAGCATCACTAGTGTGGGCATCCAACTGTGACCACTTGCCGCTTCATAGCCGGATGCACATGTGAATGGCTGGGCAATATTCTGGGACCTGTGACGTGTCCCAGAAGATTGCAGGGAGGGAGGGGGAGAACTTCTGCTTGGGCTGCCTAAGGAGCGAGTACCTGTCAAATCTAGGTACCCGCTCCCCCCCCCCAAAAAAAAAATGACATGCCAAATGTGGCATGTCAGGGGGTCAGGAGCACTTAAAGCAGAAGTTCTACTTTAAGCATGAAACTTAATGCCTTTGGAGTGCAATCTAAAAAAAAAAAAAAAAAAAAAGATTATATTAGGGTGAAAATTTAGCACATTTTGTTAGTTTATATTATGTTCTTTACATATTGCATTTTCAGGTATATATTTATATATATCTGAGGTCACAATGATCTATGATCGTTCATGTACGTCTGTTTTGTGCTTGTTTTTTTAAAGTGTACCTACTTTTCGGTATTGGACAAAACCTTATATGATACCCTGTGATGTTACTGAATTGTTTTTTGTTTTTTTGTTTTGGTGGGGAGATTAAATGCTTTCAAAAAGCTATAGTACTATATTGTAAAAAAAAAAAATACACATACAATTACAATCATTAGAAATTCAACGTAGACATATGACATTCCGATTGTTGCAGAAAAATGCACCACACAGTTTGACAGTGTCCTTTTTGATTTGGCAGATAAATTGGGAAAAGCGGACAAAAAAACGGTTGTAAACTGATCTAAAAATGGATCAAAATGGTTGGAAAATGGCTGAAAACGGATGTTCCAAATAGGTATAAACGGAAGGAAACAGATGCAAAACGGGTAAAAACAGATGCAAAACCGGTGAAAACGGAATGGAACTAAACAGAACAGAAATGCAAAGGGATGTAGACTGATATAAACTGATGAAATGTATCCATACAAAATATGACTGAACTGATGATGCCTGTGTGAAAGAAGCCTTAATTTTTCCCCCTGCCCTGATAGCATGGCCAAGGATGGATAAACATCTACCCAAAGAGAGACAGTGACATATTTAGTCATCTTCTAAGGACTTGCACTGGCATTTACCTCCTTCCTTCCAATTTGGCTGATAAGTAAATGCTGTTTTTACAAAGTCATGCATGGTCAGATCCATCCATGCAATAGCAAGCAAGTGTTGCTTCAATTGTTTGTTATCCTGAGGAAGACGAACTTGTGCATCGTTGAGACATCAAAATAAAACCGTTATCATGCATTTACCTTTAAAGACCCGTGAGTGACGCTTTCTGTTTAGGAATATATATATATATATATATATATATATATATAGATATATATATAATATTTTTGTGTGGCCACCATTATTTTCCAGTACTGCCTTAACCCTCTTCGGCATGGAGTTCACCAGAGCTTCACAGGTTGCCACTGGATTCCTCTTCCACTCCTCCATGACAACATCACGGAGCTGGTGGATGTTAAAGACCTTGCACTCTTCCACCTTCCGTTTGAGGATGCCCCAAAGATGCATTGCTCAATAGGGTTTAGGTCTGGAGACATGCTTGGCCAGTCCATCACCTTTACCCTCAGCTTCTTTGTCAAGGCAGTGGTCGTCTTGGAGGTGATCATGCTCTGCTTCAGTATGTCACAGTACATGTTGGCATTCATGGTTCCCTCAATGAACTGTAGCTCCCTAGTGCTGGCAGCACTTATGCAGCCCCAGACAATGACACTCTCACCACCATGCTTGACTGTAGGCAAGACACACTTGTCTTTTTACTCCTCACCTGGTTGCTGCTACACACACTTGACACCATCTGAACTAAATAAATGTATCTTGGTCTCATCAGACCACAGGACATAGATCCAGTAATCCATGTCCTTAGTCTGCTTGTCTTCAGCAAACTTTTTGCAGTCTTTCTTGTGCATCATCTTTAAAAGAGGCTTTCTTCTGGGACGACAGCCATGCAGACCAATTTAATGCAGTGTGCGGCGTATGGTCTGAGCACTGACAGGCTGACCCCCCCCCCCCCCCCATCAACCTCTGCAGCAATGCTGGCAGCACTCATATGTCTATTTCCCAAAGAAAACCTCTGGATATGACGCTGAGCATGTGCACTTAACTTCTTTGGTCGACCATGGCAAGACCTGTTCTGAGGGGAACCTGTCCTGTTAAACCACTGTATGGTCTTGGCCACCATGCTGCAGCTCAGTTTCAGGGTCTTGGCAATCTTATAGCCTAGGCCATCTTTATGTAGAGCAACGTTTTTTTTTTTTTTTTTTTAGATCCTCAGAGAGTTCTTTGCCATGAGGTGCCATGCTGAGCTTCCAGTGACCAGTATGAGAGGTTGAGAGCGATAACACCAAATTTAACACACCTGCTCCCTGTTCACACCTGAGACCTTGTAACACTAACGAGTCACATAACACCAGGCAGGGAAAATGGCTAATTGGGCCCAATTTGGACATTTTCACTTAGGGGTGTACTCACTTTTGTTGCCAGTGGTTTAGACATGGCTGTGTGTTGAGTTATTTTGAAGGGACAGCAAATTTACACTGTTATACAAGCTGTACACTCACTACTTTACATTGTAGCAAAGTGTCATTTCTTCAGTGTTGCCACATGAAAAGATATAATGAAATATTTACAAAAATGTGAGGGGTGTATATATATATATATATATATATATATTATGTTACTAAGAATTAAATAGTATTATCACACTTTTGTTCTTCTTCTGGTTTTAATTAGCATTTAGCTGTACAGGACACACCAGAATAATGGACTGGTTCCCACAGTTTGCTCACTCATACAGTCATTCTGGTTGGCTCAAGGTTTCATGTGCCAAGCAAGCATCTCTCGCTAATTTGTACGCAGAACAAAAAGATGAATACCCTCTGCCATCTAGTCTCCCTTTTCAAAACATTCACACCTAATACATGGCAAGTTATATCTTCACAGCCAAGAGGATGAAATACCTTGTCTGTTACCACTTTCACTAAGGCTTAATTCCCAAGCACCCTGCCATCTTTTTTAGGGTCTTAACAATTGCTTTTTGTTTAATGCTAATCTTCAGTATATTTCATTTTACCATTAACATTGCCTTGAGACAGCAGTCTACCTCAATAAGTGTAAAGTACATGACATGCAATACTATAATTATAGTGTCTGGGAACTCTAGTGACCCATTAAAATTGATTTGTATAGTAAGCAGAAATTCTAAGGACAGAGGCAGGTGAGACATAAACGCCAGCCTGCTGAGTTCATTCATTGCCAGTCTATGAAGTACAAAAAAGCATAATCCTAGCTGGAAAATCAATACAGAAGTGCAAATGCACTATTGGCTAAATGTGGAAAAAACTGACATCAAAAACATTACTTTTGAAGGTTTTTTTTTCAAGAAAAAAAATATATAGAGCAGTTTACAAAAATCTATTTTTTTTAACTGCAGAAGGCATTTCTGATGGTTTTAATTTAAATTTAAACAGTTTAAGTAATAAAAAATATTAGACTTGTTGAGTCTTTCCTAAAAAAAAAAAAAAAAAAAAGCCAAATAAACAAATCCTAAGTTTAAGAAAACAAAACAAAAAAAAAATGACTGCATTGTGTATGTCGAACATTTGCTTCACCAGTAGGAGGGCTCCCCAAAATTACTTCACTCTCTGGTCTTGGCCCTCAGTTTTTCCTTTCTGTTTAACCGCTAACATTGTAGATTTCTTCAGCAAAGTACCAATTCAACAGATAGAATCTTTAAAGTAAGAAATAGTTGCGTTGGTATGTTCAGGCATAGATGTACAAAAGACAGAGGATAAGGCTGGCAATAAAAAAAAATCTGACATACAGTAAGTAACAGAAAGATGTTTGACCAGGATTCAGACAGATGGAATCAAGAAAATAGAGTGGCATAAAAAGGCAAAAGGGCAATCATAACTAACTAACAATCATTATCAAACACCACAACAGACCATTAGAAATGTTTTACCAGAGCTTTATCATATAGAATTGATAGCATCTGGGATTGTCATATTCTAACTAGGACGAACTAGAACGAGAAGAAATTCATGAACAGAGTTATGATTTTCTTCAGACCTACAGTAGTGAGGTGAGGAGAATCCTGGGATTTCCAACAGCAGATTTAGAATATTGTTTAAAACAGTTGCCGTTTATATTTACTATGAACTGTGCTGGATGGAGGGTAATGACTGCAAACCGGTATGTAAAATTATAGTTATATTTTCTATCCAAATAGGAAAGCTGTAATCCATGAAGTTCCTCTGTTGATCTTAGACAACTGCTGACTTCATAGGGAAAACACTGAAATCCAGGTAAGCAGCAGCAATGAGGGCAATAGAGAAGAGGAAACAACTTGAGGAACGATCAAAGTACCAAATCGTCTCTTTGTGATTGCAAAGATTGGTATATAATAGGGGTATACGATATTTCCCTCTTGACATTTTGCTGTGTGAACTGTGCTACACACACAGTGACAACAGTTACTGGCCAATTTTTTGTATAACTGGTGTAATAGACCAGTGGCCCCCCCAAAACCACAGATTGAAGCGGGGTGTTATCTAACAGTATACTTTTATAACAGTGTATTTTTGTCCTGCAAAAATATTGCCTCTTTTGCTGCGTTAACTCTGCTACACACAGTGCCAAACTTACTGGCCAATTTTTTGTAGAACTGGTGTGATAGACCAGTGGCCCCCCGAAACCACAGATTGAAAGGGGTGTGTTATCTAACAGTATACTTTCATAACAGTGTATTTGTGTCCTGCAAATATATTGCCTCTTTTGCTGCGTTAACTCTGCTACACACAGTGCCAAACTTACTGGCCAATTTTTTGTAGAACTGGTGTAATAGACCAGTGGCCCCCCAATACCACAGATTGAAGCGGGGTGTTATCTAACAGTATACTTTTATAACAGTGTATTTGTGTCCTACAAAAATATTGCTTTTTTTGCTGCGTTAACTCTGCTACACACAGTGCCAAACTTACTGGCCAATTTTTTATATTACGGGTGTGATAGACCAGTGGCCCCCGAATACCACAGATTGAAGTGGGGTGTTATCTAACAGTATACTTTTATAACAGTGTATTTGTGTCCTGCAAAAATATTGCCTCTTTTGCTGCGTTAACAGTGCCAAACTTACTGGCCAATTTTTGTATAAATGGTGTGATAAACCAGTGGCCTAATGTACCTCCAGCCACAGAATACAACGTTCTTAGCTGTCAAGCAAACGCATGTGGGCAAATTTTTGGGGCCTAGAATGGCCGGGCGACACTTACTTATTTATCCTGTGAATGCCTAATGTACTTTCAGCCACAGAATACAACATTCTTTGCTGTCAGGTAAATGCATGTGGGTTAATTTTTGGGGCCTGTAATGGCCAGACGACACTTACTTCTGTATCCTGTGAATGCCTAATGTACCTTCAGCCACAGAATACAATGTTCTTTGCTGTCAGGTAAACGCATGTGGGCAATTTTTTGGGGCCTGGAATGGGCGACATTTCTGTATTCTGTGAATGCCTAATGTACCTTCAGCCACAGAATACAACGTTCTTTGCTGTCTGGTAAACGCATGTGGGCTAATTTTTGGGGCCTGGAATGGGCGACACTTACTTATTTATCCTGTGAATGCCCTAATGTACCTTCAGCCGCAGAATACAACGTTCTTTGCTGTCAGGTAAACATATGTGGGCTAATTTGTGGTGCCTGGAATGGGCGACACTTACTTATTTATCCTGTGAATGCCTAATGTACCTTCAGCCACAGAATACAACGTTCTTAGCTGTCAGGTAAATGCATGTGGGCTAATTTTTGGGGCCTGCAATGGCCGACACTTACTTCTGTATCCTGTGAATGCCTATTGTACCTCCAGCCACAGAAGACAACGTTCTTTGCTGTCACATGAACGCCTGTTGGCTAATTTTTGGGGCCTGTACTGGCCGACACTTACTTCTTTATCCTGTGAATGCCTAATTTTTTAGCCTGGAATTGAAAATCAATGGGTCTGTAAAAGTTCCACCAAATTGTGGAACGAATGCGGACCCATTTTACAGACGTGTGAATGGACCCTATATGTATTTGACATGTATTTGCCAGCTCCTGTCCATTCTGGCTGATTTAAAAAAAAAAAATGTTTTTTGCTGGAAAAAAAAAATAAAAATTTAGGGCAACTTTTCCAATAGCAATACTTCTGTTATGACATTGTCCATGTTGTGGGACTATTTGTGCACAGCTAGTAAGTATTTTGTGGCTGCAAATATTACCTGAAGTTTTTTAAAGTTCGCTTGCCATTAAAGTCAATGGGACCCGCCGCGAACTTGCGGTGGGCGAACATTTGAGAAAGTTTGCGGATAACGTTCGCGAACCGCCCCGGCCGATGTTCGTCCATCACTATCCCCAATATTACAGAACAACAAAAGAGACAATTAGACCATGGGACTTTAGGAGTGGTGATGAGTAAAATGGTACAACAAATGTATAAAAATACAAAATGTATTTAATTTCACATAAGAAACATATACATGTCTACATTAACTGTGTAGAAATAAAAACACAATTTTGCCAATGTAAATACCAACATGGTTAGTAAATCATTGTTCATTTGCAAAGCTGTAATCTCTATGCATTTCGTCGGACAGCGCCCACTTCATCAGGAGACAGCCACAATTGGTTTATGTGTACGTCAATGGAAAAACCATGTCAATATGCAAAAAAATTTGAATTTGTTCAGCATCTCATAGAACTTGTTCAGCATTTCATTTCATAGAACATACAATGACTCCTCGTGAAGTGGGTGCTGTCCCGTGAAATGCATAGAGATTACAGCTTTGCAAATGACCAATGATTTACTAACCATGTGGGGTTTTATAACGTGCATTGGCGAAACTAGGTTTTTATTACTACACAGTTAATGTGAATGTGTATATGTTTTTTAAGGTAATTGAAATAAATTTAGTATTTTTATAAATTTCTTGTACCATTTTACTCAGCACCATTTCTAAAGTCCCATGGGCAAATTGCCTCTTTGGTTGTTCTATATTGTGCTGTGTAATTTGCATAGGAACACATTGAGAGGGCAGGGTTTTCTCTTCCACCCCTAGTCTGGAATTCCTACATGACAATCATAGATGTTTGTGACACTGAATAATATGGTGTTGTCATTAGAAAGCACTGACTATTTTATCTAAAAAATCAATGAATAACAGAGCCAAAATGCATTATGGCAAAAGAATACAAATGAGTAAATGTGCAAAACAAAAGTTGACGACTAATCATCTAGGGTCCAAATGTGTATGGCAAATCTTGATAATATTTTATACTATCATATAATTTAAAAATTCTATGTATTTACTTTGTACTGTACATAATATTACACATACAGTGGGGAAAATAATTATTTGATCCCCTGTAGATTTTGTAAGTTTGCTCACTTACGAAGAAATGAAGGGTCTATAACCATTTCCATACCGGGCCATTTCTGGCACTCCGCTCCAACATGTAAAAATCATAATTTTTTTTTACTAGAAAATTACTCCACACCCCCAATCATTATATTTTTTTCTTTAAAAGAGACCCTAGGGAACAAAATGGCGGTCATTGCAACTTTTTATGTCACATGGTAATTGCGCGGAAAGTTTTCAAACTCGTTTATTTTGGAAAAAAAACGTATTTATGAATTAAAAAGAAAAACAAAACACTAAAGTTAGCCCAATTTTTTTGTATAATGTGAAAGATGATGTTACGCCGAGTAAATAGATACCTAACATTTTACGCTTTAAAACTGTACACTCTCGTGGAATGACGCCAAACTTTGGTACTTAAAAATCTCAATAGGCAACATTTTAAAAATGTTTACAGGTTACCAGTTTAGAGGTACAGAGGAGGTCTTGGGCTAGAATTGTTGCTCTCGCTCTAACATTCGTGGTGATACCTCACATGTATGGATTGAACGACGTTTACATATGTGGACGCGACATACGCATGTGTTTGCTTCTGCGTGCAAGCACACATTGACAGGGGCACTTTACTTTTTTTTTATTGTTTATTTTATTTATTTTTTTTATTTTTACACTTTCCCTTGATATTATTTTTTTTTTAATCATTTTTATTCCTATTTCAAAGAATGTAAACATCCCTTGTAATAGGAATAGTGCATGACAGGTCCTCTTTATGGAGAGATCTGGGGTCAATAAGACCTCAGATCTCTCCTACAGGCTGGTAAGCCTGAAATGTAAAAAAAGAAAACAATCTTGGCTATCCAGCCAAGATCACGGCAGTATTGACAACTGCCAGGCCGTGCGTGACGTCATCATGTAATGCACGGCGTCCAAGAGTCAGAGACGCACCAGAGGGCGGCAGGAGAGGGGGATGTCCCTTCCCGCCACCTGTAAGAACAATCAAATGGCTGAACAGCACTTAGGCATCATTCAGATTCAGTGCCTTACAAAAGTATTCACCCCTCTTGGCATTTTTCGTAGTTTGTTGCCTCACAACCTGGAATTAACATGGATTGTTTGAGGATTTGCATCATTCAATTTACAGAACATGCCCACAACTTTGAAGATGTTTTTTTTTTTTTTTTGTTTTATTGTGAAGCAAACAACAAATAGGACAAAATAACAGAAAAAGTCAATGTGCATAACTATTTACCCCCCTAAAGTCCCTTTGTAGAGCCACCTTTTGCAGCAATCACAGCTCCAAGTCGCTTTGCATAAGTCTCTATGAGCTTGCCACATCTTACCACTGGGACTTTTGCTCATTCCTCCTTGCAAAACTGCTCCAGCTCCTTCAAGTTGGATGGTTTGCGCTTGTGAACAGCATTCTGTAAGTCTGACCACAGATTTTCTATTGGATTGATGATTGATGGATTGATTGATCGATTGAAACACATTTACATGTTTCCCCTTAAACCACTCAAGTGCTGCTTTAGCAGTGTGTTTGGGGTCATTGTCCTGCTGGAAGGTGAACCTCCGTTCTAGCCTCAAATCACGCACACAGAGTTGTACAGGATTTGCTCAGAAAAAAACCCTGTATTTAGCACCACCCATCTTTCCCTCAACTCTGACCAGTTTCCCAGTCCTGGCTGCTGAAAAACATCCCCACACCACTATGTTTCACAGTGGGGATGGCGTTCTTTTGGTGAAGTGATGTCTTGGGTTTACGTGGTGTGTTGGGTTTACGTGCCATTTTGTTTTTTGCTGAAAATAATGACTTTCTTCTGGCCACTCTGCCATAAAGCCCATCTCTATGGAGCGTATGGCTTATTGTCCTCCTATGTACAGATACTCCAGTCTCTGCTGTGGAACTATGCGGCTCCTTCAGGGTTACCTTAGGTCTCTGTGCTGCCTCTCTGATTAATGCCCTCCTTGCCCGGTCCCTGAGTTTTGGTGGGAAGCCGTCTCTTGGCAGGTTTGCTGTTGTGCCATGTTCTTTGCATTTGGTTATGATGGATTTGATGGTGCTCCTGGGGATCATCAAAGATTTGGATATTTTTTATAACCTAACCCCGACTTGTCCCTTACTTGTTTAGAGAGTTCCTTGGTCTTCATGGCAGTGTATGGTTAGTGGTGCCTCTTGCTTAGGTGTTGCAGCCTCTGGGACCTTTCAAAAAATGTGTGTATATGTAATGACAGATCATGTGACACTTAGATTGCACATACACAGGTGGACATCATTTCACTAATTATGTGACTTCTGAAGGTAATTGGTCGCACCAGAGCTTTTTATGGACTTCATAACAAAGAGAGTGAATACATACGCACATGCCAATTTTCTGTTTTCTATTTCTAAAAAAATAGTTTTTGGATATATTTTTCTCATTTCACTTCACCAACTTAGACCATTGTGTTCTGATCCATCACATGAATTTCAGATTAACAAAACATTGAACTTAAGGCTGTAATGTAACAAAATAGGTAAAAAGTCAAGGGGGTGAATACTTTTACAAGGCACTGTATCCCCACTTAAAGCCCTAAGGAAGTGGATAATTTTTATCATAGGTGTATTGAAAATGATAGAGACAAACTATCAACCACAAATCCAGAAAAAAAAACATATAAAACAAATGTTATAAATTAAGTTGCAGTTCAGTGAGTATAAAAAGTATTTTTTTTTTTTCAAATTCTTTCTTTATTAAGTCAAGCATAATACAAATAAATGTCACACTCATTAGAACTTAAAAAAAAGATGTATCAACAGAAACATACCTTTCGTAAACATGAAAGAGATAAAGTAGAGGGAAAACAAAAGATGCATTCAATTCGGTTATATTGATAGAGTAGTGTGCAATATCAACATGAGTCCGTAATCAAATAACACTTCCAACAGTCCATAACTTATAACTATGTTTTGTAAAATTCACATATCCAGCAGCATGGAAAAGATAATGTGTAAATACACTAGAGTGTGAGGGTGGTACTCAGAAGGAACATTGCTCACCAATGAAGTAAGCATAATAATAAACAGCGCAAAATATGGGATAGGGATATAAAGGGAAGGGGGTAGGGGGAAAAGCGGAGTGTCAGAAGGAAAAGGAGGGAGGGTAGAGAGCGGAGGGAAAGAAAAGAGATAGATTAGGACCACCTCCGCATCCCCTTAGGAAAAGAAGGTTGCAGAGAGGATCCGGGGAGGGGAGCGGAAAGACGGGAAGGGGTGGGATGGGATGGACCCCGCGCGGGCACCCAGCTCCGGAACCCGGTCATGTCAAGTAATATTGTGTAGTGCACGTCCTTCATCCAAGAAAACAAACATGTTCCAGCAACTCCATGTCTTAGTGTATTGTTCCCTCCTGCCCTGCGAAGTCAGCACCAGGTCCTCAAAGTCATTGATAAGTTTATAAAAAGTATTTTACCCTCAAGCAAAAAAAATGATTTAGTACTAACCCTTGTTGGAAAGCACAGAGGTGACATGTTTTTTGTAATTGGTTACCACCAGGTTTGCACACATCTCAGGAGGCATTTTGGTCCACTCTTCTAAACAAATCTTCACTAAATTGTTAACCATTTCAATACAGGGCAGTTACACCCCCTTCCTGCCCAGGCCAATTTTCAGCTTTTAGCGCTGTTGCATTTTGAATGACAATTGCACGGTCATGCAACACTGTACCTAAACCAAATGTATGTAATTTTTTCCCCCACAAGTAGAGCTTTCTTTTGGTGGTATTTGATCACCGAAAGGTTTTTCGTTTTTGCTACAAAAACAATAAGATAAAAAAAGACAGAAAAGTTTGAAAAAAAAATGTTTTTTTTTTTTATGTTATAACATTTTGTAAATAGACACGTTTTTTCCTGCACTGATGAGGCCACACTGACAGGCACTGATGAGGAGGCACTGATGGAGGTGGCACTGATGGGGTGGCACTAATATGCAGCACTGATGGGCACTGATAGGTGGCACTGATATGCAGCACTGATGGACACTGGTATGTGGCACTGATAGGTAGCACTGATATGCAGCATTGGTGGGCACTGATAGGCGGCACTGATGGGCACTGATGGGCATTGATAGGCAGCACTGATGGCTGGCACTGATTAGCACTGATAGGCAGCACTGATGGACACTGATAGGCGGCACTGATGGGCACTGATGAGCACTGATGGGCACTGATAGGTGGCACTGATGGGCACTGATAGGTGGCACTGATGGGCAGCACTGGTGGGCAATAATGGGCACTGGTGGGCGGCACTGATAGATGGCAATGATGGGCACTGATGGGCAGCACTGATAGACGGCAATGGTGGGCAGCACTGATGGGGAGGGCACTGGCAGGCCCCCTGAGCCCTGATTGCCATCCCTGGTGGCTATTGTGGGCATCCCTGGTGGTCATGGATGGGCATCCCTGGTGGCCATGGGTGGGCACCCCTAGTGGCTCTAGTGGCACCCCCCAAGGGTCTGCCCTGGTAATCAATGCTCTGATTATCAGCACAGACCCCCCCTGTCAGGAGACCCCCCTGTCAGGCACGAACTGAGGAAAGCCGATCAACGGCTCTTCCTATTTACTATGTGACCAGCTGTGATTGGTCACAGCTGATCACATGGTAAAGAGCCTATGTCAGTAGGCTATTTACCGAGATTGAAGATGCGGTGTGTCAGAGTGACACACCGCAGCTCTGATCGCCGCTCTGCACATTATCCTGCTGGACGTCATATGACGGCAAGTCAGGATAATGCAACCACCTTCCCTCCGTCAATTGCCTATAGGACGGGCGAGAAGTGGTTAAGGTTTCTTGGCTGTCTCTTGGCAACTGGAAGTTTCAGTTCCCTCCATAAATTTTCTAAAGGATTACGTTCTGGAGACTGACTATGGCACTCCATGACCTTAATGTGCTTCTTTTTGAGCCACTCCTTTGTTGCCTTCCATGTGACCCATCCATGACCCATCTTCAGTGTTCTGGCTGAGGGAAGATTTTTCAATACATGGCCCCATCCATTGGCCCCTAAATGCAGCAAAGTTTACCTTTAGCAGAGAAACAGCTCCAAAGCATCATGTTTCCACCTCCGTTCTTTACTGTAGGGATGTTTTTTTTAAGGTAATAGTCAGTATTTTTCTTCCTCCAAACATGGCGAGTTAATGCCAAAGAGCTACATTTTGGTCTCATCTGACCACAGCACTTTCTCCTAGTCCTTCTCTGAATTATTTAGATGTTCATTGGCATGACTGTACATGTGCCTTCTTTAGGAGGGGGACTTGCCGTGTTTGGAGGAAGAAAATTGCTGACTATGACCCTAAGAACACCATCCCTACAGCCAAGCACGGAGGTGGAAACATTATGCTTAGGGCTGTATCTCTGCTAAAAGTACGGACTGACTTTGCCGCATTGAGGGCTCAATGGATGGGGCCATGCATTGTAAAATCTTGGATGAAAACCTTCTTCCCTCAGCGAGAACACTGAAGATAATAATATCTTTTGACACCATTGGAGATTTTCCCACATGTCCTGTCCCTGTGACCACTGTACAAAAAAGTAGGGAATGGTTGTCACCAGGACAAAGGGACACAGACAGCGGTAAAAACATTGTAAGATGTTCTAGTCCTTTTCAACTCTACCAAAAATACTTTTGACTGTATCCTCATTGTAACCCTTTTTTTTATCATTATCATGTTCCTAACAGGGGCAAAGACAGCTTTTTAAATATTGAAAGAGGCTCTGTAACTTTCCAATGCTATCTAAAAAATAGCATGAAATTGACATTCAAAGAGCAAGTACTAGACATGTGCAGAATAAAAACATTGTTAGATTGGTTATTTAAATCATTTAGTTTAGTTAAATTCCTTAACTTCGCTTAATTTGTTTTTGGAATTCGTTTAGTTTAATGTATTTGTTTTTAAATTTGATTTGAATTTTCAGAATTCGGTCAAATTTAATTCAAATTGGCATTCAAATGTATTGTATTCGAAATTTGAATTTGGAAGATGTTTATATTCTAATTCAATCTATTCTTTTTATTCCTTTCTTTTCTTTTTTTATTCTATTCTATTGTATTCTATTCTAATCTCTTATTTTTCTTTCCATTCTATTCTATTGTAATCTACTCTATTCAAATGCATTCTATTTGAAATTCAATTTTTGGAAGATGGTTATATTCTTTCTATTCTACAGTTTTTTTTCTCTTCTATTCTATTCGTTTCTAGTCTATTGTTATCTACTCTATTTGAATTAATTCTCTTTGAATTTTGGAAGACGGTTATATTTTTTCTAACTCTATTTTATTGTTTTGTCTATTCTATTCTATTCTATATAGATAAAAGGTGTAGCGCTAATCTAAAATATGACAGTCCATACAAAAGGAGAGTCCACAATGTGTTTAGCAAACACTCCACATCAATATGTCAAGCAGGTGATAAGAATCCAGATCCCAAGGCCACCACCAAGCTGAAAGACACACTGCCTCTTACCGGATAACATGGACCCTCATAACAAAGGTCATGTTCAGCATTCTCATAAGTGCACAATCAGTACTTCTCCTGGGCAATCAGCACATCTCCAGATCTCCCGGAACCATGGCTTCCAAATGTATCCTACTGAAATAAAGCAAACATATGCTCATAGCGTAACATGTACAATCTATTTATTGGTAACTAAGTAAAAAGCAGCTTACAAAACGGTGGTGGTACTGGCGCAGAGTGGAAGCTCCCTTATCTGGCGATTTGCGTCCTTATCCCGCCAACAAGATGGCCGCCGCGTCTCCTTGTGTGGGCTAGCGTTGCCGTAGGCCCCTCCCATTCTATTCTATAATCTATTCTATTCAGATTTAAATTCATCTGTTTGAAATTTGAATTTCGAAAGATGGTTATATTCTAATGTATTATTTTCTATTCTATTCTATTTTATTATCTTATTTTCTATTCCTTTCTAATCTATTCAATTCAAATTTGAATTTATTCTTTGTTAAATTATAATTTATATTTTATTATATTCTATTATATTCTATTGTTTTTTTCTATTCTATTCTATTCTATTCTATTCTATTCTTTTCTAGTCTATTCAAATTCAAATTTATTCTATTCAAAAATTTGAATTTCAGAAGATGGTTATATTCTATTTTATACTATTCTATTGTATCCTATCCTGTTTTTTAATATTCTATTCTATTATTTTCTATTCTATTCTGTTATTTTCTATTCTATTCTCTTATTTTCTATTCTAATCTAACTTATTCTATCTATCTATCTATCTATCTATCTATCTATCTATCTATCTATCTATCTATCTATTCTATTCTATTCTATAATCTATTCTATTACAATTCAAATTTATCTGTTCGAAATTTGAATTTCGGAAGATGATTATATTCTAATTTATTCTATTATATTTTATTCTATTGCTTTTTCTATTCTATTCTTTTCTATTCTCTTATTTGCTATTCCATTCTAAGCTACTCTATTCAAGTAATGTATGAATGAATGTATTGTTTTGGAATTTAAATTTCTACTTTATTCTATTCTATTATTTTTATATTGTTTTTTCTATTCTATTCTATTTTATTCTATTCTATTCAAATTTGAATTTATTCTATTCTAAATTAGAATTTCAGAAGATTGTTATATTTTATTTTACTCTTCTATTGAATTCTACCCTGTTGTTTTTTTCATTTCTATTCTATTCTATTTTATTATTTTCTATTCAATTCTTTTCTTCTCTATGATTTTCTATTCTAGTCTAATCTATTCTATTCAAATTCAAATTCATCAGTTTGAAATTTGAATTTTGGAAGATGGTTATATTCTAATTTGTCCTATTCTTTTCTGTTAGTTTTTCTATTTCATTATTTTCTATTCTGTTTTATTCTTTTATTTTCTATTTTATTATTTTCTATTCTATTCTGATCTTGTCTTGTTGTCTTGTTGAATGTATTCTATTCAAAATTAGAATGCTGAAGATGGTTATATTCTTTCTATTTTAGTCGATTCTATTCTATTGAATTCTAGTATGTATATATATATATATATATATATATATATATATATATATATATATATATATATATATTTGTTTTTATTCTATTCTATTTTTTTGTGATATTCAATCTTTTACTCCCCCAGCTAGGAAACTTAAATCAAAACCAATAATTGCCACAGCAGCAAAGCTCCCCAAGAAAAGATATATTACTTTCCTGGCATGCTAACTTTCCAAAACATTTAAAATTGTGAGCTGCACTATAGTGAGGTGAATAGTGATCAACAAAGGCACTGTGAAAATTTTGTTAACAAAAAAAAATCCAATATGGTCGTGCAACTCTTCCAATAGTCCATATACCATCAAAAACACATACAGTAAAACCTTGGTTTGAGAGTAACTTGGTTTGAGAGCGCTTTGCAAGACAAGCAAATTTTTTAAATAAATTTTGACTTGATATACAAGCGATGTCTTGATATACAAGTATTGCATCATGTCACAACCGAGTATTAAATGGAGGCATCGCTAAGTGTAGCAATATGGTTACATTTAATGAAGGTACAATATTTAGCAACTCACATGGTTGATGTTTAAAACCGGTACATCTGGGGTAAAGCTGTCCACATAGACCATCCTCCACACTGCCATCTATGTCACCCCTTCCATACTTTGCTCCACGGGTGCTTCAAGCCTCGCTTTCAGATCGCTTTACTGCAGGGAAGTCTTCTCGGTCACGATTGCAGACTGACAGCGGTGAGAGCCGGCTGAGCGGAAGATGGTCTATGACTGTGCACAGCTTTACCCTGGATGAGTGCATACTTTGATCTGCCTCTTTATCATCAACCATGTGAGTTGCTAAATCTTGTAACTTTATAAAATGTAACCATATTGCTACACTTGGAGGCGCCTCTCTTCTCTTCTATACTCTGTAGCTCCTGCTGGATTTTGCTTCTAATCCCCTTGTGGAGGCTGCCCTTTGTGAATGGACACTTTATGGTTATCACATTGCTATAATCTTTGTATACAGACTATAAACTGAAAGATTTATGAATAAATGGTTGTGGAACGAATCATCTGAGTTTCCATTATTTCTTATGGGGAAATTCGCTTTGATATAAGAGTGCTTTGGATTACAAGCATGTTTCCGGAACCAATTATGCTCGCAATCCAAGGTTTTACTGTATATCCCTCCTGATAGCTATAAAAAGTAACTTTAAAACTATAATAAAAGTCCCATCAAGTGTGTGATATCCAGAGAATTACATAAAATGCTATGCCTACTAAACTCAGTAGCATACAGAAAAATGAATCCTTCATGTGCTTGTGCTTATAAAGTGCCTCAAGTGCTTCAATAAGTAGGGTGACTCCTACACCCCCTTCACACCAAGCACTCACCAGAAATGTATGACCCCAGATGGTGGGTCATAAAATGCCTAGAGGCTAAATTCACTTTTTATTTTTCTTTAACCAGTTGCCGACCACCCGCCGCAGTTTTACTGCGGCAAGGTGGGTTTGCTGCGTGAATTGACATACCTGTATGTGGGTCGTGTGCAGGGGTAGAAGGCGCTCGTGCGTGAGCCCGCCGACCCGGTGGTGATCAGATTTGCTCCAGAACAGATTATTTGTCAGGTCCAGGCCAATGATTTATGGCCTGGACCTGCTGATCGGTTCTGGCGAATCACAGAACGTCCTGTGCATATGTAATGTAAACACAGGCACAGGAAATTATGCAATCTCCTCTACTGGAGTCCTTTCCGGTTCCAGCATGAAAGGGGAGAGCATTTACTGTGAGTACACAAGCACTACACTGACACCAGTACATATAGGCACATTTGTCACCCCCAGTTCCCTCCCAAGTTAACCTTTTCACTCCCTGTTACAGGGTCACTATATACAATGCACAGATATTTTACTGATCACTGTATTAGTGTCACTGGTGATGCTAGTTAGTGTGAGCGACAATTAGTGGTAGTTGGTGTCTGTCCCACATAGTTTTAGGGTACCCACCATATATCCCCTAATAAAAATGTAACCCCCTGATTACCCCCAGTTAACCCCTTCACTGCCATGTCACAGCGTCACTATTATAGTGCCCAGATCTTTTTTCTGATCACTGTATTAATATCACAGGTGACATCAGTTAGCGTTAACGTTAGTTAGCATCAGTCCAGGATATTTAGTAAAAAAAGTTAACCCTTTGATTGCCAGTGACACACACACACACTAAACACCTCCATTACTAGTATAGTGCCTGAACAGATCAACATATTTGATTCAGATCAGAACTATATTAGCGTCCCCAATAGTTTAGTATAGTGTTCCCAAACCACAGCGTTAGCAGGATCAGCCCCGACATTTGACAGCACAATGTTTAACCCCTCCGCCCATCCCCCAGGAAGTGCAGTATCAGCAGATTACTGTCACTTTCGATACACAGTACACAAAACCGCAGCGTTAGCCAGGCCTGATATTTGCTAGCGCTAGCAGTTAAATTTTTTGGCAGTGGTTTAAACAGTCCTTGGCAAACAGGTACTTTTTTACCTGTGAGTCTCACTAGGTACCTATAAATGTATTGCCCAAAATGTCCAAACAGAGGTACACTAGTGACGACACGATGCTGAGCATGACAGATAAGAGCAATGGGGAAGCCTCGCTGTCAGAATCATGCTCAGTATTCAAACCTGTAGAGAGCAGCGGCATCCTGACAGACAGCTCTGATGATGGAGTAGTGGTCCCTGCTAAGGTCAGGTGTACCTGACCCTGTTCTTCTTATGCTGAGGTGCAACATTTGCAGGGTTCTCATATGCAGAAGAGTGTCGGTACTAGTGCTGCTCAACCTTCTGGTGAACTGGCAAGCACCAGCGGCCTAATACATCCTTGCAAAAGACAAACCAATTTACCTATTAACCCATTAACTATGTTTTCACAGCACCCCTGGTATTTTTCCACATATGCATTTGCCTGGCTTTCTTAGCATTCCCTCAGACGGGCTCAGGCTGCATGCTAAACTCCCTGGGGCCACATGCAGCCCACATGACTCCCCTGGTGTTGTGCAAGGGCCTTCCGGAGTGGATAGATGGTGTGTCCTCTTATTATATAGTTTTGGTAAATCTAAAGGAGATTATACAAAGATTGTACAATCAGATTGCATAGTGTATGGCCAAATGTATACACCTAAAATTACCTAGCTGCGCTTTCAGTGTCATTAATTGTTAATGAAACACCAAACACAGAAGCAAACACACATTTTGCCACATGCCAAATGGGTGACAAATATAGTAAAAAATGTGCAACTCGCTCTACACCAAAATGTCCCATAAGCCACTTTGCTACATGTAGCGCAGCCCAATAAAGTCCACGGGCTGCCCTATGTGTGTCACTGGAAAAACAAGACAAAAAACATGCGCTCCCACTACTCTAGGTGTGAATGGGGCCTGAAAATGAAATTGGTGTGCTTACACAAGAACAACAAGGCTCCATTCACATCTGTGTATTTCCAAACGCATGGCAAATTGCACAAGAAATGTGTGCTTTGCCGTGGGTTTCAGAAATGCTGCAAACATGCATTGTGCTTGTGTTGTCGGTACATGTTAAAGGCACCCCAAGTGCTGCAAACGTACCAAAAACTGTGGTAACGCACCATGCTCCGCTCCAAAAAAATGTTCTGGAGCTTCTCTGGGGTGATTGTTGCGTGTAGAGCAGCCCATTCAAATAAATGAGCTGCCTTATATATGACTAGGGCAAACGCTCCAAAACACCCAAAACAAATGCATGCGGGAAGGTGAGTTCCCGCTACGTGGAGATGTGACTGAGGTCGGACAACTGAGTGTCTCCATCCACTCCTTTCTATGTACTTGTATAAAGATGGACAATAGAAAAGGATGACACACCTGAACAATCCATTCAATTTCTATAAAATCAGACAGGCCTTTGTACTACATACCGTAGCTGATGGGAGATCTAAAGGAGATTGTACAATCAGATTATATAGAAAGTGGGTGGAAGATGGTAATGTAATGAGGGAGGTGTGATCCAGAGTGGTGAACACACCTATAACGCACTCTTCTGGGATGCAACAAGGAAGTGAAGGCTTCTGGGAGATGACCCAACAGGAAGTGAATGCTGAGGAAGTGATGGAATCCTAAAATCCTTTCAAAAATACAAATAAACTTACAAGATTTTAAACCTCTTGTAGATAAGGTAAGTGAGAGAAAAGCACATTGGGATGGCTGGGCCAGAAATTGAAAATGCTTCTATTTATTATGAAAAATGAAATTCTGCCCAAAAAAGGTAAACTTATCCTTTAAGTGTGGATATAGTGTCTCCAGTGTCACTGGTTCCGGTCACCTTACTTGCCTCCAAGCAATTCAATCCCAGATAGATTAATGGCATGTTTTAAGAGATCACAGAGGAACTGATCGAACAGGTAGTTTTTTAATGAATTCACATTAAAAACAACGTTTCCCCCGTCAGTGGTACACTTATATGTTAATATGCCCTCTCAGCATTTAGGATTTCCAGCGATATGCATGTTACAATCCAAAATCCATGTGTGTTTTTGATGGTATATGGGCTATATGAAGAGTGGCGCGACCATATTCGAAATTTACATTTTTTTTAGCAAAATTTTCACAGTCAATCACCATAGCGCAGCTCACAATTTTGTATTGTTTTGTAAAGTATTCTATTATTTTCTATTCTATTCTTTTATTTGTTTATATATTATTTTCTATTCTATTCTACACTATTCTAATTGAATTCATTCTATTTGAAATTCGTATTTCGGAAGACGGTTATATTCTTTATATTCTATTCTATTCTTTTTTTCTATTCTATTTTGTTTTCTATTACATTTTTTTCTATTCAATTTTTTCTATTTTATTCTATTCTATTCTATTCAAATTGATTCTGATCTTTTCTATTCTTTTCCTTTCAGTTTCTTTTATTTTGTATTCTATTTTGTTCTGTTTTACCATAATCTTTTCTATTCTAGTATGTTGTATTATTTTACTTTCTATTATATTCAGTTCTGTTTTACTCATTTCTTTTCCATTCTATTATTTTATTTTATATTATGTTGTCTTATTTTCTATTCTATATTCTATTCTATTTTAGTCTATTCTTTTTTTTTTCTATTCTATTCCTTTATTATTTTTTTTTTATTCCTTTATTTTCAATGATATTGTATTCTATTAT
Source organism: Pelophylax lessonae (assembly GCF_965119305.1). Taxonomy (NCBI): domain Eukaryota; kingdom Metazoa; phylum Chordata; class Amphibia; order Anura; family Ranidae; genus Pelophylax; species Pelophylax lessonae. The sequence continues at coordinate 409,346,779 of NC_138771.1, read as the reverse complement.
TTTATTTTCTATTCTATTCTATTGTTTTACTCAACTCTAGTCTATTCTATTCCTTTACTTTCTATTCTTTTTTATTCTATCCTTGTTTTCAAATTCAAATTTGAATTTGTTTTTTTAATTCTATTCGAATTCGAGTTTCGTCCAAATTTAATTTCATATTTTCAGATTCGTTTAAATTCATTACTATTGTGATTTGGAAATTCAGATGCATCCAAATCTCCGAATAACAAAAAATCCATCTGAATTTAGATTCAGAACTAAACAAACTGCCCATGTCTAGCAATTACGGGTGTTAAATAAAACCAAATCAATGCAATATTAATTCTATCTAACTGACACTGCAAAAGCACTAAAATGATGATGTTCTGTAAATTTACATTAATGTGAGTTCTGGGTAATCCATCATGGCCTGAATCTAGACTGTATCTCAGAGTGTCAGTGGGAGTATACTTCCTGAAGCTTGTGCTTTGTAATTACTTCTCCACTTGCTTCTTGTATCACCCATCACATCCAGAGAGGATTGAATTTAAATGGGGAATGTGATATTTTTTAACTCATGCTTTATCTATGTAAGAAACAGCAGATAGTCTGCAATGGGCATGTTTAGAAGATTAGGGGTTCCCAAATGACCTGACTGATAAAAGCAAATGGGGTGTGCTGCAGAAATAATCTGATGAGTACTTAATAGGTATGTTGTACACCATGTATGAATTGTAAGGTTTAGTTTTCACTTTGACTGTAGTTTAACTTTAAGATGGAAAAAGGTCCTAAACAGTTGTTTGGTAAAAGCAAACGTGTCAACCATTGGGAAAGAAATATAACCACTTGGTAAAACCCAATGTTTTGTTGCCTCCAGACTACAGGTCCAAATTACCCCAAATTAGGAATTTCCATACATTATAAAAGTGCTTGCAAAGAAGAATGAGATATCATTACATAGTTACTGTAAGCATCTGAGTGCTAAATTATACCTAACATCAGACATTTTTCATCATATGTACACGGACCATGCTTGCAAGGTGTATGTAACACCTACAAGTATTTCATACTTCTCACAGAGGTCACTCCCTTTGACAGTATCTTCATCATTGGAAGGAAGCGTGATTTTTGTTAAGGCATCATCAAGGGTCTTGGACTAGCTTGTAGATGGAACACGCGTAATCCTGGTGCTGTAAGGTTAACATTAGGTTATGCTGAACACCAAAAGCAACCGAATTCATACCCCAAGGATCTACAAATAAAATCAAATGGAGTGTTTCATTAATGGTAAAATACACAAAAATATCAACATATTTAAGTAAAATGGTTTAAAAAAACTTGATTAACTTGATTAAGACTGATTCCATAAAAAGAGTTGAACATAAATGGCCCCACACCTGAAAACTAGTTTAGGCAAATGTAACAATTTCAGTAAAAGTATTTAGACATTTATGGTGTCTATTTTATTTTTGCTGTCGTGTGTGTGCACAAAAATCAGAATTTAGGTCATTCTTACTGAGCAGGTATAAAACAAAAAGATGAGAGCTCTAATTCTATACAAATACTACTAGGGACTGATTTCCTTGACTCTTGGGCTGTGCCCCACCAATTGCTATCCTTTGTTAGGTAGGACTGCCCATACTGACCTCTCTGGTACTCTTAGTGGGTGTAGCAGTTGGTGTTACTTAGCTCAGAAGCCATATAGATTTTTCATGCTGAGTTTGATTAGGCCTTACTGTAGTTAGGCCATTGACATGAACACTTACAAAGTGAAACTAGTTTTATAAAACTGGCTAATAAAGTTAAGAGAAGAAATGTTGTGGTGTTTGCTTTTTGGTTTTTTGGTTTTACTTTCTTGATAGACATCAAGAAATTGAAAATATAAATGACACCAGTCATTGGCTGTTTGCGTCACACCATCAGTGAAACTAGCACAATGATCAGAATCTTGACTGTGAGGCAAAAGCATTCAATATAACATTTTGGGTTTTTAATTACTAACCAATGTGTAAGATCTTAATATTTTCATTCATTTAACTTCTCCTAATCAACACTTGTTCATTAAAGCGGAGTTCCACTCAAAAGTGGAACTTCTGCTCAGGGGCTCCTGACCCCCTGAAGCCGTAAGCTGCAACAGCCGGGTGCCCACAGTAGTGATGCTGGCTCAACGGGGAGAAGAGGGAGGGAACCGGAGCCTCCGCCGGCTACATCCCAGGACCGTGGGACAGGTGAGAGTGTGTTTATTAACCACTTCCATACAGAGCAGTTTGACACCCTTCCTGCCCAGACCAATTTTCAGCTTTCAGCACTCTCACACTTTGAATGACAATTGCTCAGTCATGCTACACTGTAACCAAACAAATTTTTTATCATTTTTTTTCACACAAATAGAGCTTTCTTTTGGTGGTATTTGATCACAACTGGGGTTTTTTTTCGTGATATATGCAAAAAAAGAGCAAAAATTTTGAAAAAAAAAACACTTTTTTTTAGTTTCAATTATAAAATTTTGCAAAAAATTAATTTTTCTTCATACATTTGGGCCAAAATGTATACTGCTACATGTCTCTGGTAAAATTAACCCAAATTAGTGTATATTATTTAGTCTGTGTGAAAGTTATTGAGTCTAGAAGCTATGGTACCAATTACTGAAAATTGATCACACCAGAAGTACTGACTGCCTATCTCCTTTCTTGAGGCCCTGAAATGTCAGGACAGTACAAATACCGCCCAAATGACCCCTTTTTGTAAAGTAGACAGTCCAAGGTATTTAGTAAGAGGCATGGTGGGTATTTTGAAGTTGTAATTTTTTCCCACAATTCTTGGGAAAATGAAGAAAAAAATTTTTTTTTCTTTTTTTTCCCACAAAGTTGTCAATTTATAAGCTATTTCTAACACATAGCATGTACACAGCAAAAATTACACCCAAAAATACATTCTGCTACTCCTTCCGAGTATGGCGATACCACATGTGTGAGACTTTTACACAGCCTGGCCACAAAAAGATACTCCACGTCCAAGAAGCACCTTCAGGCGTTCTAGGAGCATAAATACACATAAAACTTTCTTACTACCTATGACACTTTTAAAGGCCCTAGAGCACCAATACAATGGAAAAGTCCACAAAATGACCCCATTTTGGAAAGAAAACACTCCAACGTATATTCTATGAGGCATTATGGGTCCTTTGAACATGTCATTTTTTTCCACAGGTTTTTGGAAAATGTGGGAAAAAAATGAAAACTTTTTTTTTTTACACAAAGTTGTCAATTTATAGGATATTCCTAACACATAGCATGTACACAGCAAAAATGACACCCCAAAATTCATTCTGCCACTCCTCCTGAGTATGGCAATACCACATGTGTGAGACTTTTTCACAGTCTAGCCATATAGAGGGGCCTAACATCCAAAGAGCATCATCATGCATCCTAGCCACTTGCCTAGGCCTATTTTTGACATTTGGTATTTACAAGCTAAAATCAGTTGTTTTGCTAGAAAACTGCTTAGAACCCCCAAACATTATATATTTTTTTTAGCAGTGACCCTAGAGATTAAAATGGAGATTATTGCAATATTTTTTATCACACCGTATTTGCGCAGCGGTCTTCCAAACGCAATTTTTTTGGAAAAAATTCACTTTTTTTAATTAAAAAATAAGAAACCAGTAAAGTTAGCCCAATTTTTTTCCATAATGTGAAAGATAATGTTACGCCGAGTAAATAGATACCCAACATGTCATGTTTCAAAATTGCGCACGCTCACGGAATGGCGACAAACTTTGGTACTTAAAAATCCCCATAGGCGACAATTTAAAAATTTCTACAGGTTGCCATCCTTGAGTTACAGAGGAGGTCTAGGGCTCAAATTATTTCCCTTGCTCTAACGATCACGGTGATACCTCACATGTGTGGTTTGAACACCGTTTACATATGTGGGCGGGGTTTCCGTATGCGTCGCTTCTGCGCGCGAGCTAACGGGGACAGGGTGCTTTAATTTTTTTTTTTTTTTTTTTACTATTTATTTTATTTATTATTTTTTATTTTTACACCGTTTAACAAAAAAAAAAAAAAAAGGATCATTTTTATTTCTATTACAAGAAATGTAAACATTACTTGTAATAGAAAAAGGCACAACAGGACCTCTTTTTTGTGAGATCTGGGGTCAAAAAGTCCTCAGATCTCACAAGTACACTAAAAGATATAAAAAAAAAAAAAAAAAATTAATATATAAAATGAAAAAAAAAAAAGGACCTTTAAACCGGTTGCTAGGCAACAACATTTTCCATAGCCCCGGTCCTCCAAGACCATAGAGTCAAGTGAGGGCAAGCTTGCCCTCACTCGACATCCTGTCTGTGAGGATCCGGGACCGGATCGTTTTCCCCGCTGCCGGCGGGTCCGGTAAGCGGGGAAAAGGACCGGACGCGGCGGGAGGGGGGGGCACCTCTTCCGCCATCCCAGAAGGGTGATCCCACGGCGAATCCGCCGCTGGGACCACCCTTATCGGAAAGCCAACCGTCCACCGTTTAAAAAAATACCAGGGTTATGGCAGCTATCTGCTGCCATAACACCGGTATTTAGGTTTAAACGGAGGACGTATATAAACCTTTTTGGACTTAGACATGGTGGCTGTATGAAGGGCGACAGGTACTCGGGTACTTTGTTGGGCAGGTGACAGGTACTCTGGTACTGATGAGCAGGTGGCAGGTACTCGAGTACTCCGATAGGCAGGTGACAGGTACTCGGGTACTCTGATGGGCAGGTGACAGGCAGGTGATAGGTACTGATGAGTAGTACTGATACTGATAGGTGATACTGATACGTGATAGGTACTGATGAGTAGTGATGGGTACTGATGAGCAGGCGGCAAGTACTCGGGTACTTCAGGCGTCAGGTACTCTGATGAGCAGGTGGAAGGTACTCGGGTACTCTGATGGGTAGGTGACAGGTACTCAGGTACTCTGATGACGGGTACTCCATTGACAGGTACTCAAAGTACCCGAGTATCCGTCATCAGAGTACCCGAGTATCCGTCATCAGAGTACCCGAGTACCTGTCATCAGAGTACCCGTCATCAGAGTACCCGAGTACCTGTCATCAGAGTACCTGCGTACCTGTCATCAGAGTACCCGAGTACCTGTCATCAGAGTACCCGAGTACCTGTCATCAGAGTACCTGCGTACCTGTCATCAGAGTACCCAAGTACCTGTCATCAGAGTACCCGAGTACCTGTCATCAGAGTACCCGAGTACCCGTCATCAGAGTACCCGAGTACCCATCATCAGAGTACACGAGTACCCGTCATCAGAGTACCCGAGTACCTGTCATCAGAGTACCCGAGTACCCGTCATCAGAGTACCCGAGTACCTGTCATCAGAGTACCCGAGTACCTGTCATCAGAGTACCCGAGTACCTGTCATCAGAGTACCCGAGTACCTGTCATCAGAGTACCCGAGTACCTGTCATCAGAGTACCCAAGTACCTGTCATCAGAGTACCCGGGTACCTGTCATCAGAGTTCCCGAGTACCTGTCATCAGAGTACCTGATGGGCTAGTGACAGGTACTCGGGTACTTTGATGGGCTAGTGACAGGTGCTCTTTATTGGGGGGGGGGGGCAATCAGTGTGTTTGGGGTGCACTGTGATTGGTAACTAGCTGTTACCACACTCTCTTCCTCACACAGGATCAGTGTGTGAGGAGGAGAACACGGTGACAGCTAGTTACCGTGTTCTCTGTTGACATTTGTGACCGGCTGTGATTGGACACAGTCGGTCACGTGGTAAAGAACCAATTTCATTGGCTCTTTACCTAGATCGGGGATCGACTCTGTCCGAGGGACGAGCCTCGTCCCCGATCGCTGCTCTGCGCGCCCCCGGGGGCGCGCATTGCAGAGAGAACGAGCGGCTCGTGCTGGAGCCGCTCATGTGATCGGCTGTGATTGACACAGCCGATCACGTGGTAAACAGCCAATTTCTATTGGCTGTTTACCTTGATCAGGGATGGGCTATGTCCGAGGGACGAGCCTCACCCCCGATCGCCGCGCTGCGCGCCCCCGGGGGCGCGCAGTAGCAGCTAGAGCGGGCGGACGTCATATGACGCCCGCCCGGATCCGTACAACCACCATGCCGACGTCATATTACTATGACTCGGTATGGAAGTGGTTAAGCACTTCTGGACTGGAAGATTTTCCCCCTTAATGACCAGGCCATATTTTGTGACAATTTAACGGACAATTGCGCGGTTCTGCGATGCTGTACTTAAATAAAATTAATGTCCCTTTTTTTTTTGATGGTATTTGATCACCTGTGTGATTTTTATTTTTTTATATTTATATATTTATATATTTTTTATATATTTTTTATATATTCTATAAACAAAAAAAGAGCGACAATTCTGAAAAAAAAATATTTTTCACATTCTGCTATATAACATTCTCAAAAAAAAAAAAATCTAATTTTTTTAACATTTTAGGCCAATTTGTTTTCTGCTACTTATTTTTGGTAAAAAAAAAAAATCGCAATAAGCGTATTTTGATTGGTTTGCACAAAAGTTATTGCGTCTACTAACTACGGGAAAGATTTATGTCATTTGTCTTGTTTTTTGTTTTTTTTACTAGTAATGGCGGCGATCTGTGATTTTTAGCGGGACTGTGACATTGCGGCAGACAGATCGGACCCCTAAGTTACATTTTTGACACTTTTGGAGGGACCAGTGACATTACTACAGTAATCAGTACTAAAAATATGCACTGATACTGTAATAATGACACTGGCAGGGAAGGAGTTAACATTGTGGGTGATCAAGGGGTTAAATGTGAGCCTAGGGGAGTGATTCTAACTGTGGGGGTGTGGCTTCTGAAATGATCATAGAGACCTGTGATTCTATATAGAAGGATCACAGGGGCTCTGTGATAATTCAAGGGAGAAGAACGGTTGGCTGTGTTTACAACAGCTGCCCGTCCTTCTCTCTCAGCGGGGAACGATCACGGGTGTCAGGCTGCCTGCTCGCGATTGACGTAGACCTACGTCAATTTGCGCAGCAGAGCCACATTGCCGCTGTAAAAAGGCGGTGGCCAGTTGGGAACCGGTTAAAAGTCAGCAACAACACTTTTTGTAGCTGCTGACTTTTAATAAACACAAAAACCAGAGTAACTCCGCTTTAGTCTTACATATAACTATGCTTTCTGATCATTCCATTGATACTGAGTAGAACCTTGGAAAAGTATCTCTAAACATAGCACAACCATTAGAAACAAGTGTAGTACTTTTTGGACACAGCGGGAGCCAATCAGCGGGTCCCAGAAAGGCAGAACGGCGGTAAACAAGGCAGACCACAGTTCTGTGCGAGGGGAACATGGAGATCTTGTGTTTCTGCTAAGCAGGAACAAGGATCTCTGTCTTCCCCCAGTCAAAGCATCCCCCACACAGTTAACAAGCACTCCTAGGGTACCCATTTAACCCTTTGATCGCCCCTGATGTCAACTCTTTTCCTGCCAATGTCATCAGTACAGTGACAGTGCATTTTTTTTAGCACTGATCAATGTATTAGTGTCACTGGTCCCCAAAAAGTGTCACTTAGTGTCAGATTTGTCCACCACAATGTCGCAGTCCCGCTAAAAATCGCTGATCGCCTCCGTTACTAGTAAAAAAAATGTTTGAAAAAATTCAATAAATCTAGCCCATAGTTTGTAGATGCAATAACTTTTGCGCAAACCAATCAATATATGCTAATTGGGATTTTTTTTTAATGAAAACATGTAGCAGAATACATATTGGCCTAAACTGATGAAGAAATTAGATTTTTTAAATTTTTTTATTGGATATGTTGTTACAAAAAGTAAATATATTGTTTTTTTTTTTTTCTCCAATTTGTAGGTCTTTTTCTGTTTATAGCGCAAAAAAAAAAAAAACGCAGAGGCAATCAAACAACCCCCAAAAGAAAGCTCTATTTGTGAGAAAAAAAAGGACATCAATATTTTTTGGGTACAGCGTCGCAGTGTTGCTTAATTGTCAGTTAAAGTAACGCAGTGCTGTATCACAAAAAATGCCTTGGTCATGAAGGGGGTAAACCTTCCAGGGCTGAAGTGGTTAAGCTGCCTTTGGGAAAAATGCTTGGGAAAAAGAGAACAGTTTTTTTGGTAATAATTTTAAAGGTAGTTTTTTTTTTTATTTAGTTTTGATGCTATTACTTTCTTTTTTTTTAAAAAAAGGTAAAAAATTAGGGTAATAGGGACGTTTTTTTAACACAAGAACAGCTCTGGAATACTTGAAAAGGAGATCCCTTGGGAGTCATTTCACCTTCCCAATTTACTACACTGCGTTTTGGAAGAATGCCAAAATTTCCACAAAAGGTTATTTTTTTGTAAAAATATCTGGAAAATTAAAATGTTCAGTTTTGCTCATCTCTAACAATGGTCTGCTGGACAGGGCATGATAAGAAACCACTCCATTAAGCTATGCATGGCACCCACTTACCTTGATTTAATCAGCTGTTATAGAACTAAGTTGTGTGAAATGTTACAATCCATCCAATTTGATGATTGCAAAGTCTGATGCCATCTTTATTCACAGATGCCCTAAAACACTGGTGTAGCAATAAATATGTCTTCTCATTACACCTTCACCTTGTACGTATATTATTAATATACTATATGGAAGAATTGCTGTCAGGTAGACTTCCAGCAAGTATATAAAGTCATACTGGTTCAATGATCAACATTGTGGCCTTGAAACACCATGGTAATGTATTCCATTAACCACTTGCCAACCGCTTACTATATATATATACGGCGGCAGAGTGGCTCCTACAGGCAAAACCACGTATCGGCACGTTGATCGCCTAGTGGCAGCTAGGGGGCGAGTGCGCCGGCACCGATCGTCAGCGGGGAAGCTGATGCGCGTGTCAGGCGGCTCCGATTGCCGCATGACACCCGCAATCGCTCCCTGCTAAGAGATAAGGACGGTCGGCTGTTGTAAACACAGCCAACCATCCTTCTCCCTGAAATGATCACCGAGCTCCTGTGATCCTTCTATATAGGATCACATTTTTCTATGGGCCCCCCCACAGTTCGAATCATGCCCCTAGGGTCACATTTAACCCCTTGATCACCTATACTGTTAACCCCTTCCCTGCCAGTATCATTATTACAGTAACAGTGCATATTTTTAGCACTGATTACTGTAGTAATGTCACTGGTACCCCCAAAAGTGTCAAAAATGCCAGTAAGGGGTCTGATCTGTCCGCTGCAATGTCGCAGTCCTGCAAAAAAATTGCAGATTGCCGCCATCACTAGTAAAAAAAACAATAAAAATGACATAAATCTTTCCCGTAGTTAGTAGACACGATAACTTTTGCGCAAACTAATCAAAATACGCTTATTGCGATATTTTACCAAAAATATGTAGCAACAAATTGGCCTAAAATGTTTAAAAAATTGGATTTTTACATTTATTTTTTGAGAATGTCATATAGCAGAATGTGAAAAATGTTGTATTTTTATTTTTTTTTCAAAATTGTCGTTTTATTTTTTTATTTATAGCGCAAAAAATAAAAATCACACAGGTGATCAAATACCACCAAAAGAAAGCTCTTTTTGTGGGAAAAAAAGGACATCAATTTTATTTGGGTACAGCGTCGCACGACCGTGCAATTGTCCATTAAAGTAGCGCAGTGCCGAATCGCAAAATAGGGCCTGGTCATTAAGGGGGCAAATCCTTCTGGTCTTAAAGTGGTTAACATAAACATTTGCATGAGGTTCTTAGAGTCATTCACTGTTTTTGCATTTCTTTTTGATTCTCTGGTTTCCTCAAACTGCCTGAAATGAAACTGGCACATTCCATCCATCCTAATTGAGGCAAGTGGGTATGCATTTGTGTGATTGGGTAACAGCATTATGAAATTAACCCTTTCAGGGGCACGGACTGATATGAATGGTTTCTATTCTCTCTGCTAAACATTATGGAATGGTTCACATCAATATACAGTAACATAAAATATTGCATTCATGGCAGTGACATCACATGCAGTAAAGTGTTTTAAATAATACAGGTTCTTGGTCACATGGCGAAAACAGCTTCAATTTAATTAATCTCCTTCACACTTTTGTAAATCAGACTCGTGAATGTGGTGTCATTTCAACTTCATATTTACCATATTTCTCTTGTTCAGTATTCTGGTATGAAAAGATTCAAACTATTTCAGAGCTCTAGGGCAATATCTGCTAAGCAGCTCTGTTTAATTAATGGCACAGCTCTGAGCACCAGACATCTTTTTTGCCCGTTCATTCAATAGGCTGAAAGGGGTCCTCCAGAGCCCGAATTAGTCTTATAGAATAGCATCGTTTACCAAATGTGGCCACTAATCCTTCCATCCGACTTATCCTTCCAGCACTAAAAGGTTTAACTGCTTTGAAGTCAGGATTCAAAGCCCTAGCAGCTGAGTTTGTAACAGAAATAAATAAAGAAAAAGTGGCTGGAAAATTAATATAATCCCTCTAATCCTTGGCTCTAATAGTGGTTACAGTGGTTCTAGGTGTGCATAAGAACAGGCTGTATTTTAACATCATGATTATTATAAATTAAGAATCCTTTTCCAGTTCCTTCAAGACCTACCTTAACAAGGTTTTAATGATTGATTTATTCAGACAATTTTCAGTAATTCTTGATCTTTTTCAAAAAGTCAGCAGCAGAGCAGCAGAGGCAGCTGCCCAAGGATGCATAGGTACATAGTTAGTCAGGTTGGGAAAAGACATAAGTCCATTTCAGTGGCAGCTGGGGGGGGGGGGGGGGGGTGCAAACAGAAAAAATCGAATAGACATTGCTTTGCAAAAAACGTGGCAAAAAATTGCATGGCTTTGAGGTCACAAAAGAGTGAAAGGGGCCTTCAGTAATCAAAGTATAGTGTGCCCCCATCAATGCAGAGTTACTACAGCGTGCCCCCATTAAATGCAGAGTTACTACAGCGTGCCCCCATTCAATGCCCCCATTCAATGCAGAATTACTATAGTGTGCCCCCATTCAATGCAGAGTTACTACAGCGTGCCCCCATTCAATGCAGAGTTACAACAGCATGCCCCTATTCAATGCAGAGTTACCACAGCGTGCCCCCATTCAATGCAGAGTTACAACAGTGTGCCCCTATTCAATGCAGAGTTACCACAGTGTGCCCCCATTCAATGCAGTGACCAGCATGCCCCCCATCAATGCAGTGACCAGCATGCTGTGCCCCCATCAATGCAGTGACCAGTGTGCCGTGCCCCATCAATGCAGTGACCAGCGTGCCGTGCCCCCATTAATGCAGTGACATGCGTGCCATGCCCCCATCAATGCAGTGATCAGCGTGCCGTGCCCCCATCAATGCAGTGACCAGCATGCCATGCCCCCATCAATGCAGTGACCAGCATGTATGCCCCCATTAATGCAGAGACCAGCGTGCCGTGCCCCCATCAATGCAGTGACTAGCGCGCCGTGCCCCATCAATGCAGTGACCAGCTTGCCGTGCCCCCTTCAATGCAGTGACCAGCGTGCCGTGCCCCCATCAATGCAGAGACCAGCGTGCATGCCCCCTTCAATGCAGAGACCAGCGTGCTGTGCCCCCTTCAATGCAGTGACCAGCTTGCCATGCCCCCATCAATGCAGAGACCAGCGTGCGCGCCCCCTTCAATGCAGTGACCAGCGTGCCGTGCTCCCATCAATGCAGAGACCAGCGTGCTTGCCCCCATCAATGCAGAGACCAGCGTGCGTGCCCCCTTCAATGCAGAGACCAGCGTGCCATGCCCCCTTCAATGCAGTGACCAGCGTGCCGTGCCCCTTCAATGCATTGACCAGCGTGCCATGCCCCCATCAATGCAGAGACCAGCGTGCGTGCCCCCTTCAATGCAGTGACCAGTGTGCCGTGCCCCTATCAATGCAGAGACCAACGTGCTTGCCCCCATCAATGCAGAGACCAGCGTGCATGCCCCCTTCAATGCAGAGACCAGCGTGCCGTGCCCCCTTCAATGCAGTGACCAGCGTGCCGTGCCCCCTTCAATGCAGTGACCAGCTTTCCGTGCCCCCATCAATGCAGATACCAGCGTGCCATGCCCCCATCAATGCAGAGACCAGCGTGCCATGCCCCCATCAATGCAGAGACCAGCGTGCGTGCCCCCTTCAATGCAGACACCAGCGTGCCATGCCCCCTTCAATGCAGTGACCAGCTTGCCGTGCCCCCTTCAATGCAGTGACCAGCATGCCGTGCCCCCATCAATGCAGAGACCAGCGTGCCGTGCCCCATCAATGCAGAGACCAGCGTGCGTGCCCCCTTCAATGCAGTGAGCAGCTTGCCGTGCCCCCTTCAATGCAGTGACCAGCGTGCCGTGCCCCCTTCAATGCAGACACCAGCGTGCCGTGCCCCCTTCAATGCAGTGACCAGCTTGCCGTGCCCCCTTCAATGCAGTGACCAGCATGCCGTGCCCTCATCAATGCAGAGACCAGCGTGCCATGCCCCATCAATGCAGAGACCAGCGTGCCGTGCCCCCTTCAATGCAGTGAGCAGCTTGCCGTGCCCCCTTCAATGCAGTGACCAGCGTGCCATGCCCCCATCAATGCAGAGACCAGCGTGCGTGCCCCCTTCAATGCACAGACCAACGCGCCGTGCCCCCTTCAATGCAGTGACCAGCGTGCCGTGCCCCCATCAATGCAGAGACCAGCCTGCCGTGCCCCCATCAATGCAGTGACCAGCGTGCCATGCCCCCTTCAATGCAGAGAGACTTACCTGCAGCCATGGATTCTCCTGTCCCCCGGCGTCTCCTCGAGTCCTCCCGCCTCCTCCTCGGCCAATGGCATGCATTCACCTTTCGGCCAATCAGGAGCGGGTCTCGGACCGGCTCCCTGATTGGCCAGGAGGCGGATCCGTGTGACAATAGCGACTGCTCTGCGCCCCGGGTCCACCCTCTTCTGAAGCCTATTAGAGCCTCTGGCTCTAATCAGGTGACGAAAAAAAGCCCATTGAGCTCCCTGCGCCCCCAACACACCGGCCGCCACTGGTCCATCTAGTTCACATTTATAGAAATTGGGGCACTATTGGGTAAAAAAGCACCACATTCTTATAAAGCCATAAAAGAATTCCAAGCTAGAAAATGGGACTCTCAGGAATGACCAAAAAGAAATTAATTAATGGTTAAAAATAACAGTATAAAACTAAGGCACATGATTGTAGCCCCGTTGTTTTTAAAACAACCAGATGCCAAACACAATGCCACCCTAAACCCACAATAGTTTTACAGCAAATTGTATTACAAAACAAATGTATCTTAGAACTACTCCAAGATAAAGGGGATAAGGTGGGTATAATATCTCTACGCGTTTTAACTGTTGCAGCTTCATCAGGAGAACTTTATGAGCTGGTAATAAAGAGTATAGCAAATGTTAAAATACATACACAATAAGTACAAAAGTCAAATACAACGGAACTACATTTATCCAATTGGGTACTCACTTCTAGCATATACAGTGGGTACGGAAAGTATTCAGACCCCCTTAAATTTTTCACTCTTTGTTATATTGCAGCCATTTGCTAAAATCATTTAAGTTCATTCTTCTTCCTCATGAATGTACACATAGCACCCCATACTGACAGAAAAACACAGAATTGTTGACATTGTTGCAGATTTATTAAAAAAGAAAAACTGAAATATCACATGGTCCTAAGTATTCAGACCCTTTGCTGTGACACTCCTATATTTAACTCAGGTGCTTTCCATTTCTTCTGATCATCCTTGAGATGGTTCTACACCTTCATTTGAGTCCAGCTGTGTTTGATTATACTGATTGGACTTGATTAGGAAAGCCACACACCTGTCTATATAAGACCTTCCAGATCACAATGCATGTCAGAGCAAATGAGAATCATGAGGTCAAAGGAACTGCCTGAAGAGCTCAGAGACAGAATTGTGGCAAGGCACAGATCTGGCCAAGGTTACAAAAATATTTCTGCTGCACTTAAGGTTCCTAAGAGCACAGTGGCCTCCATAATCCTCAAATGGAAGACGTTTGGGACGACCAGAATCCTTCCTAGAGCTGGCCGTCCGGCCAAACTGAGCTATCGGGGGAGAAGAGCCTTGGTGAGAGAGGCAAAGAAGAACCCAAAGATCACTGTGGCTGAGCTCCAGAGATGCAGTCAGGAGATGGGAGAAAGTTGTAGAAAGTCAACCATCACTGCAGCCCTCCACCAGTCGGGGCTTTATGGCAGAGTGGCCCGACGGAAGCCTCTCCTCGGTGTAAGACACATGAAAGCCGCATGGAGTTTGCTAAAAAAACACCTGAAGAACTTCAAGATGGTGAGAAATAAGATTCTCTGGTCTGATGAGACCAAAATAGAACCTTTTGGCCTTAATTCTAAGCGGTATGTGTGGAGAAAACCAGGCACTGCTCATCACCTGTCCAATACAGTCCCAACAGTGAAGCATGGTGGTGGCAGCATCATGCTCTGGGGGTGTTTTTCAGCTGCAGGGACAGGACGACTGGTTGCAATCGAGGGAAAGATGAATGCGGCCAAGTACAGGGATATCCTGGACAAAAACCTTCTCCAGAGTGCTCTGGACCTCAGACTGGGCCGAAGGTTTACCTTCCAACAAGACAATGACCCTAAGCACACAGCTAAAATAACGAAGGAGTGGCTTCACAACAACTCCGTGACTGTTCTTGAATGGCCCAGCCAGAGCTCTGACTTAAACCCAATTGAGCATCTCTGGAGAGACCTAAAAATGGCTGTCCACCAACGTTTACCATCCAACCTGACAGAACTGGAGAGGATCTGCAAGGAGGAATGGCAGAGGATCCCCAAATCCTTGTGTGAAAGACTTGTTGCATCTTTCCCAAAAAGACTCCTGGCTGTATTAGATCAAAAGGGGGCTTCTACTAAATACTGAGCAAAGGGTCTGAATACTTAGGACCATGTGATATTTCAGTTTTTCTTTTTTAATAAATCTGCAACAATGTCAACAATTCTGTGTTTTTCTGTCAGTATGGGGTGCTATGTGTACATTCATGAGGAAGAAGAATGAACCTAAATGATTTTAGCAAATGGCTGCAATATAACAAAGAGTGAAAAATTCAAGGGGGTCTGAATACTTTCTGTACCCACTGTATCAATGGAGGAACTTCTCAAAATCACCAACAGTAAAGAGAGGAATCGGCTTCACCCATACAAATGGCAACAGCCACAGGCTACAAAAACAAAAAGTGGGTTTAGGGTGGCATACGTCTGGCATTTAGTATACCTATTTTGTTTTTAATTATGTGTCCCGGTTTTCTGTAATTTAACCACTTTACCTCCGCCCACAGTAATATTACTGCGGCAGAGTGGCTCGTTATCGTCTGACGACGTAGTACTACGTCGTCAGACACTCCCCCTTCTGGGCGGCGCTTGCGCGCCGCCGGAGGCTCGCTCCCGCTGTTTTCATTCACAGCGGGAGTCGGGCCAGGGGAGGAGCAGCGGCGACCGCCCCTGCTCTGCCCCGATCGCCGGGGATCTAGTGTGGAGATCCGCCCGCCTGTGTAAACACAAGCGGGCGGATCTCCATAGTGACAGGGAGTGACAGATCGGACTGTTCAGCATAGCTGGACATCCGATCTGTCCATGACTCACTCAGTCACCTCCCCCCCCCACACGTTAGTAAGCACCAGGCATACATTAACCCCTCCCTCTCCAATAAAATTAACCCCTTCCCTGCCAGTGTCATTTTTACAGTAACAGTGAATATATATAGCACTGATTACTGCAGTAATGTCACTGGTACCCCCAAAAGTGTCAAAAATGTCAGTCAAGGGTCCGATCTGTCCGCCGCAATGTCGCAGTCCCGCAAAAAAAATCGCAGATCGCCGCCATTACGCGTTAAAAAAAAACCACCAAAAATGACAGAAATCTTTCCCTTTGTTAGTAAATGCAATAACTTTTGCGCAAACCAATCAAAATACGCTTATTGCAATTTTTTTTACCAAACATAGGTAGCAGAAAACAAATTGGCCAAAAATGTTTAAAAAAATTGGTTTTTACATCTTTTTTGGGGGGAATTTCATATAAAAAAATGTTAAAAATATTGTTATTTTTTCAAAATAAACGCTCTCTTTTTGTTTATAGCGCAAAAAGTAAAAATCGCACAGGTGATCAAATACCACCAAAAGAAAGCTCTGTTTGTGGGAAAAAAAGGACGTAAATATCGTTTGGGTACGGCGTCGCACGACCACGCAATTGTCAGTTGAAGTCGCACAGCGCCGAATCACAAAAAGTGGCCTGGACGGAAGACAGCAAAATCCTCCGGTGGTAAAGTGGTTAAATGTTATTTGGAAAAATAAAATATATTTTTTAACCATTTATTATGTTTGAATTATTTTTATTAATTTAAGAAATACAGTAAATTAGAGAGTCAATACAATATAATAAAAAAAGCAAAGCAACATTCATAAAACAAGCAAATAAAGAGGAACAAACAGAACACATGGAACTCATGCACAACACAACATAGATACTCTAACAAAGATATAAAAAAGGTGTATATCCTAAAACCTTATTATAGCAACCATATATGTATATCATAGCTATTCACCAAAGAGGAGGTAAGAGGTTGCATTTATTATTGTTTATGCTCATTCCTGGGATATTTAGCACCATGAAGTCCCATTTTCTATCTTGGAATTGTTTTAAGTCCATCTAATTCAACCAAGAGAAAAAAGAAAAAGAAAACCCCCATATACAGAATCCTATGCCCAAAGTTGGGTCATGTAGGTATCTAGTTGGGTGAAAACCACAGCAGAGGAAAATACATTTCAAAATAGTTACCATAAGGGTTGTCCGTGCAGCTCACAAAGGGTCAGCATTGGGTTATATAGAATGACATAATGGGGAACAATGGTAAAGAATATCAGTATATGAGATAAGTACTAGGTAGTTCAAATATAGTAAAGTGTAAAATGTGGCTACAAAACAGAAGAAAATCAAATGACACTCTCATTATGACCTCATGGGAAGCGCAAGGAAAAACTTCTGGAGAAATCTCATCTTTGGGGTCTTTTTTTATATATATTTTTTTTTTCAAGATATGAAGCATGGTGTTACAGAACATGTGTTTCAATCTGTACGATTGAATTATCATCAGCATAAACCCTACACTACAGTTACAGTTTCAAGGCACTATCCTGTAAACAAGAGTTTTGTTGCAACAATACATGAACAAGGCCAAAGTTTACATTCAAACTACATTGTTGTTTGTATAAAAATCTGAAGCACCAATGGAGAAAATAACAAACTGTTCTAACTTCCTTCCCTCATGACAGATTTTCATAAAAAGAACTCAAGACAAGCACAGATATAGTAAGGTTAGCCCTAGGCAGTCCTCTTCCAGACATATGAGTGCCACCTTTGGTTCTATCCAAAACAGGGTAGGACTTAGCCTGAACCGCAAGGTAAGATGGGGACATGTGTGGAGGATGGAAATAGGAAAGAGAGAAATGCATAGAACAGTGCAGAATGAGGGGTAAGAGAGGGAAGGGAAGAATAAAAGGGGTAGGGGAGGAGGGAACTAGAGCTCCCACAGTAACAGCATTTCAGTCCCTAAATATGTACTTCAGAGCTTAAGGGAAGTATGAAGTATAAATGAGTGCCTCTGCACTTAAAAATGAGAGATCAAACACCGTTGATCACTCAGTTCTGTCAGTCAATTGCGTCCTACTCCTGCTCTTTAAGATCTGACTGGAGCACTGGGCTGGGTAAGGTAGGGAGCAGCTTGTTCAGTCTCCCAGAGGCACAGATGAGAGGCTGAGCCAGCTGCCGGTTCAAGCATCTGGGTGGATCACAACTGTAATGTTGGAATCTTTTCCCAGCCTGGAATGGCTGAGTACCATCAGGCGATAGCAGGCTTTAACCCGCTATCGGCTGAAAATGGGTCACAGGAGTGCAGAATGAGCTGCACTCCTGTGATCCATAGGAGAAGTAGGGCCAAAAACCTTTGGCCATACTTCTTCTTTAACCTGTGGGGTCTTTTAAGAGACACTCTATATCTTGGACTGATAATTCAACACATCATCAACCCCCAAAATTAAAATCTTGCACCTCAAATACATAGGTGATGATACAATTCACTAGTGGGTGCATACATTTTTTTTTCAAGAATTAAATTTAACCTGAAAATAAATTATATACTGCTACCCCCCAAACAATTAAGGTAATAGCACCCAAACAACATGTAATATATAAAAAGACAAGCAAATTTCTCCTGCGCTCAAACATTGCGTGAGAACCAAAAAAGACGATGGCTAAATTGTTGGCATCTGAAGTCGTAATATATGTCAGATTCTTTTTGGAACACACATGTTTTAAACACCAGTGACAGATTACTTTAGACAATTTATGTTGACACTAAAATTGATCATCTTTTGGTATATTACTTTGTATGCCCTTTTCACAATGCAGGGGGGCTGGATGCTTTGTGCTGCCCAGTGCCATAGCTTGTCACATTCCCAGTGCATTAGTCCACTTACTGAGTCAGGTAATGTAATTATCATTAGCCAATTTAGTAACTACAGTTGCTAATTGCCAGTGTTCACTACTCACTGTCTGCTTTTCTTCTTACTTCTCACACCTCATTGATTAGCACAGCATGGTTTCTGTTGTCACTTTTTTCAGCTACTGAAAAGGGCACAGGGCTCCGTTTGCTATAATGATATTTTGGAACAGTGTCTAGGGCAGAAACAAGCCTCAACCCTCAAAAATATAATATGTTTTGCTCATTTTACCCTCTTCTGTCTATCTCTGGACATTTGTGATCAATTCAGCAAATTAACTATAGTGGAAATTTTGTGGCAGGGAAATTGACGGACTTTAGAAGACTATGGTTCAGAAAACAAGAAACTATTATTGATCAGACTTAAATATTTTGAATATACATGCACACATATACATATACAGTATCTCACAAAGAACACCCCTCTCCTTTTTGTAAATATTTTATTATATATTTTCATGTGACAACACTGAATAAATGACACTATACCCGCTACAATGTAAAGTAGTGAGTGTACAGCTTGTATAAAGTTGTAAATTTGCTGTCCCCTCAAAATAACCCAACACACAGCCATTAATGTCTAAACCGCTGGCAACAAAAGTGAGTACACCCCTAAGTTAAAATGTCCAAATTGAGCCCAATAAGCCATTTTCCCTCCCGGTGTCATGTGACTCGTTAGTGTTACAAGGTCTCAGGTGTGAATGGGGAGCAGGTGTGTTGACTTTGGTGTTATCCTTCTCTCATACTGGTCACTGGAAGTTCAACATGGCACTTCATGGCAAAGAACTCTCTGAGGATCTAAAAAAAAAAAAGAATTGTTGCTATAAATAAAGATGGCCTAGGCTATAAGAAGATTGCCAAGACCCTGAAACTGAGCTGCAGCACGGCGGCCAAGATCATACAGTGGGGCCGCTCGCTCGTCCCTTCCCCTTTCCTGCCCTGCATGCTCGGATAAGGGTCTGGTATGGATTTTGGGGGGGACCCCCACGCCGTTTTTTCGGCGTGGGGCTACCCTCAAATTCCATACCAGACCCGAAGGGCCTGGTTTGGAACCTGGGGGGACCCCCACACAGTTTTTTTTCCCATTTTTGGCGTGGAGTTCCCCCCCAAGATTCTCACAGTGCAAGTCGCGCCGCAAGTCGGATCATCGTCGCGGTGCGACTTCCATTCAAATCAATAGGCTCCCATAGGGAACCATTGATTTTGAATGGAGGCAGAAAAAACGCTGCTAAAAGCAACGTGACCAAACGTGCAATAACGCTAATGGAAAAAGCTACTGAAAGCACGTTTAACAGCTGCTTTTTCCCGGCGTCAGAACTAGCTTTGCAGCACGTTTTTTCTAATGTCCCGTGTACATGGAGCCTAAATGGAAATAAGACAGCTTCTTGCCTCCAATAGTACAGTCCACTAGTAATCAGTGCTACCAACCTACCAGATTGAAATTTACTGACACTGGCATTTCCAAAAGTTACAAAATTACAGTTGCACGTTTCAGTATTTAGACTACAAACAAGTACACTATGCAATTAGCAATGTGATATAAGGTAGATATAATTGCAAAAAAAAAACATATTTCTATTTTATTCTTCATATACTGTAGTCAGTTAGTAGCTCAGGGACAGGACTCAGGCACACACACATGAAATTTATTCTCACAGTGACACTGACAGCAGTGTGCAGCAGCACAGATGATGGTGACACCGATACGATACGTCCCCTCCTGAGTCACAGTGACAGTCTCTCTCCATCTCAGGCGGTCCCTTCAGTCCACTCCAGTTTAAACAGCACTGACAGTCCCATCTTGCCTTGCTCCCGTCCTGCAGACCCACACACGAGGCTCCGGCCGCTCCTCTTGGCTCCGCTCCCTCGCACCATGACATCACACAACATGCTTAGGCACCACCTCTGCCATACCCACCCTCCACCTGCGCCGCCTGAACACACTGTAGCAGGCACTCAGATGGTCTCAGCCCGCTACAAACCGAAACTGCGCATGCGTAGTTCTGAGCCGAACATCACAGCCATATTTTTTACTGTCAACCTTTTCCTGTACCTGACATTTACTGGCAGGAGAAAAGTGCCCATTTTTTTACTAGCTGCCAGATAAAATACAGGCAGTTGGCAACACTGCTAATAATTACTAATATAATTACATTATACAAGGAACAGAGATTGTACAACAGACTGTGATCATTCAGGTGTGACTAGGGCAGTATAGTGCCTAAATACAGTCTTGGGTATAAACTATTTCAGCTTATATAAAAGTATATAGTATGCAACCCCAATCGCTAAAAACTCATATAAGCTTTAGCATGCCTATGTCATTTCAAAAGTCTTTTTCAAAAATGCTAATTTCATTTTTAAGTAACCACTGGATTCCTAGAAGATTTAACCTCCTTCATGACCAGGCCATTTTTTGCGATACGGCACTGCGGTTCTTTAACTGACAATTGCACAGTCATGCGACGCTTTAACCAGATAAAATGTATGTCCTTTTTTCCCCACAAATAGAGCTCTCTTTTGGTGGTATTTGATCACTAGGGAATATACCCGTAGATCGCTGCAACGATCTTACCTGGAAACGGGAACGAGTACCAGTCAAAACCAGAAGCAACATTGGGGTGGCTTTGTCTACTTTTTGACTATCAAATGACTGTGCCATTGGCCAATTTGTATCCACCCATACCTCTAAGAGATATACCTGTATTTTTTTTGTGGATGGTTATCAGTGAACATAGAATATAAAACTGCACATATTTGTAAGCTCCAACAATCTACAAATGTACTGCGTAACACTCCTGATCCTCCATAAGATGATTATTGTTGTGGACAATTGGTCCTTCCTCCTGAAATGTGAAATGTGTTATATGAAAAGTATGTGCAAACGCTTGAAAAACTAGCAAAGAGTTTCTTCATAGCTGAAAATTGGTATTGCTACAGGAAGTAAAATAGATACTGGAGTTATTTAAATCACATTTTGTTACAGAATGTTTAAAGAATCAATTTCATGGTAGGATTTATTTTCTTCCATTATAAGTAAATATAAAGATCATTATATAAAATATTGATTCAGGACTTTTTATGGTAAACCAAATAGTGGGAAAACTGGAAACGAACCCTATACCCCAATAACTAGCAGTTTTATGCTAATCTCATCCTCACAAAGTAAATTAACCCTGCGGAATGTCTGTGTGTGGCAGCAGCCCTGAAACACAGAGTAAATGAGAAGTGGGCAGAAATGTCAGCTTGTAAAACACACTGCTAATCAGCAAATGCACAGTGCGTGACAGTGATGAATGATCATAACGTCTGATGGCATTAACTGAGATTTACTGACATTTACTGACAGTAAACACTGACAATTTAGTAAATGTACTTTATATGATTATGAAGTAGTGACCAGCTTCAAGAGCTATACAAAAAGGACATATCCATGTCTTTAAAGTGGCTATGAGTGGCTCCTGCAATTATTCCATCTTGTGTTTTATGTGATTGGTTGGCACTAAGGAGGATGAGTAACCTAGGATAGCCTGGCAAGTTTCACTATGTTCAAATGTTTGCTGCAGATTTCCAAAACTTTATAAATACAAGCCACAGGTTAATAATCAACATGACCAGTGCTTTAAGTGGGCCGGTATGCACTGGTACTCAGTACCGCCACTTCCAAATATGGCTCTTGAGCATACCGCCACCTCTCCGTGCGCCTTAGCGTACCAGTACGCTCATTTTGGACATCTGCGCCCTCAATTGCCCCCCCCCCCCTCCCCATATTTCCAAAGCCAGACCAGTCAGCATCAGTGAGTCCCCCTGCTCCGCAGTCCCAGCCCAGGCCAGGGTGGTGCTCTGTGGGGACCCTGATGTGGGGTGGGGGACAAAGTTTATAGGCTATAATAAAGTACCGGCACCTCTTTTGGGCCACTTAAAGCACTGAACATGACCCAAGGCAAATCTCATTTAATGCAAATTGATGTTTAATTTCTATTTGGCATCATTGCTGATGTGTAGTGTTTCATAGACATCTAATGTTGGAGATGTATTGTGCTGGAACTTTCAGCATTGGAATGTCAGTATGGTTCTTCCCTGATTGCCTTATTGCTATAAAAATTATACTATTTAGTATCATTTATTTAGAAACTATAATATTGAATGCAGTTCAACACACTAAATAAGAAATAAGGTGGGAATTATGAAACCTAGACCTAAACAATTTCAGAAACAGGACTGAAGAGGCTCTCCCATACAAGATTACAGTATAAAGGAAATATTAATTGCAATGCTTCAGAGGAATCAAGAGACATATTTGACGCCCCCCCATGATCTGACTAGTTGATATAAATGACAGTGGGGCTGATCTACTAAAGGCAAATAGGATGTGCACTTTGGAAGTGCAGTTGCCTCATTTCCCTTAGAGCTTAGTAAAAGTGCTAAACGCTGTATGCCTGGATAAAGGCCTGACAGGAATTTTAAGGGGAACACCACGCTTGGTTGAATTGAGCGTGGGGATGCACTGGATGCCTTTGCTGCTGTTGTGCCCCTGCTGGGCGTCACGTGCATCCGTGTGCCTTTAACCAATTCTGGACCAGAAGGATTTCCCTCTTAATGACCAGGCCATTTTTTGCGATTTGGCACTGCGTTACTTTAATGGAAAATTGCGCGATCGTGCGACACTGTACTGAAATCAAATTGATGTCCTTTTTTTCCCAAAAATAGTTGATCACCTGTGCGATTTTTATTTTTGCACTATAAACAAAAAAAGTGCGACAATTCTGCAAAAAAAAAAATATATATATTTTTCACATTCTGCTATATAATATTCCCCACAAAAAAATGTATAAATCTAATTTTTTCAACCTTTTAGGCCAATTTGTATTCTGCTACATATTTTTGGTAAAAAAAAATTGCAATAAATGTATTTTGATTGGTTTGTGCGAAAGCTATTACGTCTACAAACTAGGGGAAAGATTTATATCATTTTTATTTATTTATTTATTTTTTACTAGCAATGGTGGCGATCTGCGATTTTTAGCGGGACTGCAACATTGTGGCGGACAGATCGGACCCCTATTTGACCTTTTTGACACTTTTGGGGGGACCAGTGACATTACTACAGTAATCAGTGTTAAAAATATGCACTGTTACGGTAATAATGACACTGGCAGGGAAGGGGTTAACTTAGTGGGTGATCAAAGGGTTAAGTGTGAGCCTAGGGGAGTGTTTACTAACTGTGGGGGGAGGGGCTTGTGAAATGACCATAGAGACCTGTGTTCCTATATAGAAGGATCTCAGGTGCTCTGTGATCATTTCAGAGAGAAGAACGGTCAGCTGTGTTTACAACAGCTGACCATCCTTGTTTCTCAGTGGGGAGCGATCACGGGTGCCTGGCGGTAATCGCGGCTGCTGCCCCCATGCATCGGCATACCTACTGCCTAGTGGGGGCAGGAGCGCGCTCGCCTCCTAACACCACGCACGCGACCGGCATAGTACTACGTTGTATTGCACAGCCGAGCCAGCCTGCTGCAGTAAAACTGCAGCGAGCTATCGGCAAGTGGTTAAGAAGGGGTGGGCTCCCTCCAGGCACACCTGCCCCTAATCTATCCACAGCTATCCACAGCTATCCACAGCTATATGTGCTCCTTTTTAGGAGACCCTGGAAGTTATAGAGTTAGGACTGCATAGAGAAGTCTATAAGCTTACGCATATATTTGCAAATGCGTGCAAACAAAACCCTCTGTTTTTAACGTTAATTGTTGAAACGTTAATTTTGTTGTTTTGCAGTCTGGCTGGTAAGTGTGCAGGGAAATCTTTAGTTTGTTTTTGATGTACATTGCCTTTTTTTTTTTTTTTTTTAGCACCTTATTACAAAGTCTGGTTACAGGTTGGGGTGGTTGCCACTTTTTCCTACTGTAGAGTAATTCATACTCAAAGTTCCCTTCAGAAGCACAATAGTCATTCAAGTCAGCTCAAACTACTTTGCTTAAATAATACAACAACATTTAAAGACTAATTTCATCCTGACATTTTTGTATCTGGAATGCATGCTGCTGGAATGTAGGAGTGTTCCTCTACTGTACTGAATTTACAAAGTCCAAATAGCGATCAGCACTTCCAGTATTGTAAATTAAAAGTCATTTATTTCAAGTCACCTTGAACAGTTTGAGCTTTGTTGAATCAATCCATTTCCATGAACATACCATACCCACATTTTCAAACA
This sequence comes from Pelophylax lessonae, assembly GCF_965119305.1. Classification (NCBI taxonomy): domain Eukaryota; kingdom Metazoa; phylum Chordata; class Amphibia; order Anura; family Ranidae; genus Pelophylax; species Pelophylax lessonae. Next base: position 409,322,058 of record NC_138771.1, on the reverse strand, counting down.
ATCATACACATCTGCAGTGATGAGTGGAGTGGTTTCACAACAAAATATCGATTTTACCCCCCCCAAAAAAAAAGATCTCAGTTTTGCTCATTCGACTGCTTAGGGGAAGTGTACTTACAGTAAAAAAAGCCTATGTTTTTTATCCTTTTTATAATTTGTGTATTCTGGTTTCTTTTTTTGGTGTGTACTTAATTGTTATTTGTGCAATGTCACATTTGTTTTAGATTTTACTTTTTTTTTAAGCTTCTTTTAGGAAAACATTTAAAGCGGTATTAAACCCAAACGCAAATATTTATTATATTGCAGCTTACCAATTCTTCAATATTTTTTCATGCTTTCTTTCTTCTATTTTCATCTGGTGATCCAGTCAGTAAGTCCGTAAAACTAGCTCTCCAGCAGAATGTATCAGTTACAAAGCATTTACCACTACTAGAGGTACTTAAAATTTGCTTTTATTTATGTTAAACCTTTATCCCAAAAGTAAAAAAAGAATGTTTACTGTCCCTGCTTATAAAGTATTAGCTTACGTTTGGCAATATTTTTTTTTAGTGTATTAAAATCTTCTAGTACATCTAATACAGATCTGAGTAAGGAGCCGATCCTGGCCCCTTACCACGTGATCAGCTGTCAGTCAATGACAGCTTATCACGAGATGTAAACAGCAGCTGGAGATCAGCTTTTATATTCTCCTCACGTTGACAACGTGAGGAGAAAAAAAAGGTGATCACTGGCTGCTGTCAGAGGGACATCAGTCCCAAAGAGGAGAGGATCATCTGTGCCCCAGTGCCACCTACCAGTGCCCACCAGCGCCACCTACCAGTGCAGGTCAGTGCCACCTGCCAGTGCCAACTATCAGTGCCCATCAGTGTCACCGATCAGTGCTGCCTATCAGTGTCACCTACCAGTGCCTATCATTTCCCATCAGTGCCACCATTCAGTGCCACCTGTCAGTGCCCATCAGTGCCACCTATTAGTGCCCTTCAGTGCCACCTACTAGTGCCCTTCAATACTGCCCATCAGTGCCCATTGGTGCCACCCATCAATGCCACTCATCAGTGCCCCCTATCAATGCCCACCAGTGCTTCCTTATCAGTGCTGCATTATCAGTGCCCATCAATGTTGCCTTATCAGTGCCCAGCAGTGTCACCTATCAGTGCCCATCAGTGCAGCCTATCAGAGCCCATCAGTGCTGCCTCATCAGCGCACATCAATGAAAAAAAACAGTTTTTCTTTTTTCAAAATTTTCGGGTCCTTTTTTCTTGTTCATCAAAAAATAAAAACCCCAAAATTGAATTTGGGTACAGCGTTGCATGACTGCGTAATTGTCATTCAAAGTGCGACAGCGCTGAAAGCTGAGAATTGGCCTGGGCAGGAAGGGGGTTTAAGTGCCCAGTAGGCAAGTGGTTAGGAAAAGGTTTCTGTACTATTCTGATGCAACTCCAGCAATATTTTTGCCCCAATAAAATATGCAAACCACATCCAAGTTTCACTACATAATCTCACTGAAATTCAGATGAAAATTAGATGACAGCAGTGTGACCTAAGTCTCAATCAGTACAAGTTTGAGTCTAAAATGTACAGATTGTATTTCACAGTTTAAGGCAAGTAATATATATTGTCCTGTCTGCTCTAATTTACTATATGCAATTACTGCATTTAAAAATCTATATATTTCCATCAATCTTGGCATTTTTTTTTCTCCTTGTGATTTAACATTGTTTCTTTTTTTTTAATTGATACTAATCTCATACAGTGCCAGGTTATGCCTTTGTAATGTTTCTGCTGATTCAGTTAGTTTTTGTTTCGCAACTATGTTTTGTATATATTTCTTAATTAAGGACTGAGTAAATCCCAAAGTGTTTACAGTTGCTCCAGGCAGGGAAACTTACATTCTTTCCATTCCAGTATTTCATGGTAAAGTACCACAATAACTGTCCCTAAATTGACAAACAATTGCAATTAGCAACCTTAATGATTTGTTTCACAAATAATGGATTAAGGATCATCTGCCAAAACTTAATTGGGCTTGTCAGTGCAACTGCCCTCTGCAGATATTATTTGGTGTACATAGAAATTATAAAACATGATATAAACATTATATTTTCTTTATTAATACAACAAAAAATTAAGAAAATATGCAACTTCTGTACCAACCCAAAGAGTTGAAGAAATACTTCACATCTGTGTATTGCATATACCTATTATGCTGTACATATGTCATACATACTCAGATCCGACTGTACTACTAGATCTATCTATCGCACATAAACCTCTTCTATAGATGCAAAACCTATGTATTTATGAAGGTGGATGCTACTGACTTGACATTACTGCCAAGCATTATCTGTCTTGCTCTAGAACACAAATTGAGGACTATAGCTGTGATCTCCTGGGAGATACTGCTATGATCTGTATAATTCTCAACAAGCCAGTGGGAGATTAAATCCATAATAATCCACCTAAAATGAAGTTTTGGATGAGCTTACCTCTTCTTACCCTCTGAGGCTTACCTGTTTCTTCCCAGTTGTGTACCCAGCACATTAACATCTATGGCAGATTATTTTAAACATCCCATTCCTATATTCCAGTGTCTATTAACCATTTTTCAGTTATGGCACTCTTTAAAAATTATTTCTTGCTTGCTTCTAAGGTGATCCTGCTCCACACATTTCTTTTTTTCTTGATTTTTTTCTTGATTCTTGGGAGTTTATTTATACATTTTGTACAATTAAAATATTGTATTTAACTGAGATTTATGAGTGTGTGTTGAATAGACCCGGTTGAGTAAATTTAAAGTCTCATTGTTCAGTTTGTTTCTTCATATATAATGGTTGCAATGATGCCCCCTAAGCATATATTCTTCTGATGTTTCTTTCCTGTATTGGTCCCACATGTATGTAATTTTGTGATACCTTCTAAGACAGACTAGACCGACTTGAGTGACCTATGCAGGTGCTGACCAATCAGAATTGCTCAGGTTTGTCCCAGAATTGGTGAATAGAGAAATGGGAGAAGAGTAGGGATTTAGTTCCCTGGAGAGCTGAAACAGCTGCCTGGGCACTAACAACTCAACATCCCCTAATATAAGTATAGCAGGGACCATGGGGGTTGGAAGTGTATATGGTATCAGTTCACCTTTACATTTTTTCTGTAAAATTGAACTAACACTTTAGGTAGTGCAGGATTGTGCAGGAGAGAACAGTGGTGGCAATATTCATAAATAAGAAAGAGAACAGGCACCTCTGAGTGTAGACTGTGAATAATTTAATAATAAAAGGAAGGAAAACAACTCACATAAAGAATATGTAAACAGGCACATAAGGATCTCCGGTGGTCAGAGTCTTCATCGGGCTGCCTTTCAGGTCGTGTGATGCAGCTCGTAGCACTGCCCTGGCCAGCAGGATGTGGGAGCGGTGTTGGATGATGGGACCAAGGGATGAACCGCAGGCTGGACTGCAGCGTCTTCTGTGTGGGTGTCACCAGCATGCTCGCAACGCGTTTCGGAGCATGCGCACTAGGTATGGCTGTCAGCGCGCGCTCCTTTTTCAAGCTGGTACATTCAAGGTAAAAGGTGCCTTTTATATGTTAGGTATACATGGCCCTTTTGTGGGGGGGGGGGATATGCACATTACTCCACAGGAGAGCCTGGAACACCAACATACAGTGCTAGTGGCATCTAGCGGAGAGAATGCAAATAACCCCCTCAGGAAGTCTGGATACCAACATACAATGCCAACATGATCAAGTGAGATAAATTCAAATAAAAAAAATATATCAACTATAGAGATTGGGAATTACATAGCATATGCATATGAGGGTGCAAAATGTTCACCCATGGCTGTCCCTTTTACCTGCAAGTAGAGTTGGTCATCAAAACTAAAATAACTGAGGGTCGGGCAGAATTAAGTACCGTATTTATTGGCGCATAACACACACTTTTTTTATACTTTTTATACGCCGATATTAAAAAAAGGCAGGAAGCAGCACCGAGAGGTAGAAGGGGGCGGGCTGGGCTGAGGAGAGGGAAGGACGAGCTGTCATCGGAAGTCCTGCCTCCTATGACGAAATCATAGGCGCTGGGACTTCCGATGACAACGATAGCTTATCCTCCCCTCTCCTCGGCCCGACCCGCCCCCTTCTACCTCTCGGCACTGCTTTCTGGCCTTTTTTCAAATTTATTTGGATAGTGTCACTGGCACTGGCAAGGCTGCATTGATGGACACTGCGCTGGCGAGGCTGCATTGAGGGACACTGCGCTGGCGAGGCTGCATTGATGGACACTGTGCTGGCGAGGCTACATTGATGGACACTGCACTGGCGAGGCTGCATTGGTGGACACTGCGCTGAGGAGGCTGCTGGGACTTCCGATGACAGCGATAGCTCGTCCTCCCTTCTCCTCGGCCCGACCCGCCCCCTTCTACCTCTCGGCGCTGCTTTCTGGCCTTTTTTAAAATTGATTTGGATAGTGTCGCTGGCACTGGCAAGGCTGCATTGATGGACACTGCGCCGGCGAGGCTGCATTGATGGACACTGTGCTGGCAAGGCTGCATTGATGGACACTGCACTGGCGAGGCTGCATTGATGGACACTGCGCTGACGAGGCTGCATTGATGGACACTGCGCTGGCGAGGCTGCATTGATGGACACTGCACTGGTGAGGCTACATTGATGGACACTGTCCTGGCGAGGCTGCATTGGTGGACACTGCGCTGGGGAGGCTGCATTGGTGGGCACTGCGGTGGCGAGGCTGCATTGGTGGGCACTGCGCTGGCGAGGCTGCATTGGTGGGCACTGCGCTGGTGAGGTTGCATTCGTGTGCACTGCGCTGATGAGGCTGCAATCGTGGGCACTGCGCTGGTGGGCACTGGTAAGACTGCATTTGATTAGAAAAAAAATGTTCTGAGTTCAAAGCTGTTTATTTTAAATTTCAGCTTTTTTCCTATCCCATGACTCAGGAGAGGCTGCGATGATAGGTCTTCCTGGGGGGGTTGGTCTAAGCCTTGTGAATTTTTGGGATGTGGTAGAAGTACGGTGTTTGGTAGAACATCCTACTCAGGGCCGGCCTTTGGGGTGTGCGAGCCGTGCGGCCGCACAGGGCGCCATGGGCAACAAGGGCGCCGTGCGGCCATCACAGCTCGCAGAGGATCAGGTCGCACAGCGGGAGGTGAGCGGCGACCGCGGCCTGGACAGGGTTAACACAGGCCGCGGCCGCCGCTTACCTCCCGCTGTGCGGCTGTGCCTCGATCACCTACAGATGCAGTGAGGCGAGCTGTTTATTACACACAGCTCAGCCTCCGATCCTTCCACACTGACGATCTCTCCTCCCTCCCTGCACTGACGCCAGAGGAGAGATCATCAGCTCCTCCTCGCCCCGCCCCTTCTCCTCCTCCTCCCGCCCCGCCCACACTCCCGGGGATGTGTGGGCGGGAAGTTTAAAGAAAAAAAAAAAAGCTGCAGAGAGCGGAAGGTGAGGACTTCAAAAAATGTAAGGGGGGGCTTTGTGTGGGGAGCTCTGTGTGAGGGGGCTTTGTGATGTAAGGGGGGGCTCCCTGATGTGGGGGGCTCCATGGGGGGATCTGATGTAAGGGGGCTTTGTGTGGGGGGTCTGTGATGTAAGGGGGCTCTCTGATGTGGGGGGCTCTGTGTGGGGGGGAGGGTCTCTGATGTAAGGGGGCTTTGTGTGGGGGTCTGTGATGTAAGGGGGGCTCTCTGATGTGGGGGGCTCTGTGTGTGGGGGGGCTCTGATGTAAGGGGGCTTTGTGTGGGGGTCTGTGATGTAAGGGGGGCTCTCTGATGTGGGGGTCTGTGATGTAAGGGGGGCTCTCTGATGTGGGGGGCTCTGTGTGTGGGGGGGGCTCTGATGTAAGGGGGCTTTGTGTGGGGGTCTGTGATGTAAGGGGGGCTCTCTGATGTGGGGGTCTCTGTGTGGGGGGGGCTCTGATGTAAGGGGGCTTTGTGTGGAGGGTCTGTGATTTAAGGGGGGCTCTCTGATGTGGGGGTCTCTGTGTGGGGGGGGGGCTCTGATGTAAGGGGGCTTTGTGTGTGGGGTCTGTGATGTAAGGGGGGCTCTCTGATGTGGGGGGCTCTGTGTGGGGGGTCTGTGATGTAAGGGGGGCTCTCTGATGTAAGGGGACTTTGTGTGGGGGGTCTGTAATGTGGGGGGTCTCTGATGTGAGAGGGGCTCTGTGTGTGGGGTCTCTGATGTGAGGGGGGCTCTGTGTGTGGGGTCTCTGACGTTAGGGGGGCTCTGTGTGTGGGGCCTCTGATGTGAGGGGGGCTTTTTGTGGGGGTCTCTGATGTGAGGGGGGCTCTGTGTGGGGGTCTCTGATGTTAGGGGGGCTTTGTGTGGGGGTCTCTGATGTAAGGGCAGCTTTATATGGGGGTCTCTGATGTAAGGGGGGCTTTGTATGGTGGTCTCTGATGTAAGGGGGCTCTGTGTGTGGGGTCTCTGATGTGAGGGGGGCTTTATGTGGGGGGTCTCTGATGTTAGGGGGGCTTTGTGTGGGGGTTCTCTGATGTGAGGGGGGCTCTGTGTGGGGGGTCTCTGATGTGTGGGGTCTCTGATATAAGGGGGCTTTGTGTGGGGGGTCTCTGATGTAAAGGGGGCTCTGTGTGGGGGGTCTCTGATGTAAAGGGCGCTCTGTGTGGGGGGGTCTCTGATGTAAGGGGGGCTAAGTCATTAGTGATCATAAAAAAGAAAAGTCAAATAAAGTGCAAAAAAGGTGCAAGAAAATGCACGCGGGGCGGGGAGGGGGGGGCGCCACAGGATTAGCTCGCACAGGGCGCCTGAACACCTAAGGCCGGCCCTGATCCTACTAAGAAAAGAGGCTTCATCTTTAGCTACACTTTTATGATGAATAGCATGATTAATATTTGTCTGTAAGTCTAGTTCATATTCGGGTGGTGGATCGTTTTTTTATTTCATATACGTGGAGTAATCAGCAAGAAGTCTATTAGCTTCCTTGATATATTGGGCCCCCACTTTTATCTGCAATTTTTAATGATGATATTATCATTTTTAGAGAGAAATTTTAACGCTTTGTTTTCTCGGAGTGTGAGGGAACCAAGGTCAAAATGATTTTTGGGGGGTTGTTGGCATATTTTGAAGAAATCAGAGTATACCATATTATAGAATGTGGTTAGATCCACCACCGGATATACATATGCCTGTTTACATATGCTTTATGTGAATTGTATTCCTTCCTTTTATTATTAAATTATTTACAGTCTACACATAGAGGTGCCTGTTCTCTTTCTTATGCCTGCATGTTTGGATATCACTTCCATTCCCCTCCAGGCTGGCTCTAAGCTCATAAACTGTGCTTCATTCATTTCATGGACAGAACTGGTAGTTCAAAAGACTGTATGATGGAAACTGCATTGTTTTAAATGCATCCCCTGCTTGCACCACCACACCCACTCATTGTTCTGTGGCAATATTAATGTATGCACCCTTTTCTGTCTTCTTACTTGTTGTCTGGTTTGTTCTTTACTCTGTTCTCATTTTCAGGACGGTCATATATTGGTAAACCAAACAGCCCAAGATATTGAACAGTTTTTTTATTTGGGCGTTGCTTTTGACTGTGAATGTAATCAAAGCCGCATAACACTATTTCAGTTCTTTCACTGAATAAAGTTGTATTTTACATTGACTAGGAAACATCGAACAAAATATTTATTGTATATACTGTGAGTAAAGATAGATGGTTAGACAGAGGAATTTTACATTTTTTTTGTAATATTATCCAAACAGTACACTATCTGTGTAGTAAGCTCTAGGATGAAAATCTTTGTATCTCTTTGTTGCTCATTCCAAGGATAATAGTTCATAAAGATGAATATTTGGTATGTGTATTTTGTATAATTCAGTAGACAGATGTTCACTGTCCAAGGTACTGAACAAAGTTCAAGAGAAACAGAAAGTTTACTTACATGTATACAAGGCACAGTAATCTATGTATTTAAGCAAAGCATCAATGTTTTGTATTCTCCCCTCTCCCGCTACATTTAGGTTGTGGTTTTGAAACCTTACGTACTTCATGTAAACAAAAGCCACTTGTGAACTTGAGCGCTACATTGGAGCCTTCTGTGATCCTTAAGTGTCGGTTCACACTAAGGCGATCCGACTTGGGGGGCGACCTGTGAAGATGCGTGCACCGCGACTTTGGCCCCACTTGCACAGACTTCACATAATAGAAGTCAATGCAAGTCGCTCCGATGTCGCCCGGAAGTAGTACAGGAACTATTTTCTAAGTCGGAGCGACTTGAGTCGCTCCTATTAGAACAGTTCCCGTAGCACAGAATGGACAAAAAAACTCCACCCAGGCAGAAGACCACAGAAAATGTTGATGTTTTTCAAGAGTACACAGAGCACTTCATGCTGTGTAGAGAAAAATAATGTTGCTTGCGTTTAATTAAGGAGACATGTATAGGAGGTACAGAACATTCTTTAAGCATAGCAGCATTTGGGGACAGCTGGGTTAATTACTTGCTCAGATTAACTTGTGTATGGTAAAGCAAGTCAGTATATAATTAAAATGTGTACTACTATTGACCCCTGAGGACGGAGGTTGAGAAACATTGTTTACAGTATTCTAATCATTAGTGTGAAACTCCACTGAACAACATGATAGACAATACAAACACAAACACATCTGTGATCTAATAAATGAAGTGAATGCAGCCATTCAAAAGCATTTCTTTAATAGAGATGGCATCCCTTTTTCTGTGTTCTTCATAAGTGATGCTACATCTGAAGAGCTCCAAAATTCTTTATGATATACCATGGTGATACCACTATACACATTCATTTCAACACGTGTAAAGAACTAATTAGCCATATTTTTTCTAATAATTTTAAAATGTCAGAGATGCATCTGTTAGTGAATGTTATTGGTTGTACACTGATTATCCTGTTATTATGTTATCCTGTCCACTCCAAAATTGCACCTTTAAGGGCATTTCCACTAAGGTTAGTTTGCACTACCAATACTGCAGGAATACTTTTTGTCAATGCATTTAAATAATACTGTATATAGTTTTAAATGAAAAGTGTTATAGTTGTGTTAGTACTTTGGGGGAAAGCACAAAAAAAAAAAAACACTTCAATGCAAAATTCTGTACTCAGGGTAATTGAGCTATATAAAGGAGAATTCAAATAGCCCTGATTCTCATAACTTCATAGTGTCATGTTTTGCTTTCCAGCTCTGTAACTAAGAAATTCTACAAAATATCTTTCTACTGCTTGCTGTCTGTATGAGTGTCTCAAACCCTAAGACCCCATTCAGACTGGGGTGACACGACTTGGTGGGGCGACCTGTGAAGTCAGCGCGACTTGCACGGACTTCATATAATTGAAGTCAATGCAAGTCGCCTCCAGGTCGCCCCAAAGTAGTACAGGACCCTTTTTCTAAGTCGGAGCGACTTGTATCGCTCCTATTAGAACGGGTCCTGTACTATTCAATGGCGAGCGACCGACCGCGACTTGTCAGGCGACCAAGTCACCTGACAAGTCGCGCTAGTGTGAATGGACCCTAAGAGTAAGAAGCACAGTATTAGAGAACACAACAGAGAAGGAAAGTTCAAGTGAGGGAATACCTAAATTCCACCAGGAATTACATATATGGTATACAATTATAGTACAGTGTACAGGGAATTTTTGAGGTGTACAGTATATATTTTAATCAATTGAAACATGAAGATACTTTATAAAAATCCTACACCATTATTTATATACATTAAAAAAAAAAAAAACATAAAATGAGAGAACATAATACATGTATCTCTGAGATTAGTACATTTCCTCTTACACCATTGTCATACGAGTTTTGACAAATTATTTCAATGTCATCTCAACAAATGAATTACTTATCCGCCATTTCAATTAGACATAGGATGGCTAGCAGCTGTAACGTGTTTTACAGATGAACTCTTCAGACAGGTATTTGAAATGATAATCTATCAACATACACAAACAGGTACCTGCATTAGATGTCATTTATACAGATCACATGCAATACCTGAAAACCTACAAAGATCTTTAAGGGTTTCTATATAGGCATATAATTCCCCTCAAGGACTGCAGGAGCTGATACATCCAGGGAGGGGAACCCCTATAGAAAATGTCATATATTGTTTATTATGAAGAGTATATATAAATATCTTTTGCTGTTTCCCGATTTATCATTATCTCCAAAGATGTTATTATATTGTGCAGGGATCAATATTTAGTACTTGTCAACATTCCTAAGAACCTAAAGTTCAAAAAATGTCTTAGATGTTTATTTTATATCTTCTGGGTTATGGTGTCAACAGAAAAGTAAGTATTTTGGAATTTCAAAAATAATTTTTTTCCCAGCATTTTTTTGGGGGGCACTGTTGATATAGGTACTGCCTCTAAGAAGTTTGCATTCTATGCAGATTAAGAGGCACATCCTTATCTAGTGATTATAGCCCTGCACATGCTTATATACTCAATTTACCTTAAGCCTGGTACACACTATCATTTTTTTTCTCATTCAACCCAGGGGACTGAATGAAAAAAAAAATGAGACACTTGATGCTACTACAAACTGGTCAGCACTCTCAGCCATTCGCTGTCAGCGTTGATCAGATGCCAATTGGTTGCTGGTTTTCCATTTACTCAGCTTCTGTTGGAGAGGCTGATGTACACACAAGCCTAATATTGCCCATTTTCTGTAGAACCAGCTGATACTGGCTGATATTCGGCCCATGTGTACCAGGCTTTAGGGGTTGTTAACTAAAACTGGAGAGTGGAAAATCTTGTGCAGCTGTGCAAGATAGCCAAATCAGCTTCCAACTTCAGCTTTGAAAAGAAAAACCTGTTTCTATGCAGAGCTGTACCAGATTTTGCACTCTCCAGTTTTAGTAAATCAACCCCTTAGTGCCCTGAGAAGGTTATACATCTCTTTAAAACTATGTTTAATTCAGACTTCTTCTATATATTTCTTGATTCCTTCATATTGCAGCATACAATCTCTAAATTCCTAACTGAGTTGATTTTCTTTTTTAGGATTTTTTTCCTTTTTTTTTTTGCATATAAAACACACGCTAAAAAGTGCACATAAGGGTGTGCTTTAGTCCACCCCCCGAAGGGGTAGAACCTCTAACCTGATTCCCCGGTGCACTAGGCTCCTGACAGGGACAAAGAGTTTACAATGGTCTGCCTAGCCAGAAGGCCTGTCAGACACCATTCTTCTAAGTCATCAGAAGCTGACCATCAAATTCCTTGGTTTAAAGGGTCTCCCGAAAAGAGACCCCCCCCCCCCAGGAGAAGGAGAGGAAGAAACCTGAGGGCCACATATCCTCCCTCTTGAAGTCAGGGTAAGCCCGAGGACCCACACCCTTCATCCAGTGAGAAAACACACAAACGTGAAAGTAAGACAAAATCTGGGAAACAATAAGTACAATAAATAAGTGGCCGCGCAATCTGGCACTGGCCGGGATTTTTTTTTCTTTGGTGATCTGGCCAATAACACACTTCCTGTCTTATGTTGGCTCCACTTTATGAGGAAGCCAAGGAATCACCTTTGGATAGCAGTTTTGTTAAGCTGTGGAGAGTGTAGTGTTAGATGTACTATCTAATTTAGATGGACTTAAAGCGGAGTTCCGGCCTCGGAAACAACTTTGGGTCATCCGCTTGCTTTAAATCCCTTAAAAAACAAATGGATACACCCAATTTTTTTTTTTTTTCTTTACTTACCTTGTTTTTGAAGAAAGTATACTTACCTTCCTTCTACTTCTCCATTCTGCCTGTTACTGTGCACTTGTCTGTATGGGAATACAGCAAGGCTTTACTCTATTAGTATGGTAAAGTTTGCGTGGACTTCAGCTAGCACAAATATCTTAAAGGCCCGTCTATTTTCACCTTTGCACTACCCATCTGCTTTCAGAGTCAGGATATATCACCAGCAACTGTCTGGGATGTTAGGGTGGTCATAGGGCTTACCCAGGCCATGGGGGCCACAATAATTTTTTCCCTCCTTTCCTGGATATATACTCTGATTCAGACTGTGTGGTCGCACCCAAAATGCACAGTTTTGGAGAACTATCTGAGTATTTGTTCTCTTAGCAGAACGAAATCATTGTTAACCTAATTAAGATGGTTACTGACACTTTTTAAGTGGAAGATCCCATTGAATTCTTTAAGGCCTCTGCAGCTATTCTAGGCTCCTGTAGACCAAAACACTCTGATAAACTCTTCCCTAATCATCAGCAATATTGGCGTCTAAAGGGTGGAAACATCCCAAATCAGCTTTACTTTCTTTACATGTTTTTTTCCACCCTTTAAGTTGGACTTTACAACCTTCAGTGGGTCCATCTGTGTCTTGCCCTAACAAGGTGATGGGTATTCTCATTCCTTTTGGAATTATATGAATTATATGAAGAAACAATTGGAATTCCTCTCTAGATTTATTGCTTTTGCGTATGAGTCCTTACTCTAACTGGTGTTTGCTTCTGTCTGGGTCTTTTAGGTTGTTATGGACTGGGCTGTACAAATGGGCAAGGAAATGATTTCCAAGAAACCTCCACACCACTTTCCTGATCTAGCATATCAGACAGTCAAGCCCATCAAAAATATACTCAAAATCTCTAGTTTATCTAACTTTAATTGAAGAAAGACTCTTTGAATCTTCTTTGATAAAATGATATTTTTCTCGGTAGCGTGCTGTAACTTTGTTCAAAATCATACAAAGGCTTGACTTGGTTTGATTATTCCTGTTACTCTAGGAGTGTTTTAAAAAGGATTCCAACACATTCATGTCTGGAATACCAGATGTGGACCTGATGGCATACTATGACAACTACATGATGGAAATGTTTCTAACCAGATAAAGAGATCTGCTAGCAAACACACAAACACAGAAAATGCTCTTGTTGCTCCCTGTGTGAAGCATTCTGTGATGTTCTTCTAATGGGGCAAGTGTTCTGGTGACAACTGTCTGAGATAGGAATTCCTCTCCCTTTGAGAAGATTTCCTCTCATTTCTTGTTGCATCTCCAAGACAGGAAGTAAAGGAAAATCTCCCCAACAGGACACAAATGTCAATACAAAATTAGATAGGGGGTTTAACCCTTACCTTATTCTACTTAAAAAAAAAAAAACGGCACATGAAAAGTAGCAGGTCTGAAAAACCTGTACAATATACTACAAGGGCAAAAAAGGAGTGTATGTACAAGTAATTAAACAGCATATGGAATCTTGCACATCTATCTCCTGGCTTACCACACAAATACCTTTGGAAACTCCATGAAAGTGTTTTTGGAGAACTTTGCCACGTTAAAGGCCAAGGTTATCACACCAAATTATTTAATTTATATTTTTTGCCTGTTTACTTCACCTTCTAAAAAAATTGTATTGATTAATAAAACTATTTATGGCATAATTCTTGAAAGTATTATTTCTTTGCAGCATTTTTTCACAGGTGCCTGCGATTTTTGCACAGTAGTATATTTTAACATAAATCTTCATTCAAAAGTTGTTTCATGACACTTTAGATTAGACTAAACAATTCAAAATATATAGCGGTATACAATACATTTCTGCTGGATACATTTTACATTTTTGTCATACATTCAACAAAATCGATATCCTAAGCTTAAGCAAACCATTGTTATATAGTAAAAAAAAAAAAAAAAAAAGATTCAAAACAGTTTCATTGACAGATAAAAATCTTGGATTCTGAAAGAATAGGGAATCTGTTAGGAACTACTTAGGTCAATTAGGTACCTCTAAAACATATGTATTGCAAAAGATGTGTATCTCTTATCTCCCAAAGTAAGTGCATGGGCTTCCTCTAGTGAGAATGATTTGCTTATCACAATAGACTTAACATCTGGATATTACAATAAGCCAATTCATCACAAACAAGAAATGCACTGCTTATATTACACCTGGTATATTGTTTGAGTGCAACACAATGGCATTGGAGCAACTTTTACTTAAATGTTTTTGTAGATTTCAGAGATCAAATTACTTGAGCACAGTACACCATTTAGATAATCTCTGAGTAGAAGGAAGTAATGACCATTCTCCTAAATGGCTTTCAGTCAACCATGTGATCACATATATGGTGGGCAATTTGGGCAAAAAGATATTGATTGCGGCCTGAGATAGGAAGTCTTTTCTACAATACCTTGTAAAATAGCCATAAATAACAATAAGACAAATAGATTGGACCTGTATAATAGATTCAATCTAATAGCATAATATGCAGTATATCACTAATTAGACTATTATCTAATAGTAACATTTAGTATGCCGTTACAATAATTGCATCATGTGTATGCCATGAGCAATCGATAATGTGAAAACCAGAAATAAAAGTATACAATATTAAAAGTATACAATATAATAGTATTTCAATAAGGGCATTTTTAATTAAATTTAGTAATTAACATTTTTTAATGCAGGAAAGAATGTAGGAAAGAATTTGGAGTTTTGTTCAGATCTTACTTTATATTTTGACAATACACGTTTCTTGTGTATTTTTTTTTTTTTAGGAGTATGAAGATTTGTTCAGGGAAGAATTGACTCCTAAAGAATAAATAATAATTGAATTTAATATTATATGTATTAAAATATTAATATTAAAGTGGTTATACAGGCAGGACATTTTTTTACCTTAATTCATTACTTGCAAAAAAATGTCTCACCTGTTATATCACCCCCTCACCCCTCTTATTCTTACATTTTTCGATCTATGGCTGTGCCTGCCTGCAGCAGCTCTCTCCTCTCTCTCTCCCCTCACAGGACATGGAGGCAGCAGTGGAATCCATTGGCTCCTGTTGCTGTCAATGAAATACTATGAGGAGGGAGAAGGGGGTGGGCTGAGCCATGCAGTGTGTGTCAATGGACGCACACAGCCTGGCTTGGGAGCAAGCCCACAGGTGTGCCACCATAGGAAGTGGCTTCCTATGGTGGTACACTGAGAAGTGGAGAAGAGGAGAGTGCCAGCAAGGGACCCGAGAACAGGAGGTAAGGGACCATTCTGTGCAATATCATTGTACAGAGTATTAAAAGAAAAGGGAGGGGAAGGGGGGGGGGAAATGGGGATGGGGAAAAGTGGGACTTTAGATGAGACTCGTGCCATTGAGTCTCCATCCCTATATGCGATTAAGCAATAGAACACATAGTGTTCAAAAATAATTGGGACTTTATATGAGGTGTGGCCAGTTTACAAATAATGATATAAATGATAATTTATATACATATGCTGGTAAGCACAAAGAAGTATATAAGTAATTAACATCACGTATTTATTAACATATCCATAGCAGTTAACATCAGTACATATAAAATGCAAAGACAGTAAACAAACATACAAGGTATGTATATATAAAAATAAACTGATAAAACCATAAACAATGATGAGGGCAATAAAAGGATTTTCCAAAGAAATATGTAATTGAAACGAGTAGAGAATAGTTGGATGCATGATGGAGCTTGCAAATATAGATTGCCTCATAGGCTCAACGCATTTCATGAAAAGAGTTTTCACTTCCTCAGGAGCAGCCGTGATTCTGATATACATAGGTATTAGCTGTCAATGAGACTATAAATCACCCAGAAATAAGTCCAAAATGGTAACTGAGGGAGCGTTAACCCTCGCACAAGGCCAGAGCGTAAGGTCCATGTACATGGTAAAGATCTCCATAGGGCTCAGCTTGATAGTCAAGTAAGGGCAAAGCCCAGGCAGGGACTATTCAAAGGAATGGGAGTCAGCCCGGTGGACTAAAATTAATTTCTTCTTTCTTTCTACCTGTTTATCTGGAGTTAAACATTTCATTTTCATCTCGAAATGCCAAAGGAGAAGCCATTGTTATTGGTAGTGAAAGACGTCTGGCTATAACTAGAGATTTTGGAAACTCCTGGAATGAAGGAACTTGTTGACAAGAGCACTGTAGAAATCAAAGGCAAAGCAGGAACACAGGGGAGCAGGTACAAGATCCAAGGAGACAGTAGCACATAATGTTGCCTATTTAAGAGACTATTTGATCACTTTACCTTTTTTCCTATTTGTTATTAGGACTTAAGAATTTGACACAATACTTAATTTTTTGGACATTTATTTGCTCCTTACTCACTAAGCGCGACCTATTATTTGTATTGTACATCATGTGGCCTGTTTATGGTAAATGGCTATGACCAGGGGGCAGGAACCAAGAGTGCTTGGTTTTCACCAGAGCTGCTAAAGGTACAGATGAACTTGAGCAGCAGCAAGGATTCCCCAGTCACTGTGCAACCTCAGACAGAATGCTTTTGGCTGGTGAGGGAGAAGACCACAAATAGCCAAAAGCACAGAAATGATAAGAATAAATGCTAAGCCTTCCATATACCCCCTCCAAGTGAGATTAGACGCCACACTCCATAGGCTCACTTCCACTTAAGCAATCACTTTTACTTTCACCATATCACTGGAACACTACACACCAGGATACAAAATGTTGCTTTTTTTCTTCATTTAAATAGCAGGAACAAATTCCTGCTGATGCATTTTAGGCTAGATACAGAGCTTTATCAGCTATGCCAAGCACAAAATGCATCAGCATTTGTCCCTGCTGACTATTTAAATAAAGAACAATTGCACGTCACTGTGCATTGTTCCTGTTAGATAGTAAAAGAGATGAGAAACAATGCTGCAACAAAATAGCCCTAACAGACAAAACACACCAGACTTGTGACAGGCAGAAGATGTGGCTGATGAAGCCTTTAGAGTTTTTTAACCATCTGGGACATGTTTTGGGTGTGCCAAAACCCAACCAACATTATATTTTTTTATTTACTATGAGGATATAACCTTGAAGAAAGACGCAAGATAAAAACAAAAGCAATATACAGTACAGAACTTCAGGATGCTTACTCTTCAGAGCAGAAGATCCCAGAGCAGAAAAGGTGCTTACATACTAGCATATAGGTTTACTATATGAAGGGTTGGTTTCAGAGTCATATTAGTGTGATGGGGGCCTTAGGATAGGAAATCACTATATTTGCTGGGAGCTCTGTTCCAAAAACCAACAGATCCAATCTCCCTGTGCTTAAAGCTAACATATTATTTAAGAAGCAGGAATTCACTGTTGCATTTGTGAGGTTATGTGCAGACAGAATTTGTATCATATAATGTTAAATAATAAAAACAAAAAGGAAGCTATTGCTAGCATAGATTTAGTGAATTTACTGCAGTTCTCACGGATATTCTATTTCATTTGCTCCATCTATAACCACTTCCCACTTCCAGAAATTAATGGGATGTCCTTTATTCTACCTTATTGTGGTTGCAGGTGTTCTGCTCCCACCTGAAGGAATTCAATGCTAGGCGTATTTGTCCCTTTGTCACCAGTGGAATAGTTGCCTCTTTGACTCAATTGAAGCCCTTATTACAGTACAGACTATTTTATTAGTAATTTCTTGTTCCTAGGATTGCCCTATAAATTTTTACTCTTCACAATCTTGGATATGAAGAGTACCGATAAAGGGGTATATAGTTTATTTCATTGTTATATTTTTCTAAATAATGTTATATACCGAAAAACTTTATTAGTAATGTAACTATATCATATGGCCAGCTGTGCACAAAGATTATGGCGAAACTTAGGACATTATTAAATAATCCAGGAATATGTCCTTCTCTATCATTTAATTTTTGACCTGCCATGTAGATACAGTCGATCCCCCAAACGAAATTATTCCAACAAATAATTCAAATACTAATAAAGGAGAAGATAAATTCATTACAGTAAAATGATACAACAGAACCAAAGGCAAGATGTCTATATATAGTCTTAACATCAGTCACCTAGAGTAGGTTACATTTGACCTGGAAATTAGTACATACTGTATACAGTATAAGGCTGACCATCACTCTTGAAACACATTCTAATTGGTAAAGTAAAAAACCTGGCTGTACAATGCATGTATGTGCTTATACTGTATACTAGCTAATTTATTATTCATTGGTTTAGCTCAAATCTTCTGTTTACAGATAAAACAGTATGAAGAAATATTTTAAATATAAGCCCACTCATTCTTGAACCCAAGTGTGAGTCCTTACATTTATTAATCAATTAACATGAATCTCAGGGCAGTCACAAGGAGCCACTTGACAGGCAACACTAGGCAACACTAGGAATCCCTGGCTGTATACATTTTCCCATAACTGTGATGGAGTTATACAAACCTGCATATAGTGTAGCAGAGTGCCTATTTACTCACCATGCTCAGGTGCAGATGAGGGCCTCTCTAACTACATTTACCACAACTTCCTGGGTTCCTTGACTTGCCAAGGGAAGATGCATTTCTCTGCTTCTCTCCCGCTGGAGCCAGAAAGGCTACACCTAATAACACAGATTTAGCTGGGCAACTGATCCGCAGCCAGGTGAACCAACCAAACCAGAATATGGGCAGCCAGGCCAGAGACTAATAGAAAGCAGCTTCTCCTAAAAAACCTAGCTAGTGTGGGAACACCCCCCCCCCCCCACCCTTAAGCTTCTTCCTTAAGCCTTGGATCCCTGCGTTCACCTGTGTTACCAGAGCTACCATAGCTATCCACTTTGAAAGACTCTGTCTATGGGGACCAGGGATAAGATCGGTGCTCCGTCGAAACGTAAGTTTGGACTAAACACTGACTGTTCATACATTAGTCTTAACACTGAATGTTTACAGTGGACAAATGTGACAGTTTCTGGCTGTCAATGGTTACTAAGACAACAGATTGCACCCACTGTTTCCTTACCAACCAATGATGTTGCCCAGTCCATTCACTAGCAATCCCTGGTTGTATAAGCAGACAGGTGTCGAAGGGGTTACATCTTTGCCTAAATATGGCCACATTACTATTTATATTTACTGTGTACCCCTTATAATTTACATGGGAAGTGGTGTCTGGTGCCCCTTTATTGTTGAACAGTGCTTCTACATTCTGATAACCCCTTGCCTAGAGATCCCCACAACCATTGAGCCAGGGGCGTAACTACAGAGGTTGCAGGGGTTGCAATCGCTACCGGGCCCCATGCTCCAGGGGGCCCGGTAGCAAACCAGTGGGTGAACTTCTAGGATCTCAAAGGTCACACTTGCGACTGGGCCCTGGCATTTCACCACTGTGGGGAGGCCCCAAGATTGCAGGAAGGGGGCCCACTGCAGAACTTGTGAAAGGATCCTGATGCGGGACCATAATAAAAGGCCATGCAATGAGATTAAAGAGCCCCAGGATTAGTGGGAAGAGCCCGGGGCTTGAAGGGAAGGGCCCCGGCCAGGGGTCTGGGGGGCCCTTCATGGTTTCTTGCATCGGGGCCCTCAAGGTTCTAGTTACGCCTCTGCATTGAGCTAGGGTTGTGGGGAAGATGCCCTTGTCCTCCTCAACATAAGCACATGTTGAAGGCATGTGGCCTGGTATGGTTGAGTAGAGGGCACATGTCTTCTCACCTTTCCTGGCCAGCCAGGATGCATGCTTGGATTAAGGGTCTCTCATCAATTTCCTGGGGAATGCCACACTTTTTTTGTTGTTTTTTTGTGTGGGGTACCCCCTTAAAGTTTATACCAGTCTAAATGGGTCTGGTATGCATTTTGGGGAGGATTCTATGCATTGTTGTCATTCTTGCTGTCGGTTGTACTACAACAAAAGTGACATTTATGAAAAAATCTATACAGATTAAATTGCCCGCAAATTAAATTTCATTGCTGTTAAAAAAAAAAAAAAAAGAAAGCACACAGACCCTCCAAAGTTTTCTCCAAAGTACATAGCAGACTCTTAGGGTCTACCTAAGAACTACCTAAGATCTATATACAGTTTCTTTTTTCAGAAATTTAATTTGCCAACAATTTAAAAAAAAAAGTTTCCTTTGTAGATGTCAGTGTTTTAAAAAAAAAAATCACTGTTACTGGCCGAATGGAATATTTTAAAATATGTTTTTCTATTGGTACATGTTTCGTGGGGTAGTATCCCCCCCCCCCCCCCCCACGTTTTTTTTTTTTTTTTTTTTTTTTTAGAACCCCTTGTCTATTAGCCCAGAAAATGGGCATTTGACTACAGTAGAGTTCAGGTTTGACATCTGAGGTCCTTTAAAGTTTGCCAAAATTTGCTCAAATTGAACCCAGGGCACTTTGGCTCTTTTGTAATGGGGAAAAATGCAAACATTTTTCTGAAGTAGCGATCTTCAGCTTGTTATATGCTATGAAGTCACATGGACATTGCTTTGAAGAGTCCATGTTTGTGCAGCTTTCATTATTCGACAGTTTGTGGATGGTTTTTCCATCCTGAACCAGTTTTGCGCTATTACTTCTAACTTTGCACCCATTTAGTAAACTGCAAATTACAGTTACTGTCTGTCTGATCATTTAGCTGATTAACCACCCTGTTACAATATAACATATTAAAAAAAATATGTCATGAAAACCCATGAGTAACATTTTTTGCTTCTACAAAGGCCTTTTTTTGAATCATTGTTCTATACTAGAGAAATGTTATTTATGTCAAACTGCTCCACTCTATGCTGTGTTTATATACTCCATATTGCACCACTTTTGTACTACTAAGAATTTTATAGTACCGTGAAATTTCAGCCTGTACACTAGTAATTGAAGTGTGCGCCACTCCATGCTTTTTTAAAGTGGTTGTGAATGCTCATGTTTTTTTTTTCTATGCAGAAAGATAAAAAACCTTCTGTGTGCAACAGCAGCCCCCAGCCCCCCCCCCCTACCCCCCCATACCTACCTGAGTCCTATCTCAATCTAGCAATATACACAAGAGCCTCAGCAGTTCTGGGTCTCTCCCTCCTGATTGGCTGAGCCCTTGGCTCCCACTACTGTCAATCACAGCCAGTAAGCCAATGAGGAGAGAATGGTTGTGACCATGGCTATGTGTGACTGGACACATTCGGGAATGAGCCTGCTTGATCTGGGGGCACTTTGCAGGAAGGAAGGTTTAGGAGCGCCAGTGAGGGACACAAGAAGAGAAGGATTGGGGCTGCTCAGTGCAAAACCACTGCACAGAGCAGGTGTGGATGACATATTTGTTATTATAAAAAATAATGCCTTTAATATCGCTTTAATATACAAGGTATAATTATGTTCTGGTTTAGGTGTTTAGTTTTATGTGCTATTCTAGATGTGTTCTTGTACAACATCAACAATAACACAACAAGTGTTTGTTGTTCCTCTGCACTTTTGCGGAATTTGTGCATTGTATAGTAATTATACTAGTCTTTCATTGTAAAAAATGTGGGCAACGACACCTTAATTTGTTGTTCTCAGTTTCGTATCAGTAATTATAGAAAAAAAATTACAAATGTAGATATTAGGAATTTTTGCAACTTTTTTTCTGCTTTCTGATTTCCGGTATCACACCTCAATCACTATACTGTACTATGTAATCTGATCATGCAAAGTTTACATGCTTAATTTATTAGAATTGGAATTACATTTTGTTCTGATCTGATTGTTCTGGGAGTTGTTAATGTCCATCAGCATGTAAGTGAAGGCATGCCTTTTTTTTTTCATTTTCAGCTAAGATTTGTGCTCTCTAGACACTGCCCTAGTTAGAGACATCAAGTCTGTCTATCAACTCCCCAATTCTTGTGGCACACGCCATCCACCCACTAACCCCTGCAGCTAAAGAATATTCTTTAGAACAGTCGGCATTTTGCACAGCTTTGTACAAATGTTGTATGTACAGGCAAAAAATCAACTTTGTCATTCTGTCTTCACTGTAGACAAAAGTTGTCCACCCACTACAGTAACAAGGAATTTAGTTTGCAAAAGAGACAGTTTTGCATGTGTCAGCTGATTCTTTGGGCTGTATTATGGTTTTTTAACATATACTACTACTGTGAAATAAATTTAGTTCAGGAATAAAGTGAGGCACACACATTTTAAATTTGTACTAGGTCTTAAGGCTTAAATAAAGACAATTACATCAAAAAGAGGTAATTTAAATGTTATGGAGAATAAAATGTTTGCTCAGCATATATATAAAAACAACATGCTCATAGCCTGGCATTCACAATATGAACTAACTTTGCAAAGTATTTCATAGAGTTTTGTAATCCGCAGCGAGGGTTCTTCATACTTTCCACTGGTTTTCAAGGTGAAAATTAGGTATCTGATATGTTTAGGCTGGTCACACTGTAAATAGTCAGCTGAGCAAAGTAGTTTGGTGTCCTTCGCTGAATGTTTAGCAAATGTCAGATTTACTGCTTTTTAAGTATGCCCCTAGAGTTTGCTTATTTTTTTTTGTAAAACAAAAATCCCGAACTGAGTTCTTATTCATATCCCACCTTTTTTTTTTTCTTCCAAAATCACCTTTTTTAACATAACCAATTAGGATACAAGTATTATATAGTAAAAAAGTTTTTTCAATTCAGCTATTGGTTCAGCATTAATTATTATTGGCAAGTGGCTGGTGATTAGAAAGACTGGATCACTTTCCCCATTTAGGACAAGGTAACAGACTAATTTTAGAGTCCACTCTCCAACCCCGTTTATACTTACCTTTGCAGCACTTCCCACGGTTCCCCCTTCCTTCATTTGCTGAAAATGACCCTGTGTAGGCTCCTTCTGACCGTGTGTGGGCCCAGTAATTGGCTACTCAGGCCTGAGTACTTATATCACAAACTCCACTATGCAAGGAAGAAAATAATATTTTGCAATGGTTCCAACAGAGGAAGTAGAGGCAGAATAGTGCTGTAAAGCTGAGCATATATAGGTTGGGGAGTGGACTAACAAGAGATTATGTGACTTTGCCCTAAACAGATAACGTGAAAGTCTCTAGAAGAAGAAAAACTGCATCCACTAAAGTCTATAGGCAAGCAGGCATTGCATATGTTGATGGTTTTAGTTACTGTTCACTATTATGGTGACTATTATGGTGACTATTATTTTCCTCAGGCAGGAGTGGCTGCAAATCATTACACAGCTAGAAATGTCAGTTAGCAATAGCAAATGTGACTGTCAAAGACTTTCTTGGAATTAAAAATTGAGTTAAAAAAGACAATCAGATTGTAGGGAGCAACACTGCTGATGTGTAAGTAAGTGAGTAAGCACTGTGAATGGTAGTGTAGTTTTCAGGAAGCCCTAATCCAGTTTACTAATTGATTTTTTTCTAGGTTTGATTATTTGCTTAATTTTTCTATTGGAGTGAACTAGAAAAAGGATCATTAGGTCTATGATTGTCTATAAGATCTGATGGGCAAATACTGTACATATACTTTTGGGAGATCTGAAAGGCAGCATGAGGCAGTCTGTAAGATGTTCTGCCAAAATATTGGTGCATAATTAAATCATGAATCTCTGTTTTGACTCAATTGGGGCCAAATCTAAAAGTTGGCACACTGATTTATGCATCTCTTATCTAGAAGAACCATGCAAAATAGGAAGGGTTTAGAATAGGAATAAAATATAATTTACCACATATGAAAAGAGCCTAAATTCAATTTGGATAATGCCCTACACTGTGACAAATCCACAACTCTCTATGCTATGGCAGAATTATTAAGTAACCAGCAGAAAATCTCGTCACTTGTAATAATTTTTCAAAGACGTTCAGGAATATTCACACAGAAATACATAAGCAAATAAACATATGCAGGTGCCAAACCAGGCAAAACAATTGAAAAAAAAATTTTTTTTAAACTCCCATGAATTACCTAGATTGACGAGAAAGGCTGAGTAAGCCCCTCCTAATAGTTATGAGTTGACTAGACAATCTTCTTACCTAATATAATAAAATATTTCAAGGCCTCATGATCATAAAATATGTCTGCAAACTAATGCGTAGATATGTTATCAAGGATTTTGACTTTGGTATATGAATAAGTTGTGTGAAAACAATATTTAAGTATGTATTTGTGTTCTTTTGCAGTTTGTGATTTATATACTTTTTGGTGTCCCTTGATGCTAATCCTAAAGGATGTAAAAACAAAAGCTTTATTTGTGGTGTTTTTTTTTTTACCTATGGTAGAAATGTTTCCATTGCCATTTTCCTTGGAAGACTGAACAGCCAGATTGAGTGTCCCTTGATGCTAATATTAAAGAATGTAAAAAAAGAATGCTTTATTTGTGGTGTTTTTTGATCTGTGGTAGAAATTTTTCTATTGCCATTTTCCTTGGAGGACTGAACAGCCAGACTGAGCTTCTATTCAGCTAATGTTCTTAGAAATCATCCATAGATGACTTTCGAGTCTTCTATTGAATTCTGTCAATCCATACACCAAAAACAAGCTATTCAACTATTGTAATGCCCTTCAAAATGTTTCCAATAACAGGGGAAAATACTAGAACACCTACAGTACTTGCCCACTAGCAGCTGAAATTAAAATATTATGTTCTTTAACCCAATGAAAAAGGCTGAGTTCAGCACTTGTTTTCCAACCAATACAAGATTTAAGGCTGTAAAGAACATTCACCTCTCCTATGTTTGTTCCTTCCGGGACATAACAGTGGATGCTTTGTTGATGCACTTGTCTTTTCAGTTTTGACCCCATTGTACACACAAAAGGCCAGTTATCTCATTAACCAATCTCTGTATTTTTATCAAGATCTAATTCTGAAGTGGGAGGACTATGCATTACACTCATTGTAATTGTTTGACAACCTGCTATTAAAGAAATTATCCCGTGTCTGATAAGAAATTTGGCTTAAAATTTATTGTGTTAGTTTTAACTACAAGTGATGCAGTGGTGGGTCCAGCCAAAAGGAACAGATAGATATCTATGGTCCTTGAGAACATTGTAGACCAAATTAAAATTATCTCTACTTGAACGCAGGTGGGTCAACAAGTGGCAAAAAGGCACTTTGATTGATTTGCCAGTCCTCAAGTATTATTTGTCTTTCACATTTTACCTCCTTTGGGCTTTAGGTGCAAGATCTGGTGTCACATTCAGGGGATATCAACACATGTAAATATCTAAGGGCACATATTTTGTGGACAAAAAAATCTGTGAACAATAGGCCAAAGCTAGAGTCCAGTACCTATGCTAATGTAATTTTTAATTTTACGTAATTTTTTTTTTTTTTTTAAACCAATAACCCAAGATTGGCATTTTAAAAAGTTATTTTTAGATTCAAAAATGTATATACAGTTGTTTCTCACCTCTTCACTAAATTTGAAATGTTTAACATTTGTGTAAATTACCAGGCGACCTACAGCTCTATCTGAGTTATCTAAGGACTGGACATGTAAAACATGTATTTGGAATTTCTTCTCATCATCTTACCAACCTCATTTTTCCTTGTTTTATTCTGAGAAAAGTTACACATTCTCCATGTCATCATATTTGACTACACTGTTTCTTTCTATTACATTTATGGAATTACATTTTAGTCCTGGGATCCTATGTTGCAGCAGATCAAAGATCTGTGCACAAAAATGTAATCATGTCCTTTACCTAGAATCTCTTTAGTGTAAGATTCTGGTAACATTGGAGAACAAAGATTTTGCTTCCTGAACACTTTTTAATGTATTTTTTTTTATTTTTGGCCACTTATCACAAATATAACCTTTAATTTACCCTATCATGTGGCGTTTTATAGAAATTTTCTGTTTTTGCAATTTGCAATACCCGTTGGCTATGCTGAACACATGAAAGAAACATACTAAAACATGGTACTGTTGTTGAAGCACATCCAGTTCACTCAGAACAACTGGAATATATGTGGAGATCTAAACATAGTGGCTCTGCTGCTTGGAATTCAGCTTGGCTATACCAAAGCACTGTTAGGCGGCTCCAAGAGAATTTGGTTCCAGAACAGAAAAATGTGGCACATGAATTGCTTGTTGACTCAACATGGATATTTTAGCCTCTACTTCCCATGAAACTTGGGCTGAAATTTTGTGAAAGTGATAAACAAGGAAGGTAAAGGATTTCATTATTTGACACACGTTTCCAAGAATAACTGATGCATGAATAAGGAAGCCATTTTTGTTGGTCCACAGATGACAAGTCATTTGAAGATCTGTTATTTGAGCAAAAGAATATTACCTGGAAAGCATTCAAGAATGTGGTTGAGAATTTTGACAACTACAGAGGGTCAAACTAAATTCAGCTGGTTGACAAGCTTACAGAATACAAGACCATGAAGTGCAAAATGTCACTGAAGTTTCATTTTCTGCCTTCATTCTTAGACTTCTTTCCAAAAAAATCTAGCTGCAGTCAGTGGCAAACATGGTGCAAGGTTTCGCCAGGACCAAAATGTAAAAATGGCAATCTATCATTGCTGGCTGACTATTGTCAGACATTGCAGTAAGATGCACTGGACACTAAGTACAAATAAAAATCAGCAGCAAAACTATTTGAGCTCTGTTGCACTCATGCAGCATGTCAGAAACATTATACAAATAAAACCAAAGTCAACATAGTCATTGAAATTTAATTTCATATTTCTCAAGATTCCTATCTGATATAGTCATTTTAAAGTTATATTTGGGTTCACCTTCAAGGGGTCTATCATATTCACCAAAAGCTTTTTAGGAAGCACAACTCTTGAAAAAATGTGTTTACCGGTGTTATTTGTAAAAGTTCATCCCCCTTTTTTTATATTGTGTAAGAGGCCATACCTCCAGGCCTTGCTGTTATATAGCTGCGAGCAAAAGTATGTGAACCCTTTGGAATGATATGGATTTCTGCACAAATTGCACAAAGCCAGTACTGCTGTGGAACATCCAGGTGCTCTTATGCAAACTGTAAACATGCAGCAATGTTTTGTTTGGACAGCAGTGAATTCCTCTGTGGTATCCTCCCATGAAATCCATTCTTGTTTAGTGTTTTACGTATTGTAGATTCGCTAACAGGGATGTTAGCATTTGCCAGTGACTTTTGTAAGTCCTTAGCTGACACTCTAGGATTCTTCTTCACCTCATTGAGCAGTCTGTGCTGTGCTCTTGCAGTCATCTTTACAGGATGGCCACTCCTAGGGAGAGAAGCAGCAGTGCTGAACTTTTTCCATTAATAGACAATTTGTCTTACCGTGGACTGATGAACAGCAAGGCTTTTGGAGATACTTTTATAACCCTTTCCAGCTTTATGCAAGTCCACAATTCTTAATCGTAGGTCTTCTGAGAGCTCTTTTGTGCAAGGCATCATTCACATAAGGCAATGCTTCTTGTGAAAAGCAAACCCAGAACTGGTGTGTGTTTTTTATAGGGCAGGGCAGCTGTAACCAACACCTCCAATCTCATCTCATTGATTGGACTCCAGTTGGCTGACATCTCACTCCAATTACCTCATGGAGATGTCATTAGTCTATGGGTTCACATACTTTTTCCACCTGCACTGTGAATGTTTACATGGTGTGTTCAATAAAAACATGGCAACATTTCATTCTTTGTATGTTATTAGTTTAAGCAGATTGTGATTGTCTATTGTTGTGACTTAGATGATGATAAGATCACATTTTATGACCAATTTGTGCAGAAATCCATATCATTCCAAAGGGTTCACATACTTTTTCTTGCAGCTGTAAATGATGCAACCTGACCACATGACCACTATTAACATCTTTAGCAGCTATTAGGTGCGTAACATCTCAAATAAATTAGGCAAAATGGGCTATGATAGAGAAATTTGAATGATCCGCGATCTGGGAGGTCGCCACCCGAAGTCGGGTCGCCCCTATGTGAACGGGGGCGAAGAGGCTACAATTTAAAGTATATAAACACCTTAATGACTAAAATCCTAAAATGTAAATGTAATTTTTAAATCAGTCTCAATATTTTAAAATGAGCAGATTTAATTAAAAAAAAAAAAACAGTGAATCTAACCATAAAGTTTCTTGTTTAGGCATTTCCTGTGATATGGTGACAAAGCTTTCTCCTTATCTCAAAATTGCTTTTCTGTCACCCTGTCATATGTGCTTCCAGAGGAGTCTATATCAATGCTGTGCCAATGCTTATTGTGCAGGCATGTTCCACCAGTGTTGATAACCTACAAGCAACCATCAATCATTGGAGTGTTTGCATGTAGACATGAAGTGGCTGCAAATAAACTGGGGGAGTTCAGCAGTGTTGAGATTAAAAAAAATAATAATAATAATAATCTGCGATTGTATGGTTGGGTTTTCAATACTGTTTTTTTTTATTTTTTTTGTATTGGTTGAGCCAGATGGACCTGTGTCGTTTTTAAACCTGACTAACTATGTAACAGTGTTTCTAAAAAAAATGCCATTGTTTATGATAGAATGTGCTTTAGCAAATAAATGTTATTCTATTAGATTTAGATCTATTTGACATTTCAAATATGTTGTCTAGTCTAATGTACTTATACAGATGGC
Organism: Pelophylax lessonae; assembly: GCF_965119305.1. Lineage (NCBI taxonomy): Eukaryota > Metazoa > Chordata > Amphibia > Anura > Ranidae > Pelophylax > Pelophylax lessonae. The sequence goes on along the minus strand of NC_138771.1, from coordinate 409,293,780 downwards.
TTGGTTGCCAAATTATCTTCCAACCCACAAATGCTCATGGTAGGTGATGGCTGACACTTACAGGCATTTTTATATTGTAACATTATAAATTAATTTTAAAAACAAATATACATCATTTGTGTTTAATTTGTGTTTAGTCGACCATCTGAAGAGATATATTCTTTATTTTTATCCCTCTAGCAGCCAGCCTGGTACATTGTAGCAGCATTCTAATGTTACTGTGAGACAACAATGGTCTGTTGATAAGTCAAGTGGCAGCTAATTAGACCAAGTGTTTCTAAAAGCAGAGTCCATGTTACCTGAATTGTTGCGGATCGTCACCTGCGGCACTCTCCCTGTCACATGCTAAATGGGGAGCACTTGTTCAGATGCTTGGAAGCTCACAGAAGCGTATCCGATGCACTGGTCTCACTAAAGCACATGTCAATCAAATGAAGAGGAAAGCAGATGTATACATCTCTGACCACCTACTACTAGAATCACTTTTTTCTTCCCTGAAGGAACTCCTAAGAGATAAAAATCAGGGAAATGTAATACAGAGGACTCAAAAGATAAACAGATGTGTATTTTGCAATGAAAGATAACCCAGGTACTTTTGCACCTGCTTCAGGCACCAGCGTCAGGTCTAGATGTGCTTATATTTTACAAAAAAGCTTTTATGGCATGTAGCAGACCAGACTTAAATTATGCTTCCTTTAGCTGAGATGTCAGGATAGTAAATGGGGAAAGGAACCAACTTGACCTCAGTTTCTTTATTTTACCTTGACCCAGCCTGAACTTCTCAGGGTTGTAAAAAGAGGAAAAAACACAAAACAGGAAGCCCCAAAATGACATAATATGACATTTCTCTAACCTGTAAACATGTCACAATTCATATGCATTACCTAATTTATTATAGCCTAATGCATGTTATACAAGACAAAAATCGCATGCCATGCAGAAAATTTGTCTCAAAATATTCACCATTAAAAGAAATACCTTTAACTTTATATCAGATACATTCTAATCAGCAACTAGATCAAATGGAGTATAAGGTCTTGTACACACGCAACGATTATCGGCCGACCGATCGTCCGACTTTTATCCAGAGTTGTGTTTTGTTGGTTGGAATGTGCCTAGACTGCACACGAATTTTCTTGGCCAACAAAAATCTACTTCAGAAGTGATGTCATGTGATGGTTTACTTTCCGTGTGTTTTTTCTTCTCTGAACATGCCCAGTCTTGCTCATCAGATTTTTGTCTGCCGAAATCTGTACTGACTGACGGGAAATCGGCCGTTGTGTTGACGGCCAACAAAAATTTTATAGCCTGCACACCAGATTTTATTCGGCCGAAAAGTCGGAGTCGGTTGACGAAAGCATCATACTAACAAGCCGAAAATCGGCCGATCGGACGTTGGCCGAAAATTCCCGGCCAATAATCAATGCGTGTGTACGAGGCATAAGGCTTCATGTACACTAGAAGCTTCTAAACTTAAATTTTTTTGCCAAAGCTGCTAAACTTAACTCCATTAGGCTGCATTTACATTTGGGGGTTTTGCATAGTGGGCAGAATCACAGCAAATCTGCCCACGAGTGACAGATTTCACGCAAAGAGGTTTGCAGCGCAATTTATCGTGCAACAACTATGGCAGAACCGCACTGCGTTTTTAAGTGCCATTCAAATAAATGCCATCTCAAATGTGCGTTATGTGATTTGTCATCCACACCTGGGTGTTTTGAAATTGCGGACAGCATTGTGGCAAATCTGCCCACGATTCAAATGCTCAGGTGTGAATGCAGCGTAATAGCCTATGTACCAATGTACACATTAGCTTTCAGCAGAATTTAGACGCTGCTGCTGTTAGGGGAGCTTCTACATCCCTTAACCTCCCTCTCCTGAATGCCGAGGTAGCACATTCAGCATAGGAACTTTTGGACCACTGGCAAATGGTTCACGGTCATGGTTTGCGTTTTCCAATGGCCACAGTAAATGTTGGCAGGGTGTGCATAAAGCCTAACTATGTACAATATAATTAGCTGGTTGGGTTCTGCCTAATTAAGACCTATAACATGTAGGTGATTGTGTGACTGTTGTAAAGACAACAGTAGATTGCAAGTTACACTAGAAAGTGGTTAATGAAAGATGAGAACATATTATAGCAAGCACGGCATATTATGCCAACTCTATCAGAATATGTGACTTGGTCTATATCTGCACAACTATATATATTGATATGACATTTCAAACAAATTAATCCCTGCTATCTTCTATTTCAGAACATTATTCAGAGCAGTTCAGCTTCATACTTTTAAAATAAATCATCTGGGGATACACAGCTAAACAGTTAACTGTCAAAAACAATCAAAATAAATAAATTGACATATTAGAGTCATCGCCTTTGTGACTGCTGACTACTGTAGTGGATATTCCATCTACAGTAAGTCCACTTCTGTAAATCCTTTGAATGTTAGATTTATAGGGGTAACCTTAATCAGAATAAACGTTGCCCCATAAATAGTGTGTTCCCATGATGTGTATGCAGACAGGCTTTTTCATAATAAATCTTAAAGGGAGCAGCAGGAGAGGCAGCTATAGACCCGGTCAACAATGGTGTCTCAGTCCAAATGGCTTTTGAGTTTAATGGGTAGACTGAACATGGATATTACACTTCTGACCCTGTATTCGCTTTTATGTTGCATGCCTCCCATTACTAACAAAAGACGAAACAATGTGTACTCTGCTGTGTTTTATAGGGTAAAAATCACAACATGGCAGTATGAAAGACAAGTCTTGTTTTTGCAGCTTTAAATATTAATACATAGAGAAAACATATATCCTAATAACATGGCTATCATTTCAGGCACTTTTGCATATATTTAAAAATGTCTAAAAGCACTGGCATTCATAATTAACGGCTATATCTGTGATGACTTATTGAAATAAAAAAAAACAAATTGCAAATTCAAAGCAGAACTACAGCCAAAAATAACAAGATTAAACAGAATAGCCCATTAAAAGATTAAAACGGCAAGCATCATTCAATCCCATTACCTCTATGCCCAGGTTATTTTGGACCTGTCCTAGCTTATGACTGGACAGTGAAAGAAGAAACACAGGGATGAGATCATCTCTCTGTCACTCTGCTTTCTCTTCCTATCAGCATGCTTCTTGGCAGCATATGAACTGATTGGCTGTTATTTCACCCACACTCCAGCCCTGTTGTACAAAGGGACTGCAAGAGGCTAATACCAGGTCAACAAACCTTTCAAAGACTGGCTCCAGTCAAAAATATACAGTAAATAAAACAGTAAACAATTTATACTATTGCAACTAGAGTTTAGGGACGAGATTAAAATTCGCTACTACCATGGGTTAGAGGCAGGTCCTGAGAGTTTGAAATTCAAGGCACCAGCAAATTTATGTGCAGATTCACCCTGGAGAATGTATTATTTTTAACCATAATGCACTGCATCTGACCGCTGACATTTGGGTAAATCAGCCCCCTCTCTATAAAAGTGGGACATATAGCAGCCACAGTGTCAGCTCATTGTTGTAGAGCAGGGGTGGGGAACCTACGTCCCGGGGGCCATATGGGGCCCTCAAAGTCATTTGGTCCGGCCCCCCATGCAGCTGAGTCTGTGTCTCTCAGCTGATCCGTCAGAACGGCACCAATGCATCCTGTATAGTTCCTGTATAGTTCTATCAAATGCACTCCGCCTGTGACTAATACAGGAAACATCGCCTCTTCCTCCAGCGCAGCGCCTCTGCTAGCCAGCATTTACCGCCAGCAGCACACACAGCTGTACCAGCCAGAGCCAGCAGTACCAGCCAGAGCCAGCAGTACAAGCCAGAGCCAGCAGTATCCACAGCAGTATAAGCCAGAGCCAGCAGTAATCCACAGCAGTATAAACCAGAGCCAGCAGTACCAGCCAGAGCCAGCAGTACCCACGGCAGAACCAGCAGTACCCACAGCAGTACCAGCCAGAGCCAGTAGTACCCACAGCAGTACCAGCCAGAGTCAGCAGTACCCACAACAGTACCAGCCAGCAGTACCTACAGCACAGTACCCACAGCAGTACCAGCCAGCAGTACCAGCCTGAGCCAGCAGTACCCAAGGCAGTACCTACAGCACAGTACCAGCCTGAATCAGCAATACCCACAGCAGTACCAGCCTGAGCCAGCAGTACCAGCCAGCAGTACCCACAGCATAGTACAAGCCAGCAGTACCAGCCTGAGCCAGCAGTACCCACAGCAGTACCAGCCAGCTGTGCCCACCAGCAGTACCAGCCAGCTGTACCCACCAGCATTACCCGCCAGCAGTTCTTTTCAAAACTTACCACCACAAAGTTGACTGCACTCCAGACTGAATGACGCAAACCTGGAAAACAGTTGCGAGTAGAAACATCATCAATACCAGCTAACATCACAGATCTCACCAAAGAGAAGCAGTTGCAGCCATCACATTAGGGGTGAGTTCATTAAATTTTTGACCAAATATAACAGGCACATTCTTAAGTTCATAAGTTTGTACGGCCCCCAAATGATTTTATAAATACCCAAATGGCCCTTGGCAGAAAAAAGGTTCCCCACCCCTGTTGTAGAGAAAGCATAGGGAAAGTTTACAAACCACACAGGGTGGTAGGGTCAGTTAGGAAAATACTTTACTTCTGATTGCTAGTTCTGTGGGCAATCTCCTTGCTGCCTTTTTTCCTATTAAAGTGGCCTTTTGATAAATTATTTATTTTGTGGTGGATTTGAGGTCAGCAATCACTTCTGGCTGATGTCCCAATGATAGTAAACTTTTTTATTTTTGCTTCAAGACTTGAGGACCGCTCTATAGCAGATTTACTGCTTACAGGACTCTCTCCTGTGCAGGATCATGTATATATTCTGTAGGGGGGGTGTGCGCATGCTGCTGGTGGGCCACTTCTGCTGTGATTTATCACAGCAGAAGCCGATCTGCGGGTGCCGGGTACTGGATTACTGGATGTCTGCCGGCACATGTTAATCATCAGTAAAAACACACAGAACGGAGATATGCCTATGTAAACAAAGCAGATCTCCATTCTGACAGGGGGGAAGGGATGGATTTTCTGTTCCTGCAAAACAGGGAATAAAATCCATCTCTTCCCCTAGTAAAATCACCTAACACAGTACACAAAAACACTGACTAGGCACACAGTTACCTTTTGATTGCCCTAGATGTTCAACTCCTTCCTAGCCAGTGTCATTAGTACAGTGACAGTGCATATTTTTAGCACTTATCACTGTATTAGTGTCACTGGTTTACCAAAAAGTGTCAAAATCGTCAGTTAGTGTCAGAATGTCCACCACAATATCACAGTCCTGCTATAAGTTGCTGATTGCCGCCATTACTAGTGATGATATTACGCCATTACTAGTAAATGTAGCCATTACTTATGCAAAAATTACATAAATATATATCATAGTTTGTAGGCACTATAACATTCACGTAAACTAATCAATATACACTTATTGGGATTTTTTTTACCAAAAATATGTAGCAGAGTACATATTGGCTTAAATTTATTGTAGAAAATGGCCTGGTCATAAAAAGGGGTACATTTTCCGGAGGTCAAGTAGATAAAAAAATAGTTTTTTGTTTCAGGGGTGGTATTTTGGGTTTTCATTTTTGGGTGTATATTGGTTCTTAGTTTATGTTGATACAGCCTTTATATTAAGTTACTGTTCTTGGAGATGACTTTCATTCACTGTACATCGCTGCATCATTTGGGAAACGACACGCAGCGAGGAGAGCGAGGAGATCTGAGAGCTGTGTGTGTGTGTGTAGAGGAGGAGGAGCCGCCGCACGTGCGGAGGAGAGCGGGGGAAGCCGCACTAGGAAGCCGGGGGCCGGGGGCAGGAGCTCGGAGCCTCGGACCAGGGAACCAGTGCGGGGGACAGCCGGGGACAGGAGACGCACGTGCGGAGGAGAGCGGGGTAAGCCGCACTAGGAAGCAGAAGCAGTGCGGGAGACAGCCGGCGGCAGGAGCCGCACGTGCGGAGGAGAGCGGGGGAAGCCGCACTAGGAAGCAGGAGACAGGAGCTCGGAGCCTCAGACCAGGGAACCAGTGCGGGGGAGACAAAGACCGGGACCAGACTGAGACCGAGGGACGTAAGTTGGAAACAATCTGATCTGATCTCCTGGTAGGGGGGTGGGCTGGTGGGGGGACTACAAGTACAAACTACATACAAGTACAAACACTACAGGCAATACAGGCTACTAAGGGGTTACTATAGACTGAGAGGTGCTCTGCGACTTGCGACTGGTGAGTATCTTGCGACTGGTGGGTGAGCATCTTTGCGACTGGTGAGCATCTTTGCGACTGGTAAGCATCTTTGCGACTGGTGAGCATCTTTGCGACTGGTAAGTATCTTTGCGACTGGTGAGCATCTTTGCGACTGGTAAGCATCTTTGCGACTGGTAAGTATCTTTGCGACTGGTAAGCATCTTTGCGACTGGTGAGTATCTTGCGACTGGTGAGTATCTTGCGACTGGTGAGTATCTTGCGACTGGTGAGTATCTTGCGACTGGTGAGTATCCTTGCGACTGGTGAGTATCTTTGCGACTGGTGAGTATCTTTGCGACTGGTGAGTATCCTTGCGACTGGTGAGTATCTTTGCGACTGGTGAGTATCTTTACGACTGGTGAGTATCTTTGCGACTGGTGAGTATCCTTGCGACTGGTGAGTATCTTTGCGACTGGTGAGTATCTTGCGACTGGTGAGTATCTTTGCGACTGGTGAGTATCCTTGCGACTGGTGAGTATCTTTGCGACTGGTGAGTATCTTGCGACTGGTGAGTATCTTTGCGACTGGTGAGTATCTTTGCGACTGGTGAGTATCCTTGCGACTGGTGAGTATCTTTGCGACTGGTGAGTATCTTTGCGACTGGTGAGTATCCTTGCGACTGGTGAGTATCCTTGCGACTGGTGAGTATCCTTGCGACTGGTGAGTATCTAGTGACTGGTGAGGGCATTAGCGACTGGTGGGTACCCCAGGTTTTGTACCAGGGAAGTTAGAGGTAGTGTAGGTAAGGAAGAGCAGGCCGTTAACATTATCCCCATAGAGTAGTGGGTAATAATTAGGGATGATCGAACTTTTGAAAAGTTCGGTTCGACCAGAACACCCGAACTTCACGAAAGTTCGGTTCGGATTTCAGAACCCCATTGAAATCAATGGGACCCGAACTTCTGTAATCAAAAAACACCATTTTTAAGCCCTAAAACCCAATAAATGCCCCTAAAAAGTGCCTAGGGTTCTGGGTCATGCCCCAGGGACTATTAATCACACAAAAAAAAGTTCTTAAAAATTGTCATTTTTGATAAAAAAGCCAATTATTGAAAAATTAAAAAAAAAAAAAAAAGAGATTTTTTTGATTTTTACTTTGGATTTAGTATCTGGGGGGTCTAAAAGGTGTGCATGTGAAGTTTCAGCTCTGTAGCATGTCCAGAACCATGAAAAAAAAAAAGATAATTTTTCAGTAGAACAGGGATGTGGTTCGGGAGCCTCCTTTAACTTTAACACCTATATGATCTTTTTTTCTGGTTCTGGACATGCTACAGAGCTGAAACTTCACAGGTACACCTTTTAGACCCCCCAGACACAAAATCACACAAAAAAAGTTCTTAAAAATTGTCATTTTTGATAAAAAAGCCAATTATTGAAAAATTAAAAAAAAAAAAAAAAAAAGAGATTTTTTGATTTTTACTTTGGATTTAGTATCTGGGGGGTCTAAAAGGTGTGCATGTGAAGTTTCAGGTCTGTAGCATGTCCAGAACCCCCCAAAAATTAGCATTTTCTTATAATTTTTATTAGAACAGGAATACGGCTTCTCTACGGCGCTTTTTCTTGCATTTATCGGGCATTTTTGGAGGCAGGCATGACTTTTTTTGGATTTAGTGTCTGGGGGGTCTAAAAAGTGTACCTGTGAAGTTTCAGCTCTGTAGCATGTCCAGAACCAGAAAAAAAGATAATTTTTCAGTAGAGCAGGGATGGTGGGACCCCTCTTTTACACTTATATGATCTTTTTTTGGGGTTCTGGACATGCTACAGAGCTGAAACTTCACAGGTACACCTTTTAGACCCCCCAGACACAAAATCACACAAAAAAAGTTCTTAAAAATTGTCATTTTTGATAAAAAAAGCCAATTATTGAAAAATTTAAAAAAAAAAAAAAAAAAAAAAAAAAAAAGAGATTTTTTGATTTTTACTTTGGATTTAGTATCTGGGGGGTCTAAAAGGTGTGCATGTGAAGTTTCAGCTCTGTAGCATGTCCAGAACCAGAAAAAAAAGATCGTTTGTATTAGAAAACTTTAAGCACAGGAATATGGCTTCTCTGCTGTAACACCTTGCCGGTTTAATAGCAGGCATTTTTTTGGGTTCTTTGCAGTCAGGAAAAACATCTGAACTTGTGTATAGTAGTACTGTGCACAAGTTCTGATGTTTTGCCTGCCTCCAAAATTCCCCAAAAAATGCCAGCAAAAACACACCTGGGCATTTTTTTTTTTGACGCTAGCGTTTTTTTTGGCATTTTTTGGGGTTCTTTTGAGGCAGGCAAAACATCTGAACATGTGTATAGGGGGGATATATAGACATATATGTCTGAATATATACCCCTAGACATATATAGGTGTGATAGTAGCAGAAATAAATGCTTGCGCTAATGAAATCATTTACAGTAATATATTTCTGCTACTATCACACCTATATATGTCTCGGGGTATATATTCAGACATATATGCCTATATATACACCCTATACACATGTTCAGATGTTTTGCCTGCCTCAAAAGAACCCCAAAAAATGCCAAAAAAAACGCTAGCGTCAAAAAAAAAATGCCCAGGTGTGTTTTTGCTGGCATTTTTTGGGGGGTTTTGGAGGCAGGCAAAACATCAGAACTTGTGCACAGTACCACTATACACAAGTTCAGATGTTTTTCCTGACTGCAAAGAACTTAAAAAAAATGCCTGCTATTAAACCGGCAAGGTGTTACAGCAGAGAAGCCATATTCCTGTGCTTAAAGTTTTCTAATACAAACGATCTTTTTTTTTCTGGTTCTGGACATGCTACAGACCTGAAACTTCACATGCACACCTTTTAGACCCCCCAGATACTAAATCCAAAGTAAAAATCAAAAAATCTCTTTTTTTTTTTTTTTTTTTTTTTTTTTTTTTTAATTTTTCAATAATTGGCTTTTTTATCAAAAATGACAATTTTTAAGAACTTTTTTTTGTGTGATTTTGTGTCTGGGGGGTCTAAAAGGTGTACCTGTGAAGTTTCAGCTCTGTAGCATGTCCAGAACCATAAAAAAAAAGATCGTTTGTATTAGAAAACTTTAAGCACAGGAATATGGCTTCTCTGCTGTAACACCTTGCCGGTTTAATAGCAGGCATTTTTTTGGGTTCTTTGCAGTCAGGAAAAACATCTGAACTTGTGTATAGTGGTACTGTGCACAAGTTCTGATGTTTTGCCTGCCTCCAAAACCCCCCAAAAAATGCCAGCAAAAACACACCTGGGCATTTTTTTTTTGACGCTAGCGTTTTTTTTGGCATTTTTTGGGGTTCTTTTGAGGCAGGCAAAACATCTGAACTTGTGTATAGTGGTACTGTGCACAAGTTCTGATGTTTTGCCTGCCTCCAAAACCCCCCAAAAAATGCCAGCAAAAACACACCTGGGCATTTTTTTTTTAACGCTAGCGTTTTTTTTGGCATTTTTTGGGGTTCTTTTGAGGCAGGCAAAACATCTGAACTTGTGTATAGTGGTACTGTGCACAAGTTCTGATGTTTTGCCTGCCTCCAAAACCCCCCAAAAAATGCCAGCAAAAACACACCTGGGCATTTTTTTTTTTGACACTAGCGTTTTTTTGGCATTTTTTGGGGTTCTTTTGAGGCAGGCAAAACATCTGAACATGTGTATAGGGGGTATATATAGGCATATATGTCTGAATATATACCCCTAGACATATATAGGTGTGATAGTAGCAGAAATATATTACTGTAAATGATTTCATTAGCGCAAGCATTTATTTCTGCTACTATCACACCTATATATGTCTAGGGGTATATATTCAGACATATATGTCTATATATACCCCCTATACACATATTCAGATGTCATGTCTGACATCAAACATGTCCTCAAAAAAGCACTGGCAGTGGCAGCCCCTGCAGCATTAAAAAATGCTTGCTGGTGAGAAGCCACATTCCTGTCCCGAAGCAGAGAAATGATCATTTCTCTATAGCGGTCACCCTGCTATGGAAGGGTTTTGTCACCCTGCCATAGCAGTCACTGTCAGTTAACCCTACACTACACTACGGTCCCCTGACACTTAACACTTTCCCTACAGAAACTAAATTTTTGAAGCTAACTTAAGTGTAAAGGAGCACTCTAACTACACTAGATATCCCTTTCCTCACACTAAAAATAGCTAAATGACACTTTTAAAGTAAAATTAACAGAACTGCTTCCACTCTCTTCCATGTCCATTATAACAATGCTGGGAATATGGCGGGGGCGATCTTATATACTGGGGGGCGTATTCACTAATGATTGGTCTAGGGACCCCCTAGTCACTCCAATCACATTCCTAGCATTCTTCTGCCCCCTCAATTGGCTTTTGCTAATGGTTCTGGTCCAATCACGGGCTTTTAAAGCCCATTTCCTGAAGCATTGCATTTTGGGCGGTTCTGGTTGCCGAATTCCGAACTTTTTGGGCAAAAAGTTCTAAATTCGGCCGAACCTCGAACACCCAATGTTCGGGCCGAACCGATGGTGGACCCGAACCGTTCGATCATCCCTAGTAATAATGTCCGACAGGATTGGGGATGCCACTCAGTGCACTTCTTGCGGCATGTATGCGTTCCTTGATGAAACAATCGAGGACGAATACTGCTGTGCAAGATGTGAGCGACTTGTTGCTCTGGAAGCCCACATCGTGGATCTAGAGAGCACAGTGACAAGACTGCGTGGCATCTACAACCTGGAAAGGAGCTTGGACTTTACCCATCAGGCGCTGGCAGGGGTCAGCATAGAGGAGGAAGGAATAGAGGAGACGCAAGCAGCAGAGGTACGCAGCTGGGTGACTGTTAGGAATGTTAGGGGGAGGAGAGTCAGGGAGGCCAGTCCTGAGTTGGTACACCCTAACAAATTTGCCGAGTTGCAGGTTGAGGGGGATATCAACTCAGGGGTGGCAGAGCTGGAGCATGCACCCTCCCCCAGCTGCCAGGGGAGGGACGGCTCCAGGAAGAAGGGGGGCCGTAACTCAGGAAAGGTTAGAAAGGTTGTGGTAGTTGGGGACTCAATTATCAAGAGGACAGAGAGGGCAATCTGTAAAAAAGATCTCGTGAACCGAACAGTTTGTTGTTTACCGGGCGCCCGAGTTCGGCACATCGCAGATCTGGCAGACAGATTGTTGGGCGGGGCTGGGGATGACCCAGCGGTCATGGTGCATGTGGGCACTAATGACAAAGTTAAAGGTAGGTGGAGGATCCTTAAGAACGATTTCAGGGACTTAGGTAATAGATTGAGGAAAAGGACCTCCAAGGTGGTTTTCTCTGAAATACTGCCTGTACCTCGAGCCACACAGGAGAGGCAGAAGGAGATTAGGGAAGTTAACAAGTGGCTAAGGAATTGGTGTAGGAAGGAGGGGTTTGGGTTCCTGGAGAACTGGGCTGACTTCTCAGTCGGCTACCGGCTCTTTAGTAAGGATGGGCTGCACCTTAATGGGGACGGTACAGCTCTTTTGGAGAGAAAGATGGCCACCGAGTTGGAGGGGCTTTTAAACTAGGAGACGGGGGGGAGGGCTCAGAAGTAGAATCAGTCAGGAGGGAGCAGAGGACTGAAGGCAGTTGTAGGGTCAGCAGCGACATTAGGTCAACAACATCAATTGGCGGGTCTGTGCGGGAAAACAGCAGACCAAACAAAAATAAACATAACCGCCAATCACGTTTAACTTCCGTAAAACTAAGAGGGGTATATGCTAATGCCAGGAGCCTAGCTAATAAGATGGATGAGTTGGAAATGTTAGTACATGAGGAGGACATAGACCTTGTGGGAATAACAGAAACTTGGTTCGACCCCTCACATGACTGGCTGGCAAATATCCAAGGGTATTCTGTGTACCGGAAGGACAGGGTAGGAAAAAGAGGGGGAGGGGTATGTCTCTATGTCAAGAACAATATAAAGGTGCTAGAAAGGAGTGACATTACGGATGGGATGAGCATGGATTTAGAATCTGTGTGGGTTGAACTCGATAGGGAAGAAGATAAGGGAAAAGTAGTTGTGGGGATTTGCTATAGGCCACCTAACCAAGGGGAGGAGGTAGAGCTGGAATTTTTAGCACTAATAGGTAAAGCGGCAAAACTGGGATCAGTCATCATATTGGGGGACTTCAATTATCCCGACATTGACTGGGAAGAGGGGACTGCACACTCGCATAAGGCCCGTCTATTCACGGAAACCTTACAGGATAACTACATGTCACAGTTGGTGGATTCCCCTACTAGAGAGAATGCAATCCTGGATCTATTGATCACTAATGACCCAGACATAATCTCGGAGGTAGGAGTCCAGGACAATCTGGGCTCTAGCGATCACAGGATGATCACATTTAGTATAAATAACAATATAAAAAGGCAAGTGGGGAACATAAGAACCCTAAACTTCAGAAGGGCAGACTTTCCAAAATTGTACTCATTGATGGAAAGGGTAAACTGGGACCAAACCCTGGGATCCCTGACCACTGAGGAAAAATGGGAATGCTTTAGGAACATATTAGGCAAAGGCATCTTGCAGTGCATTCCTATGGGGAATAAATTTAGAAGAGACAAAGCCAAACCTGGCTGGCTAAACCGTAGCGTTAAAAAACTTATTAGGGGAAAAAAATTGGCCTTCAAGAAATATAAATCAGAGGGCACAGTATCGGCCTTCCAGCAATACAAGGAGGAAAATAGGAAGTGTAAACACGAAATCAAGATGGCTAAAATCAACTTTGAGAGACAAATAGCGGAGGATAGTAAAAAAAACCCAAAGAAATTCTTTAAATATATCAACAGCAAAAAAACTAGGGCAGAGCATATTGCACACATAATTAACGATGATGGGAGGATGGTTACAGAGGACACTAAAAAAGCAACCGTGCTGAATGCTTTTTTCTCGTCAGTCTTTACGCAGGAAAAGGAGGGGTACACTGACCATGACTGTATGGTTAGTAGTAATACACAGGACTTGCCACTATGGCTAACAGAGGGGGAAATCAGGGAAAGACTGGATAAACTTAACACAAACAAATCACCAGGCCCGGATGGCGTACATCCGAGAGTGCTCAAGGAACTCAGTATGGTTATATCTAGACCACTGTTCCTAATCTTTGCTGACAGTATTAGGACAGGAGATGTACCAGGGGATTGGAGGAAGGCTAACGTGATTCCGATATTCAAAAAGGGCCAGAGACATATCCCGGGAAATTATAGGCCTGTCAGTTTGACATCAATAGTATGTAAACTTCTGGAGGGGATGATAAGGGACTATATCGTAGAGTATGCTAAAGACAACAACATCATCAGTAGTAACCAACACGGGTTTACAAATGGGCGTTCTTGTCAAACCAATCTCTTAGCATTCTATGAGGAAGTGAGCTGTGAGCTAGATAGGGGCAGACCAGTGGATGTGGTGTACTTGGATTTCGCTAAGGCGTTTGATACAGTTTCCCACAAGCGCTTAATTTATAAAATAAGGTCTGCAGGTATCGACAGCAGGGTTTGCTCTTGGATACGGAACTGGCTAAAAGGGTGTGTCCAAAGGGTGGTAATAAACAGCGCATACTCAGACTGGGCTGAGGTAGTAAGCGGGGTGCCCCAGGGCTCAGTCCTGGGACCAACCTTGTTCAATTTATTCATAAACAGCATTGAGGACGGGATCAGTAGTTCGTTATCAATTTTTGCAGATGACACAAAATTGGCCAGGGCAATAACTGCACAGCATGAAGCAGATATCCTACAGAATGACCTGGACAAAATTACGGAGTGGGCAACGACATGGCAAATGAGGTATAATGTGGAGAAGTGTAAGGTTTTGCACTTGGGGACCAAAAACATAAAAACACAATACATGTTAGGAGGGGAACCCTTGGGGGACTCAAAAATGGAGAAAGATCTGGGAGTCTTGGTTGATGATAGATTAGGCAACAGCATGCAATGCCAAGCGGCAGCTTCCAAAGCCAACAGAATATTAGCATGCATAAAGAAAGGGATGTATTCCAGAGATAAGACTATAATCCTTCCACTTTATAAAACTCTGGTCCGACCGCATCTGGAGTATTCTGTCCAGTTCTGGTCGCCAGTCCTCAGGAGGGATGTGTTGGAGCTGGAGAGAGTCCAGAGAAGGGCAACTAAACTAATTAGGGGATTGGAGGACCTTACCTATGAAGATTTGTGAAGCCTTAAGCTTTTCTTACTTGTTTGGAACCTTTCCCTGCCACTAATACTGTTCCTGACAGACAGGTGACCTGTCCCTACTTTACCCACATGTGAATGCGCTCCAAATAGACTCTTCCACACTCAAGATGGCTCCCAGAGTCACATGGGCAGCCAGCATCCAATCAGATCACTGCCCCAGTGACCCAGGAAACCATAGAGGAACCATGTTCTCTCCCTCTGCAAAGCCTTTGCGGCTGAGTGCTGTGGAGACAACAGAAAAAAACATATATAGTTCCTTGAGCGCTAACAACTGTGGATCATACGATGGTATATGGCAACCAGAAAAATATGATTTTACCAGAATCAGTGCAGCTGACCAAAGATGTATTCTGATCACTGTATTAGTGTCATGGGTGACACCAGTTAGCATCAGTGTCAGTTAGCGCCAGTTAGCCTCAATCCCAGATAGTGTCATATTGTCCAGCACATATTTATTAATAAAGTTTAAATCTTTGATTGCCAGCAACACACACACACTATACATCTCCATTACAAGTAAAGTGCCTAATCGGATCAATATCTTTGATCAGATCAGAACTATATTAGCTTCTCTAATAGTATAGTGTTGCCAAAAATGCAGAGTTAGCAAGATCAGCCCTGACACCTGCCAGCACCCGCGTTTAGCCCCTTCGTCTCCCCCAAGAAGTGCAGTATCAGTAGATCACTGTCACTTCCGATACACAGCACACAAAACTGCAGTGTTAGCAGAGTCAGGCCTGATCTCTGGTAATGCTAGCAGTTACATTCTTTTATAGAGGTATAAACAGTCCTTGACAACCAGGTGCATTTTACCTGTAAATCGCACTAGGTGCCTATAAATTTCCAGAGGCCATGACAGATGAGAGTGATGGGGAGTCCTTACTGTCAGAATCAGGCTCAGTATTCTAACCTGTAGAGAGCAGTGGCACAGATAGTTGAGGATACAGTAGAGATCCGTGCTAAGATCAGGTGTACCTGACCCCATTCCTAGGTTGCTGAGGTGCAACAATCGTATGCTTCTTGTATGCAGCACAGTGCCAGTACTAGTGCCGCTCAACCTTCTGGTGAACTGGCAAGCACCAGCCGCCTTGTACATCCTGGTCATAGACAAACCAGCACTGCAGTAACATTTGGTGACATGGCGAGTCCCATAAGTCCAGTTCAAGCTGGTGCGGTGGCTAGCACAATTAGTGTCCCATAGCCAGCAAGAATTCAAAGACAGGCCCGTTTAGTCCATAGTGTCCTTCCTGATGTGCTTGCAAATCCTGATTGGCAGTCCACAGATTCTGCAGTGCCCGTACTTCCCCCATTTACTTGCCAATTCAGGTGGAAACAGCAGATTTTACTCCCCTTGGTTTTGATGAGCTGTTTTTCACGGAAGATCTGTACAGGTCAATTGTAAACCAAAACAATTTATATGCCAATCAATTGATCGCCGAAAACCCAAATTTGACCATTGCCAGAGAATTTGCATGGAAACGCAGCACGGTTTTCACCGAATTTAGAACCTTTCTGGGCCTATCCCTCATCATGGGCATTACTAAAAAGAGTGAGTTGCGGTCATATTAGTCCACTGACCCAATTCATCATATGTCTGTGTTCTCTGCTGCCATTGCCAGGACTAGATACGAACAAATCTTGCGGTTATCCCTTCACCATAGAGGCTGCGGTAGAGAGTGCACAAAGTGCTGTAATTGTGTATATCTCCATTTATCAAGTGGCATGTTCTCCCATTTTTGTTTTAATTAAAAAAAGTGCATAATCTGTTTCCTACCATTACATCTTTTAATTGTATCACCTCGTTTTTTGCCCATCTAACAAAATACAAATAATCCACTTTGCCAGACTTAAATAATTTGTGTCTATTAATGAAATCAAAGGTGCATTATATTCTCAGCGAAAGAGTCTACATAAACTATCCCAAATTCTTAATCTGTTCCTAGTCAATGCACATGTGTTATTCACCAAATCTTGATATGCTTGCCAAAACCATCTTTCCCAGATCTACCTCGCTGTGTGCACACTCAATGTCCACGCAATTCCTACCTTCCCTATTGTGTATCCAGTCTGCTATTCGTGCTGTAGAGTTTGTCTGATAATATTTTTTTTAAATCAGGCACAACTACCCCTCCGGACCCTTTTCCCCATGTTAACACTGCATAGGCGATTCTTGGGCGTTTGTACACCCATATATATTTCAATACCATTGCCCTTAGCTTCCTAAAGTAAACCTGGAGGAGGGAAATTGGGACCATTTGGAATATGTATAAAGGCTTGGGGAGGATGTTCATTTTTACTGCATTTATTTTACCCAACCATGAAACAGGTCTATGTCTCAAGGAGTTCAGCTGCTCCTTTACCTTATTTAACTTTGAGAATTAGCCTTATACAGATTCACTAATGATGTAGTTAATTTCATGCCAAGGTATCCTAGTTCCTCTCTGCACCATACAAAGGGGAATTTAGGCTGAATTGCCTGTTGTTCTCTCTTTGATATTGTAATATTCAAGATCTCGGTTTTAGCTATGTTAACCTTAAAATTTGATAGCTTCCAATATCTCCCTAATTCCTCCAGTACTATCGGAAGCGTTAGCCTGGGATTAGATATGAAGAATAGTACATCCTCCGCATATGCAGCCACCTTGTACTCTTTACTTTCCACTCTCACCCCCCCTAATTTTTGAGGATTGCTGCCAATAGGGATTCTAGAGCTAGGCATTGGAGAAAGGGGGCACCCTTGTCTAGTCCCGTTATATAATTCGAAGGGGGAGGACAAACTGCCATTCACTCTTATTCTTCCTGTTGGATGGCAATAATAGGCAGAGATCCATCCAATCATCCTTTCTCCAATGCCTAGGTATCTCAGAGTTTCAAACATGAAGCCCCAATACATCCTGTCAAAGGCCTTTTCGGCTTCTATAGACATTAATATGGTCGGTATGTCCTTCTTTTTTACTTTGTGGATCAGAAGAAGTGATTTAAGGCCGTTATCCCTCCCCTCTCGACCAGACACCAAACCCACCTGATTGTTACATATCCATTTTGGCAGTAAAAAGGTTTTAATCTTTCTGCTATTATTTTAGCGAAGATTTTTCCATCTCTGTCTAAAATGGAAATTGGCCTGTAACTTGTCGGTGTCATGGGGTCCTTCCCTTCCTTCAAAATAAGAGCTATGTAGGCAAGCAAAGAGTCCTCTCTTAAATCCCCCCCGCTGTGTTGAAATATTCACACAGTTTGGAGGCTAGGATTTTGTGAAACTTTTTATAATACAGGATCGAGTACCCATCAGGTATCAGGTCTCGGGCTCTTCCCCAGAACCATGTTCTTTATCGCCCACTCTACCTCTTTGCATGTGATCGGGGCTTCCATATCCTCTAACTCGTCTTTGGGTAGTCTTGGGAAATTGAACTCCTACAGGTATTCCCTCACAGCCAGATCTTTCTTACCTCTATCCCTCCCTTTCTCTTTCTGTCTAACATTGTATAGCTGACTATAGTACAAGTGAAACACCTAGGCAATATCTGGGGACGAATGTACCATTTCTCCATTCTCCTTTTTAATTTTGGGGATATGGGATGCATTATTTTTCTCCCTCACAGCTTTTGCCAGCCACTTCCCAGGGTTTATTTCCCCATTGATATTTTTCTTTCATGACTATATGAAATGCATTTTTTGTCCCTTGGTCCACGAGTGCCGCTAATTCCCCTCTCTTCTCAAATTGGCTATCGCTTCTCTGGGATACCTTTGGGTCTAGTCTGTTGTTCCAATGTATACAGCTCCCTAAGTAACTGGTTCCTTCTTTCCTTCTTTCCTTCTTTTCCTTTTTCCTTTGTGTCCCAATGCCTATTATTTTCCCCCCTAACATGCATTATGCGATTCCCACAGGGTAGTTCGTAAGATCTCGGATGTATCATTGATAGCAAAGAAGCTCTACAACTCCTTCTCTACTCTCCCAACTATCTTAGGATCCTGAATAAGGGCATCATTCAGTTTCCAAAAAGCCCTTCCTCTAGGGGTTGCTAAACATAGGTCTAACTGCACCATCACCAGGGCATGATCCAAAAGTGTAATAGGCCTAATTATTGCATTTTTCAGGGAGGCTAGAAGTTGATGTTCTATTAAAATGTAATTAATCCTTGAATAGGATCCATGTACTGTGGAGTAGCAGGTGTAGTCTCTAAGTTCTGGGCGTCTAACCCTCCAGGCATCCCCTAATTGATACGCCCCCTTCTGTCTTTGTATTGGGAGGTAGGAAGTCCCCGTTGAAGAATCCAAGCGCGAGTCCAATCCCATATTTAAAGTGTAACTCCACTTTTGTTTAGAAAAATACACTCCCCTCTGGGTGATTGATGTTCATTACAAGGATTTTAACAAACGTTGTTGCAGATTCTTACCTTTTGTCATTCTGAAGAAATCATTGTTTGTTCCTCTGTGCCTCTGTGCTGAGTGGGTAAAATGGGAGTGGTTTCATAAATATCTGTCAGCTGCGGCAGCTGCAGAGCTCTAATGAGGAAAGCTTCTGGGTCTGCATCCCTTTAGACGTGTTCCTATTGGAAGTATCTCACCAAAAATAACATTTTGTTGCAGGGGATGCCAGAAATCTGACTTGTATCTTAGGCAGACTTTTGGGGAAATTGGTGAGCTAATCGCACAAGCAGGAAATTATGTTTCTGGGGTGTGGTCAGTACACATTCTGTGTACAGAACAGCCCTAGGTAGCCATAATGCATTGCATTTCCAAAAAATTACAACAGCTGCAGATTAAAAAAGAAAGGTAATTTTTAATAACATTCAATTACAATATGATTTGTGTCGCAGTTGTGTATTGAGGGCTGCTAACTGCTATTTTAACATAAACACAGTGCTCCTCTCGAATCCAATCGCCACTCCCTGTGAATGGCTCGAGGTAGAGTCACATGAAAAACCACATAGGAAAAAAACGGGAAGACAATTTATTCCTCGAGGTATGTGTGATATGTGTTTCTTGTAAGCAGGCTACTCCTGCCTTGTAATGATGCAATTCTTTAGTTGCCTTATGCCTTTTGCTGGGTGTGTTCAGGCCTCTAATATTATATGACACTAGATTTACCAGAGCCATGGGCAGCCAAAGGAGCAGCTAGCACCTCCTTTCCCGGCGAGCAGACCTGAAGAAGAGAGAAAAAAAAGAAGGGGAGAAAAAAAATGAAAGGAAACCCTCCCCCCTCCCCCCATCACCCTTCCCAAAGAGGTTATCCCCTCAGAGGGTTGGACAATTGTCCAGATCTTTTTCAATGTACGGATCTGGTGACATACTATTATCTGCCATTTCCTGTCCATACCTTTCTAGGGGGCAACCACCCTGATGCTCTGATCTATCTCCACCCACTGAGCCCGTGCCCTTACCGTCCCTCTCCCTTGCCACTACCGCATAGGGGAAGAAGAAGAAACACAAGAAACAACCTAACCATAGTTTTAACACGACATTACCCTATGCTCCCTCCTCACGCTCCTCCCCCCTCAGCCAGCTACCCCCCTCTGGGCCCCCCCCATCAAGGGCCACTGCTCCTCCCTTAACCACTTAAGCCCCGGAAGATTTTACCCCCATTCCGACCAGGGGGTATTTTGCGATTCGGCACTGCGTGACTTTAACGGACAATTGCGCGGTCGTGCGACGCTGTACCTAAACGAATTTGGCGTCCTTTTTTTCCCACAAACAGAGCTTTCTTTTGGTGGTATTTGATCACCTGTGCAATTTTTTGATCACGCGCTATAAACAAAAAAAGAGCGTCAATTTTGCAAAAATAGCAATATTTTTCACATTTTTTTATATGAAATTCCCCCCCAAAAAAATGTAAAAATCAAAATTTTTTAACATTTTCGGCCAATTTGTTTTATGCTACCTATGTTTGGTAAAAAAAAATCGCAAAAAGTGTATTTTGATTGGTTTGCCCAAAAGTTAACGCGTTTACTAACAAAGGGAAAGATTTTTGTCATTTTTGTTGTTTTTTTTTAACGCGTAATGGCGGCGATTTGCGATTTTTTTTGCGGTACTGCGACATTGCGGCGGACAGATCGGACCCTTGACTGACATTTTTGACACTTTTGGGGTTACCAGTGACATTTATACAGTAATCAGTGCTATATATATGCACTGTTACTGTAAAAATACACTGGTAGTGAAGGGGTTAACTTTATTTGGGAGGGAGGGGCTGTGTGTGTCCCTAGGGGCGTGCTTTCTACTGTGATTGGCTGTGGCTTGAGCTGTAAGGACACTGATCAACGGATCTACATAGTAGATCCATGTGATCAGTGTCTTTACAGCGAGGAGAATGACAGGCAGCTTGTTTACACAAGCTGCCTGACATTCTCCCTCTCCCCCGCCGATCGCCGAGTGGCCGGCGGACATCGGGTCCGCTGGTCACACGCGCGGGGGGGTCCGTGACCACGCGGGAGTGGGAGTGCGCCTCCGGGGGCGCACGATCGCTCCCTAGACCCTCACAAGCAAGCAACGTAGCCCTACGTTAGTTTGCCTGTGAGGGGCTGACCGCCGACGTAGATAGTCGTGCGGCGGTCGGCAAGTGGTTAAACACCATTGGTAAGCCCGCAGTCTCTTCCTAGCCCAGCTGGGGTGGGGCTGGTATATTCAATTTTCTACAGAGTTCACTCAAGTCTTCTGGGAATCTCAAGACCACTGAGCGGCCATATTTTCTCCCTTAAGACAGGCTGGGAAGCCCCATTGGTATGAGATATTGGAGGCCCCTCGTTTGATCTGTCAGAGGTTTAGGGAGTCAGAGTCTCTGCTGACAAATCAGCATATAGCTGTAAGTTGGTCCTTCAAAAGTAATCCCAGAGGAGTTCTGGGCTTTTTCTATAACTATCGACTTTTCTTCTACATAATGAAACTAAACAATCACATCTCTGTGGATGCCTCTGTCTTGGAAATGAATGTACGCTCAATGCACAAATAACTCGATAGTTGCGATAATAAGTGCACTTTTGGATATTAATATACTTGAAGAGTAATCATTACCGTTGTGCTAAAAAGCATGGTTCTCATTTCTTTTGTATAAGGTAAAGGAGCGGGCTCCTCAGTTCACAGTAATACAGACACACAGCCTGTTTCACTTTGGAAACTCCCAAGATTGTCCTGTGTAAAACAATGGGCTCCATTTATTTACAGGACAACAAAGGGACAAAAACAGGAAGTGATGGCTATACCACATCAGCCAATCAGTTCCAGATGTACATTCACATGACATAAGTTACTCACATAGAATCAGCCAATGACACACTTATATACATAAAAATATACAAAGAAGGGGTAAGTACACAGACGTGAATAAACAGAACAGCGTGCATGGCTTACTGCCTAACTCTACACAATAGGAACGCTGCTGCAATCAAGCCCATGCATGGACTTCCACCATTACTACTGGTGTGAATCCCATTCGGCAAAGTTTCAGAGAACAATGCCTAGCAGGATTATACTACTGTTCCCATAGACATGAGGCTTTCTGCAGGGAAAGAGCCATGTTGTTTCCTCTATGATGATCAAGCAAAGTAGAAAGACATGAGCATGTATCCCTTCATAAAGGCGCATTGATAGCAAAACTATATTGACTGCACCACAATACACATAGATCTCTACCGGCAAACAGACCTGCGCATGTAGTGTTCGCCATCAGAGATGTCTATGTAGAGCGAACGCGTCCACACATCTAAGGGAAGGTTTTCACTGCCAGTAGTCTTTCCTCAAGGCAAGTTTTCCCGCACACACTCTGAAAGAGCGTATTGCAAGCAAACCGACAACAGGAGCCATAATGACAATCTAAATAAAACACATCTTGAAAAATGTCCACACAAATCCTAATAAAATTCCACAACACCTCCATCTAGGCTGCCATATCCTTCCACCCTGTGCACTCTATCGATTTTTAAAGTTTCAGGGGGCTCCTTTCCAAACAGGGTGGTTAAAGAGGGACCATACTACTGTTATCAGATCTTCCTTCTCCTTTGTTGCTCTGGAAGGCCCTTTATTCGCACATTTTTCCTATGGCTTTGATTCTCCTGGTCTTCTAGCCTATACAATAAGGACCAGTTAGCTTTCTGCAACAATTTCATCTGTTTGCATAAATTTTCCATTAGTCGGTCATGGCCATCAAGTCTCACTGTTTCCTCCACCCGGCCAAAAACTTGTCCAATATCTGCCCTGACTGTCACTATGTCCAATTTCGAAGATGTTTCCAATTTGGACAAGAGCCCCGCGAGAGCTTCTTCAATAAGCGGTAGACCTACTTGGGGTTCCTCCCCTTCTGCTATCAGGGCTGAGCTTTCCCCTTTGGGGCCTCCACTTTGCACTTTAGGTCCCACCTGATGGATCCCTCCAGATCCCTCCAGAACTTCTTGGTCTGGTTGCTCCTAGGGCATTGCTAGGAGTTCCTTCATTATAGGTCTCCGCTTTTCAGTCTCTGTCCTCCTTGAGGATCCTTGTTTTTGTTTTGGCTATCAAGCCCTTCCTCTAATAAGCTACATTCTGCTGACATGTATCGCTGGATACCTCCTGGGCTAGGGTGAGGGTTGGTTTACTTTGCTGGCTTTAGATTTACCTCTTATCTTTAATCCTGGGAAGTCTCCATTGTGAGATGAGGGGGCAAAACAAAGAGAGGTGGCTGAGTGTCCGAGGGTACTTATCGCTAGGAGGAATAGCAGCATTCCAGTGAGGGGAACTCTTAAGTTGTCAGCATACAAAGACATTTTGGACAATTTCATGCTCCCAATTTGTGGGAACAGTTTGGGGATGGCCCCTTCCTGTTCCAACATGACTGCACATCAGTGTACAAACAGGGTCCATAAAGACATGGATGAGCAAGTTTGGGGTGGAGGAACTTGACTGTCCTGACCTCAACCCGATAGAACACTTTTGGGAAAAATTAGCGAGGAGACTGTGAGCCAGGCCTTCTCATCCTCATCAGTGCCTGACCTCACAAATGCGCTCCTGGAAGAATAGTCAAACATTCCCATAGGCACACTCCTAAACCTTATGGACAGCCAACTCAATATTGAACCCTATGGACTAAGACTGGGATGCCATTAAAGTTCATGTGCATATAAAGGCAGGTGTCCCAAAACTTTTGGTAATATAGTGTATGCTACGGGATTGCTATTTTACAATTTATTTGAAGCACAATATGGTTCAATATGAGTTAACTTTATTTTTTACACATATTTTTGTATTAATCACTGCAGAGATATTGTTTTTTTGCACCAAACCAAATATTTTGATGACTTTGTCTCCATGTATGTCCCATTCTAAAGTTTATCAGGTCTTCAATAGTCTTGTGTGTTTAAGCCTCCCTAATGCTTGACCATTATATTCAGCAGCCAATAGGAGGAGATATATGTTTAGATACAGATCCTTATAGAATAGCATTGCAGAGCACAAATGCTGCCATTTTCAATGTGTACCAATCACAGCGCTGCTCGTCCCAAGCAGTGTTTGTCTCTGTTTGTACTTGCTTTAGGCATACTGGGTTGTGCACCATTCACAGTGCTGTGATGTCACTCTCTAGATGTGCAGATTTGGTAGAGACATATTCAAAAAGACTTGCAGCTGTAATTGCAGTGAAAAGTGGTTCCAGGGGCGTAACTACAGGGGTTGCAATTGCAACTGGGCCACTCCTCCTATCCAGTTTACTGTGCTGCCCCCCCCCCCCCCCACACTGTGCTCCCTTCCCTCTCCTGCCGGCTGCTGCAGGGGATGTGTCACAATAGAGAACCAGGAAGGGATCGGTAAATATGTAATTTACCAGCTCCTTCCGTTTCTGAATGGACAGAATCATAGTCAGTGACATTGTACAAAAAATAAAATAAAATGATAAATAATAATATAATTAAAATACCAAAAAATAAAAACTACTGACACCAGTGGATGAACTTCCAGGATCGCAAAGGTCACACTTGCGACCAGGCCCTGGCATTCCCCCACCGCAGGGAGGCCCCAAGATGGCAGGAAGGGGGCCCACTGCAGAACTTGGGAAAGGGTCCCGCTGCGGGACCAAAATAAAGGGCCCTGCAACGAGAGTAAAGAGCCCCAGGATCAGTGGGAAGAGCCCCAGGCCAGGGGTCCGGGGCCCTTCATGGTTTCTTGCACCGGTTTTCTTGAAGGTTCTAGTTACACCTCTGGGTGGTTCTAAAAAGTATTGACTCAGGGGGCTGAATACAAATGCAAGCCACACTTTTTAGATATTTATTCCTTCCACTTCACAATCATGTGCTACTTTGTGTTGCTGTATCAAATAAAATCCCAATAAAATACATTTACGTTTTTGGTTGAAGCATGACAAAATGTGCAAAATGATAAGGGGTATGAATATTTTTCAAGGCATTGTAACAGCTTGGCATGACAGTGGAAGTAGAAGTGTCAAACAATATAAAAATACCCTATTCAACCCCAAAACAGCAAAAAAAAAAGAAAAAGCATACATGATTATCCCACAGCATCAGGTACCTCTACCTGCACAGACAAATGCTGCAGCACCAGCCCTAGGATTCTTGGATCTTCATATTCTGTCAGTGGTTTGAATTGGCTCATGCTGCCATCCAGTATTCTCTTCACCTTCCTCTAGTGATGATTAATTCGCTTTTGAAAAAATGAATCAAGCATGTTTAAACTAAACATTTCATCTGCCTTTTGTGATATTATAGAATAGATGTTCTGCCAGCTTTAACTGCTATTTATCTACTACTACTGTGTTAACGGGTTGTAGAGTCACATATATATGTATATATATATATATATATATATATATATATATATATATATATATATATATATATATATATATATATATAAAGGGTCTTTTGATACTGGCTGCTTTGGGATCTTTTGTTGTTGGGGGTATCCATTGTTACGGGGCGGGGGGGGGGGTTCTATTGTTGCTGGGGAAGCCTTTGGGTGCTGGGGGGGGGCAGGCTCTTTTCTTGCTTGGGGGTCAGTTGTTGCTGGGAGGAATCCACAATTGAGTGAGGGATCTATTGTTGCTGGAGGATTTATTCATGCTTGCTGCTAGGAAATCTATTGTTGCTGGTGGAGGTTTAGGCCCTGTTCACACCTGAGCGTTTTTCAGCTTGTAAAACGCTCATCTTTGAAGTCTCAAAACGCCCAACAAGCAAAATCCAATTCATTTCAATGGCTGTACATGGTTCACATATGAGCGTTTTGTCGTCTGAAGTTCAAAAAAGTACATGAGCTTCTTTTTTGGCGTTTTTGTTAGATGTCAATGCCTGCCTCCAAACACCTGCAAAAAATACCTGAAAAACACCTAAAAAAAAAAAAAAATACGCCTTAAAAACACCCCAAAAAATGCCTGAAAATGCGCTCAGGTGTGAACAGAGCCTTATAGTTGCTTGAGTTTACCTATTCTTGCTGGGGGGCATATTGTTGCAGGGGATCTGTCTATTGTTTCTGGGGGGTCCATTATTGCTGAAGATGTATTGTAGTTGTTGGAAGATTTAGTGTTGCTGCTGGGGTGGATTTATTATTGCCGGGGTCTATTGTTGCTGGGAGATCTATTTTTGCTGGTCAGATCAATTGTTGCTGAAGGGATCTGTTGTTGCTGAGAGGGGGGCCTATTGTTGCAGGGGATCTATTTTACTGCTTTTCTTGTTATCATTAGCACATTCCATACAAATTACTTAGGGCCACAAAACGATACTTGGTTGTGTATTCTCTAAAAGGGGCGGTACTGAGAAGTGGGTAGGGGGTGGAACTAAGGGACACTGCTCAGGGGTGGGTAGGGGGCAGAGACAAGAGGGGACTCAGAAGTTGGGAGTATCTGTGCCTTTTCTCTGAGAAAAAAAGCCCTGCTTCTTCCTAACAAAGTTTTCTTTCACAACAGTTTTGGTAACAGTTGTGGTACAGTCATTATAAAACATACTGTATATTATACAACAGATACAGTAAGATGCGAGCTGGTTGTGTAGAAATTAACATAAAAAAGACAAGAAATTGCACTCTAAATTGCATATCACTGATTAGAACCAGTAAATAAACCCAAGTATACAGCCCTAGAACTGGAAGGGGGGCAGAGGGTAGTGCTATAAAAGTAGGCCCACAACAGATGGCCTAATATTCATACAGATGATGTTCTCTAACAACATTTTTATTTGCGCACCTTGGCATGGACACAAGACAAAAAAAAAAAGCAGTGGGGTTTTTTTTACTAAAACTGTTAAGTGCAAAATCTGGTGCAGCTGTACATGGTAGCCAATCAGCTTCTAACTTCAGCTTGTTCAATTAAGCTTTGACAAAAAAAAAAAAAAAAATCTGGAAGCTTATTGGTTTCTCTACACTAAATTATGTACTCTCCAGTTTAAGTAAATCAATCCCAGTGTTTGGAAACATGGACCTATCAGCAACTTTATAAGTTATTTATATGCCTTACAATAACCAGTTCTGGACCGGAAGATTTCCCCCCTTGATGACCAGGCCATATTTTTTGATTTACTTTAACGGACAATTGCGCGTTTGTGCGACACTGTACCCAAATTAAATTGATTTCCTTTTTTTCCCACAAATAGAGCTTTCTTTTGGTAGTATTTGATCACCTCTGCGATTTGATCACAAGAGCGAAAATTCTGAAAAAAAAAACAAAAAAAAAAATATTTTTCACTTTCTGCTATATAACATTCTCAAAAAAAATGTAGAAATCAAAATGTTTTAACATTTTAGGCCAATTTGTTTTCTGCTACAATATTTTTGGTAAAAAAAATCGCAATAAGCGTATTTTGATTGGTTTGCGCAAAAGTTATCGCGTCTACTAACTACTGGAAAGATTTATGTCATTTTTATTGTTTTTTATTTTTTACTAGTAATGGGGCGATCTGCCATTACTAGTAAAAAATATGCTTTTTTTGGAGCTAATCGTAAGTTAAGCTGCAATATATAACATTTTTATCTTTGGGTTTAGAAATGCTTTAACTT
Organism: Pelophylax lessonae; assembly: GCF_965119305.1. Lineage (NCBI taxonomy): Eukaryota > Metazoa > Chordata > Amphibia > Anura > Ranidae > Pelophylax > Pelophylax lessonae. The sequence continues at coordinate 409,266,362 of NC_138771.1, read as the reverse complement.
TTTTAAACCAACATGTATAGTAGGAAAATTGTGTGTTTTGATGGTAATACCATAGAAGCCATAAAAAGAATTATGGAATCACCAGTAGACCCAAACATGTAGGCCCTGTTCACACCTGAGTGTTTTTCAGCTCCTAAAACACTTATCTCTGAAGTCTCTGAAGTCTCTGAAGTTAATTTTAATGGCCCCAGTTTACATATGAGCGTTTTGTCGCCTAAAGCAAAACTTTTGAAGCTCAAAAAAGTACATGAGCTTCTTTTTTTGGCAGATTTACAAGCATTTTTGTTAAATGTCAATGCCTGCCTCCAAATAAGCCTGAAAAAAGCCAAGAAAAAACGCCTGAAAAATGCCCAAAAACCCCTCCCCTGAAAACGATATGCTCAGGTGTGAATGGAGCCATATACATATTGTACATATAAAGTCAATTTTCCCATATACCTGACCAATATGTATGAAAGTTGTGTCATTCACATATGGTGGGAATATAATAGGTGATTGGTTAATAGGAGAGTTGATAGCAAAAACTGATGTGAAGCAATAAAGCATAGGTGACTGAAAAACAGTTTTATATGCATACCTCAATTTCAACTGTTCGACTTATAGATAAAAAAGAGAGGTGGTTTCATGCTTCCATAACCACTTAAGCCCCGGAAGATTTTACCCCCTTCCTGACCAGGGTCTATTTTGCGATTCGGCACTGCGTGACTTTAACGGACAATTGCGCGGTCGTGTGACGCTGTACCTAAACGAATTTGATGTCCTATTTTCCCCACAAACAGAGCTTTCTTTTGGTGGTATTTGATCACCTGTGCGATTTTTCGATCATGCACTATAAACAAAAATAGAGCGACAATTTAAAAAAAAATAACAATATTTTTCAAATTTTTTATATGAAATTCCCCAAAAAATTGTAAAAATCAAAATTTTTTAACATTTGTTTTCTGCTACATATGTTTGGTAAAAAAAGTCGCAAAAAGCATATTTTGATTGGTTTACGCAAAAGTTAATGCGTTTTCTAACTAAGGGAAAGATTTTTGTCATTTTTGTTGTTTTTTTTTTAACAAGTAATGACGGCGATCTGCGTTTTTTTTTGCGACATTGCGGTAGGCAGATTGAACCCTTGACTGACATTTTTGACACTTTTGGGGTTACCAGTGACATTTCTACAGTAATCAGTGCTATACATATGCACTGTTACTGTAAAAATTACACTGGCAGGGAAGGGGTTAACTTTATTGGTGATGCAGGGGTTAAGTGTGTCCCTAGGGGCGCGATTCTAACTGTTATGGGATGTGGCTACTGGTGTAACAACAAAGACATACGATCCTACATAGCAGGACCGTATGATCTCTGTTCTTACACAGGGGAGAATGACAGGCGGCTTTGTTTACATTAGCCGCCTGCCTTTCTCCCTCTCCAACGGACGTTCGCGAGTGGCCGGTGGACATCGGGTCCGCCAGGCACACACGCGGGGGTGTCCGTGAGCGAGCGGGGGCGGGAGCGCGCCTCTGGCAGCTCGCGCTCGCCCCCTAGAGGCTCACAGGCGAGCGACGTAGCCCTACGTCGCTTTGCCTGTGAGGGGCTGACTGCCGCAGTAAATATACTGACGGCAGTCAGCAAGTGGTTAACTGTAAAGAACCTGCTAAACTCTTCCCAGCATCTCCTATACCCATTTACTCCAACAGTTGTGAACTAAGACAAAAATGTCCAGAGAAAGGCAAAAGAAGAAAAGAGACCAATGTAAAAGTAAAAATGTGAACATTTTGAGGCTTGGTGTTGTACCCTCAAATCCTGCTTCCCTAGACACTGGCCATTATGGAAAATACAACTCTGCTAAATGCACATTGGCAGGTCAGATCAGTTGTTACCTCTTAAAAACCAAAATACTCATGATCTCAGGAACAAAAGAACTAGCACACATAAGCACACAAGATTATGCACATTGGGAGCATTGTTTTGGGGGTTTTGTGGTGGTCAGTGGCGGCTGGTACTCAAAATTTTTGGGGGGGCGCAAAAAGAAAAATGTAATAGGTATTGCTTCACGGCAAAAAACGTCATGGCACAGGTGATGGAATAGGCATGGCACAGATGGTACAGGCACGGCACAGGTGATAGAATAGGCATGACACAGATGATGGTATATGCATGGCACAGGTGATGGAATAGGCATGGCACAGATGGTATAGGCATGGCACAGGTGATGGAATAGGCATGGCACAGATGATGGAATAGGCATGGCACAGGTGATGGAATAGTCATGGCACATGTGATGGTATAGGCCTGGCACAGGTGACGGAATAGGCATGGCACAAGTGATGGAATAGGCATTGCACAGGTGATGGTACAGGCATGGCACAGGTGATGGTACAGACATGGCACAGGTGATGGTATAGGCATGGCACAGATGGTATAGGCATGGCACAGGTGATGGAATAGGCATGGCACAGATGATGGTATAGGCATGGCACAGATGATGGAATAGGCATGGCACAGGTGATGGAATAGGCATGGCACAGGCGATGGTATAGGCATGGCACAAGTGATGGAATAGGCATTGCACAGGTGATGGTACAGGCATGGCACAGGTGATGGTACAGGCTTGGCACAGGTGATGGTACAGGCATGGCACAGGTGATGGAATAGGCATGGCACAGATGGTATAGGCATGGCACAGGTGATGGAATAGGCATGGCACAGATGGTACAGGCATGGCACAGGTGATGGTACAGGCATGGCACAGGTGATGGTATAGGCAGGGCACAGATGGTACAGGCATGGCACAGATGATGGAATAGGCATGGCACAGATGGTATAGGCATGGCACAGGTGATGGAATAGGCATGGCACAGATGGTACAGGCATGGCACAGGTGATGGAATAGACATGGCACAGATGGTACAGGCATGGCACAGGTGATGGAATAGGCATGGCACAGATGGTATAGGCATGGCACAGGTGATGGAATAGGCATGGCACAGATGGCACAGGCATGGCACAGGTGATGGAATAGGCATGGCACATGTGATGGTAAGGTCATGGCACAGGTGATGGAATAGGCATGGCACAGATGGTATAGGCATGGCACAGGTGATAGAATAGGCATGGCACAGATGATGGTATAGGCATGGCACAGGTGATGGAATAGGCATGGCACAGATGGTACAGGCATGGCACAGGTAATGGTATAGGCAGGACACAGATGGTACAGGCATGGCACAGGTGATGGAATAGGCATGGCACAGATGGTATAGGCATGGCACAGGTGATGGAATATGCATGGCACAGATGGTACAGGCATGGCACAGGTGATGGAATAGGCATGGCACAGGTGATGGTAAGGTCATGGCACAGGTGATGGAATAGGCATGGCACAGATGGTACAGGCATGGCACAGGTGATAGAATAGGCATGGCACAGGTGATGGTATATGCATGGCACAGGTGATGGAATAGGCATGGCACAGATGGTACAGGCATGGCACAGGTGATAGAATAGGCATGGCACAGGTGATAGAATAGGCATGGCACAGATGGTACAGGCATGGCACAGGTGATGGAATAGGCATGGCACAGGTGACGAGTCAGCACTTCCCTGGCTGAGACACTTACCTGGCGACGGCTCGGCTCCCGGCGGCGGCTTCTCCCCCTCCTTGCGACTCCGACGTCCGTCCTCTTCTGCTCGGCTCCCGGCGGTGGCTTCTCCCCTCCTCGCGACTCCACTTCTGTGGCGGCGGGAAGCTGACCAGGCGGTGACGGTGAGTGACTGATGCACGCACCGGCACCGCCCCCAACGAGGTCAGCATGGATGTCCTTAATCATGATTGGTCCAGGCTGGAGTCTGGACCAATCATGATCCAAGACATCACAAAAGGGGGGTGGTGTAGCGCCGCGCTCTGCGCTACAGTTACGCCCCAGAAGGCTGCCATTTGGCGCCTCTGCGGGTGGAAAACCCCACCCCCCCATAGGCACCAATGGAGCGGGCTCCAAAAGGGGGGTGGGTGTAGCGCAGTGCTCTGCGCTACAGTTACGCCCCAGAAGGCCGCCTCTCGGCGCCTCTGCGGGTGGAAAACCCCACCCCCCATAGGCACCAATGAGGCGGGCGCCCCTTGTGGGCAAAATTTTTTTTTTTTTTAATCTTTTTTTTTTCTTTTTCTTTTTTTCGGGGGGGGGGGGGGGGGTGGGGGTTCGGCGCCCCTGCGCCCCCTATGGGCCGGCCGCCACTAGTGGTGCTAGATACTGACTTCAAAAGAGACAGGGTAATTTGTGGGGTTTCAGGGGGGGGAGTATTGGTTGGTGTGACAGAAGTAGAGGGGAGCATGAAGGCATCCTGCGTAAACTTACAGTATGTCTATGTAGCAGGTTTTCCAGGCATTGGCCTGATGTGGGTCTGCCATTGTTACCGGTTACCTCTCCAGCCCATGTGAGCTGCGACCCTGGGTGTGAAAACTGAGACATGGACAACTCCGGCATCTTTGTTTTGTTGTTTTATTGTAATTAAGGAGGATGGTAGAAGGGAATGAGTGGGATACTCCTTTAGGCTCAACTAAGCACAATTTGGGACTTTCTCAGAAAAATGTCTGTTAACGCTGTCTTGACGCCAGCCAATGCTCACTGATGCTCAGAACACACTGTAACTTGAAAGAAGTGCTAGATCCTCGACCTTGAGTCCAGAAGATCCAGGACTGTAGAACAAAGAGCTACGAACACTGCTGTACTGCAAAGTCACTAACTTCTTCCTCCAGCCTTGCACTGGCTTGAGGTAGACTGATGTGAAATCCTGTATGGCTGCAACTCTCAACTAAGACACTGCACACTGTCTCTTCAGGGCCCAAACTGCAGTTGCCCCCTTTAACTCTTCAGGGTCCCCTGAGTAGGTATCCCCTCTTTCAGGGTCCTCAACCTAGATACCTCCTTTACAGCTTGCTGATATCTGGATCCTAGAACCTTCTCCGGAGTGGGCCCCTCTAACACTTCAGGCAGACCCCCAGGGGCAATCCTCAGTACTCATGACTAGGGATGATTGAACTTTTCAAAAGTTTGGTTCGGCCAGAACATCCGAACTTCCCGAAAGTTCGGCCCGGATTTCAGAACCCCATTGAAATCAATGGGACCCGAACTTCGGTAATCAAAAAACACCATTTTGAAGCCCTAAAACCCAATAAATGCCCCTAAAAGTGCCTAGGGTTCTGGGTCAATTCATACCCCAGGGACTATTATTCACACAAAAAAAAGTTCTTAAAAATTGTCATTTTTGATAGAGAGCCAATTATTGAAAAAATTTAAAAAAAAGAAAATTTCTTTGGATTTAGTATCTGGGGGGTCTAAAAAGTGTACCTGTGAAGTTTCAGCTCTGTAGAACCATAAAAAAAAAGATTGTTTGTATTAGGTCACTTATAGAACAGGATAGTGGCTTCTCTCTTTTCACACCTTGCCGGTTTAGTAGCAAGCGTTTTTTTGGGCATTTTTTGGGGTCTTTTGAGGCAGGCAAAACATCTGAACTTGTGTATACGGGTAAATATACACACATACTTATATGTATATATACACCTAGACATATATAGGTGTGATAGTAGCAGAAATATATGCTTGCGCTAATGAAATAATTAACACTAATATGGCTCCGCTCCTATAACACCTATATATGTGTAAGTGTAAAATACATATAAGTATGTGTGTATATAAACCACTATACACAAGTTCAGATGTTTTGCCTGCCTCCAAAGAACCAAAAAAATGCCCAAAAAAACGCTAGCGCCAAAAAAAATACCCAGGTGTGTTGTTGCAGGCATTTTTTTGGGGTTTTTGGAGGAAGGCAAAACATCTGAACTTGTGTATAGTGGTATATATACACACATACTTATATGTATTTTACACTTACACATATATAGGTGTTATAGGAGCGTAACCATATTAGTGTTAATTATTTCATTAGCGCAAGCATATATTTATGCTACTATCACACCTATATATGTCTAGGTGTATATATACATATAAGTATGTGTGTATATATACCCGTATACAGAAGTTCAGATGTTTTGCCTGCCTCCAAAGAACCCAAAAAAATGCCCAAAAAAACGCTAGAGCCAAAAAAAAACACCCAGGTGTGTTGTTGCAGGCATATTTTGGGGGTTTTTGGAGGCAGGCAAAACATCTGAACTTGTGTATAGTGGTATATATACACACATACTTATATGTATTTTACACTTACACATATATAGGTGTTATAGGAGCGGAGCCATATTAGTGTTAATTATTTCATTAGCGCAAGCATATATTTCTGCTACTATCACACCTATATATGTCTAGGTGTATATATACATATGAGTATGTGTGTATATATACCCTTATACACAAGTTCAGATGTTTTGCCTGCCTCCAAAAACCCCCAAAAAATGCCTGCAACAACACACCTGGGCGTTTTTTTTTTTTTTTTTTTGGCGCTAGCGTTTTTTTGGGCATTTTTTTTGGGTTCTTTGGAGGCAGGCAAAACATCTGAACTTCTGTATAGGGGTATATATATATATACACACCCACTTATATGTATTTTACACATACACATATATAGGTGTGATAGGAGCATAACTATATTGGTGTTAATTAGTGTTGAGCGAACACGGACTGTATCATTCGTGTTCATACCGAATAATTGGATTTTTGTTACCCGAACACGGACCCGAAAACTTTACTGTATGTTCGGGTTTAAAATCCGTGTTCGGTCATTTTATTTCCTGTTTTGTATGTAATGGCGCGTTTTTAATGGCGGGCTTTCAACAGCCAATCAACAAGCGTTTAACTGGTGTGCCTTAAGCCATCCCAGCCATGCCTACTAATGTATTAGTAGCTGTGATTGGCCATCTGAAGCATGTTACCATGTTTTTATAAGTTCGAGAGCCCCAGCGCGCTGCGTCATTCTGCTGTAGATTAGGGAGAGAGCACACATCATATGTGCTGGCTGCTGATTAGGGACACACAGTGATTCTGTGAAAAATTGTGTCCGAAAAGAATGCAGGGACAGGTCGGAGTGCAGGCAGGGAGAGTTATTAGAGCATTTTAGGGCGAGGCTGGAGATTAGGCAGGGTCAGTCTTCTACATCGATTTTGCTGTGTGGGGGGTTGTGCAGTGAACGATCTTATTGAGCATGTTAGGGACAGGCTGGAGATTAGGCAGGGTCAGTCTTCTACATCGATTTTGCTGTGTGGGGGGTGGTGCAGTGAACGATCTTATCGAGCATATTAGGGCCAGGCTGCAGAGATTAGGCAGGGACAGTATACATCGATTTTGCTATGTGGGGGGTGGTGCAGTGAACAATCTTTTTGCCCTCACTTGAGCCCACTGAGGAGGAGGAGGAGGAGGAGGGAGAAAAAAAATCAATTTTTATCAGTCAGTTGTGTGCAGCGTTCATCTTAGATCTATTTTACTACAAGTTAAAAGGGTTTTTTTTTTCCCCCTTCATAGCCTTTTTGCTCCAGTGCTGACTGTGATAAGACACTGCTGTGTTCACATGTGCTATTGAGTGATTTTCAATTTTATACACTTTTTTCTATTCCACTATTCAATATACACCTTTTTGGGTTAAAAAAAATTAAATTGTGGCATAGTTTGTACTAATCTATTTAAAAATTACAAACTTAAAGGGGAATTTTCTTTTTTTTTCCCTTCATAGCCTGCTGCAGAGCTGACTGACATAAGACACTGCTGTGTTCACATGTGCTATTGAAAAATCACCAATTTTATATCATATTTTCTATTCGGCTATTCAATCTACACCCTTTGGGGTAAAAAGAATTAAATTGCGGCATAGTCAGTATCGGTACGTGTGAGATACACCTTTCCAATTTTTGGGGCGCATCTTACACCGCCGAGGATTGCAGGGTGCTTCAGTTTGCCTGGAGTGTCCAAATATATTGATGCCTTCCTTCAACCATTAGTCTGCCAATTACCATCATATATCAGAGACTCATCTCAAGTTCTTGACGCCCTGGGATCTTACACTTGGGAGGATGATTATATGTGGGCCTCCCTTGATGTTACATCTTTGTACACTTCGATACCACATGATATAGGTCTTCGAGCCATACAGCATTTTTTTAGTCCAATCGGATTCTTTTAATTCTGCACAATCTATTTTCATTACTGACTGTACCGATTTCTGTTTGAGGCACAACTATTTTTCTTATCTTGAACAGTTTTATTTACAGATTAAAGGCACCGCCATGGGCGCCAATTTTGCTCCGGTCTACGCCAATCTTACCATGGGCCTATGGGAAGAATTTTCCATCTGGAAAAACAACCCTTATTCTCGTCATATCGTCTATTATGGACGATACATTGACAATATTATTCTTATCTGGAATGGGGGCATTGAGATTTTTAATTCCTTTGTGGCTCACTGCAATGCCAACTCATTGGGCCTTTCATTCACTTCAGTGATTGACCCAAGAGAGTTGGTTTTTTTGGACTTGGTGCTTTCTCATGATTACATAGTTAGTAAGGTTGAAAAAAGACATCAGTCCATCCAGTTCAACCTATGCATCCAGTTCAACCTATGAATGCGTGTGTGTGTTTGCTTTTAATCGTACATTGTATACCCCTGTATGTTGTGGTCTTTAAGGTGTCCATCTACTAGTTTTTTGAAACTATCGATGCTCCCTGCTGATACGACTGCTTGTGGAAGAGAATTCCACATCCTTACTGCTCTTACAGTGAAGAACCCCTTACGCACTTTAAGGTTAAACCGCCTTTCCTCTAGTTTTAGTGAGTGGCCACGTGTCTTATTGTACCTCCTTTCTCTGAATAGTTTGTTCCTTATGCTCGGGTCACCAGTACAGTATTTGTACATTGATATCATATCCCCCCTCAATCGTCTTTTCTCCAGAGAGAAAAGGTTCAGTGCTTGTAGTCTTTCCTCATAGCTGATGTCCTCCATTCCCCTAATTATTTTTGTTGCCCTTCTCTGGACTTTCTCCAGTTCCAGCACATCCTTCCTGAGGACCGGTGCCCAGAACTGGACAGCATACTCCAGATGTGGCCGGACCAGAGTCTTGTAGAGTGGGAGAATAATCTCTTTATTTCTGGAGTGAATCCCCTTTTTTATACATCCCAGTATTGTGTTGGCTTTGCTTGCGGCAGCTTGGCATTGCATGCCACTGCCAAGCTTGTTGTCTACCAGTACCCCCAAGTCCTTTTCCATCCTAGACTCACCCAGAGGTTCCCCCCCTAGTGAGTAGCTTGCTTTCTGGTTTCTGGCACCCAGGTGCATTACTTTACATTTATCAACATTAAACCTCATCTGCCATGTAGTTGCCCACCCCGTTATTTTGTTCAGGTCTGCTTGCAAGGTTTCCACATCCTGCATAGAAGATATTGGCATGCCTAATTTAGTATCATCTGCAAATACTGAGATTGTACTAGATATCCCCTCCTCTAGATCATTTATGAATAAATTAAACAGGATTGGTCCCAGGACAGAACCCTGGGGGACCCCACTTTCCACACCCGCCCAATCCGAGTACTCCCCATTAATCACCACCCTCTGTACTCTCCCCTGGAGCCAGTTCTCTATCCAGGTACTCACCTTATGGTCCATACCTACCTTCCTTAGTTTGTACAGTAATCGTTTGTGAGGAACAGTGTCAAAGGCCTTTGCAAAGTCCAGATACACCACATCCACAGGCTTACCTTTATCTAGGTGGCTGCTCACTTCATCGTAGAAGGTTAATAGATTGGTTTGGCAAGAACGATTTTTCATGAATCCATGCTGATTACTACTTATAATACCAGTTTCATTACTAAAGTCTTGTATGTGGTCCCTTAACATCCCCTCCAAAATTTTGCAGACTACTGATGTTAGGCTGACCGGCCTATAGTTACCCGGGATATATCTCGGCCCCTTCTTAAATATTGGTACCACGTTGGCTTTTTTCCAATCAGCTGGCACCATACCCGTCTGTAATCTATCCTTAAAGATCAAGAATAATGGTCTGGCAATCACCTGGCTGAGCTCATTAAGAACCCTCGGGTGCAAGCCATCCGGTCCCGGGGATTTATTTATGTTAAGTTTCTCTAGTTTAGCTCTAAGTCTATCTTCTGTTAACCATGGCGGCACTTTCTGAGGTGTATTATTGGCCTTACAAGCTGGGTTCGTGTAGCCCCCCGATTCTTTTGTGAAGACTGAAGAGAAGAAATTATTTAACACTTCCGCCTTTTCTCTGTCCTTAGTGGCCATATTTCCCTTATCATCTTTTACGGGGCCAATGTGTTCTGGCCTCGCTTTCTTACTGTTTATATACTTAAAGAACTTCTTAGGGTTCTTTTTACTCTCCTCCGCTATATGTCTCTCGTGTTCTATTTTAGCCGCCCTGATTTCGTCTTTACATTTCTTATTACACTCTTTGTAATGCTTAAATGCTGCCAATGACCCCTCAGTCTTGTATTTTTTGAAGGCCTTTTCTTTATCACTAATATACATTTTTATGTTGGAGTTTAGCCATCCAGGGTTTATTTTTGCTCTTTTAAATTTATTTCCCTTTGGAATGCACTGGCCAATCCCCCTGTTTAGTATGCTCTTGAAGCACTCCCATTTTTCCTCCGTGTTCTTTGTTTCCAGGGTTCTATCCCAATTGACATTTTCTAGCAGCGAGCGCAGCTTTGGGAAATTGGCTCTTTTGAAATTCAGTGTCCTTATATTACCCCTCAGCTTCCTATTACTGTAATTAATACTGAAACTTATTGACCTATGGTCACTGTTTCCTAAGTTGTCCCGTATTTCTATATCCGTGATCAGGTCTGTATCGTTGGTAATCAGTAGGTCAAGTACCGCATTGTTTCTTGTCGGTGCATTCACCATCTGACCCATAAAATTGTCCTGCAAAACATTTAGGAACTGCCTAGCCTTGGCTGAGTGCGCGGTTCCTTCTGCCCAGTCAATATCTGGATAATTAAAGTCCCCCATTATAATGACATTTCCCATCCTTGCTGCCAATCCTATCTGTAAAAGGAGGGCCGCCTCACCCTCCTCCCTCTGGTTGGGGGGTCTATAGCATACGCCCAATATTAACTTCCCCGCCGTGCCATCCCTTTGAAGCTCTACCCATAGGGATTCTGCCTCATCCATAGCTCCATTATTAATATCATCCCTCATATTTACCTGTATGCTGTTCTTAATATACAGACATACCCCTCCCCCTTTTTTACCTTCTCTATCTCTGCGATAAAGGGAATACCCCTGAATGGTCGCCATCCAGTCATGGGAGCTGTCAAACCAAGTCTCAGTTATCCCCACAAAATCTAAGTCCTCCTCAAACATCAGCAGCTCCAGCTCTCCCATCTTGTTGGCCCGGCTTCTGGCATTGGTATATAAGCTTCGTAATTTTGATGTTTTTAGGCTGCTCTCTTGATTTTTCCCCGTACCCACCCTGGGTATAGGAGCTCCGAACACCCTACCGCTAATGCCCCCATTTCTGCCCTCTGAAACTTTCTTTCCACTGGCTAATTCTACATCTGTACCCTCCCCCCCATTCCCTAGTTTAAAAGCCCCTCTAACTTTTTGGCCATCCTCGCACCCAGTACGGCTGCACCCACCCCATTTAGGTGCAATCCGTCCCTACCAAAGAGCCGGTGACCGACTGAGAAGACGGCCCAGTTCTCCAGGAACCCGAAACCCTCCTTACTACACCAGCTCCTCAGCCACTTGTTAACTTCCCTAATCTCCCGCTGCCTCTCTGGTGTGGCTCGAGGTACAGGTAGTATTTCGGAAAATACTACCTTGGAGGTCCTAGTCCTCAACTTAGCGCCTAAGTCCCTGAAATCATTTAGGACTCTCCGTCTTCCTCTACCTATGTCATTGGTACCCACGTGTACCATGACAGCTGGGTCTTCCCCAGCCCCACCCAATAATCTGTCCATCCGATCCGCAATGTGCCCCCTTATTACTAGTAGTAACCATATTAAATCTACGAGTGGGAATTCCTACCTCCACTACACAAGCTGTCACCATCCAGCCTGGAAGCGCAATATCCCCGGAGGCCAATTCCACTGGCTCCAGAGGAATTGCTCTGATCCCATGGACTACTGTAATCAGGGTGCAAGGATGAGTAAGTGTTTTGCAGACAAAGGTTATCCTCCATCATTAGTTCACAGGGCCTTTCAGGCCCAGTTGGAACTGGCGCAGTCCCACAAATGTACTCAGTATGACAACAAAAATACTGTGAGGTTCATAACGGGCTTCAATGACCAGTACAGGGCTATTTCCAGTATCATCAAAAAACATTTTGGCATTCTTCACCTCGATAGTAGGTTGGCTCTCGTTTTACCAGCTATCCCACAGGTCACCTTCAAGCGGGCACGAACCATTAAAAATGTGTTGGCTCCCAGTAAGCTGAAAACCCAATCACGGGCCCTCCATGACATTAGGTCCTACTTCGACAACAAAACAGGAATTTTCCAATGTAAGAAGAGGGGATGTTTGACGTGTCAGTCTGTTGTTCATGGGTGTGCCTCCATCAGCAGCAAAGGTGACACGTTCAACATCAAACACTTTATCACGTGCTCCACCGAGTACGTGATTTATGTGTTAAGGTGCCCCTGTGGGTTACTCTTTGTAGGACGGACCATGCGTACCCTACGCAAACGCGTAGGTGAACACCGTAGGTTCATCCAGAAGGGATGTGACAAACACAGTGTCCCCCGACATTTTTCTAAAATGCATGATAAAGATTTCAAACATTTGGAGGTCATGGCTATTGAAACTATTCCAAAGGGCACATTAACGGACAACGAGCGTTACTCCCTTTTATGCAAAAGGGAGGTTTTTTGGATATATAAATTTGGTTCCCTGGCCCCAAATGGGCTGAATGAGGAGTTAGAGATTAACAGCGTGGTTTGACACTTGGGCCCCCCCAGCGGGTTCCCATTAAGATAGTAGGGACTCGGGACACTTGTTTTGTTTCAACTGGTTTTATATATATATATATATATATATATATATATATATATATATATATATATATATATATATATATGTATGTATCTACTTTTTGGAGTTTTTTTATATATACATATATATTTCTTATTAAAACTTTTTTTATTGAAATTTTTACAATCTCACCCTTGGGGTAAAAAGAATTAAATTGCGGCATAGTCTGTATCGGTACGTGTGAGATACACCTTTCCAATTTTTGGGGCGCATCTTACACCGCCGAGGATTGCAGGGTGCTTCAGTTTGCCTCCTGCCTGTTCCGAACTCCTCCTACTCCTCATCCTGCCTTTAGGGTACAAAAAATAGTAATCAGGGCCTAGTCTGGGTCTGTACGTGTGAGATAGATACACCTTTTGATATCATGTTTTCTATTCCGCTATTCAATCGACACCCTTGGGGTAAAAAGAATTAAATTGCGGCATAGTCTGTATGGGTACGTGTGAGATACACCTTTCCAATTTTTGGGGCTCATCTTACACCGCCGAGGATTGCAGGGTGCTTCAATTCGCCTCCTGCCTGTTCCGAACTCCTCCTACTTCTCATCCTGCCTTTGGGGTACAAAAAATAGTAATCAGGGCCTAGTCTGGGTCTGTACGTGTGAGATAGATACACCTTTTGATATCATATTTTCTATTCCGCTATTCAATCTACACCCTTGGGGTAAAAAGAATTAAATTGCGGCATAGTCTGTATCGGTACGTGTGAGATACACCTTTGCAATTTTTGGGGCGCATCTTACACTGCCGAGGATTGCAGGGTGCTTAAGTTTGCCTCCTGCCTGTTCCGGACTCCTCCTACTCCTCATCCTGCCTTTAGGGTACAAAAAATAGTAATCAGGGCCTAGTCTGGGTCTGTACGTGTGAGATAGATACACCTTTTGATATCATATTTTCTATTCCGCTATTCAATCTACACCCTTGGGGTAAAAAGAATTAAATTGCGGCATAGTCTGTATCGGTACGTGTGAGATACACCTTTGAAATTTTTGGGGCGCATCTTACACTGCCGAGGATTGCAGGGTGCTTAAGTTTGCCTCCTGCCTGTTCCGGACTCCTCCTACTCCTCATCCTGCCTTTAGGGTACAAAAAATAGTAATCAGGGCCTAGTCTGGGTCTGTACGTGTGAGATAGATACACCTTTTGATATCATATTTTCTATTCCGCTATTCAATCTACACCCTTGGGGTAAAAAGAATTAAATTGCGGCATAGTCTGTATCGGTACGTGTGAGATACACCTTCCAATCTTTTGAGGCGCATCTTCCACCGCCGAGGATTGCAGGGTGCTTCAGTTTGCCTCCTGTTCCGAACTCCTCCTACTCATCATCCTCATCCTGCCTTTAGGGTACAACAAATTGTAATTGGGGCCTAGTCTGTGTTTGTACGTGTGAGATACACCGTTTTATAAATTTTTTTCTATTCCGCTATTCAATATACACCCTGTTTGAGTGTAAAAAATTAAATTACGGCACAGTCTGTATCGGTACATGTGAGATACACCTTTTTAAATTTGTTTGACGCATCTCCTTCCACCGCCGAGGATTGCAGGGCGCTTCAGTTTGCCTCCTGTTCCGAACTCCTCCTACTCATCATCCTCATCCTGCCTTTAGGGTACAAAAAATTGTAATCGGGGCCTAGTCTGTGTTTGTACGTGTGAGATACACCGTTTTATAACATTTTTCCTATTCCGCTATTCAATATACACCCTGTTTGAGTGTAAAAAATTAAATTACAGCATAGTCTGTATCGGTACGTGTGAGATACACCTTTTAAATTAGTTTGGCGCATCTCCTTCCACCGCCAAGGATTGCAGGGCGCTTCAGTTTGCCTCCTGTTCTGAACTCCTCCTACTCCTCTTCCTCGTCCTCCCTTTAGGGTACAAAAAATTGTAATCGGGGCCTAGTCTGTGTTTGTACGTGTGAGATACACCGGTTTATATCCTTTTTTCTATTCCGCTATTCAATATACACGCTTTTGGGGTGAAAAAAAATAAATTTGCGGCACACTTTGCATATTTGACTGTGAGATACACCCGTTGTATTTGTATACTATTTTTCTATTCCGCTATATAATAAACACCCTTTTGGGGTAAAAAAAATTAAATATGCGGCATAGTTTGCATATTTGACTGTGAGATACACCCGTGCGATACTGTTTTGTTCCGCTATTCAATAAACACCTTTCTAGGGCAAGATCATAAATTACAGAAATATGAGGAGAACGTCAAATAGGGGCCGTGGCCTGGGTCGTGGTGCTGCTGGTAGAGCTCCTGTTGCAAGGAGAGGATGTGGTCGATCTGTGCCAGCTACACGCACAAGTGAAACACCTTCCTCAAGTGTGAGTAGGCGACAGAACCTGCAGCAGTATTTGGTAGGGCATCATGCGCCTCTAGAAGTGATGAGGCCAGAAGAAGTACAGGCGATAGTAGATTGGGTTGCTGACAGTGCCTCCAGTTCCTTCACATTGTCTCCCACCCAGTCTACTGCAGAAAGGTCAGAGTTGGCACCTGCAGCCAATGTCCAACCGTCTTTCACCTCACCCCCTTGCAAATCAGGCAAGCAGTCTGAGCCCCAAGTCATGCAGCAGTCTCTTCTTCTTTTTGATGACTCTGTCAGCGGGGTTTCCCAGGGCCATCCACCTAGCCCTGCCCCAGAAGTGGAAGAGATTGAGTGCAGCGATGCCCAACCACTTATTTCTCAAGATGAGTACATGGAAGGACCATCGCAGCACATCTCCGATGATAACGAAACGCAGGTGCCAACTGCTGCGGCACTCAGAATTGTGGAGACCGACAAGGAGGGCAGGGGTAAAGACTGGGTGGAAGATGATGTGGAGGACGATGAGGTCCTCGACCCCATATGGAATGAAGGTCATGCAGGTGACCTGAGTAGTTTGGAGGAAGAGGCCACCAGCACAGCAGAAGAGGGAGCAGGGTGCAGAAGCGGAGCGGCCGTGCCCTAGACACTACGCCTGCTACTGCCCAATGCAGCAAGGGACCGAGTGCACCAAAGCCAGCTCAAAGGAGTTCTCTAGCGTGGAAGTTCTTCAGAAAATGTCCTGATGACAGGATACGAGTGGTTTGCACCGTGTGCAATCAGAGCCTGAAGCGAGGCATAAACCTTCTCAACCTGAGCACAACCTGCATGATCAGGCATCTAAATGCAAAGCACGAGCTGCAGTGGAGTAGACACCTTCAAAACCAAGAAAGGTCTCTGGCTCCTCCTGCTTCCTCTTCTGCTGCAGTCTCGGCCTCTTCATCCACCTCTGCAGTGATACCGGCACCTGCCACCCCGCAAACAGACGATCTGTCAGCAACACCACCACCTGGGTCACCAACCATCTCCACAATGTCCCGTGGAAGCGTTCAGCTTTCCATCTTCCAAACACTTCAGAGGAAGAGGAAGTACCCCCCTACCCACCCGCGATCCCTGGCCCTGAATGCCAAAATTCTTGGCCTTTGAAATGCTGTCATTCCGTCTGGTGGAGACGCACAGTTTTAAAAGCCTTATGTCGGTGGCTGTCCCACAGTACGTCATGCCCAGCCGCCACTACTTTTCCAGGCAAGCCATCCCTTCCCTGCACAACCAAGTGGGGGAAAAAATCAGGTGTGCACTGCGCAACTTAATCTGTGCCAAGGTCCACCTAACTACCGATACGTGGACCAGTAAGCACGGTCAGGGGCATTATATCTCCCTAACGGCACACTGGGTAAATGCAGTGGCGGATGGGCCTGAGGCGGATAGCAATTTGGCGCATGTCCTTCCACCACCGAGGATTGCAGGGCGCTTCAGTTTGCCTCCTGTTCCTAACTCCTCCTACTCCGCTTCCTCATCCTCTACCGCCTCCTCATCCGGTCAGCGTAACACCTTCACCTCCAACTTCAGCACAGCCAGGGGTAAACGACAGCAGGCAGTTTTAAAACTTGCCTGTTTGGGGGAAAAACCACACACTGCGCAGGAGTTGTGGAGGAGCATGGAACAGCAGACAAATGAGTGGTTGCTGCCAGCGAGCCTCAAGCCCGGCCTGGTGGTGTGCGATAACGGGCGAAATCTCATAGCAGCTCTGGGCCTAGCCGGTTTGACGCACATCCCTTGCCTGGCACATGTGCTGAATTTGGTGGTGCAGAGGTTCCTTAAAAATTACCCCGAGATGTCAGAGCTGCTGCAGAAAGTGCGGGCCATTCTCACCCTGCTGCTGCTCGCCTGTCAGGGCTGCAGCGTAACTTCGGCCTTCCCGCTCACCGCCTCATATGTGACGTGCCCACAAGGTGGAACTCCACCTTGCACATGCTGGAAAGACTGTGCGAGCAGCAGCAGGCCATAGTGGAGTTTCAGCTGCAGCACGCACGCGTGAGTCGCTCTGCGGAACAGCACCACTTCACCACTAATAACTGGGCCTCCATGCGAGACCTGTGTGCCTTGTTGCGCTGTTTTGAGTACTCCACCAACATGGCCAGTGCCGACGATGCCGTTGTCAGCTTAACTATCCCACTTCTATGCCTCCTTCAAAAAACGATTCGGGCGATGATGGAAGAGGATGTGGATCAGGATGAGGAGGAGGAGGATGAAGAGGTAACATTTCCAAGGCTTTCAGGGCAGTCATTCGCAAGTGGCTCCGAGGGTGGGTTCCTGCACCCACAAACGCCAGGGACACAATTGTCCAGCAGGGGCACAGTTCTGGCGGATGAGGAGGAGGAGATGGAGGAAGAGATGGAACCATGTTCACAGCAGGGTGGTACCCAGGCCAGCTCATGGCCATCACTGGTGCGTGGCTGGGGGGATACAGAGGACACAGACGATACACCTCCCACAGAGGACAGCCTTTCGTTGCCTCAGGGCAGCCACGCACACATGAGCGATTACATGCTGCAGTGTCTCCACAACGACAGCCGAGTTGTCCACATTCTAACTTGTGCTGATTACTGGGTGGCCACGCTGCTGGATCCCCGTTACAAGGACAAAGTACCGTCCTTAATTCACTCACTGAAGCGCGATCGCAAGATGCGCGAGTACAAGCGCACGCTGGTAGACGCGATGCTGCTGGCATTCCCACCTGACAGCGGGGCCACAGTGGAAGCGCAAGGCCAAGGCAGAGGAGGAGGAGGAGGAAGAAGAGGTCGCCAACGCAACCAGGGCACCGCCAGCACCTCAGAAGGCAGGGTTAGCATGGCCGAAATGTGGAAAAGCTTTGTCAGCACGCCACAACAAACAGCAGCACCAGCAGCTCATATGGAACGTCTTAGCAGGAGGCAGCATTTCACCAACATGGTGGAGCAGTATGTGTGCACACGCCTACATGTAGTGAATGACAGGTCTGCCCCCTTCAACTTCTGGGTCTCCAAATTGGGCACATGGCCTGAGCTTGCCCTTTATGCCTTGGAGGTGCCAGCGTGCCCTGCAGCCAGTGTATTATCTGAACGTGTATTTAGCACGGCTGGGGGCGTTATCACAGACAAGCGCAGCCACCTGTCCAGAGACAATGTGGACAAGCTCACGTTCATTAAAATGAACCAGGCATGGATCCCACAGGACTTTTCCGTACCTTGTGCAGAATAGAGATGGATACCGACCTTACCCAGCCATTGTTCTATTTTGGATCTTTCTCACTCTTTTGGGGTGTACCCTCTTTTAAGATGACTAAAAAAAAGCAGTGTTGGCTACCTCGTCCTCCTCCACCGCCGCTTCCACCTACACCGCCACATCCACCACCACCTCAACCTCCCTCCTACTCCATATGGGCCTCGTCCTTCACAGATGAAGAAAATTGTATTTTTTTTCTGTTTTTTTTGTTGTTTTAAGTTATTTCCCTATCCACATTTGTTTGCAGAGCACTTGCTATGCTCTTAACTACGTTTTGTTGCCATTTGCAGCACTCTAGCCCTTTCCATTGGTGTTTTAGAGCCATTTTAGTGCCAGAAAGTTTGGGTCCCCATTGACTTCAATGGGGTTCGGTGTCCGGGTAAAGTTCGGAAAAAGTCCGGGACACGGACCCGGACTTTGTTTTTCAAGTTCGGCCGAACCCGCCGAACACGGACATCCAGGTGTCCGCTCAACTCTAGTGTTAATTATTTCATTAGCGCAAGTAGTGTTTTCTGCTCCTTTCACACCTATATATGTGCAGGTGTATATATACATACATGGGTGTGTATATATACCCCCTATACACATGTTCAGATGTCATGCCTGACTCCAAACATGTGCTCAAAAAATCCCTATAAACGCCTGCAGCCAAAAAGCAAGCTGACCGGCGAGAAGCCATATTAGTGTACCAAATATGACTTAAGAGAAACTATCTTTTCTCTAGCGGTCACCCTGATATGGAAGGGTTTGGTCACCCTGCCATAGCAGTCAGTGTCAGTTCACCCTACACTACATTACGGTCACCCTGGCACTTAACACTTTCCCTACAGAAACTAAATTTTTGCATCTAACTAAAGTGTAAAAGAGCACCCTAACTACACTAGATATCCCTTTCCTCACACTAATAAATGATAAATGACACTTTTAAAGTAAAATTAACAGAACTGCTTCCACTCTCTTCCATGTCCCTGTATTACAATACTAGGAATTTGGCGGGGGCTATCTTATATACTTGGGGGCGTATTCGCTAATGATTGGCCTAGGGACCCCCTAGTCACTCC
Organism: Pelophylax lessonae; assembly: GCF_965119305.1. Lineage (NCBI taxonomy): Eukaryota > Metazoa > Chordata > Amphibia > Anura > Ranidae > Pelophylax > Pelophylax lessonae. The sequence goes on along the minus strand of NC_138771.1, from coordinate 409,246,749 downwards.
AATCACATTCCTAGCATTCTCCTGCCCCCTCAATTGGCTTTTGCTAATGGTTCTGGTCCAATCATGGGCTTTTAAAGCCCATTTCCTGTCCCATTGCATTTTGGTCGGTTCTGGTTGCCGAATTCTGAACTTTTTCAGCAAAAAGTTCTAAATTTGGCCGAACCTTGAACAGTCAATTTTTCGGGTCGAACCGATGGTCGACCCGAACCATTCGATCATCCCTACTCATGACCTGTGTAGGCTTTCCTGGGGCTGGACCCCTCTCGCTCTCCGCTGGTTCTCGGCACACCGGATCCCCCTCAGCACAACTCAGCACTCTCTGGATTCTCAGGCAGCACCCGAGACATCCTCTTCCTCAAACAGGAGGAGAGACAGCCGTTTTCTCCCTCCTGGGACTCTGCTCCCACCAAAGACACCCAGCCACGCACTTCCCACAAACTTATATCCACTTCCAGAATCCCTTGCGGCATAATCTGCCGACTGGGGTAGTTACAAGCCTGAATGTGTCCCCTGATTGGGTTTCCTCCTCCGCCCTATGAGAAGCCTCTCACAGGGACCAGTGGGGAGACTCCCCTCTCAGCAGGTACACCTGGAAGCCATGACACCCTGGCAAAAAGAAATCATGGCCCTGCTGTTAGGCAGACAAGGCCCACTATACATTTGCCTAGCACTTACCTGTAGGGTGCTACATCTACAATAAACATTGACTTACCTACCAGAATTGCAAATATTATAGCCCCATTAGCAGCTAAAGCATTTCATTTTTTTTTGGTTTGGTAAATTAGGTATTCACTGTAAACCAGGCCACTAGATAGCAGCCAGACATGCTCATACTGTGTCCCCTTGTAAGTCTACAGATTCACCAAGCAACCCTTCGGCCAGTGATACTTTGGTGTAACATGCATCACGCAGCAGAAAGATTGATCCACCAATTGCCCACAAACATTACTATTACAGCCGGTAATAACAAGGTGATATTAGCGTGTAATAACATACTGCGAATCAGGAGTCAAGGCTTGCTTGTTCATTATCAGTGACTTCAATTTTCTGGCTTTGTACTTTAAAATCATTCTATGATCCTAAAATTATATATGAAAGACATCCTGAGAGTTCATTTGTAATCTGTAACTAGCTGTGAGTATTGCAACCTCATTTCCATGAGTTTCTTTTATTTATTAATAGAGTGGGACCATTATTCAATATGTAGAATAGCGTTTTTTATTTGCTTTATATTCAATTTTTTTTATGATGTTTCCAGTGAAGGAAGAATATGAAAGGCATTTGTAATTGAAAGTGTGGCTGTTACATAGTTACATAGTTACATAGTTACATAGTTAGGGAGGTTGACTCTTTCCAGTTCCAGCACATCCTTCCTGAGGACCAGTGCCCAGAACTGGACAGCATACTCCAGATGTGGCCGGATCAGGGCCGGAGAGGGAGAATAATCTCTTTATTTCTGGAGTGAATCCCCTTTTTTTATGCATCCCAGTATTCTGTTGGCTTTGCTTGCAGGGGCCTGGCATTGCATGCCACTGCCAAGCCTTTTGTCTACCAGTATCCCCAGGTCCTTTTCCATCATAGACTCACCCAGTGGTTCCCCCCCTAGTGAGTAGCTTGCTTTCTGGTTTCTGGCACCCAAGTGCATTACTTTACATTTTTTCAAAATTAAACCTCATCTGCCATGTAGTTGCGTTGGAGTACTGTTAGTGCTAGTGGGTGTATGAGCTGTAGTTGGATATCATTCTTTAAAATTGGGGTGTTGATATATATAAACAAATTAAAATGTTATGGTGTTTAGTAACAAAGTGACCATTATTTACAGTGTAACTAGATTTGTAGCAATGGGCCTACAAGCAGCCTCTAGAATTGCATCAACAGCCCTAATAATGACCGTAAAAGGGTAATATTGTTAAAAATCACTTTTCTCTCTTCATTTGCCGAAAGTATTCTGCTAGGGCCAAGCTTTGAATATTAGAAGCTGTAACAGGGCAACATTGTATATTTTGCAAGGTTTTACTTCTGGAACACTTACATTCTTACTGATTTCTGATTTCTATTGGTTTATAAGCATCTAGCCTTAGTATCCCCTGTGCTTGTAGAATGTATACTAATTCATCCATATTTCACTTTATTTTTTTTTTTTTTTTTTTTTTTGAGCAATACATTATCCAATTTTCTTTGTAGCTAGGAAATCAGAAAATAAAGACTTATTTTAACCCCCCTAATATCTAAATGGTTGCCTAGCTTTGATGTAATGTCTGTGGGCACCTTAGGAGACTTAATTTACTGATGTTCTAATGTATACTCTATTTTGTATAGCTCCTTTATGCTTACATCATGTATAATTATTTTATTCCTGCATTACAATAGGTAATTGTATTAGTCCATATAGGTCTCAGACAAATATTTCACCTACTTTTACAATTTATTGAAGAAGCTAGTTTCCTGGAAAACAGCAATTAATCACCAATTATAGAAAGTTAAATGCTATTGTGAAATATGTAAATTGCATTGTGTGTGAATACAATTTAAATAGGCACTTGTCTCTAGTTGTTCATGGCTTGTGCATACATTATCTGCAATGCTAAGATGTGGAACAGCTTTTGTCTGCATAGTTAGTTTTATGAAGGGGTCTCATGTGTGATCTCAATAGGGTCATCCCACTGACAGATTAAAAATAGGTTGTTCCTATGTCCATAAAACTTTTCCCTAATAAGTCTGAATAAAAAAGCTCCACAAATTATGCTAAACAAATGGAATGGCTGCTAAATAAAGGCTGCCATAAGAGCTGAAAAGAAGAATGGTTGATGGTGCTTTGCATTCATTAAACTTAGTCTAGAATATTTCTCTTTAAAATGTAAAATATATGCAAGCTAAAATGGTTCAGTGAAATAGCATGTTATGCATTTTCACATTGTTATCTGACTTTTTAATTTGTAGGATGCTAACATAACCATATAGGGATTGCTAAATGTTAAAAAAGTTGGCCATAGTGGCTAATCATATGGCATCTCTACTCAAGACTCCTCAGTGGTTGAGTTGATTGGATGGGTTCTTTTTTTTGTTTTGTTTTTTAGCTGGCTCATAACTTTTTGGTTTCTTCTGAGAGAGGACAGGACCAGGGGTATTTCTTGAGCGATAGCCCTCTCCCCTCTATAGACACAAGCATGTGGTTTATGCCAATGCAAGGTGTCTGATAGTACATTGATCTTTGGAATGTTTTTTTGCAAATTTGTTGGGCAAATTTTTCCTATATCATAATGCCTGCATGGCCTTTGAACCATAGCCAGCAGGACTAAAATGGCCAATAAAGGGAATTTTGTGTAAGACAGCTCCCTCACTGTAAAAGGTGGGGTGGGGGCACAGTGTAGTCAAAGTGTCATTGTATTGGAGCTTGCACAAGAAAGGGACAGTGAAAGCTGACGAACTGCATAGGGAGAAATTAGGGTCAGTTAAGTCACTGTGCTTTAATTCTAACTGATAGCTCTTTGGGCAGTCACTCCCTTTGCATTTTTTTTCTTGTGTTTTTTTTTTTTTTCTGCTGTGAGGCTCCCATATAAAAAAGTGATTTTTTTTTTGTTTTATTTTTCTTTTAGGGTAAATGTACTTTTATTTTGTGTTGACATGGTCTTTTTTCTTAGGGTTGGGTTGCTCAAAGCACAGTATGTATTTGTTGATGTCCTGAGCAGTGTTACAATGTCACAGGAATGTCTAAGGAGACTTTGTGCAAAACTCAATATTTAGGGCTCATTCACAAGTAGAAAATGCGGTATTTGGATGCATAAAGCGTATTTTGTTTTGCACACATGTGAATACAGCACTAATAAAGATTACGAGCCTAAATGCACAGTTGCATTTGCAGTGTAAATGTTTGCTGCGTTTGGAAACATAGAAAAAAGTTGGACACATTTGTATCCAGAGCTATATATTTAACCATAATTATCAATGTATGCATCTAAACATTTGTGCAACATTTACATGCTTGCCGGCATACAGCAGTCATATTGGTGACTGCTGATGCTCATCTTATGTAGAATTTTATTAGCCAAGCCAATAAAATCCTACGCAGGCAGACAAATCCTGCCACTGGAGCAGACCTGATGGGATATGTCGTGGGTGGAATCAGAATAGTTTTACAGTGTTGAGATTTGCCATCAGATCTGCTCATGATGGCTGGTGGGAGGAGTCATTAGTTCCTACGAGGAATTTGATTGCTTGAGCCAATAAAATTACACACAGGCAGAAACAACTCCTCAAACCAGCCATAAAAGCAAGCTTGATAGAGAAATGACTGAATGTTTGGCGGCAGGATTGGCATACTTCTTTTCTGGCATGCAGGTGGCATAAGCCGTCTGTTTCTTAGCATCTAGCTGAGCAGCAGTGGTGGCCATTCAAGCTGTAAAGCTGGCCAGTGGCCATACACAAATTGAAACTAAGCCAATTCAGCCAGGACTGGCGGAATTATTATCCATGTATGGGCACTGTGGTTTTACAGAGGTCAATTTATTGATCGACTTCTGTGTAACCACCTTGTCAGATTTTCCACGTTCAATAAAAGTTTACTTCTTTCCTGGCAGGTTCTCATATATACTGCGGGAGGAGTTAGCTGGAGAAGAGGGATCCCTTGCGATGCGAAGGATAGCAATGAAGAGAACTAAGAACTGTACTTTATTTGGGTTCCACTTGGAGGGGTTCCCATTGTTGGGCATGACTGCCCTTTACTTGCCTCAGAGAGACTCACAACAGCGAATGTGCCCAGAACTTGTTTTGGAACTGTGTTTGGTCCCAGGCCTGTTTGACAGTTATGTATTGAGATTCTTCAGTAAAGAAGAAGTTTATCTGCATGCAGCCTCTGAGTGAGTTACTCAGATAAGTGAGAGAGTACAGTTGTAGTGATGCCACCTGTCTGTTGAGCGCTGGGAAAATTGGGCCAGCATCCTGATACCCCTGAGAGTGAGGGGGTACAGCCACGCAACCAGGAGGGTTGGCAGAGGATCCAGTCACTGCCCCCCTACTGCAGATGGACAAGAAGTGAGTGTGAGTTACAAAGCAAGGTCTACTGTGCCAGAGAAGGTTCGTCCTTTACATTAGGGGTGTTCCTGCTGAGGCTGTGGCCACGAATAGGCAGGCGGTCACCCACCTGCATAGTGCAAGCCAAAAGACTAAACAGAATTTAAATTATTTAGCTGGTAAACTGTTCACTTTTATTTATATCATTGTAAATATAGCTTGTTCCCTGAATCAAGTTCAGTGATATATATAATAAAATTCAAAGCTAAGTTTTGTATTTTTTGGGGCCACAGGACAGTAATAGGGGGGTTAGGGAGTCAATGTCATATCTGGAACACTGTGGTCCTGCCATTTAGGAGATGTTCTGTCCAGAGCCACCACCATTATCACTGTCATTCTCACAGACAGCTCTGGATGAAGAGTGGGAGCTGCCCGAGTTAACAAGCAGGTGATTGATTGCTAGGATGCAGGACGGCTTACCCTCTGTTCAAAGCTGCTGTGCCTTCTGTCCTCCTCCCTGTGTGTAAGGTAAGGCAGGAAGGGGGAGGTGATGTGAAGGGGGGCTGAGGACATTAATAGGGTCACTGAGTACAGTAATGGGGGCTCATGACAGTTAAGGGGGAGCTCAGGACAGTAAAGTGGCGGGCTGAGGAGAGTAATGGGGGGCTGAGAACAGTAATGGGGGGGCTCAGGACAGTAATGCAGTAATGGAGGGCAGAGGAAAGTAATGGGGGGGGGGTGAGGACAGTAATGGGAGGGACTGAGGATAGTAATGGAGGGGTGGAGGACAGTATTGGAGGGGCTCAGGACAATAATAGGGGGTTCAGGACAGTAACGTGAGGGGGGGCTAAGGACAGTATTGGGGAACATCAGGACAGTAATGGGGGGGCTCAGGAAAGTAATGGGGGGGGCTGAGAGTAATAGGTAGAACTGAGGACTATGTTGGGGAGCTAGAGGACAGTTAGCGAGGGGACAGAGGACAGTAATAAGGGGGACAGAGGACAGGAATTTGGGGAATTGAGGACAGTAATTGGGGGGAATGAGGACAGTGATAGGGGCCTCAGGACAGTAAAGGGGGGAGTTAAGGAGTCAATACTGGGGCCCTGCCATTTAGGAACCTTCACCACTGTCATTCACACAGACAGCTCTGGATGGAGAATGGGGCTGTCCAAGTTAACAAGCAGGTGATTGGTTTCTAGGATGCAGGACGGTCCTAGCAACCAACCACCCGCTTGTAGCTCCCTCCCTCTGTCCAAACGTACTGTGCCTCCCATCCTCCTTCCTGTCTGTGTAAGGTATGACAGGAAGGGGGAGGTGATGTGAAGGCTGAGGGCATTAATGGGGTTGCCGAGGACAGTTATGGGGGCTCTAAAGAAAGTAAAGGGGGGCTAAGGAAAAGTAGTAGGGGAACTAAGGACAGTAATGGGGGGACTGAAGACAGTAATGCGGGGGGCTAAGGACAGTATTGGTGTCATGGAAGTTAAGTGGGAGCTCAGGAAAGTAATGTGGTACTGAGAAGAGTAATAGGGGGGCTGAGGACAGTAATGAGGGGCTCATGACATTGATGGAGGGGACTACGGACAGTAATGGTAGGAACTGAGGACATTAATGGAGGGCTTAGGACAATAATGGTGGGCTGAGGACAGTAATGGGGGGGGGCTGGGGACATTAAGGGGGGCCTCAGGAGAGCAATAGGGGGTTTGGGACAATAATGGGGTTGCTGAGGACAGTAATGTGGGGGAGGGGGCTGAGGGTAGTAATGTGAGAGTGCTCTGAAGGCAGTAATTTTAGGGGGGCTGAGGACAGTAATAGGGGGCTCAGGACAGTAACTGGGGGTTCAGGACAGTAATAGGGTCGCTACTCAACAGTAATGTGAGGGGGGCTATGGATAGTAATATGGGGGTGGGGCTGCCTCGGGACAGTAATGGGGGCACTAAGGACAGTAATTTAAGGGGGAGCTGAGGACAATAATGTTAGGGAGGCTGAGGACAGAAATACTAGGGGGGCTGAGGATCTTCTTGTTAGGGGGGCTGAGGACAGCAATGTGAGGGGGATGGAGGACAGTAATATGAGGGGGGCTGAGGACATTAATATGATAGGGGGCTCAGAACAGTAATGTGATAGGGAACTCAGGACAGTAATGGGGTTTCTGGGGACAGTAATGTGAGGGGGGCTGAGGACAGATCAAGAACAGTAAAGGGGGGACTGAGGACAGTGATGGGGGACCAAGGATTGTAATGGAGAGACAAGGACAGTAAAGGGGGGGCTCAGGACAGTAATGGTGGGGCTCGGGACAGTAATGGGGTCACTCAGGACAATAATGTTAGGGGGCTGAGAACAGTATTGTGAGGGGGGCTGAAGCCAATAATGTTTGGGGGCTATGAACAGTAATATGTGGGAGCATCAGGACAGTAATGGGGGGCTCAGGACAGTAATTGGGTCACTGAGGACAGTAATGGCGTCGTTGAGAACAGTAATGTGAGGGGTACCTGAGGACAGTCACTTGAGGGGGAGCTGAGGACAGTAATGGGGGGCTCAGGACAGTTAAGGGGGAGCTCATGACAGTAATTAGGGAGCTGAGGAGAGTAATAGGGGGAACTGAGGACAGTAATGGGGGGCTAAGGACAGCTGTGCCCCCCAACAGGATCCCACCTCCTGCTCTTTGAAGGCAGGACGGTAAGCTCAGATTGCAGGATCATGACCCGCCATCCCTGAACATCAGTGTAAAGAACAGAGCAGCATTAGAGGAAGCAGAGCCGATGCTTCTTGTATAGTTCCGGCTCCTGTCACAGATGGAGTGATATCAAATGCACTCCGCCTGTAACAAGAGCGATACAGGAAGCATCAGCTCTGCTCTCTACTGCAGCCGCATGCTTCCTCCAGCACCACTCCAGTCACACTCAATTGGTGACTCAGAGGAGCCAGCTGTTCCAGCCAGCAGTACCCACCAGCAGTACCAGCCAGCAGTACCAGCGAGCAGTACCCACCAGCAACACCCATCAGCAGTACCCACAAGCAGTACGGCCAGCAGTACCAGCAAGCTGTACCAGCCAGCAGTACCTGCCAGCAGCATCAGCCAGCAGTACCAACCTGAAGTTCCACCAGAAGTACCAGCCAGCAGTAGCAACCAGCAGGACCAGCCAGCAGTACCAACCAGAAGTACCTACCAACAGTACCAGCCAGCAGTACCCACCAGCAGTACCAGCCAGCAGTACCCGCCAGAAGTACCCACAAGCAGTACCAGCCAGAAGTACCTCCACGCAGTACCAGCCAGAAGTACCTCCAAGCAGTACCAGCCAGCAGTACCAGCCAACAGTACCTGTCAGCAGTACCTTCCAACAGTACCAGCCAGCAGTACCTGCCAGCAGTACCGACCAGCAATACCAGCCCTGGAGGACAGCCAGCAGCAGCCACCAGCCATACCCGTCTAGGGAACAGCAGCAGCCAGCGATACTTGCAGGAATCCTGAAGAAGTAAAGATTGAGGTCAGTTGAGGTGCAGGTAAACCACAGTGCATCCGTGTGAAAGCAGCCTTAGGCCCCGTTCACACAATCGATCCAATCTGGTCCGCCTGTCTGTTTTTTAGATGAACCCAATCCAACGTATCAGGAGGCCCGCAGGGAGACCATAAAGATTTCCCATGAAGTTGATAAAAGTGTTAAGATCGCGGCCACTGTCACGGCTGGTCTTAACTCTTTCATCACTGTGGTTGGCAGGTCTCACTATTCTTCCCTACCTCCTCCACGCTGGGAGCATGGCATCAATACTAGGTGTTATTACTGCATAAACAGGCACCAATACTAGGCTTTATTACTGTGTAAACTGCCACCAATACTAGAGGCTATTACTGCGCAAACTGACACCAATACTAGGCTTATTACTGTGTAAACTGGCACCAATATTAGGGGTTATTACTGCGCAAACTGGCAACAATATTAGAGGCTATTACTGCATAAACTGGCACCAATTCCAAGGTCCATTTTCTGCACAAACTGGCACCAATACTGGGGGCTATTACTGCGTAAACTGGCACCAATACTAGAAGCTATTACTGCGTAAACTGCCACCAATACTAGGGACTATTACTGCAAAAGCTGTCACTAATACTAGGGGCTATGGCTGCTTAAACTGGCACCAACACTAGGCTTAATTACTGCATAAACTGGCACCAATACTAAGCTTTATTACTGAGTAATTTGGCACCAATACTAGGGGTTATTACTGGGTAAATTGCCACCAATACTAGGGGCTATAACTGCCTAAACTGCCACCATTAGTAGGGGTTATTACTGCATAAACTGGCACCATTACTAGGGACAATTACTGCGCGAACTGGCTCCAATACTAGGGCCTATTACTGCGTAAACCAGCGCCAATACTAGGGGTTATTACTGCCTAAACTGGCACCAATACTAGGTGTTATTACTGTGTAAACTGGCACCAATACTAGAGGTTATTACTGCGTAAACTGGCACCTATACTGGGGGCTATTACTGCATCAACTGGCACCTATACTAGAGGTTATTAATGTGTAAAGTGGTACCAATACTAGGGGTTATTACTGCATAAACTAGCACCAATATTAGGAGCTATTACTGCATAAACTGGCACCAATACTATGGGTTATTACTGTGCAAACTGGCACCAATACTAGGGGCTATTACTGCATAAACTGGCACCAATACTATGGGTTATTACTGTGTAAACTGGCACCAATACTAGGAGCTATTACTGCATGTACTGGCTCCAATACTAGGGGCTATTACTGTGTAAACTAGCACCAATACTAGAGGTTATTACTGCATAAACTGGCACCAATACTAGGGGTTATTACTGTGTAAACTGGCACCAATACTAGGGGCTATTACTGTGTAAACTGGCACCAATACTATGGGTTATTACTGTGTAAATTCTCACCAATACTGGGAGATATTACTGCATGTACTGGCACCAATACTAGGGATTATTAATGAGTAAACTGTTTGATGAAATTGCTTTAAACTATAAAGAAAAGCTTTTAAGAGTTTTCTTCTTTCACAGATCTGAAGCAATACCTGAGGAAGAAAGGAAAACTCTTGAAAGCTTGTCTTTTAGGTGTTAGGTTAGTACAATAAAAAGGTATCATTGCATCCTGCATTACTATTGTATTTTGTAACCTTATTTATATATATATATATATGCACTTATATTGTTTTTTCAGTGGTATGATATAGTGGTAAAAATATGAGTGTCCCCCCCTAGTTTTGACTGTGATATCTTATGTGCCCCCCCCCCCCCCCCCCCATATATTGTTCCTAGAGTCGCCACTGCTGAGGACAGTAAATAGCTAAAGAAATACTGCTACACATTGAAATTTTTTTCGGATTCCCTAATTTGGTAACACAACAAATACCTGCTCTACTTTAGGAACATTATTTTAGCTATTTACACAGAATGTGTATAAATTGACAATTTGGCACTTTCTTCATACCTATAAAAACCATCAATATTAAGATGCATCTTTTTCACCTGCAGATTGCACATTCAAACTGATTTACAATCTGCTGAAGTCAAATATTAGAGCAGTGTTAGTTTGGACCTCGTCAATGTTAGTCTAAAGAGTGTTCAAGCTGAAATAAACTCATAAATCGTATGAAATATATTCATTCTGAAGAAAATAGCGAAAGCAAACCATGGTGACTGTAACCTTTTGAGTTTCCTGTTGGCTTTTGTCTTGTCCAGGACAGTGTTAAGCACCAGGGGAGGCCGTTTTATTGAAGAGCTGTAGGTCTAGGAAGTAATTTGGAAGGTCAAGAAGGCATTCTTTTATTAGGACAACTGGGCCTAACCCTGTCATACTTTTTACACAGCCACTCACTCACTAATGGAAAAAGACAAACATATTCCTTGCTTACCAAATCTGATTTTCCAACAAATCTCCTTTATTTTTCAATGCACAAAACAAAATAAAATAATCTGTTTAGATTTTATCAAAATGTAAGTAGTAATATGTTGAATTTTTATCATGTTAATTTTAACAACCAATTAAACAATGATTTTTTTTTTGTAAGTCTATAGCTATTACCACATGCAGAATTACAGTTTTTTCTACCTCATTGCCCCAGATATTACTATATTATAAAACAGAGCCATTATAGTAATAATAAACAAAAAATAAATAAATAAATAAATATGTGTGTATATATATATATATATATATATATATATATATATATATATATATATATACACCCCTCACATTTTTGTAAATATTTTACTATATCTTTTCGTGTGACAACACTGAACAAATGACACTTTGCTACAATGTAAAGTAGCGAATGTACAGTTTAAATAACAGTGTAAATTTGCTGTCTCCTCAAAATAACTAAACACACAGCCATTAATTAATAAACCGCTGGCAACAAAAGTGAGTACACCCCTAAGCGAAAATGTCCAAATTGGGCCCAATTAGCCATTTTCCCTCCCTGGTGTCATGTGACTCGTTAGTGTGAAAAGGTCTCAGGTGTGAATGGGGAGCAGGTGTGTTAAATTTGGTGTTATCGCTCTCATTCTCTCATACTGGTCACTGGAAGTTCAACATGTCACCTCATGGTAAAGAACTCTCTGAGGATCTTAAGAAAAGAATTGTTGCTCTACATAAAGATGGCCTAGGCTATAAGAAGATTGCCAAGACCCTAAAACTGAGCTGCAGCACGGTAGCCAAGACCATACAGCCGTTTAACAGGACAGGTTCCACTCAGAACAGGCCTTGCCATGGTCGACCAAAGCAGTTGAGTGCATGTGCTCAGCATCATATCCAGAGGTTGTCTTTGGGAAATAGACGTATGAGTGCCGCCAGCATTGCTGCAGAGGTTGAAGACAAGCAGACTAAGGACATAGATTACTGGAAACGTGTTCTGTGGTCTGATGAGATCAAGATAAACTTATTTGGTTCAGATGGTGTCAAGTGTGTGTGGCGGCAACCAGGTGAGGAGTACAAAGACAATTGTGTCTTGCCTACAGTCAAACATGGTGGTGGGAGTGTCATGGTCTGGGGCTGCATGAGTGCTGCTAACATTGGGGAACTACAGTTCATTGAGGGAACCATGAATGCCAACATGAACTGTGACATACTGAAGCAGAGCACTGAAGTAGAGCATGATACCCTCACTTCAGAGACTGGGCCGCAGGGCAGTATTCCAACATGATAATGACCCCAAACACACCTCCAAGTCGACCACTGCCTTGCTAAAGAAGCTGAGGGTCAAGGTGGTGAACTGACCAAGCATGTCTCCAGACCTAAACCCTATTGAGCATCTGTGGGGCATCCTCAAACATCCACCATCTCTGTGATGTTGTCATGGAGGAGTGGAAAAGGACTCCAGTGGCAACCTGTGAAGCTCTGGTGAACTCCATGCTCAAGAGGGTTAAGGCAGTGCTGGAAAATAAGGGTGGCCACACAAAATATTGACACTTTGGGTCGAACTTGGACATGTTCACTTAGGGGTGTATTCACTTTTGTTGCCAGCGGTTTAGACATTAATGGCTGTGTGTTGAGTTATTTTGGGGGTACAACAAACTTACACTGTTATACAAGCTGTACACTCACTACCTTACATTGTAGCAAAGTGTAATTTCTTCAGTGTTGTCATATGAAAAGACATAGTAAAATGTTTACAAAAGTGTGCAGGATGTACTCACTTATGTGAGATACTGTACAATATATATATATATATATATATATATATATATATATATATATATGCAAGACGTAGGTGCTTTTGCATGTATTTATTGAGACAATCGTATCCAGTTCTTCTCAGTGATTTTTTGGGACAGCTCACTGGCATCATGTCTCATACATCTGGGAACCCTTATTCTCCCATAGAGTTTGGCGATGATCCTAGTGCAAAAAGGTCTAATACACTCAGAAAATAAAAGGTTAGAATGGTTCATATATTTACCAATTATTGGAAAAATCGTATGTTTTTCTAAAATTATGTGATATGTACAAAATGTAGGCAAAAAAATATTAAAAACCTGCCTTGAGAAAAATGTGCAGGCTACTGTTACAGACCTCACTCTGAAAATGCTTTTTGCTCAGCCAGAATACTAACGGGCTGACTAGCTTTGAAACAAATTTAGTCACTGGCCAAGATCCAGCATCAGGAACGTAAGCTAAGACATTTATCTCCATATCTGCTCTGGGTCACTAAGTATTAAAGTAAGAGAGCAGCATGTCAGCCAGAATATACCCACTTTTAGGAGGGTTAGTAATAGCAGCCTTCATGTTTCTCTTTGACAAATCTCAATAAAGCAACTGCAACAAGACAATTCTCTTTTGGAGTCTGCAAGTTGTCATGCGCTATATCCTTTTTTTTTTTAGTACATATAATCAGACTATTTTTTATAACTGCATTTGTTTTCAAGGGGAGAAATATCTGCACTTCTGAGATACCTGAACCTTTTTGTTTGGAAAAAAAATGATAAGCAACACCATAATGTAAAAATAGTTAAAAGCTTATTAGAGCTGTTCATAGCAGTATGATTTCCCCTCTGTCTCAGAACACCCTTTGCCCATCCTTTCATGCTTTTGTAAAGGGAGCATTTCAAATCTCTCTTTGTCAGCATGAATGGCCTCTCTTAAAGCTCTTTTATGCCAACATATTCCCTACAGGCATACGCCCTTTAGCTCTATTACTGATTTACCCAAGTATTCATCCCTTACCTTCTGCTTTTCTTTTTTACTTACAGAAGTTCCAAATGACACGAGTCTTTGGCTCCTTTTTTTGCTCAATCAAATGTGCAGACCTAAAGCGAGTCAGTGTTTTATATCTCACCCACAATTGCAGAAAGAAAGACTTTTAAAATGATTGATTTTTTTTTCCTCCTACTTTTTCAGAGGAACAGCAAGCACACATGACAAGGTTTCTCTCATTCTCCAATAAAACAGGGAAACAAAATCTTGAAAACTCAATATAAAGAGAAAAAAGCAGCATATACTGTAGTAAATATGTTGTTTTATTATCATGAATTTATGAATTAAACAACAAAGAGCCAGCTTCCTGCATAATAGCCAAAGAAAAAAAAAATGATGATCAAAGTAACATTTAAGAAAGAAAGCGAAACAGAGATCGTGTTATTCACTTAGTGTGAGCGTTTGTTCTCAAATGGAGTAATCCATAGCATTCAGGAACTATGCAAATAGAATCTCATTTGTTAATACAGTTCACTGCACTTCAAGAAAAAAAAATATGATTTTAAATCAATTGCATTGATAGCAAAGCATTCTAATTATTATAATTAACCACTTCAATACTGGATATTTTCACCCCCTTCCTGTCCAGGCTAATTTTCAGCTTTCAGCACTGTCACACTTTGAATGACAATTGTGCAGTCATGCAACACTGTACTCATATAACATTTTTATCATTTTTGGAGACATATAGAACTTTTTTTTGGTAGTATTTAACCACTTTACCACCGGAGGATTTTGCTGTCTTCCGTCCAGGCCACTTTTTGCGATTCGGCGCTGTGCGACTTCAACTGACAATTGCGCGGTCGTGCGACGCCGTACCCAAACGAAATTTACGTCCTTTTTTTCCCACAAACAGAGCTTTCTTTTGGTGGTATTTGATCACCTGTGCGATTTTTACTTTTTGCGCTATAAACAAAAAAAGAGCGTTTATTTTGAAAAAATAACAATATTTTTAACATTTTTTTATATGAAATTCCCCCCAAAAAAGATGTAAAAAACAATTTTTTAAAAAATTTTTGGCCAATTTGTTTTATGCTACATATGTTTGGTAAAAAAAATCACAATAAGCGTATTTTGATTGGTTTGCGCAAAAGTTATTGCGTTTACTAACAAAGGGAAAGATTTCTGTCATTTTTGGTGTTTTTTTTTTTAACGCGTAATGGCGGCGATCTGCGATTTTTTTTGCGGGACTGCGACATTGCGGCGGACAGATCGGACCCTTGACTGACATTTTTGACACTTTTGGGGTTACCAGTGACATTACTGCAGTAATCAGTGCTATATATATGCACTGTTACTGTAAAAATGACACTGGCAGGGAAGGGGTTAATTTTATTGGAGAGGGAGGGGTTAATGTATGCCTGGTGCTTACTGACGTGTAGGGGGGGAGGTGACTGTGTGAGTCATGGACAGATCGGATGTCCAGCTATGCTGAACAGTCCGATCTGTCACTCCCTGTCACTATGGAGATCCGCCTGCTGTGTTTACACACAGCGGGCGGATCTCCAGACTCGATCCCCGACGATCGGGTAAGAGCAGCGGCGATCGCCGCTGCTCCTCCCCTGGCCCGACTCCTGCTGTGAATGAAAACAGCGGGAGCGAGCCTCCGGCGGCGCGCAAGCGCCGCCCAGAAGGGGGAGTGTCCAACGACGTTAATACTACGTCGCTGGACGATAATGAACCACTCTGCCGCAGTAGTATTACTGTGAGCGGTTCTAAAGTGGTTAATCACCACTGAGTTTTTTTTGTTTTTTTAAATAAAAGGTTTTCTTAGTTTCTGTTAAACGTTTTTGCAAAAAAGTAATTTTTCTTCACTGATATGCTCTGATGAGGCAGCACTGATGGGCACTGATTAGCACTGTGGGAGGGCATCCATAAACGTCTGGAACAGCACTGTAACCATCTTTTGGCTATAGTGCGGTAGGAAAATAGTTAACCACTTCAGCTTCGGAAGGTTTTACCCCCTTAATGACTAGGCCATTTTTTCCGATTCGGCACTGCGTTATTTTAACGAAAAACTGTGCAGTCGGCCAACGCTTTAACCAAATACAATTGATGTATTTTTTTCCCACAAATAGAGCTTTCTTTTGGTGGTATTTGATCACCAATGCGTTTTTTAGATTTTGCGCTATAAACAAAAAAAGAGCGACAATTTTGAAAAAAACACAATATTTTTTACTTTCTGCTATAAAACATTCCCAATAAAAAATTTTTAAAAATCAATTTTTTTTTCAGTTTAGGCAAATTAGTATTCTGCTACATATTTTTGGTAAAAAAAAATCCCAAAAATCGTATTTTAATTGGTTTGCGTAAAAGTTATAGTGTTTACAAACTACGGGATAGATTTTTGGAATTTTTATTAGTAATGGCGGTGATCAGCGATTTTTAGCGGGACTGCGACATTGTGGCGGACAGATCGGGCCCCTAACTGACATTTTTGACACTTTTTGGGGACCAGTGACATTACTACAGTAATCAGTGTTAAATATTATGCACTGTTACTGTATAAATGACACTGGCAGGGAAAGGGTTAACACTGGGTGTGATCAAAGGGGTTATTGTGTGCCTAAATATGCTTACTAACTGTGGGGGGATGGGTTCTGTCACAGGCACAGAGAGAGTGGGGTTTCAGCTTAGCTGAAACTTCTAATCTCTCCCTGCCTGTCTGACAGAAGACTCGCCTGCTTATGTAAACAAAGCAGGCGGGTCTTCTGTCAGTTTATCTGACGATCGTGGGAGGCTGGCGGCAATCGCCGCCTCTCCTTCCGTGACCCACCTCCCGCTGTGTTTTGCACGGCTCCGGTGGCGTGTGCATGCTGCTGAGACCTCGTGCATGAGATCATGTAGTACTACATGATTTTGCGCAGCTGAGCCGCCCTGCCGCAGTAATACTACTGTGGGTGGTCGGCAAGAGGTTAAAGAGATAGCAAAGTAGAACTGGGGTCACTGATTCAAATGCTGGCCAGGACACTATCCAAAAAAGGTAGAGTTAGGGACTGCAGATATCAGGGTGCTTTGCCAGGGCCTGCAGCCTACACATGTATTTGCAAATGTGTGCAACTAAACCCCTGTTTTTAATGCATACTACTAGACAGGTTAATTCACTTGGTTGCAGGCTGGTTGGTAAGTTGTGACTAGAAATTCCTTAGCTTTTTTGACATGCGTTTGCCCTTTCAGTGCTCCTTGCTGTTTAGACCTGTCATAGGTGGGGGAAGTGAACACTTTTTGAATTGTTGTTATATTGGCCAGGCAACACACTGACACCTTTGCTGCCATTGTGCAATGTGCTGGGTGTTTAGTGTGACCCTGCGCCTATAAGCAGGGGTGGGCTCCCTCCAGTCACCTGTCCCCCATCTATCCATCAGAATACATGTGCTCTCACTGTGGAGACTCTTTAAAGTTAGAGTTAGGGACTGCAGATATCAGAGTGCCTTGCCTGGGCCTGCAGCTTGGGCATTTATTTGCAAATGTGTGCAACTAAACCCCTGTTTTTAATGCATACTGTTAGACAGGTTAATTCAGTTGGTCGCAGGCTGGTTGGTAAGTTGTGACTGGAAATTCCTTGTTTTTTTTTACATGGGTTTGCCTTTCCAGTGCTCCTTGCTGTTAAGACCAGTCATAGGTGGGGGAAGTCACCACTTTTTGTATCCAGGACACTATCCTCCTGGATTTTGCATGTTCTTCTTGTGTATGCATGGGGCTTCCTTCCATACTTCATAGACATGCTCATAGGTTAACTGACCAGTGATAAAATGACCCTATTATGTGTATGTGAGATAAGGGCCTTAGATTGTAAGCTTCTTAAAGACAGGGGCTTATGGAATGTATCTAAACTGCATAAATTTACAGCAGTGTATAGAAGCCTGTAAAATATTTGTGATATTGAGGTCTGTAAATATCAGCCTTTTCAGTATTGGGAAGCTGGAAAATGTGATAGGCGCTTAAAAAGCCCCACTTACTGGCAAAAAGAGATAATGCATAGCATTCTTAGGCAATATTATTTTTACTGACTTTAGGCCGGATGCACACAGGGCATTTTTGCAGCTGCTGTTAGGAGCTTCAGACCTTTTTTTTGCAGCTTAAAAATGCCATGTTATTCTATGGCCTCATGCACACACAGGGCTTTTAGGAGCGCCAAGTGGCATAGGTGTTTTTAAGCTGCAAAAAAAACCAGGACCAGTGCATTCTGGAGCTGCAGCGGTAAGCTGTAAAAACGTCTGATGCTGCTAAAGGCTTAATGTTGCTTAACATTGCTTATACAGCGTTAAGCCACGTTATATGTTTTTTTTTTTATTTGAAAGACAATGGTTCCCTATGGGAGCCTATTGATTTGAATGGAAGTTGCATCACAAGTCAGATCAGGATGATCCAACTTGTGGTGCAACTTGCGCTCTGAGAATCTTGAGGGAGAACTCCATGCCAAAATGGGAAAAAAACGGCGTGGGGGGGCCCCCCCTATGAATTTTTAGGGGAGCCCCACGCTGAAAAAAACGGCGCAGGGCTCCCCTCAAAGTCCATACCAGACCCGAAGGGCCTGGATTGGAACCTGGGGGGGGGGGACCCCAACGCCGTTTCTTTCCCATTTTGGCGTGGAGTTCCCCCTCAAGATTCTTAGAGCGCAAGTCGCACCACAAGTCGGATCATCCTGATCTGACTTGTGATGTGACTTCCATTCAAGTCAATGGCCCGAAAGCCGTATCAATGACGACTCCTAGGCAACCATTGATTTTGAATGGAGGCAGAAAAAACGCTGCTAAAAGCCGACATGTCCAAACGTGCAATAACACCAATGGAAAAAGATACTAAAAGCACGTTTTTACAGCTGCTATTTCCTGGTCTTAGAAGTGGCTCTGCAGCTCGTTTTTTGATGCCCTGTGTGCATGGGGCCTTAAAATCAAATCTAAATCATTTTTCTAGATTGTAATTTTTTTATTTTGGTCTTTAAGAATGAAAATAAAAGACTGCTATACAGTCCAAATGATTATTACTTAAAGGCTAAGTTCACCTTGGGGGGAAAAATAAATGCACACATTTTTGCAGAGAAAAACTGCCTTTATTATTTTCTTCCCCAGGAGCCTGCAAAACATTGCACCCACGATCAGTGGATCATGGGTGCAATGTCAGGTTTCTGTATCTTTCTGTCCATACCTTTGTACGGGCTTTCAGTTTGAAAACTGCAAGACTTAAAAAATAAACTACGTGCGCACTTATCAGCACACTTACAGTCCATTGAAACTACACGCCCTCTGCTGCGTTGGCAAACAGGACCTTTAGCTTCTTCATTCACAGATTGCTGTGAATGAATGATGTTGGTGTGCGGGTGATTTTAAAATGTGACAGTGACTATGGGGAGAGGAACCCCTGCCTGCTGTCACAGGAGGGGGAGGGTGGGAGGGATGGGGGGTGAGGGGACATCTGCTGGAACATGTTACATATTACACCTTAAATATGAGAAACATATTTCCAAAAGATGAACTTTAGAATTACTTATTAAAAAGGCAGATCATTTATTTGTTTTAGCATTTGGTATAGTAAGTGGTAGAGATCGATCGATTATCGGAAACTCCGATATATCACTGCGTATGTTGCGCCACGCGCCTCCGCGCACTGGAAAGCTCTTAGGCCGCCTCCCTCTGCATCCTTACAGTGTCTTACCCGCCGCTGCCACAATGGAGTCTGCATGCAGCACAGACAGTCGGTCGGGAGAGTCGGGACAAGAAGAATTCTGCTACATCTAGTGAGTGCAGTGACCCACAGTCTGACACATGTTCTGTATTCTGTCTGTTCTGTGATAAATGATAACAGTGACCAACAAACACTCTGACACATGTTCTGTATCTCTCTGTTCTGTTCCGTAACACAGCCGCTGCGGCCACCCACCACCCACAGCTGCCCGGTGCAAGCCAGCAACCCAGTGCCACACAGTCCAACCAGCCAAACAGCCACAGGTCCTGCCTGAGTCCTCCTCCTGACTGTACCAGCTCTCCAGCCACAGGCCCTGGGCCTGTACGTGCCAAGCCAGCCGCCACACAGAGTGCCAGCCATACAGCCACTACAGGGTGCACGCCAGACAGCCACCCACCACAAGGTGCAAGCCAGCCACCCACCCACCACACGGTGCCTGCCAGCCAGACAGCCACCCACAACAGGATACCAGCCACCACAGGGAGCCAGCCAGACAGCCACCCACCACAGGGTGCCAGCCAGCCGCCCACCCACCACACGGTGCCTGCCAGCCAGACAGCCACCCACAACAGGGTGCCAGCCAGACAGCCACCCACCACAGGGTGCCAGCCAGCCACCCACCCACCACACGGTGCCTGCCAGCCAGACAGACACCCACAACAGGGTGCCAGCCAGACAGCCACCCACCACAGGGTGCCAGCCAGCCACCCACCCACCACACGGTGCCTGCCAGCCAGACAGCCACCAACAACAGGGTGCCAGCCAGACAGCCACCCACCACAAGGTGCCAGCCAGCCACCCACCCACCACACGGTGCCTGCCAGCCAGACAGGCACCCACAACAGGATGCCAGCCACCACAGGGTGCCAGCCAGCCACCATAGGGTGCAAGGCAGACAACCAGCCACCACAGGGTGCCAGCCACCCACCACAGGGTGCCAGCCAGTCACCCACCACACGGTGCCTGCTAGCCAGCCAGCCAGACAGCCACTCACAACAGGGTGCCAGTCACCACAGGGTGCCAGCCAGCCATTTTGTGTAAGCCTAAATTAGCATCTGACTCTTTCTTGTTTCAATGGAGATGGATGGAGATAGAAAAATTAAAAGTGTGGTCTGGGAGTATTTCTCTTCTCCATCGCCAGGAAAATCAATAGCACTGTGCAGCACATGCAAAAACAATGTGAGCATGGGATCAATAACTGCAAAAACACTTCTAATCTTTGGACCCATCTAAGAGTTCATCATCTTGAATTGTATCATGCAGGACAGAAAAAAACAAAATGAATTACAAGGTGAATCATCGCTATCCCAGGCAACAATAACAGATATGTTTCAGAAAAAAAACAGGTGACTAAAATCTGATGGAAGATCGCAACTGCGGGACAGAGTAATCACTGAGATGATGGTCACTGATAACCAGACATTAACAATAGTGTCTGACTCTGGATTTAAGCGGTTGATGTCCATAGTTGAGCCAAGGTACACACTGAAGAGTGACAATTTTTATTGGACTGAAATGCTGCAAAAGATTCACCAAAAGGTCATTGACAAAGTTAAGACTATGCTGCAACCAGGGAATACTGGCAACTCACTCTCATTCATGAAGGACTGCTGGTCAGGACAAACAGAATCACTAATAAGTCTTACATGATGCCACTACATTGACAGCGGATGGACAAGAAGGCATTTGGTGTTGAATACTAAAATGATGCAAGGATCCCACCCTGGGGAGTACATTAAAAAAATGTTTCTAGGCATGCTAGAAGAATGGGGAATCAGCAAAGACAAGACAGTGGAGCGAACATGGTTAAAGGTATGAGACTTGCTGAAGTGTCAGACCTCAGTTGTATGGCACACACCCTCCAACTGGTGATAAATGATGGTCTGTCACACGAGAAAGCTTTGCTGGACATTATTACCATGCTGAAGAAGTGCGCAGGCCATTTCCACCATTCTGTTCTTGCCAAGCAGCGACTGGGGTGCATTCAGGAAGACCTTGGCCCACCCAAAAACAACCTGATACAGGCTGTTCCAACACGATGAAACTCAATGCTACACATGTTACAGAGGATGCTGGAGCAGAAACAAGCTCTCACTATATATTCTGGTGAATATGAATATGGACTTGGAGGACCTTCTTGCCCTACTGCAGATCAGTGGGACATAGTAGGCAACATTATAGAGACGCTCATACCCATTGAGGAAGTGACACTGGAGGTGAGTCATTACGACTCATCTGTTTCCTCTGTGATCCCATGTGTGAGAGTCCTGAAGATGCTTCTTCAACAGAATGAAGGACCCAACACACGTGGCATCAAAGCATGTAGGCAGGCCATGAGGGGTTGCCTCGCCAAAAGGTTTGAGAAGCAAGAGGAGAATAAAACTGTGGTGCTTGTATGTCTTTTGGATCCTCAATACAAGAACCATCCTTTCTCTTCTGATGATGTATTGGCCAAGGCAAAGCAATGGCTGACAGAAGATATTCAACAGAAGATGCAGGAGGTTCCTCCTGATGAAAAGAAAAGTCAAGGACAAGAAGAGAAGGTTTCTGATGTGGAAGAGCAGGATGCAGGAGAAAAATGTCCCAAAAGACAACAGACAGAAGAGAAAATTCATCGTGGTCAAATATATGCCATGTTCAGCGTTTTATTGGGGCGTCATGCAGAGGATTCATCAGAATCAGCAATAATGAGCCTGGATGATGAACTTCATCTCTATTTGAAGGAACCAGTAGTTGACAGAAGAAGTGATCCTCTTCAGTGGTGGAAAGAAAATGAGGCACGCTACAAAAGACTTGCTTCTCATGCTAGAAGATACCTTTCTGCTCCTCCTTCCTCAGGACCAAGTGAGTGTGTTTTTAGTGAAGTGGCAGCAATTTATGAAAAGAAAAGAAGCCGTTTAACTGGTGAACATGCTGAAATGTTATGCTTTCTGCACTATAATATTGTGCTACTTAACTGGGAGTATTGGTTTGAAAGTGTAGCTAGTCTATAGTAGTGTCTGTCCACCAGTCCACTGAGTCTGTCCAATCCACTGTCTAGCTTGTGTCTATCTATTTGTTTCTAACAGTTTTGCACTGACTGCGTTGCACTGCAGTCAGTGCAAAAGTGATAGAAAAGAAAATAGACGTAGACAGTGGATTGGAGTCAGTGCCAGTGGACTACTGCTGCAGTAGAACGCCACTCACTGCTGCAATAATTTTAAATCACTACTGCGGTAGTGCAGTAGTGTTTTTAAATTATTCCAGTGAGTGAGTGCCCTACTGCAGCAATAGTACACACAGTCCAATCCACTGTGTAGCTGTTGCTTTTCTTCTAGCAGTATTGCACTGACTGCACTGCAGTAGTTGCAGTGATTGCCATACTGCAGTGTAGATAGTCCTCCACTGACTCCAGTCCAATCCACTGTGACATGTGTAGCTGTTGCTTTGCTTTTCTTCTAGCAGTATTGCACTGACTGCACTGCAGTAGTTGCAGTGAGTGCCATACTGCAGTGCAGATAGTCCTCCACTGACTCCAATCCAATCCACTGGGACATGTGTAGCTGTTGCCTTGCTTTTCTTCTAGCAGTATTGCACTGACTGCACTGCAGTAGTTGCAGTGAGTGCCATACTGCACACAGAGGTAGTCCTCCACTGACTCAGAGTCCAGTCCAGTGCAATCCACTGTGACATGTGTAGCTGTTGCCTTGCTCTTTTATAGCAGTTGTGCAGTGTGTATGTGTATTTTATTGTGTAGCTGTTGTTGTTGCCTAGTTTTTTCCTAGCAGTTTTGCGCTGAGTGCACTGCAGTACTGAATTAAAATTTTTATATTGCAGTGAGTGAGTCCACTACTGCAGCACTTTATTATACATAATGCACCATCAGATGATGTGAAATGCTAATGTCCAACTCCCTGCAATTGAAGTTTTCCTATCAGTTGTTATGCAGTTAAGGTGTGAAGAACGAGCACTTAATGTTAAAAATGTTTATAAATAAAGATTAACATGTTTGTTAAGAGATTTCTGTCATATTTTGTGCTTTTTTTGGGTAATTTTACATGTGTGAAAATATCGGCTGATACCGATATGCGATTGGCAAAATATCGGTATTGGCAAGGAAAAAACAATATCGGTCGATCACTAGTTAGTGGTATATTAAGTGGGAAGATTTACATTTTTTATTGGTAAAATAACACCTAGAACAGTCTAGTAAGTAAACAAGCAAACATTTAGAAACATATAACATCACTGGCCCATGCTGATACAAGATTTTTAATTCTAGAAACAACTTTTCTATGAGAAAAAAAATGTACGATTTGTTGCATTTGAAAATCTCTGCATGCTATTGAAAGAATGTTCTGGCATTAACTTGCAAGGCATATGCATGGCCTATTACAGGAATCTTTCAGAACTGGTTTTCATACATTTTTTTTTTGCTGCCTGTGTCCCTGATGATCAGTCTCATCAGAACAGAAAATTTTAGGAAACCCTGATTTTACAGTTGTCACTTGAACAGGAGATAAGGGAGAAATTTTCCAATAGGGACACCCGTTATAGATTTTTCTTCCCTTTGAGAAAAATCCCTCTCCCATCCTGTTGTCTTCTGAAGAAATTTCTATAAATGTAAAGCATAAGGCGGTGTTCTGTCAGTGACATCATCACGCTACAAGGAACTGATGCTGCTTTCTGTCTCTGTTGAGGAAAAATTTTCATCAGGTGCCAATTGTATGTGTACTGCTGATCTTACTTGATAAAAGTGCTTTTGCTTTTATCTTTAACCACTTTAACCACTTTCCAAAAATATGTAGCAAAATAAAATTGGCCTAAAAGGATGAAAGGTTTTGATTTTTATTTATTTTATTTTTTTTTGGGAATGTATTATAGCAGAATGTGAAAAATAAAGTTTTTTTTTTTTTCAGAATTATCACTGTTTTTTTGTTTATAATGCAAAAAATAAAAATTGCAGAGGTGATCAAATACCAGCAAAAGAAAGCTCTATTTGTGGAAAAAAAAGCACATCAATTTTAATTTGGTACAGTGTCGCACGGCCACTCAATTTTCCGTTAAAATAACGCAGTGCCGAATCGCAAAAAATGGCCTGGTCATTAAGGGGGCAAATCCTTCAAGTCCAGAACTGGTTAATAAAATATTTGACAAAGAGCACTATGAGTTGTTTATTATTCCCTTTCATCTGAAGCAATATATGTCTGGTGGAGTGGAGAAGAAAGGCAGGGTTTAATCAAACTGTGGCCTGGAGGCCAGATGTGGCCCTTTGCCTTCTTTTATCTGGTCCTAAAGGCATTATGCATCCCACTAATATGAGACACTATTCTGCTCTCTGACACCAAAAATGGGCCATAATTCCTGTCACTGGCACCAACAATGGGGCACTATTCCTCCCCCTACTATCAAAGATAGGGCACTGTTTACTCTCACTGATGCCCATGTTCTATTCCCATTGGCCACAGTCCGTTCCCCCAAAAGTCTGAAGAAGAGTAAACAGGCCGTTTGTTTAAAAAGTTTGGAGACCCCTGCTGTAAGGGAATGCAGCACTGAATTTCTCTCTGGGGCTTAGTCCTGTGTTTTCAAGGAGGAGAGTGTTGAAGGAGCAGTTGTCCAGAAGGTGTCTCTAGCTCTTAAGAACTTCTATAATTAAGGGGTTCCCCGGCCAATGTGAGCAGACACTTCAAACCATAGGTGGAACAATTTACATGGTGTGCGGTACCAGATGAATGTACACTACCCTTCAAAAGTTTGGGGTCACCCAGACAATTTCATGTTTTACATGAAAATTCACACTTTTATTCATCAAATGAGTTGCAAAATGAATAGAAAATATAGTCAAGACATTGACGAGGTTAGAAATAATGATTTTTATTTGAAATAATAATTTTGTCCTTCATACTTTGCTTTCATTAAAGAATTCTCCATTTGTAGCAATTACAGCCTTGCAGACCTTTGGCATTCTAGCTGTCAATTTGTTGAGGTAATCTGAAGAAATTTGAAAGAAAATAGGGTGCGCTAACCATACAATTATGCAGCAGCACTGAAATGGGGAAAATAAATGTGAAAAAAAGTATAATGCGCTCAACACAATCATAAATATTAAACATATGACATCTGGGATGACCCAAATATTATGGTATAATTTATAACAATCGTGAAAAAAATATATATACAGTTCTCCAATTGATACAGATAATCTCAAATAGCCAAAGATCAAGCTTCCATCAATAGTGGATCTTCAATCTTGTTAATCTTAGACCGATATGTGAGGGTGAAATAGAAGAAATAGCCTCTTACCAGATAACACTAAACAGTGAGCCTTATTGGTGAATAGGCACTTTCCACACGTGAACAAATGAAATCAAGTGAGGTGACAACTCGTGGTAGTGCAAACTTCTTACCAGAAGTATGTAGAGGGTAGGCATAAACCACTGTTGTTTATACGGATGCACCAGATAGAGGGTATCCAATGGCGGCTTCAAAGCATGGGCTGAATGTTTCTCCACTCCACCATATCCAACTCACTGATGTGGCTGGCAATACTGTATTCTAATGTAGCTCCCCCATAACAAAATATATAAAGTGCCAATAGTGCATTATCCTTTTAAAAAAAACTTTATTAAAAAAGAAACACACTTACATGGCAAATGGAAGGAACTGGGCATAAACAATGGTTCCAAGTGTACCGAATGTGACCGCCTGCAGTGCGGAATACATGGTGTGGTGTGACGGCGTGGCTACTCCCCCCAGACGCGTTTCTCCTTATCAGGCTTCAGCTGGGACTGGAGCACAGAAATGAAGTAATTTCACCCCACGCTTCCTGAAGCACCTACCACAAGTTGGATTGGCTTGATGGGCACATCTTACGTACCATACGGTCAAGCTGCTCCCACAACAGCTCAATATGGTTGGGATCTGGTGACTGTGCTGGCCACTCTATTACAGACAGAATACCAGCTGACTGCTTCTTCCCTAAATAGTTCTTGCATAGTTTGAAGGTGTGCTTTGGGTCATTGTACTGTTGTAGGAGGAAATTGGCTCCAATCAAGTGCTGTCCACAGGGTATGGCATGGCATTGCAAAATGGAGTGATAGCCTTCCTTATTCAAAATCCCTTTTACCTTGTACAAATCTCCCACTTTACCAGCACCAAAGCAGCCCCAGAACATCACATTCTGCTGTGTGATCCAAACACCTCAAACTCAGATTTGTCTATTCATAACACTTTTTTCCAATCTTCCTCTGTCCAATGTCTGTGTTCTTTTGTCCATCCTAATCTTTTCCTTTTATTGGCCAGTCTCAAATATGGCTTTTTCTTTGCCACTCTGCCTAGAAGACCAGCATCCTGGAGTTGCCTCTTCACTGTGGATGTTGAGACTGGCGTTTTTGCGGGTACCATTTAATGAAGCTCCCAGTTGAGGACCTGTGAGGCGTCTATTTCTCAAACTAATGTACTTGTCCTCTTGCTTAGTTGTGCACCGGAGCCTCCCACTTCTCTTTCTATTCTGGTTAGAGCCTGTGTAGTACACACCGTTGTAGTAAATCTTCAGTGTCTTGGCAATTTCTCACATAAAATAGCCTTCATTTCTCAGAACAAGAATAGACTGTCGAGTTTCAGAAGAAAGTTCCCTTTTTCTGGCCATTTTGAGAGTATAATCAAACCCACAAATGCTGATGCTCCAGATACTCAACTAGCTCAAAGGAAGATCAGTTTTATAGCTTCTCTAATCAGCACAACAGTTTTCAGCTGTGCTAACATATTTTCACAAGGGTTTTGTAATTATCAATTAGCCTTTTAACATGATTAGCTAACACAATTTACCATTAGAACACAGGAGTGATGGTTGCTGGAAATGGGCCTCTGTACACCTATGTAGATATTCCATTAAAAATCAGCCATTTCCAGCTAGAATAGTCATTTACCACATTAACCATGTCTAGGCTTTATTTCTGATTAATTTAATGTTATCTTCATTGAAAAAAACAGTGCTAATCTTTCAAAAATATGGACATTTCTAAGTGACCCCCAAACTTTTGAACGGTATATACATGAAGCATTGACACATATCCTGTTTGGAAGAGCACTGAAGCATCTAATTCACTTAAGAGGAAGTTTACATTGCATAGACTTTAATAAGAAATCAAAGAATATTTTTTTTTTGTGATTTAATCTTGCCAGTTTGGATTTATTATGTCACATTGTTTTTGTGGATTTTTCAATGTATCACTGTTTCTGTTGTATGATTTATACATTTTTTGTTTGTGCATTTTTCACATTTAAATGTGATTATTCATGAATTATTAATGCACAGTAACTGACATCATTTTAATTAAGCTGGTAAGGTTTTTTTTTTTTCAATATTTTATTTATTCATTCAAGAAAGAGAAAAACAAAAACAAAAAGAAACTGACATTTCACATCAAAGTAATTACATCAATACATAGTCATCAACAATCAGTCATGTCTCTCTCAGAAACAAACTTGTTTCTGGTAAGGTTTTTATGTATAGGGAGTTTTTTGACACAGACAATGCACATTATGAGTTGTTGTCATTAGGTTGAGGGTATAGTGCCGCACTTGTTTTATACATTTATGTACTGAAATTCCTAAAAACAAATAACTCATAAACAAATAGAAATCTGATTACAGAATTCAAAGCTTACTTAAGATGATAAAAACCAAGTTTAGCCATTTATGGGCGATGAAAGTGGGGAGACATAGCTTTACAGACTAATGCTCACTTTCAGACATGTTTTATGATTCACAGCTGCAGCTGAACTTCGATATTGAAATAAGTCTTAAAGTCTTTTCAAGCAGAGTAAATGTAGATGACATACTAACAGAAAAGTCAGTGTTAAAGTAAACGGTATAAAGCTAACAGGATAGAGAAGTGTGAAATCAATGCAGAGGGACAGAGAATGGCTGCTAATGCTAGCCATTATTTAATACACATGCATTGTAGACCATTTGACTCTGGTCCTATTCAGATGGTCAGCTGGAGCCTTTTCTAAATCTGAATGGACACGTATTTGGAAAACAGAGGGCTTCAGACGAAAACACACATGTAGCAAGAGATACATATAGAAAATAAATCATATATCAAATGAATGCTCAATCCCATAAACAATTTTAAAACACAGAGCTAGTTTAGTAAAGTTTTACTGCTTCTGTTTTATTATACTTTAATAAGGTTTAGCTTGAGCAGAATTTATGTTTTCAATTCCAAGTTCATTAAAGTTTTACTTAAAGAAAAGGGATTTTTTTTTGCACTATTCTTTTCAGCCCTCCATTCATCCTCCTTTGCAAATATTTTTAGAATTAGTAATACTTATCTGAATTTGATCTATGTCATATCACCTGCCATGTGCCACACAGCTTCTGTTCAATATCTTTCCAGTTTTGCATGCCTCTGTCTTGCAGACAGAACCAATTGTATCAACCTCTGTGCCTACACAGCTCAGACTCTATTGACTCTACTGGGAAGGCCATCAGCAGGTTTCCATGTTCCAAAGTCAATGTAGTTCAGGCCATGAATGTAGAAGAGTATAGCGCTGCACAACAAAGATCTGTCTGAGGTCCAAAATCTTAACTGTGCTGCTTCTAGCAATTCTCAGCTTGCTGCTCATCGAGGATGCAAAAGAAATGTGGATTCAACCAAAAATTACACTTATTTATTAGACTAATAGAGGTTACACTGTTGACAGTCCCTACCTTCCTACAGGACATCCAGGACAAATAGAGCACTGTGAACTAGCTCCCAGTACACTATACACACTCACATGTGTTAATGTCTTCAGAACAGTGGCAGATTACTGAATAGACAGAGTAGGCACCGGTGTAACGTGAAAATTACCTACCCCGTGAGAAAAACCTACCCTCGTCACTTCCGGCCAGGAACAGATGAGCAGCGCAGCAGTGCGCATGCTCACAGCCCCAGATACCTAATGAAAGAGCTGAGGACCTGACTAGTGCGCATGCGCACTAGTAGGAAATTATCACGGTGTCCGTGAAAAAAACCTACCCACGCCACGCTTACATTAATAGAAGTGTGCTGCAATATAAGTCATCTCCGCTCCTGTCCCTGTCACTCCCCTGATCTTGGCTAGTAAATATGAAAGCGGGTCTCGGCTCCGTGATTTATGTTCTCATACACCCGCCGCCGCTTTTATATTTAGTAGCCGAGATGAGGGAAGTGACAGGGATAGGAGTGGAGATCACTCGTATTGCAGCCCAGCTGTTTTAATGTAAACGGCACCTTAGACACAGTGCCGTGCAACTGGAAGTGACGAGGGTAGGTTTTTCTCACGGGTAGATAATTCTCACGGAACACCGGCCCTATTGACGTCACACTGTTTAAGGGCCCCATAACAATGGATCAAAATAACATTGACTTAATCTTGAAAGAAAATTACGCTGAAGCTTTCCTAAATTGATGAATTGATTGATTGATTAAGACTCTATAGAATAAATACTCTTTAAATGTAATATACCCAAAAACAACTTAAAGTACATAAACCATAGACATTGGGTTCACATTACAATTTGAAAGCTCATCTTCTTTCAGCTCTCGATTAGTAAAACATTTTGGTGCAACCTAAACATGTTATGTACAGTAGTGATGGTCATCTACATCCAGAGGCCAACGTGCACACTACTTAGATAAATGTTATCCCACTAGAGTGCCTGCACAAGAAACCTCCAGAAATCTGCAAGGGTGGCTCCAAGGTTTTTACTGCCTAGTGGCCTCCATAGAGTTTAACCCAACAAGGCAGATCTGTGAAAAACGTTCTTGTCCTCATCATCCTAAACAAACAAATCCAATTTTGCCATATGGAGGAGGAATCAACGTATTCTAATGTCACAGCCTTCTTTCCTAAAAAAAAAAAAAAAATTCACAACCTGGAGGAAGCGTGACGTTTTTCTACTCCAGAACAGAATGAAAGGTTCCCAAATACACTTTAACTCATATCTCACTCTGCATCACCATGTGTTGGGGGCTGTGGTTGGCCAAGCAGGATATGTTTGTGATTTGCTGGCTCTTCTTTACTTCTCCTGTGTCATTGTGTCTTTGCAAAATCCCACTCTCCCCCTACCGTCTCCTTTGCCTCTGCATCTTCAGTAGCTCAGGTGTAATTAATTTCTATTATATACAGCACTTTATGTCTTTCTATTATACACACTGCTTCATGCCTCCGTTGTGCATGGTCTACCTAATCTATTACATGCAGTATCTTATGCACACAGCGCTGCTGTTGCCCACAATATCTCTCTACTATATGCATTGTCTAATTACTTTGTCTTGTCCATGTACAGTATACTATACACAACACCTCATGTGCCCTTACTACCTATTCTTCTGCCACTATAATACACAGAGTGCCTAAAGTCTCTGTATTACATGCAGTACCTCATACTTATCTATCATTTGCAATGACACATGACACTCTATTGGATGAAGTTCCTGATAACTTTATACTCTATTCAGTGCCTAATACACATGGTTGCTCTGTTGCAAACAGTGGTTCATGTATGTCTCTAATACACAGAGTAGTTCTTAAGCTGGATACACACTATACAACTTTTGTTGTTAGATTTCCATTAGATTTACCTTCAACTATGTAGTACAAGGCTGCAAAAAAGGGTTAAAGGGCGGGACTTTAAATGAGGCGCCCGGTGGGATTTGCTGTGCGCCTCCATCCCTAATTTCAAATAAAAAATAAAAAGAGGTTGGGACTTTGAATGAGAGACATGACATGACATGACAAGGCTGGTACATTAGAAATATAACATTTATTTTTACATGCAAAAAAGGAGTATATGATGTAAAATACAAACATATTGAGTAGCTGATATAAAATTGGAATGGTAAAAACAAACATATGACCCCCAGATCAGATTCAAAAGAACCAACATAGCAATAGAACAATAGTAACAAGGTAATTGATTGACATCATACCATCCATAGACTGACGCGTTTCGTGGACTAGAATCGCCACTTCTTCAGAGTAGGTGCGTGATCCATGTCTATAAAAAATATAAATATAAGCGTACAGAAACATTGCAAAAAATTATGGTAAATGGAAACTAGGAGGGGGGCCGGGAAGAAGGGAACAAGTCCCCACATTCCCAAAACTTACATAGTAGCTGAGGAAGTAACTGGTACTGGAGGTGGGGGCATGGAACCAGGGGCCTCCCATGGGAGCTGAGGGTGCATAAGGCCTCAATCACGTGTATGGAAAAGACGAAAAACAAAAAGAAAAACAGCATTTTTATATGAACATGATTGGATGATAGACATCATCCAATTACCTCATTTCCTAAGCTCAAGGGCAATTTCTCTTACAAAGTAAAACTTCTCTTGCAAAATAAACAGCCTATTTGCTTTTAGTAAATCAGCCCTGTTGCCTTTAATTCTACTATGTCCAGCACCTTATGTTCCTCAACTGCATGCAGTGCCTCAAGCCTCTTTATTACATGCAGTACTCAGCTTTATTACCTTCTTCACATGGTGCCTTACGGCACAGCACTACCAACACCACTCCGACATATCTTTTTTCTGTTGGTGGAGAGAGATGAGCTCAGTACTTGGGACTGAACATTGGATTTTCTGAAATGCGTCTGAATGCTGAACATGACAGCTTTCAGCTGATATTACCCTTCCCAGTCATATACATGGCGGGAATCCCCAGCCAGATAAGCAAATGAGAGGGGATCAGCAGGGTTATGTCATTGCCTATATACCGTACATGGATACTGTATATAGATTTCCTAGGCTAGGGAAACTAATTCTTTTTTTTTTTAACCAATTGCTTCCCGAGCGTTTTCTGATTCTTCTCTCCTACATGTAAAATTATCTTTTTTTTTGCTAGAAAATTACTTAGAACCCCCAAACATTTTATATATATATATATATATATATATATATTTTTTTTTTTTTTTCAAGCAAAGGCCCCAGAGAATAAAATGGTGTTTGTTGCAATTTTTTATGTCACACTGTAGTTGTGCAGCCGTTTTTTAAACTACATTTTTGGAAAAAGTACACATTAATGCATTTTAATGAACACAAACACAATATAATACCAATTGATTTGGTAAAATTTAAAAGATGATGTTACACAGAGTCAATGGATATCAAATATGTCAAGCTTTAAAATTGCTCACGCTCATGAAATGGCGACAAACTTCCGTGCGTACTTTACATTTTCCATAGGTGACAATTTAAAACCCTAGCAGGTTACCAGTTTAGATGTACACAGGAGGTCTGGTGCTAGAATTATTTCTCTCGTTCTGACATTCGTAGTGATACGTCACATGTCACATGTGTGGTGTGATCACTGTTTACATATTCTTGCAGGACTGACGTGTGCGTTCGCTACTGTGTTTTAAATTCTTTTCTTTAGATTTTATTATTATTTTTATTTACACTGTTTTTTTAGAAAAAAATATGTCATTACTTTCAGGCTCGGTTTCCACTAGTGCGACTTGCTGTGTGACTTGACACATGTCAAGTCGCCCAGCAAGTCAAAAGCCATTGATTTCTATCTGGCCCATTTCCACTGCCGCGACTTCAGTTGCCGCGACTTCAAAAGTAGATCGTGCACTACTTTTGAGCCGTCTTCAGTGCGACTTCCCTCTATAATGAGGGACAAGTCTCACTGAAAGCCGCAAACAACTTTAGCTACGAAGTCGCGCTAGAAGTAGCACGACTTCGTAGCCGCACTAGTGGAAACCGAGCCTTATTGCTATCCAAAGGAATGTAAACATCCCTTGTGGCAGCAATAGCAGTACTCTTTTTAGAGAGGTCAGGGGTCTATTAGACCCCCATCTCTCCT
Organism: Pelophylax lessonae; assembly: GCF_965119305.1. Taxonomy (NCBI): domain Eukaryota; kingdom Metazoa; phylum Chordata; class Amphibia; order Anura; family Ranidae; genus Pelophylax; species Pelophylax lessonae. The sequence goes on along the minus strand of NC_138771.1, from coordinate 409,213,500 downwards.
TTGGGCTTCAATGCAGCCGATCAGACACAGATTGGTCTGATCAGCTGCTTCACTGGCCGCTATGCGGCCAATAAACAAAGAGCTGGAACTGGAAGTGATGAAACAGTCATTGCTTCCAGGTTCTGACTTTGCATAGTGGGAATAACAACTTCAGTTCACTGTAAGTCCAGAGCTGGATACCACCAGTCACATCATTACTGGGCTTCCTGATCACTCTGGAAAGCCAGCGACGGCTGCAGGAGGAGGTTGGTTCCCTCTTCTGCCATCTGTAAAAGTATTCCAGCAGCTGCCCAGCAGCTTGAATTACTTTTACATGAAAGAGAATAGCCGGGTTCAAAAAAATGATACCAAGATCATGGTTGTAGCCTCAATCATAATGTTGGTATAACCGTTTCCCTACTGCAACATATATACTGTATAGTGTGTACTGTGGCTGGTAGGGAAGCGGTTAAACTATTAAATCAGTGCCGCACAGTACTTGGCATACTCAGCTGTAAATAAATGAATAAATCATACATATCCTGTAAAAATAAACAATATTTATCAAAACAAATAAATTGAAAGTCTGCAGTGTCTAATTGTTCACATTATAAATAATTACAAATTGTGAATGTTCATAATGCAACATGCAGAAAATCATTTAAAATAATGCTAAAAAAATTCTTCTGAAATTCCACTTGTGACAATAAATCCAATAGTCCACCAGTTGTGCAAATCCCATCACCAGCACACTTATGCTCTCACCTGTTCTGACCTAACGAACATTAGGTCACATACACTTTCCCCTTTAAGTGGGGGACACATAAACCAAGGTTGAACTCCCCACTCCAGCACCCAGATGTTCCTCAATCCGTCTCCATGCTCTGCAATGCTGTGGCCAAATATATTATGAAACTCAAAAAGAAGAAGGATATATAGTATTTAAAGGTATGGTTCTTGTGCTAACATAGAGGGAGGCAGGTGTTCACCCTAATGCTGCATATACTGACACTGATACTAAGTAAACAGCTGTTGTAAAATATATGTAGGGGGTTGTAATGCGCTTTAGAGTGTTTTTCAACCAATTATTCTTAATAAAAATATACACTTTTCTTCCAATCACAATTCATATAAAAATATTAAAATCCTATATCACTCTGCTAATTATTTTTTAAAATATGGTAAAATAAAGTGCTTGTGTGCTTCAAATCACGGTGATGAGGGTAAATTAAACCTTCAGTGCTTTAGTGCAGGGATCTCCAAACTACGGCCCTCCAGCTCTTGTGGAACTACACATCCCATGAGACATGACTAGGTATGATGGGAATTGTAGTTCCTGAATAAGTGGAGGGCCATAGTTTGGAGACCCCTGCTTTAGTGCATAACATATTGAAATCAATCCGTTCTAATAAATAATCAATATGGAGTGCCTTTTTATCCAAATTAATATATAAAGTGCTTAATACATAAGGTGACCAGGTGCGCCAATATCTGTATATACCATACACAGTGCTTATATATAGATTTGTGCATTAAATGATTCACTCCTTTTGGTGCTTAAAAATTATGTAAGTTTCCAAAAAACAAATAAATTCAAAGTGATCCGTAGTGTTTTCTATCTTCCTCCACCTTTAATTCCCGTGTTTTGGATCTCTTCAGTGCATACACTTCTAGGTGTCCTAAATGCTCACCTCATTTGGTGGGTAATACGACTGTATCACTTAGTGCCTCTGGTTCCTTTTGGTTCCTTTTATCTCAGCGTCGTTTGTCTCTTTATATGGTGGTTCCTTCTCTCCTAGCCAGTGTTAGGTACCTTCTCCTGGATATCTCTATCCTTCTTGTGGGGGTTTCCTATAATCCTCCTATTCTCGATTCCTTAATGTTTCTCTTACTCCTTAGGGCTCATGTAAATAATAGGGGCCAACATAGTGTAGTAGTTCAAAATATTTATTTAAAAAAAAATAGCCAACTCGCATTTAAAATTGCGCTCAAACGCTTGCCGGATTCTGTTCCGGGATCTCCGTCCCGTTCCGATACGTCACTTCCGGGTAATCCTACGCGTTACGTCACGGCCACACGTGACTTCCTCAGGGCATGCCATGACGTAATGTGTAGGATTACGCGGAAGGGATGTATCAGAACTGGACGGAGATCCCGGAACAGAATCCGGCAAGCGTTTGAGTGCAATTTTTAATGTGAGTTGGCTATTTTTTTTGGATGCAGAAAGTGTAAATGATGGAAATAAAATCTAACTTTTGTTGACATATTATAAGAATGTCTAATTTGTAATTTGATCCCTTTTGGAGATTTTTCCATCTTTCCTTGGCTTCTTTATGCACATTAATACAAACTTTTACCTGGGGTGCCCAAACTTTCGATCCCCACTGTATATAAAATAATATGCAAAGTGGTTAGAGGGACGCTTTAGAATGGCAAATATGTTTTTATTATAAATTATGTGAGCGGACTGCAGTTCCTCTTTAAATATACATTTACGTTTAAGTATTAAAGTTTAATTTTAGGTCTAGTCCTATGTTTAAGGAAATTACCATTCAACTTTAAGTTTAACTTTAGAAGATGTTTTATTCAATTGCAATTTTTTTATGGTTTCTTTTTTTTTTTTTTTTTTTAAAGAAAAGTAAATTTTATTCTGCCTATCTTTTTTCAGCTCTTTACCCATCTACCCCTCGCAACATTTTTAGAATAAGTCATACTTGATCTTTGTCTTGGATCTGCCAAACTTCTGTTTATCTTCCCAGTCCTACCTGCCTTTGTCTTTCAAGTAGTGCTTTTGTATCACCCCCTGTGCAAGCATAGCCCAAACTTCATTGACTTCACTGGTAAGGCCATCAATGATTCACAATACGCAGACTTACCATGTCAATGGTGTTCAGGCCATGAATGTAGAGGTGTATAGTGTTGCAAAACAATGATTTTCCTGAAGTTGTGTTTCAAACTAAGTTTGATTTATTACAAAATGTAGGGGGAAAGTATGTGGATCCAAAAAGATCACTGTGTCCATTCTATTGGTTCTAAAACCTTGCTTGCTGCTCATCAAGATTGGCAAAAAAATGTGGATTCTACCAGAATTACACCTTTGTATCTAATTAATAGTGCTTGCAATTGCAGAAGTTACTGATTTCCTGTAATTTTTGGATTTCCTTGAAGTAAAGTTCAGGATAGGAGAAAACTTTGATTGGCTTCTAGTACACTATACATACTTTCGTCACCAGGGTAATCTGCCAAAACCATTCCTGTCCTTATCACCCTACAAATACAACCAATGCTATCCTATATAATGGAGAAGATGATGGATCACATGTTTCTAACTACACTTTTTTACTAATTTCTTGTTTTACGTCACCATGTGTTGGTGGCTGTGGTTGGCCAGGCAGGGAACTTGTGTGATTTGCTGGTTCTGCTCACCACCTTTTCTGTGTCATGTTTCTGAACCATTTTACTTTCCCCTTTCCTTCTCCTTTATATCAGCTTCTTCAGCAGCTTATAAGTACTTCATTATATTCTCTTCATTATACACAGTAGTTCAGACACAGAGCTTTATGTCTCTAATTTAAAGTGTTTGTTACCCCAGCATTTCATTTTCCTGATATGTGCCTGCAGTACCATGTATTTGTATGAAAAAGTATCCTGCTGTCTTTGTATTTCTTCCTTTATGTGAAATTCCTGCTGTTCCTGTCAGTCCCTCTGCTTTTCTGTTAAAAAACTGACCATGCTAAGATGGAAAACATACTGTGCTCAGCTCCCTAGCTATGCTGGGAACTCAGCCTGCTCTCCACCAGTAATTAGACTTGTCCTGACACACCATGCACCGCCTGCACAGCCATTCACTGGAAAGTTCTGTGTACTGTTGTTGTTCCCCCCCCCCCCCCCCAGCTTACAGTATATGCAAGTGAACAGAGGGAGCAGAGGGAACAAAGGGAATGTGATCACTACTAAAAAAGGGAAAAACAGGGTATTTATATATTTTTTAATATCTATACACAAATGTTTTGCTTTTCTTTTCAATTTTAAACTGAATGAGTTGTTTTACAAGGTAATCATTTACAATCACTTTAAATGTATGCTTCATTTCTTTAAATTGCATGCAGCCCCTCATACTAGTCTATACAAGCACTGTATCATCCCTCTCTATTACATGCCTTTTTCCTCTGCCATATTCATTATAAATAAAGCTGTGATGATGCACTGCAAATTTTACATAAATCTACATATGTTAAAGCCAAACTACATGTTTGATTTAGCTTTAGGTGGTTTGTCTGTACCAAACTGCTCCAAACAAACTATTTTCTATACTAATAGTTTGTGACTGCTGAAAAAACTGTGTGTAGCATCATTTCCCAACCCATTTGCAGGACACAGCTGAGTTGAGCTGAGCACTGCTCAGTCATTCAGAGGCAGCTTTGTATTTGCAGGTTCTGTATTTTTCCTCTTACTGGCTGAGGTGGAGACCATGTTATCTCCCCGCCTCTCCACCTCAGCCAATCAGAGGAGGCCTTGCACTCATTCATAAAATACAAAGTTTCCTGTGAATGGCTGCGCAGTGCTCAGCCTGACTCAGTTTTGTTCCAGGAGCATTAACACTAAACGAGAAAAATATAGCCACTAAATTGTAATATTTAAAACAATAAATTATATTTACAATGTGTTTCGTATACATGAAAATGTTTTAACTGTTGCATAACTTTTTTAGAACTGTTTCTTACTCTGGAGTTCTAAATAATATTCTGTTTTATTTATTTTTAATATAGTACTTATTTGATTGATATTGCAGGATACTCCTGCTCACCATAGCACCTGACTACTTGTCTAGCTGCATCAATTAAAGTGGTTCTAAACTTTAAACATTTTTTACCTTAATGCATCTAGGTAAAAAATGCCCCACTAACTTCCCCCCAACCCTAAACACTTACCTGATACCTCTCACCGCTACAGCGCCAACCCGGCTGCAGCAGCTGGGACCATAGGCTCCTGTTGCTGTCAGTCAAACTTCTGTGAGGAGGAAGCGTCTGTGGACACACACAATCTGGCTCAGGAGTGAGCACATATTAATGTCCCATAGCTTAAAAGCACTTGGAAGAAGGATCAGACAATGCCAGTGGGGGAATGACAAAGAGGAGGTGAGCGACTGCACCAGGCAATATTGCTGCACAAATAATATAAGTATAATTTTTATTTTTTGGGAAAAAAAAGATTGCCTTCAATATCACTTTAAATGCCAGCAATCACTTCATAGGAATCAGGATCACTCTCCCCTTTTATTTTAAAGTTATGCCCAGGTAAGGTCTGGGAGCCAAAGGGTACATCTGCAATGTGGAATGTGAAAAATGGTATGCTTTGTGGCAACAGCTTTTGAGAATTATCTTTTTACTTGATGTGCGTTCTGGCATTTCAGCATGCAAATGCACACTGCTCAATTTACATGGGAAGTTGCTTGTGCTCAAAACATATCAGTGGAGTAATGTGCACTATTGGATGGCCTACTGCGCATTTGTGCTGAAGTTACGTCATCTGGACTCCTGGCTCCATTCTTGGCATCTTACAGAAGTGTGCACTGTATACATGCAGATGAAGTGTGCAATGCACTGCACCTGTTACACAAAACAATTGCTAAGAGAAAGGGCTACATTTTTTTTGGCAGAATAGACTATGACACAATGAAAATGATGAATGCTAAATCCTTGCGCAGATTTACTGTCTATAACTAGAATATGCTCACAACTAGAGAATTTACCAATTTTCAGTTAGCATTGTCTCTAATTCTTAGACTAAACTATACTTTAGTACAATGTAATACATATTTAGTAAGCAATATCCATATTTATTGTATTGTATATTCCACTTTAATATTTCTGGCTTGGAAAAGCACATTTTTGATAAATAAATAAATCTGCATGTCTCCTTAAACTGGTGCTTTTTGGCTTAGTGCACATTTATTGCTCAGAGTCTGAAAAGTTTCAATGCTCCAGTAGCTGCAGAAATGCTTCAGCTGCTCATCAATGCCTATAGAGCTCAGATAGCCCCTTCAATTGCTTTAATGCTTCAATAATTGTTTTGTTAGCTTCAATGCTCCAATACACACTTGAATGGTCTAATAGCTGTTTCGATAGCTACGCTGATAACTTCAAGCCGTGACAGTTATATCTCCACAGCCATCAGTCGTATCAAATAGAAATGTTGTATTATTCTACCGTTGAAACCGACTGCCTGTAAAACAATGTCGTTTGATTAAAGTTGTAATGGGTCTTCTTACTCCCAGCTTCATTACAATCTTGGTTGACCACTGGCCACCCTTAAAGCTGAGCCGCTTGTATTCTTCTCAGTGGGTGACAATGGCATCTCAAATCCCCTTTATATTTTTTCTTTGTTCATACCAAGCCAAGGGTATACTATTAATTGTTACCCTGTCATCTTGTTATTATAGTAATAGCTTAATCTAATGCAATATCTGTCCTGATCACGTGCCCACCTTAATCATTTAATTCAGCAGAACAAAAAACAAAACTACTGGAAGAAATACCTAGTTTATTGAAATTCTGTCCCTATATAGTTTATTGGGATACAACCAGAGCTGCATTTGATTTCTGTACATTTACAGTAAAATTCTATTCATTCAGAAGCAAAAGCCCTTTATATGGAACAAGAGAAAGATGTTTGTATAGGGCACTACCTGTTGGAGCAGTTATTTCAAAAGAGAGAAAGGGTGCAAAACCCCTACACAAGCTATATGTGCACAAAAGTTCAGTGATGAGTGAAGTGCTGAGGAAGCTCGTGAAAGGGGTGGGTTGGCAACCACCCCTTTAACCACTTTACCACCGGAGGATTTTGCTGTCTTACGTCTGGGCCACTTTTTGCGATTCGGCACTGTGCGACTTTAACTGACAATTGTGCGGACGTGCGACGCCTTACCCAAACAAAATTTACGTCCTTTTTTTTCCCACAAACAGAGCTTTCTTTTGGTGGTATTTGATCACCTGTGTGATTTTTACTTTTTGCGCTATAAACAAAAAAAGAGCGTTAATTTTGAAAAAATAACAATATTTTCCAAATTTTTTTTATATGAAATTCCCCCCCAAAAAATGTAAAAATCAAAATTTTTTTTAAGTTATGTTAGTTTTTTAGTAATGGCAGCGATCTGCGTTTTTTTTTGCGGGACTGCGACATTGCGGCGGACAGATCGGACCCTTGACTGACACGAATGGACGCCGGGACGCTTCCGCTTCCGCGTTCCACAGATCCGAACCACTAAACCGGAAGTGACGTGTGGCGTACGTAGCTCCGCCCTACACGTTTCGTCATCCGACGTCTACTGGAGCAGCCTCTCTGTGGAACGCGGAAGCCGCGGAACGCGGAAGCGAAAGCGTCCCGGCGTCCATTCGTTTGAAAGCTGAAGTGATCGGTCCGAAATGTGAGTCTTCCTATGCTTGCTATTATATCACTACTATATAATACGCCATTGGGGTCCCCCTTTTTCTTTTCTTGAGCACCATAGATCCGCTTTTTGGAGGGAGGCAGCTCCCATAGCGGCTCGCTCCAGCCTGAAGGAACCCCGGAACCATCTGCAAAGGAACCCCCCTCTCTGTGGCTTTGCTGTATACTTGGCCCAGAAGAGGGTAACAGGGTGAGAGTATTACCTACAAGTGGCATTTTTTTTACAATCAATTTTATCTCACGGTTTAATATCACCCAATCACGGCTGTATACACCACATACTAGGTGTTTTTTAATATATATTTTTATCTACTTGTCAGTGACAATTTTAATGAACACTATTGTTCACCTGTTTTCGCATATTATTTGTGTTTCACTGGCACTGCCATCAGGCATTAAATTATTTATGACACTCTGTGTGCACCTTTCTTATTTCATGTTTTTATGTATATGAGCAGTGATTTATTTATTTGCACAGAGCACTTTATTCTTAAAGGGGTGGTTGCCAACCCACCCCTTTCACGAGCTTCCTCAGCACTTCACTCATCACTGAACTTTTGTGCACATATAGCTTGTGTAGGGGTTTTGCACCCTTTCTCTCTTTTGAAATAACTGCTCCAACAGGTAGCACCCTATACAAACATCTTTCTCTTGTTCCATATATTGCATTCCTGTTTCAGGGTTGGGTTTGTGGCAGCTTACACCTGTTTTTATATCCCATCTATATTTGAATAACTCCATAGCGCTGGTCACCTTTGTGTTCAAAAAGCCCTTTATACCCTAAATCCTGAATCTTGCCAGAATAGGCCAGCCTAGGCAATTAAAGATTTTTGAACTATTTAATACAATATTTTACAATATTGTTTTTGCATTTAATACAAAACAAATATCCACAATGGTGTTTACAACCATTGCCTAGTTGAGCATGCCAGAAACTGGTGTGAAAACAAGGGGCACACCAGCAATGAGGTGAGGTGATGGGAGATCCTCACCTGAGGCAGCAATGCATCACTGTACTAGAGTGGCATTTAGCACACCACTAGGCATGGGCACTAGGTGTCTTCCTTTGTGCCCAGGGCGAGCAACTTCCAGAGTGAGAAATGCCTCTTCGGATCCCTGCATAGCCACAATATGTGTTGCCCGTGGCTATACAAAACAAAGTGCCCTGTCAGACCCCAAATCAAGACTGGTGCAGGGTTGAGGGACACTCTTCTTAGATTCTCCCAAGTTCTGATGACTCATGTGACACAACCAAGGGGAAGCCTACGAGGACTTTCTCTCATTCTGCTCCAGGATCATTTGCTTCTGAGGTCTGATGAAAGTCCTGCAGGAATAGAGGGGGACATTTTCTGCTAAGGAGGAGGTCATGTGTGCTGGGGTTGTTGCTGAGATGTAGGACATGTGTGCCTGGAAGTGGGGGAGGGGGGGTGTTGCAAAGAAGGAGGATATGTGTACTGTCGGTTTTGATTAGGATGGGGACATTTGTGCCTGGAAAGGGGCTTTGCCAGATTGCGATGGGGAGGAAGGGAGAGAGGTGCAAGGGACAGGGAGATTTGCTCTACAGAGGGACTTGTGCTAGGGATGAGTTTTATGTTTTTTAATTTGCACGTAATTGTTTGATTGAAGTGAATATTTACACAATTTAGTGTTTATTAAAAATTATTAAAAAATAAAGTATCCATTACAGTTAAGATTGTTTACTTACCAGAGAATGGCAAACAGACCCTCTTTTGGCAAAATTGCCTTCCTATATGCGGTATCCTGCAGTTCCAGATCAGCCCTTAGGATTTCCAGCAGGGTAAGCAGAGGCTTCAAACCACAACAAATATCTGAATGAAGTGTAAAAACTTTTCTGGGTGTCCTCTTGGACCTTGGTATAAGATTCAAAACTGTCCTTAGCTTTCCTTTTCTGTCAACAAAGAATAAATCCAAAAGCAATGTCTTTGTTGGTTCTTCCATCTCAAAATGACAACTGCCAGCACAGTAAGGATGCCAAAAAGAGCCACCATTGGCAAAAGCTTGCAGTTAATCTCCACAGAATGCAAAACTAATCTTTACTTTAGAGCACTTAACCATCAGAATCTCCGGCCATGTAAACAAATTAATGAGGATAGCGCAGACACCATTGTCGAAATGTGGTCAATGGGGAGACCCAAGCCCTTTGTTTGCTCTTCACTTTTAATAAATGAATAGGTCTAATATGTACCCCTTACTTATTCCCATGTAGGTAGTATCTGGGGGCCCCTTATTGTTAAAGGGGACTTCCAGATTCCTATAACCCCTCCCCCCGGCTTCAGAATCCCTAAACTATTGGGCCAGGGTTGTGGAGAAGAGGTTCTTGTTCTCATCTACATTGAAAAAGGTTGTTTTGCTTGAAGGCCTCCCTTGAGGGCCTGTGGCCAGGTGTGGTTCAAAATGGAGATACCTACCAAACCTACCAAACTGTATGCCTGAAGAAGGGTTTGGTATGGTTTTGACAGGAGAACCCTGAACTTTTTTGTTTTTTGCAGGATCCATCTTGACATCCATACCAGACCCCCATCAAGGATAAGGGATTTAGGGGCAACACCATTCCATTGTTTTTCTTTTGAGGATCTCCCATTAATATCTTTACCATCTGGGATAAGGCTCTGGCACAGATGAAGATCAAGGTGCGTATTGTTAGAACACCAGAGGTCTTCAAATAACATCCAAATGTATATATTTTTTTTAAAGTGATCATGTCACATCAGAAGGGTGCAACATTTCGAGGTCATGCAGGTCCCCTTTGTCAGGCATATCACATGTCTGACGAAAGGGTCCTGCCTGTCCCCAAACACTACACTCTTCTACTGTGATGTTATCTCTTTGAATAACATGTTTGGATGTTATTTGAAGATCCCTTGTGTGATAGCAAAATGTATGTTGATCAATGATTTTACCAGTTTCCAGCTGACAGTTGCTGCAGCACCCACCCACGTCTACTACAAGAACGTGTGCAATGGGAATATTGCTCATGGTATAGATGAAGGGAATCCCTGGCCATTTGTTTAAAAACAAAATTAGGTATCCGGGAGCTGTCCTGTTCCAGCAATTTAAACAGCATTTTTTTTCTTTGTAGGGCTTTATTCAGGTAGCCTGCTTTTGTTTTTGCACCTGCATCTGCTTTGAGCTGCACGCAGGCAGCCTACAGAGGTGGCTACAGATGCAGCTACCCAAAACATCCACATGTCAAAATTTGCCAGCTGTGAAAGTACTGTCTTCACACCACTGAAAGCAGACAGTGTGCCAGTGCCCATCTGAATGATGCCACTTCACAGGCAGGTTAAGGGTACCCCTTTACAACTGCCTAACACATATGTGCAGTGGCAAAATCGTGGACTTTATTGCCTACATGTAACACTTATGCATTGCTAGGGTGTCCATGTTTCTGTGCTAAGAGCGCACTCTCCATGCAGAGACAAAGCTGGGAAAATTAGCCTTAGTTTCTGCTAATGATTGTTACAGTGCTCATGTTTTCAGTTAATCGTTCCCACTCCCCAGCGTTCAGTATTTTTTAAAGGGATGTCAGGGTGGGAAGAAAAGGGTGAAGAATTTTTGCATTTTTATTGGTGCCCTTAAAGCATTACAAAAATCGCTGCTCCCCGCCAAGAGAGTTTTTTACATCTTTTTTACTTTGGTACATGTTCCCCAAGGATGTCCAAACTAGAAGTTTCTATTTACGTTCAATGCATATATATTACAAAAGGGTTTTCGAAAGGCAGGAAACATGAGCAGTATATTCAGTCTGAATTACAATAAGCCCCCACAACCACCAGGCCAGGGTTGCAGGAAAGAGGCCATTTTCCTCATCAACATGGGGACAAGGTGCTTTTCCCAAGCCCCCCCCCCTCCATGTTGAGGGCATGTGGCATGGTATGTATTTTTTTTCTTTTTTTTTTTTTACGGCGGCTTCTTTAAATTTTCTGTCAGAAGGGAGTCCCCAGCTGACAGCGGGGATGAGTCACTGGTTGTTAGGACACTGACAGGTGCCAAAATCATGCAGCAACTGCACCACAGTAGCAAAGGGCCATTTTTCAAAAATGTTCCATGTTGTGATGTATTGATGTGAATGAACATCATAGGGAATAATGTGATTTCCATTATCGTACAATTGTAAAGCACAAGTGGCATTAGAAATCATACAAGTGTAAGCCAAGCCTTTTTCTTTGCAGGACTCTCACTGGTAGCAATTACAAAAAAAATCTCTTGCATGAAGGCCAATGTGGATCTCAAAACATTTGTCCATATACCCTCATATTGCGTAATTTCCATGCAATATTACTATGTTTGTAAATAGGGATAGACCGATTTGGGTTTTTTCAGGGCTGATACCGATATTTTGGTCACAAAGTAGCGGTACTGGCCGATATGGGCCAATATTTTGTACTTTTAAAGTTTTGAAAAATAAAGACAATTTTTGACACAAATATGGTACTGAACATGTTAACGCTTTTTTATTAACATTTTTAACATGAAATGCTGGTTCTTCACACCTTACCTGCATGAAAATGGATAGGAAAACCGCACAGCTTTCACTTGCAGGTACATCAGTTTCACATCATGTGAACGAACGAGTCCTAGAAGAGTAGACAACTGTAGACAACTGTGAAAAATAAAGTGCTGGTAAAATAATAACTAAATGCTTCCTAAAACAAAAATTACATAAACTGTTGCAGTAGTGCACTCACTGTCTGCACTGATTAAATCTAGTAGCTGCAGTGCAAAAGATAGTGGACTGGACACTAGTACTACTCAATTTCAATACTCCCAGTTAAGTAGAACAATATTATAGTGCTGAAAGCATAACATTTCACCATGTTCACCAGTTAAACGGCTTCTGTTTTTTTCATATATTGCTGCCACTTCACTAAAAACACGCTCACTTGGTACCAAGGAAGGAGGAGAAGAAAGGTATCTTCTAAAACGAAAAGCAAGTCTTTTTTAGCGTGACTCATTTTCTTTCCACCACTGAAGAGGATCGCCAATTCTTATGTCAATTACTGGTTCCTTCAAATAGAGATGAAGTTCATCATCCAGGGTCATTATTGCAGATTCAGGAGAATCCTCTGCATGAGGCCCAATAAAACACTGAACATGGCTTTTATTCGACTACAATGAAGTTTCTCTTTTCTCAGCATTCTGCTCTTCCAGGTGGCTGGCTTGCTGGCACTCTGTGATAGGTGGCTGGCTTGCTGGCACCCTGTGGTGGATGGCTTGCTGGCACCCTGTGGTGGATGGCTGGCTGGCACCCTGTGGTGGGTGGCTGGCTGGCTGACACCTTGTGGTGGGTGGGTGGCTGGCTAACACCCTGTGGTGGTGGGTGGTTAGCTGGCTGGCTGGCACCCTGTGGTGGGTGGCTGGCTTGCTGGCACCCTGTGGTAGATGGCTGGCTGGTACCCTGTGGTGGGTGGCTGGCTGGCTGGCACCCTGTGGTGGGTGGCTGTCTGGCTGGCACCCTGTGGTGGGTGGCTGTCTGGCTGGCACCCTGTGGTGGGTGGCTGGCTTGCTGGCACCCTGTGGTGGGTGGCTGGCTGTCTGGCACCCTGTGGTGGATGGCTGGCTTGCTGGCATCCTGTGATGGGTGGCTGGCTTGCTGCCATCCTGTGATTGGTGGCTGGCTTGCTGGCACCCTGTGGTGGATGGCTGGCTGGCACCCTTTGGCGGGTGGAAGGCTGACACCCTGTGGTGGGTGGCTGGCTTGCTGGCACCCTGTGGTGGATGGCTGGCTGGCACCCTGTGGTGAGTGGCTGGCTGGCTGGCACCCTGTGGTGGGTGGGTGGGTGGGTGGCTGGCTGGCTGGCACCCTGTGATGTGTGGCTGGCATGATGGCACCCTGTGGTGGGTGGCTGGCTGTCTGACACCCTGTGGTGGGTGGCTGGCTTGCTGGCACCCTGTGATGGGTGGCTGGCTTGCTGGCACCCTGTGGTGGATGGCTGGCTGGCTGACACCCTGTGGTGGTGGGTGGGTGGGTGGCTGGCTGTCTGGCACCCTATGTGGGTGGCTGGCTTGCTGGCACCCTGTGGTGGGTGGCTGGCTGGCTGGCTGGCTGACACCCTGTGGTGGGTGGCTGGCTGGCTGACACCCTGTGGTGGGTGGCTTGCTGGCTGACACCCTGTGGTGGTGGGTGGGTGGGTGGGTGGCTGGCTGGCTGTCTTGCACCCTGTGATGGGCAGCTGGCTTGCTGGCACCCTGTGGTGGGGAAAGTGGGCTGGCTGGCACTCTGTGGTGGGTAGGTGGCTGGCTTGCTGGCACCCTGTGGTGGATGGCTGGCTGGCTGGCACCCTGTGGTGGGTGGCTGGCTGACACCCTGTGGTGGTGGGTGGCTGGCTTGCTGGCACCCTGTGGTGAATGGCTGGCTGGCACCCTGTGGTGGGTGGCTGGCTGGCTGACACCCTGTGGTGGGTGGGTGGTCGACTGGCACCCTGTGGTGGTGGGTGGCTGGCTGTCTTGCAACCTGTGGTGGGTGGGTGGCTGGCTGTCTGGCCCTCTGTGGTGGGTGGCTGGCTTGCTTGCACCCTGTGGTGGGTGGCTGGCTGGCACCCTGTGGTGGGTGGGTGGCTGGCACCCAGTGGTGGATGGCTGGCTGAAACCTTGTGGTGGGTGTGTGGTTGGCACAGGGGCTGTGGGTGGCTGGCTGGTACAGGGCCTGTGGGTGGCTGGCTTATATACTGCCTGTGGCTTCCTGGCTGGTACAGGGCCTGTGAATGGCTGGCTGGCTGGTACAGGGCATGTGGGTGTGGGTGGCTGGCTGGCACCGGGCTGCTATGGGTGGGTGGCTGACTCCAAACGCAACATACGCAATGACGTCACAACAATATCGTTAATATCGGCAAGTTATGGGGCCGATACTGATATATCGGTAAAAGTGAATATCGGCCCTCTTATAATCGGCTTTTCCGAAAATCGGTCGATCCCTAATCCCTCTGCTTAGAGTCTCAAGAGATAATATAGGTAAAAAAAATACAAGCAAATCAGTCTTACTGGACAAAGGAGAGCTACAATGGAGCCCAGTGGGTAAATAGCAGTAAGCTGGTGTAATGAATTGTGTGGCAAATACCCTCACACATTTCGCCAATCAGGGATTTTTATAGATGATGTTGGATACAGTTTTGCTGTGTAAGTTAACCACTTGCCAACCTGCTCATACTCGCTGGACACAGCAGGTAACAGAGCTTGTTACCCAGCCCTTGTGGGTGGCCCGAGTATCATCTGATCGCTATGACCAATCATATCGATCACATGATTACTATGTAAACAAAATAGTCATGAATGCCTTCCATTCACAACTGTTATGCTTACTATTGTGATGCTGTGATTGCCTCACAGCTATCACATGATACCTGGGCCAATCACAGCACCCTATACCATGTTATTTGCTGTAGCTAAACACAGATTACAATAAGAAGAAAGCTGTCATGAATGAAAGCCATTTATGACAGCTAAAACTATTGCTTATACCAGTGATCATCACTGTTATAATCAATAATATTGATGACACTAAATTACTCTAATAAGAGTATGTAAAAAAAAAAAATTGTGACAAAAAATTCCAACTTCAAAAAACACGCCATGCCTCTTATTAAATACCTTCGACTGTCTACTTTCCAAAAAGAAGTCATTTCAAGGGCTCAAAAAGTGAGATAGGCCATCAGTACATCAGGATTGATCAATTTTCAAATATATACACCATAGATTTTAGACGGTATAACTTTCACACAAACCAGTTGGTATACACTGGAATGTATTCTGTTACATGTCTTTGTTTTTAACAAAGACATGTAACAGAATACATTCCAGTCTAAATGTATAAAACAATTTGATTTTATTGGATATGTTTTATAACAGAAAGTAGAAATTGTTTTTTTTTTTTTCAAAATGATTGGTCTTTTTTCCTTTATATATAAAAAAAAAACCCAGTGGTGAATAAATACCACCAAAAGAAAGCCCAATTTGTGTGGAAAAAAAGGATAAAAGTTTCATTTTGGTACAATGTTGCATGACCAAGCAATTGCCATTGATGGTCATGAAGAGGGTGAAGCTTTCCAGTGGTCAACTAGTTAAAGGCGTTGTAAAGTCAAAAGGTTTTTGATCTTAATGCATTCTATGCACCATTGGCTCCTGCTGCTGTCAATCAAACTCAGTCAGCCAATCAGGAGAGAGAGAGAGGGGCGGGGGCCGAATGACAGCTCCATGTCTGAATGGATACATAGAGCTGCAGCTCGGCTCGGGTGCCCCCATAGAAAGCTGCTTGCTGTGTGGGCACTTAACATGAGGGAGGGGCACTTAGCTCCAGCCAGGGACCCGAGAAGAGGAAGATCCGGGCTGCCCTGTGCAAAACCACTACACAGAGAAGGTAAGTATAACATGTTTGTTACTTTAATAGAAAAAAAAAACAGACTTTACAATCACTTTAATACATACTGCTAGGAAGGTGACAACATTTTCACCAAACAGGAATTGATGGAAAATGTGCAACAGGGACACAGACAGTGGTAAAAGGCAGACCGGGATTCTAGTTTTCTTCTACTATACTGCTAAAAAAATATATATATATATATATATATATATTTTTGTCTTTGTTGCTGTTGGAGATTTTCCCTTAATTCCTGTCTGATAAAACCACTATCACCATGACTTTAAGTGAAGGGAAATCTCTCTACCAGCAGTAATAACTTAACAAGGGTTCTAATCCTTTATGATTTTATCCAAAACAAAAAAAAAAAAGTATTGGCTGAACATACATATTAAAGCTCAACATGTAACTAAAAACATATACCTTGCAGTGGGGCTGTACCTGCGAGGTTTAGTTGTTTGTTTTTGTCTAGTGGAACTAAAAAAGAGTTACTTACCTGATCCGCTGCTCGTCCCCATATTTAGACTGGTCCCTACTGCCTCTTCTCCCCTATGTTCAGGAGTCTAGGGTCTTGGCATAATCGAAACTAAAACAGATGTAGAGTCCATAACTCTACATTGGACATACTGACACCAAGGGACAGTTTAGCAGCAAAGCGTGGACGACTAGGTAAGTAAAACTGTTTCTCCTCTATCCCAGACAAAAAAGCTATTGATGCTTGCACAGCCCCACTGCAAGAGATAATCATTTAGTTGCCCGGAGTTGGACTTTACGCATTTTTTAAAAATGATTTGATCATTATAAACTGTATATGATAGTTTTTGTTATAGCATGCTAGGGAACTCTGTGGCAAAATAAAAATTTTAAGGGTATATGTTGCTACACAAAGATTTTTTTTACATGCAACATACAATATGTGTTGTTGTATTGTTCCCATATCATTCTGCTTTAACCACTTAAGCCCCGTAGGATTTGGCTGCTCAAAGACCAGGCCCTATTTTGCGATTCAGCACTGCGTGACTTTAACGGACAATTGCGCGGTCGTGCGATGCTGTACCTAAAAAAAAATTGACGTCCTTTTTTTTTTTTTGCGGAGGACAGATCGGACCCTTGATGGACATTTTTGACACTTTTGGGGTACCAGTGACATTACTACAGTAATCAGTGCTATAAATATGCACTGTTACTGTCAAAATGACAATGGCAGGGAAGGGGTTAACTTTATTGGTGATCAGTGGGTTAAATTTATCCCTAGGGGCATGTTTATAACTGTGGGGGGGGGGCGTGGCTAGTAATGTAACCACAGAGACATACGATCCTACATAGCAGGATCGTATAGTCTCTGCACTTACATCAGGGAGAATGACAGACAGCTGTGTTTACATCAGCCGTCTGCCTTTCTCCCTCTCCTGAGTGGGATCGCGAGTGGCCGGTGGACATCGGAGCCGCCGGTCACATGCGTGGGGATGCCCGTGAACGAGACCCACAGGCTCCTGGGTGAGCGACGTAGTACTACGCCGGTTTGCGCAGGAGCGGCTGACTGTCGCAGTAAATATACTGACGGCAGTCGGCAAGTGGTTAAACAACTCACAGTAATATATCTCTAAATACTGGAATAAAAAAAAAACAATATATATATATATATATATATATATATAAATATATACACACAGACAGGTGGGTAAAATAAGTATTGCCATAAACTTTTCATCACATGTCGGTAAAAACCCATGCAATCCATATATACTGTACAAAGAAACCAAAACAAATAAGTTCAGAACTTAAGTTATGTGTAATAAAATGGAATGGCACAGGAAAAAGCATTAAACATGATAACTGAAATGTATTTAATACTTTGTACAAAATCCTTTGTTGGTAATGACAGCTTCAAGACGCCTCCTGTATGGAGAAACCAGCCTCATTCATTGCTCAGGTGTGATTTTGGCCCATTCTTTCACACAGTCTTCAAATCTTGAAAGTTCCTTGGGCCTCTTCTATGAACTCTGATCTTTAGTTCTTTCCATAGATTTTCTATTGGATTCAAGTCAGGTGACTGGCTTGGCCATTCTTACAACTTTATTTTCTTTCTTTTTTCTTTCATTCATTAAATGAAGTTTGCTAGTATCGCATACTAAAAAACAGCCCAATACCATGATCTTCCCACTTCCAAACTTCACTGTTGGTATGGTGTTTTTGGGGTGATGTGCAGTGCCATTTGACCTCCAAACATGGTGTGTATTATGCCATCCAAAGAGTTAAATTTTGGTCTCATCTGATCAGACTACGTATATTCCAGACTATATTCTCCTAGCATTTCACAGGCTTGTCTAAATGTTGTGCAGCAACTAAATGAGTTTCAACGTGCTTTTTCTTAAGCAATGGAGTCTTGCTTGGTGAGCATGCATACAGGCCATGGAGCTTGAGTGCATTACTTATTGTTTTCTTTGAAACAATTGTACCTGTAATCCCAGGTCTTTCTGAAGCTCTCCACAAGTGGTTATTGGCTCTTGGACAACTCTTCTGATAATTGTTTTAACTCCTCTGTCAGAAATTTTTTGAGGAGCACCTGGTCATGGCCAGTTTATGGTGAAATGATGTTCTTTTCACTTACGGATTATGGCCCCAACAGTGCTCACTGAAACTTTCAGAATTTTAGAAATATTTCTGTAACCAATGCCATCAGTATGTTTTGCAACAATAAGGTTGAAATGGTCTTGAGAGAGCGCTATGCTTTTACCTATCATGAGATGTTTGACACCTTGGTGATGGTCTTGGCTTTCCATGCCTTTTTGCACCTCCCTTTCTTCGTGTGTTCAATACTTTTTCCCTGTGTCATTCCATGTTATTACATATACCTTAATTTCTGAACTTATTTGTTTTAGTATTTTTGTATATATGGATTGCATGGGTTGTTAATGACATGTGGTGAACATTTCATGGCAATAGCACCTTTAGAAATATACTGCTCAAAAAATTAAAGGAGTACTTTGAAAATACTCTCAATGGGTAAAAATCTCTGCTGGATATCTATACTGATATGTACTGGGTAATGTGTTAGGAAGGAAAAGATGCCAAATTGCTTAATGAGAGAGAAAGGCAGCAAGCAGAAAGGCTGATTATTCAGATTCCATTGTTATCACAAATTGTGGTAATACTGTGGAAGGCTTTTAAAGTTTGGTGCCCTGTAGCACCTTGACTATGTGAGTACATCCTTGATTTTTAATAAAGTGGAGTTTTAAAAGATGTAAGCACTATTGGAGATTTTTCTTTTTTTTTGGCACACCGTTCGATTAAAGGGGAATCCATCCAGAGTAGAATCCTCATCTGGGGGGGATCGATTGACCAACTTTGATCTAAGAGAGGTGACCCAGAAAGGGTATACTGCTCATTAGAATGTGGTGGGTAGGAAAGTGCGCTGATTCAATATAGGGTGTGCTGCTACCTTAGAGTGTATGTTGTAGAATATGTAAAGAAATCAGGTGCGCTACCCTAGTGCATATGTGCAACATACAAAATGATGCAAACAAATAAACCAAAAATGCAATAATAATGCAAAAAAATGAAAACGTATGCAATTTGTGTAAAACAAAAAATGTCCAGAAGGTGACTAGTGATACACCAATGTGCAATAAACGTCCATGTTATAAGTCCATAAATAAAGTGCAAAAAATGGTGACATAAACTTCCAGCTTGGGGAAAGGTGAACTGTGATTGGAAGGTGCAAAGTCCCGCCACCAGCTTGGCCTCTTACCAGAAGTTAAACATTAAGGGCATATATGAATATGACTGCTCCAAAGGTCATGCAGCCAGGTAGAAAAGTTCCCAGAAATACAGAAGGCACTCTGACACACTCGTGCTCCCTAGACTCTTACCGGACAAAAGCCAAACAAGAAGCCTGGTTCTATGGTGATGAGTGGTCCTGCCGGGGGTTACTGGACTCTAGGATGGCTGATGTAGTTGCTTGTGTCCAAGAGGAACAGACCCAGTCAGAAAGCCTGACGAAAGAAGATCCTGCCAAAGGTGACTAGACTCTGATTGGCTGCTGTAACTCCTTAGTCTGGTTGACCTCAATAATGGGGGACACAACAGAGGGGACCGCAATAGTGCATTACCAACAGTGGATTTTTATTAAAAACAAATGGTTGCACTTACAGTTGTGAAGACAATAATAGCGAGTTCCCTCACGGAGGAGCTGTATGGCGGGGTCCGCCTGCAGTGCGGACCGCTGCCTGGTCTAGATGTGATGACGCGGCGCCTCCTCACTGACGCGTTTCTCCCGATAGGGCATCCACTTAGATAGGAGGTAGGACATATGCACTAGGGTAGCGCACCTGATTTCTTTACATATACTGCTCATTAGACCAGGCTTAATTGCTTGGTCACTGGAGCTGAGGTGAGGACCCTTTCACACAGGGTGCTTGAGGTAAAGGTGCGATTCACCACAGAGGATTTGCTGTGATACACTTATTCACTTTGAAAGTGGACTATTTATTTGATCACTTATTTCACTTTTAGGTGGAATATTTATTAGATTACGAAGGTGATCGTTCACAGCACTATTGTCACTTTTTATGAGTGAATGTTGTTTACCTAATTATATGAAATATTTGAAATTATATATGAATTTTGGCACTTTATATATTTATATTTCTATAACACCTGATAATCCAGCACTTTTATATATATGTATACAATTAATTGAAGATTAGCACATGATAATTTATTTATTTGCATTTATTCTTTTATTTATTTATACACTGGAAGCACTTTAATTGCATGGCACTAGTGATTTATTTATTGAGAATTATCAACCTACAGAGGGCTGAATTTAAAGACACCCCAAATCTCAAAGTGAAAAAATAATGCAGCAGGCTAGTTTATTTTGCTGAAATTTCATTGCAGCAACTCAAATTGTTACTCAGTAGTTTTTATTGCCCCCACGTGCTTGTATGCATGACTAACAATGTTGGGGCATGCTCCTAATGAGACGATGGATGGTGTCCTGGAGTATTTCCTCCCAGGTTTGGACCAGGGCATCACTGAGCTCCTGAACAAACTGAGGTGCAACCTTTCGGCATTAGATGGACCAAAACATGATGTCTCAGAGGTGTTCAATTGGATTTAGATCAGGTGAGTGTTGGGGCCATTCAATGGTATAAATTGGCTGCATACTCTCACCACATGAGGCCAGGCATTGTCCTGGAACCCAGGACCTACTGCACCAGTGTAGGGTCTGACAATGAATCCAAGGATTTCATGCTGATACCTAATAGCAGTCAGGGTGCCATTGTCTAGCATGTAGAGGTCTGTGCGTCCCTCCATGGATATGCCTCCCCAGACCATCACTGACCCACCACCAAACCGGTCATGCTAAATGATGTTACAGGCAGTATAACATTCTCCACGGCTTCTCCAGACCCTTTCACGTCTGTCACATCTGCTCAGGGTGAACCTGCTCTCATCTCTAAAAAACACAGGGCGCCAGTGGGGAACCTGCCAAATCTGGTGTTCAATAGCAAATGCCAATCGAGCTCCACGGTACCAGACACTGCCCACTAAAGGATGTAAGGCCCTCAGGCCACCCTCATTAAGTCTGTTTCTGATTGTTTGGTCAGAAACATTCCCACCAGTTGCCTGCTGGAGGTCATTTTGTAGGGCTCTGGCAGTGCTCATCCTGTTATACCGATCCTGCTGATGGGTTAAGGACCATCTATGGCCCTGAGTAACTGCCCATCCCCTGGAATCTCCCCCATGCTCTTGCGACTGTGATGTGCCATCCTGGAGGAGTTGGACTGCCTGTACAGTCTCATTAGGGTCCAGGTATTGCCTCATGCTACCAGTAGTGACACTGACCCTAGCCAAATGCAAAACTAGTGAAGACAGTCAGAAATAAAATAGTAGGGAAAAAAAATTAATTGGCCTCCACCTGTAAAATCATTCCTGTTTTGGGGGTCATCTCATTGTTGCCCATCTAGTGCAGAAACCTATTAACAATTCCCTCTGCTACTTAACTGACCATATCAAGATCCAAGGAGTTTAATTGACTTGATTTTATACTCTGATTAAAACGCTTTCCTTTACATTTTTTGAACAGTGTATATTTATCTAGAAAAATGGTGACTTGTTCAATACCTATTTTACCGGTTGTGTGTGTATATATATATATATAGATATATATATATATATATATATATATATATATACAGTTGTGCTCATAAGTTTACATACCTTTGCAGAATTTATGATTTCTTGGACATTTTTCAGAGAATATGAATGATAACTCAAAAATGTTTCTTTCACTCATGGTTCATGTTTGGCTGAAGTCATTTTTTTATCACTCAACTGTGTTTACTCTTTTTAAATCATAATCACAACAGAAACTACCCAAATGACCCTGATCCAAAGTTTACATACCCTGGTGATCTTGGCCTGATAACATGCACACAAGTTGACACAAAGGGGTTTGAATGGCTATTAAAGGTAACCATCCTCACCTGTGATCTGTTTGCTTGTAATTAGTGTGTGTGTGTATAAAAGGACAATGAGTTTCTGGACTCCTGACAGACCCTTGCATCTTTCATCCAGAGCTGCGCTGATGTTTCTGGATTTTGGGAGTCATGGGGAAAGCTAAATAATTGTCAAATGATCTGCGGGAAAAGATAGTTGAACTGTATAAAACAGGAAAGGGATATAAAAAAGATATCCAAGGAATTAAGAACGCCAATCAGCAGTGTTCAAACTCTAATCAAGAAGTGGAAAATGAGGGGTTCTGTTGAAACCAAATTACGGTCAGGTAGACCAACTAAAATTTCAGCCAAAACTGCCTGGAAAATTGTTCAGGATGCAAAGAAAAACCCACAAATAACTTCAGGTGAAATTCAGGACTCTCTGAAACCATGTGGTGTGGCTGTTTCAAGATGCACAATAAGGAGGCATTTGAAGAAAGATGGGCTGCATGGTGGAGTCGCCCCAGAAGAAAGCCATTACTATGCAAATGCCACAAAGTATCCCACTTACTATATGCCAAACAGAACAGAGACAACCCTCAAACCTTCTGGCACAAAGTAATTCGAGTGATGAAACCAAAATTTAGCTTTTTGGCCACAACCATAAACGCTACATTTGGAGAGGAGTCAACAAGGCCTATGATGAAAGGTACACCATTCCTACTGTGAAACACGGAGGTGGATCGCTGATGTTTTGAGGATGTGAGAACTACAAAGGCACAGGAAATTTGGTCAGAATTGATGTCAAGATGAATGCAGTATGTTATCAAAAAATATTGGAGGAAAATTTGTATTCATCAGCCCGGAAGCTGTGCATGGGACGTACTTGGACATTCCAACATGACAATGATCCTAAACACAAGGCCAAGTCGACCTGTCATTGGCTACAACAGAATAAAGTGAAGGTTCTGGAGTGGCCATCTCAGTCTCCTGACCTCAATATCATTGAGCCACTCTGGGGAGATCTCAAGCGTGCAGTTCATGCAAGACAGCCCAAGAATTTACATGAACTAGAGGCTTTTTCCCCAGGAAGAATGGGCAGCTTTACCATCTGAGAAGATAAGGAGCCTCATCTACAAATACCACAAAATACTTAAAGCTGTCATTGACGTTAAAAGGGGCAATACACGGTATTAATAACTGGGGTATGTAAACTTTTAAACAGGGTCATTTGGGTAGTTTCTGTTGTCATTATGATTTAAAAAGAGTAAACACAGTTGATGATAATAAATGGCTCAGCTAAACACTAACCATGAGTGAAAGAAACGTTTTTGTGTTATCCATTCATATTCTCTGAAAAAAGACCAAGAAATCATAAATTCTGCCAGGGTATGTAAACTTATGAGCACAACTGTATATATATATATATATATATATATATACACACTTTGCTTTCTTTTTATAGTAAGTCAATGTATTTTGCACTACTACAGGCCCATTCAATAGACATTCACTATGTTTGTGTTCCCTTTTCTCTTTTCTCCCACAAAGAGCTCCAGCTTTTCCTAGGAGTCATGGCTATATAAGCTTTAGATCTTAGCTGAGTGTAGATGCAGAGGTCAAAGTTCATAACAGGGCATCACTCTCAGACAAAGTCCCTTCAGCTGTTAATGTAAGCTGTGGAAACAGCATTCTGAGTGTGCATCCACTTGACTATCCACACAAGCCACTCACATCTCTCTAAGGAGTTAGAATGTTGACTCAAGTGACATTGGATCCAGCTTCCTTTTAGGCCCCCAAGGTATGGAAGCTTAAGGACATTCATTCAAAAGAAATCCTATTGCTGCTATTCTCCCCATGAAGACAAATATACCCCAAACACGACAAGGAAAACCACACTTCTGCCCTCTGTTCACCTATTTAAAATCATTTCATTTGTCTAAAAAACATAGAGGTTTTGTTCTTTCGAAAAATTGATCAATGGTCCATTTACAATAAATTACTTAAATAAACATATACATCTAGAGTTTATCAGTATGAATATGCATCTATGGCTAGTCATTTACAGCTCAGTGTTGATTTAAGCATTGCTTTTAATAACTGGGCTGGCAAAGAGATTCTCTAAAGTATGAGAAAAAGCAAAAGATATTCTTTTCGTTTTAGACTGAGTGGAGGGGGATTAGAATGCCTGTCAGATTTTTATTGCTGTCGGTGCCATCGTTATAAAGATTCACCCTCTCTATTAGTCATGTTTGTCATTATCGACAGTGAAAAAAAAATCCCAAGTTTTGGGTTGTCCCCGGAACAGTAATAGAAAGAAAATTTTCCAATGGGGACAACCATGGATTCACACACCTATGCCTCGTACACACGCGTCGATAGTTGGCCGTGAATTTTCGGCCAACGTCTGATCGGCCGATTTTCGGCTTGTTAGTATGATGCTTTCGACAACCGACTCCGACCATTGGGCTGAAAAAAATCTGGTGTGCAGGCTATAAACTTTTTGTTGGCCGTCAACACAACGGCCGATTTTCCGTCAGTCAGTACAGATTTCGTCAGACAAAAATCTGATGAGCAAGACTGGGCATGCTCAGAGAAGAAAAAACACACGGAAAGTAAACCAGCACATGACATCACTTCTGAAGTTGATTTTTTTGGGCGAGAAAATTTGTGTGCAGTCTAGGTACATTCCAACCAACACAACACAACTCTGGATAAAAGACGGCCGATCGGTCGGCCGATAATCGTTGTGTGTGTACGAGGCATTACTTCCTGTTTTGGCTATCGGACAGGAAGTAAAAGGGAAATCTCCCCCAAAAAATATATCTGACCTCCCTTACTATAACAGAAAGGGGAGTGTAGTAGAAGTCCAAAAATAAGCTTTTTTTCCTCCTGCCATGGCTAAAGCTCCAGCATTAACTTTGTTTTCCTTTTTTTTTTTTTTCTAATGGGGAAATTTCTGGAAATGTAAAGTCACAATGCTAGTCATTAAGCCAAAAAATATTATTTCACAGTGTAATATACATATAACTACATAGCTACTAAATTCAAACAAGGCACCTGAAACATATTTTACATTTTTTAAATAAATCTAAACCCAATCACTCAAATCCCACTGAAGTTTAAACATGTTATTGCAATTTCAGCACTTCAAAAGTGTTTTTTTTTTTAACCTTTTAAAACCTGTCTTTAAAATAATTCCCAGTCTTTTCATTGTGCTGATGTCAGCCTATCACATCCTCCCCTGGCGGAGTCTTCAAGCGGCTTTGTTGGCACACATTGTGCAGGCATGGTCCACAGTTGTCTGCCAGTCCTGAACTATAATGTGCAATTGACGCTGGAGTGATTGCATGCAGATGAAAAGTGGGTAAAAAGAGGATAGAGGAAATCTGTAACATTGAGATTAAAAAGCTGTTGGAAAAAAAGTGAAAATTGTATTTAGTAAAAAAAGCCATGGCAAATGTTATACATAGTGGTTTTGTAAATTAAATGTCAGCCAGTTAGGGTTTAGATCTACTTTTGTAAAGCTAGCTGCAGACACCTGGATGTATGCTTTAAAGCAGTATTAAACCAAAAGGCAAACATTTATTACTGTACTGTATATTTTAGCTTACCAATTCTTAGATGTGTCGGCTGCATTTATTTTCTTTCTTCTATTTTCATCTGGTGATCCAGCCAGTAAGTTTGCTGTTTTTTAAAAGATCAAGCTCTCTTGTAGTTACATAGATTAGACAAACCATTTACACTGGCAGGGGAATTATTTGCTTTTATTTATTTATGTAAACCCTTTATCCCAAATAGAAAACACTTGCTGTATTAAGTAACTGCTTATAAAGTATTATCTGGAGTATGGCTTTCATTTGTTAATGTATCTAAATCTGCTAGCACATCCAACACTCCCCTCCCCCACAGACTAACAATGCTACTGTACAAAAGAGCCTCCTGTGCTCATTCTTCCTGAGTAGGGGCACTTTAATAAAGGAGATGTGTTATTGGCCAGAACACCAGGGAAAACAGAGGGGAAAAAAACTACAGCAGCTACCACATCTAATGAACTGCAATATATTACATTTTAATTGTTTTGGGTTTAATAACCCTTTAAGGCTTTAGTCGTTTCATTACCCACTTCCCGACCGCCCGCCGCAGTTATAGTGCGGCAGGGCGGCCCTCCTGCGCAAATCGACGTAGGTATATGTCGATCGCGCGCCTGCAGCTAGGGACCTACTCGGCAGCGGAAAGCTGATGCACGGGGGCAGACGGCTCCGATTGCCACCTGACACCCGCGATCGCTCCCCGCTGAGAGAGAAGGACGGGCAGCTGTTGTAAACACAGCCGACCGTTCTTCTCTCTGAAATGATCACAGAACGCCTGTGATCCTTCTATACAGGAACACAGGTCTCTGTGATCATTTCACAAGCCCCGCCCCCATACAGTTAGAAACACGCCCCTGGGCTGACATTTAACCCCTTGATCACTTACTGTGTTAAGCCCTTTCCTGCCAGTGTTATTATTACAGTAACAGTGCATATTTTTAGCACTGATTACTGTAGTAATGTCACTGGT
The DNA here is from genome assembly GCF_965119305.1 of Pelophylax lessonae. NCBI lineage: Eukaryota > Metazoa > Chordata > Amphibia > Anura > Ranidae > Pelophylax > Pelophylax lessonae. The sequence continues at coordinate 409,186,689 of NC_138771.1, read as the reverse complement.
ACCCCCAAAACTGTCAAAAATGTCAGTAAGGGGTCCGATCTGTCTGCTGCAATGTCGCAGTCCCGCAAAAAATCGCAGATCGCAGCCATTGCTAGTAAAAAAACAAAAATGACATAAATCTTTCTCGTAGTTAGTAGACGCGATAACTTTTGCGCAAACCAATCAAAATACGCTTATTGCAATTTTTTTACCAAAAATATGTAGCAAAAAACAATTTTCCTAAGATGTTAAAAAATTTAGATTTTTAAATGTTTCTTTTTTTTGGGAATGTTATATAGCAGAAAGTGAAAATTATTGTTTATTTTTTTAGAATTGTCGCTTTTTTTTTGTTTATAGCGCAAAAAATAAACATCGCACAGGTTATCCAATACCACCAAAAGAAAGCTCTATTGGTGGGAAAAACAGGACATCAGTTTTATTTGGGTACAATGTTGCACGACTGCGCAATTGACTGTTAAACTAACGCAGTGCCGAATTGCAAAATATGGCCTGGTCATTAAGGGGAGAAATCTTCCGGTCCAGAAGTGGTTAAAGAAATACATATCTCATACTGTGTTGGTAGTTTTTCAAATAATCCAATAAAAGTCTGCTTTGCCTGTTTCTGGAGTTCAGGAAGTCCAACCATGATATCCCAAATGTGTCTAACAAATAGATTTCAATTCCAAGATTTGTATTCTGTGATGGAAGCAATCATACATGGATGGTGTATGAGAGAGCAAGGAAAAAGAGATAAATAATTTGGAGAGGGGAGGGGATGGAATAGTAAAGGGAATTAAAATCAATTCATATTCATGGGTAGAAATCTGTATCTTATCCGAACTATCAGCAGCAGGCCTAGGTGTTGTTCATTATGTAGATAAAATCAAGTAAACCTGAAGACTGTAACTGTAATTTCTGGTGTGGGTTACCATCACAGCCTTTTGAGGAATAAGCTGGACAACTGGTAAAGCAATTGAAATAAAATGTTGTTCACTAAATGAGTCAGAATTGGGAGTAGATTAGGGACTCGGTTTCCTGGGTGCTAGCTTTCTTTCAACAGTACAAAAACATACCTTTAGGTTAATTGCTTACCATTTAGAATTAGCCCCAGGGTAAGTAAGTGTCTGTATAACTCTGGAAAAGAAATTAGACTACAAGCTCTTTCTAAAGGAAAGTTCTGATATGAACGGTTCAATGCCATTTGTGAATCATTGCAGATTGGTGTAAGTGCAGTGTCAAATCATCTGGATGATGAACGTGTATGTAGAACATACAAAATATCTATTTTGTTCATTTGAGCACATAAAGAAAGCACAGCCGCAGTATTGGTAACTGTGAGCAGAATTGGATTCATCCTTATAAACACAGTGCTAGCAATTAGTTCAAAAGACCAGATCATAGACTTGTCTTAAGAAGGCTTTGGATTTGTGTTCATGGCTTGAAAAAGAAAAAGGCAAACAGGGGATTTTGTCATTTGAAGATCAGTTTGAATCCCAGAAAAATCCTATTATTTTTCCATTTAGATAAAGAAGCTTGAAAAGCTCAAAGGTTCTCCTCCCCAAGGCATCAACTTTCCGTGCATCTTATTTCACTGTAGGATTTGGATCATATAATCTAGATGAACCAAGATAATTAAAACAAAAAAAACTTTTTAACTTTTTTTATCTCTTATGTTTAGAATACATAACCAATCAACATGACCAAAAAAGCATATCTTATATATAAAAAGGTTTAATTAACCTCCCTGGCGGTATGATTCTTTCGGATTTTAGGTGCTGAAAGCGGTACCATTATTTTGCATGCAATTCTTGAGAATGAGCAGCCCAAACCAACTATTTACATATTTTTTTTTTTAATGTGCGTTCTTTATAACATCTTGGGTATGATAAAGTTTGAAACACAAAATCATAAATTATAATATAATAAAAAACTATAAATAAGTTAAAGTATGTATATATACATATACGTATACATATATATATATATATATATATATATATATATATATATATATATATATATATATATACATAAAAAGTACAGTAAAACTGCAGGAAAGGGCACTGGGGGGCAATGTAATGTGAATTTATTTTATTTTGCATTGTATCAGTGTGTTTGGTGTGTTTTACATTTGAATTTGCCGCCGGTTCCACCCCCCCTGCGAACGTCACGTCGCAGGAGACGGAAGCCGGGGCACGGAGACGATCGGGAGGAAGATCCGCCACCGCATACTGCTCGCATACATCGCTGGATCCCGGTGACAAGTAACCTCTTTTAGAGGATCCAGCGATGCTTCTGGCGGTACCCCGAGTGTGGCTCGGGGTTACCGCTTTTGGCTCTGAAATTTAACCCCGAGCCACACTCGGGAATACCGCTAAGAAGGTTGTCTATTTAATAAAATAGACACATATTTTTTGCAAATAATAATAATAAATAATAATCCTTTTTTCTAATATATATGGTTTCCTTCACAAATGTCCTAGTGGAGTGTACATTGTGCTAACCTGGTCTCAATTTTTGTGTCATTTTAGGGTGGTACACCCTAAAAGAGTGTGTGATAAAAGGCTATGTTCACACATGTCTGGATTCATATTTCCTCTTCTGTTTTCACTGCGAATCTCCTAAGCAGCTGTTCAGCGGTTCAACTGCAAACTTAGATTGGGGTTCATGATGTCGGCCGGTGATGTCACAGAGTGGTGGTATGGCGTATCCTTACTGGATACGACCCCCACCTCTTACTTTACTACAACTATTTAAGAACGGGCACCTGGTGGAGCAGGCAGGCGGCGGTAGCCTACGTTGCGGGCAGAGCTTTTTTTTTTTTTCGGGTACAGCGTTGGCAGCGGGCGTCATTATTGGTGATAAATCTACAACGGGGGAAATTGTTTGTTTTTTGTTTAAATAAAGGAATTGTCAAAAACTGTGACTGTGTTTTTATTTTTTTTTTTACAATTTTTTTGGTGAATGAGTAGGGGTACAATGTACCCCATACTCATTCACATAGGGGGGTGGGATCTGGTGCCTCGTTGTTAAAAGGGGCTTCCAGATACCAATAAGCCCCCTGCCCACAGGCCCCCCCTGCCCACAGCCAAGGGTTGTGGGGAAGAGGCCCTTGTCCCACATCAACATGGGGACAAGGTTCTTTGAGGTGGGGCTGAAAGGGTCTGGTATAGATTGGGGGGGACCCCCATGCTGTTTTTTTGTTTTTTTTTTCAGGTCAAATATGTGTTCAAATCGCATCCAATTTGCATATATGTGAACTGAGCCTTGGCATTCATTTTAAACTTTCTGACATGATTCAGCAAGAGTAAAAACAACTGGGAAATTAAAGTCGATGCTAAGCAATGAATATGCATTTTTTTCCCTCTGCAAGCATTGTTGCATGTTAGATACAGACACTCCACTGTAGCGTAGTGTTGCTCCAATATCTGGGCATTGTGATTTGATAAGAGCACATACTGAATATAAATATGCATTTTACAAAGACATATGCTACAGTTAACAATATTTAACAAATAAACAATGCCACTGTCCAGTTTTGCATTTTTCCCCCAAAGTTTTCACTTCATTCTCATAAAACAGTGCTTTTCAAATCATTGTTAGTCTTATGCCACTATTATAATCTTTTAAAGCAGATTTTCATGCCCCCCCCCCCCTACAATTTTTTTTTAACCCATACTTAACAGGTGGTGAGCTCTGTATATTTTAGATACCCACTCAGCAAATCCAGCGTTGTCCAGCTGAGGTCCTCTTGTCTTCTGGCAGTGCTTGCTCCTACGCTGCCATGCTTTGGTGTGACGCCAATGAGAGAGTGTTACAGGTTCAGCCATCGCACCTCCCAATGATGTTCCACTAGACCAGCCCCCTCTATCTGTACTGAATGAAATGTTACGTGCTTATCCCAGGAGGCAAACGGAGGACAGTGCATGTCATTTGCCTAGGCAATGGACGTGCAGGGATGGGGGGGGTGGGGGGTGGGGGACAATTTATTAAGCAAAAAAGGTAAATAAATGTAGAGGTTCAGGGAGGGGTGGAGAGGACAGATCATGTTTTAGAGAGTGAAGATCCACTTTTAGCTGGGTATACACAGATCGAAATTCAGCCAGTTCAGCAGGGCCAGTCGAATTCTGATCTGTGTGTGGGCCTCCCTGTCTGATAGAAGTCAATAGCACAGTGGGGGGGGGGGGGGGGGTAGATTCCTCCATCCACCTCACTTGTGCTTTTTTTTATTCAGCAAAATTAAGCTTTAAAATACTGTATCATCTTTGCAGTTTGCAAAGTTATTTTTTAATACTTTAGGCATCCTATAGTATCTGGATCCACTGATCCAGACTTAATATCTCAATCCCTATAAGCCTGCTGCATTTAAAATACACACTCTATTACTTCTTGTACCTTGAACCCCCGACCCTTATAACCTTTCCTCTACATATAACCCCCCCCCAATATGCATACACCCCCCCCCCCCCACATACCTGCTCAGATGATTGCAAAAAGAAGGGATGCTTGGATTTGTCTAGATAGACCATAAGGACCTCTAGAAGTAAAGGCCCAGTTCCAACATAACAACAACCACCTCTTCTAATTCTGTTCACACATAGATGCCAGCTGTGCCAGTTGAAAATGTGAGAAACTACTAGTGACCATCTCCCCTTTCCTGCATCCACGTGTAAGCATTCTCTTAATTTTAACACATACTGCTATGTCTGCACATAGTCCCTAAACTCTTAAGTTGCCAGTCTCCTGATTCTGTGCTTTATGTTCTCTCTAGATCCTGACAGGTAAAGACTGTTGGTACTTATATTTCAATATTCTCTTTCAAGATGCTAGTCCTTGCTACCCACACTGAAGTCACGTGCCACCCATAATACCTGGCCCAGACTTTGTAACATATTTCTTAAATTTATTATCACCTACTTAAAAATTATTTTAGCCACACAATACCACTTCCTTAAAATGAAACAGCAATATATCAAGATTTCTCTTTTGTCAGATGTCCTATAGCTTTAAAAGTATTTATGGCAAGAGATGACAGTGTATGGATTCAGGTCTGCTGGTTATTGAAGAAGTGAATCCCTACTGTATAACTAAATGTATATCTACTTTAAAACCAATATACTGTCCATTACTTTCAGGATTTCTGGATAGAAAAATGGAAACAATTCCTTTAGATGTCATGTGAACCATCAGTGTACCTAGAACTGTTGTGTCAAAGCACAAATACTGTTTAATTTGTCAAGTCATACAGCCTCTTAAAAACTTTTTCAAACTTGAAAAAAGCCCATACGTAGCTTCTGTGATGTAGGCTATAGCTGGTGATTCCTTTTGCAGCTACCTTATGGGTTTAGTGATATGACTTTGGTCCCTCTAATTAAATCTACTCCTCTCAGTTGCAAAACACTACCCTAGGTTGCAGCTAATCAACATGTTCAATGGAAGCATGTCACTTCCTGTTTCTTTGCAACAATGTTATGTGGCCTACAGAATTAAAAGGATGAGAGGGAGTATTGTACAAGAGGAAACAGAATCAATCAGATAAGTGATGCAAGTAGAATGGCCACTAGATGGGGAGATGTAAGAGATGTTAGATGTGAGATTTGGTCCATGTGATTGCCTATTGCTTTCCCTAGTGAGGTGATCCTTAGAAGAAAGTTCCAACTACAGGCAGAAAGATGCCTAAACACCACTGCTTCCAATGCTCTTCTGAATCTATTGAAGCAGAAGTGTGTACTTAGCATTGGGCAAGCAATGGAAAAGCAACCCTCTAGTTTTTTGCAAAGCCCAATGAGATATCTGTCTCTCTAAAGCTATTTTTTTCTGCTAAAAAATAGTGTGAATACATTATGTGTTGGATGCATTGATTTAAAAGACAAAAGAGTCTGGTCATTCTTTAAAATGTAAGAAATGCATGAATGAATCTAAGAACATATAAACAATATATACATTTCATAAGTGTTTCCCTCTGTTTTTCAATATTTGTTTTGCCAAAATCTAAGAAATACTGAAATTTAACTTTGGCAACCATATTGATTACGTCTGAAATGCCCCTTTCTTTTGTACAATAGACATATATTTACTAGCATTTCCATCCACTCCCCCCTACACCTTTCACTTGACAGCCTCTAAACTAGAATGCTAATCTGGATATTGTAATGTTAATGAGCGTATGGAGTGCCCACTTGCCGTTGTAAATTCTTGTATACCCAGCCAATGTTTAAAGAAAGGGGCTATTCAAATTCTAACTGAACAGAAAATCAGCTAAGTCAAATCTTCAACTACAGACAAGTATCTGGGCATATTAAAGGTTCATTTTGTAGAAAAGGCATGTGCATGTTAAGTGTTCTGTCACACCATCTACATGGGAAATAATCCAAGTATCTCATTTAAGTGTTTGTAGATGTTGCCAAGAAGAATGTTCACGTGAGCCTTTCCGGGTGTTTTTTTCCAGCCTTAATGGTTTAACAGGACTCGAACATTAGTTACTTTGACATTTAAGACAGTGTATTAAAACCGAGTTATCTGAATTTAATAGTGTTCTCTTTACATATTAAACAATGGTTTGCTCACATTTTAAGCATTTGTTGTTTTTTTAAGTACATTTTTATAATGTTATGTTTTTTTTTTATTTACTATTTTGTATTCTTATTCATATTTTTGTCTGCATATTGTATTTTCAATATCTTTTGTCTGTATCTATCTGAGAACAATTAGGGAACAACAATGATGTGTACAAAAATTGAGAGGTCACTTAAAGAATGAAAGAATTTTTGCACCACCTTGAGACCTGGTTCATACTAATGTGATTTCAGACACGACTTTAGTCACGCAGAATCACACAGCAATGTAAATCACATTATTTTCAATGGTGCCTATTCACATCAATGCAGAAATCAATGGAAAAGCTACATGTGCTACTGTGGTGCAGTTGCAGGGCAATTTTGGCCCCATAGACTTATAAAAGTGTAAAAAATGCAAAATGTCTCACTACTAAATTGCACTGAAAATTGGATCAAGTTTCAGCTAGTGTGAACCCAGCCTTAGTCTTTGCTCTGTATCAGAAAGTAAATCATAAGAATTCATATGGTAATCATTGTAAACATAGCATGTCATTCTGTGCCCACACTGCTAATAAATAAGCATGTTACTAGACATATCAAATCACATCCTAAGTTTCCAGCTTGAAGCACAGACACGATTTTGAATAAGTTGCAGAGTTTAGGCTTTCAGAATTAGTGGATAGTGCTTTGTAAAATGCACAGGGGGCTTAAAAAATGCCACTTATACAGGTTCTCAGCATTTTTTTATACTTTAAGCCTTTAGCTTGTTCTTGTGTTGGGAGGTTCTACTAACCAAAAATAAAGCTTAGTTGATACTTCATGGCTTCATGATTGTTCACATAAATTTTGACAATATCAAAATGTTCACGACACAGATTAAAGGATCTAACAATTTAAGTAGTGAAATAAAACATTTACATTAGGTACGCTAGCAGTTATTTGCATGATCTGAATGTAAACCAATTCTTAATGACCACCTCAAAAAGAGTGGAATCATTTGTTGAACATACAATCTATTGCATTTCAAAAGACAATACCACTGAGCAGAAATGTAAAACAAACACCTTTATTTGAGCTTTCATACATTCCCTGGCTGACCATGTTATCCAGCTTATCACACTGATAATGTTTGGGACTGCATCCTCTTGACTCGTCTTATATGCCACCTCTCTCTAATGCTGCTGTGTGAGGTTAAGTTGTAGTAGTATGTGGAGGGTTTAAGTGTTACTAAACCCAAAGCAGTAAAATCAGTCTGTATATGCAGTAAAGCATGCTTGTTATACTTACTATGGAACCTAACGGGTAATCCTCTGCATTTTGTAAAACGGATGTTTGATACTGGCTTCTCTGAACCTCTCCTCCTTCCGTGTCCCCTAATCATTTCCTGATAGCACAGAGTCTATGGAGACAGGCTGCACATGCTCAGTTTGGTGTGTATTGCTAGAGAGGTTATTTTTTTCTTGGGAGGATGCATGTGATCAGCACAGGGCCAATCAACACTGTCCAGACAGAAGGTCAGGGGTCTTGCAGTCTTATTGGATAGTTAAAAAAAAAAAAAACTCCTCCTACAAGGTTTACCAGTGTTTGGCTGGACACTAGTAGATGTCACAAGATTGCTCTTACTGCTGATGAGAAAAGGTATTTAGCAGTTTTTATTTACTAAACTAATTTCATTTCCAAGTTCTGTGTATTGTGGTAGACCAGATATAGTGAATGCAGGGTCCTGGGTTTAGTAACACTTTAATGTTAAGTTATTATTATAATTTTTTAATGTTTATATCTTTTTGCCTAATATATATATACAGTATCTCACAAAAGTGAGTACACCCCTCCCATTTTTGTAAATATTTTATTATATCTTTTCATGTGACAACACTGAAAAAATGACACTTTGCTACAATGTAGAGTAGTGAGTGTACAGCTTGTATAACAGTGTAAATTTGCTGTCCCCTAAAAATAACTCAACACACAGCCATTAATGTCTAAACTGCTGCCAACAAACATGAGTACACCCCTAAGTTAAAATGTCCAAATTGGGCCCTAAGTGTCAATATTTTGTGGGCCACCATTTTTTTCCAGCACCAGCACTGCCTTAACCCTCTTGAGCATGGAGTTCACCAGAGCTTCACAGGTTGCCACTGGAGTCCTCTTCCACTCCTCTATGATGACATCATGGAGCTGGTGGATGTTAGAGACCTTGCTCTCCTTCCCCTTCTGTTTGAGGATGCCCCACAGATGCTCAATAGGGTTTAGGTCTGGAGACATGCTTGGCCAGTAAATCACCTTTACCCTCAGTTTCTTTAGCAAGGCAGTGGTCGTCTTGGTGTGTTTGGGGTCGCTATCCTGTTGGAATACTGCCCTATGGCCCAGACTCCGAAGGGAGGGGATCATGTTCTGCTGCAGTATGTCACAATAAATGTTGGCATTCATGGTTCCCTCAATGAACTGTAGCTCCCCTGTGACAGCAGCACTCATGCAGCCCCAGACCATGACAATCCCACCACCATGCTTGACTGTAGCAAAGACACACTTGTATTTGTACTCCTTATCTGGTTGCCGCCACACTCGCTTGACACCATCTGAACCAAATACGTTTATCTTGGTCTCATCAGACCACGGGACATGGTTCCAGTAATCCATGTCCTTAGTCTGCTTGTCTTCAGCAAACTGGTTGTGGGCTTTCTCGTGCATCATCTTTAGAAGAGGCTTCCTTTTTTGAAGACAGCCATGCAGACCAATTTGATGCAGTGTGCGACGTATGGTCTAAGAAACTGACAGGCTGACCCCACACCCCTTCAACCTCTGCAGTAATGCTGGAAGCACTCATACGTCTATTTCCCAATGACAATCTCTGGATATGACACTGAGCATGTGCACTTAAAATTCTTTGGTCGACTATGGTGAGGCCTGTTCTGAGTGGAACCTGTCCTGTTAAACTGCTTTATGGTCTTGGGCCCCGTGCTGCAGCTCAGTTTCAGGGTCCTGTCAAACTTCTTATAGCCTAGGCCATCTTTATGTAGAGCAAAAAAAAATGTTTTTCAGATCTTCAGAGAGTTCTTTGCCATGAGGTGCCATGTTGAACTTCCAGTGACCAGTATGAGAGAGTGAGAGCGATAACACCAAATTTAACACACCTGCTCCCCATTCACACCTGAGACCTTTTCACACTAACGAGTCACATGAAACCGGGGAGGAGAAATGGCTAATTGGGCCCAATTTGGACACCTTCACTTAGGGGTGTACTCACTTTTGTTGCCAGTGGTTTAAACGATTTAAACATCTTTGGAAGTGGCCATGTGTGAAGAATGTGCTTGGTCAAGCGTGTTTAGCGGTTTTAGTCCTGTTGGATCCTATACAATGCTGATATATGCGGCATTGACATTTGGATTCCGTGGAAGGGTTTATCAAATGTAATATTGTCACCAGGTTAAGGGTACCACCTGGTATCTTTAGGAAGGTGATCTCCTTAGCGAGTTGCCGTACATACTGTTAGGATAATTTACCCTGACTAATGATATTGTATATCTATATCTCTCATAATCAGTGATACCAAGTAGAGTAAAACCTTGGTTTGAGAGTAACTTGGTTTGAGTGCGTTTTGAAAGAGTATAAAAGAGAAGAGTGGTGCCTCTAAGTGTAGCAATATGGTTACATTTATTGAAGGTACAACATGTAGCAACTCACATGATTGATGATTAAAACAGGCACATCTAAGTATGCAGGCATCCGGGGTAAAGCTGTCCACATAGACCATTGTCTGCACCGCCCCCTACATAATCCCTTCCACGCTGCACTCCATGAGTGCTTCAAGCCTCGCTTTCAGATTGCTCTACTGTATGAACCTTCATTAAATTAAACCATATTGCTACACTTAGAGGCGCCTCTCTTCTCTTTTATACTCTGTTGCTCCTACTATCACATTGTTATAATCTTTTTATATGGACTATAAAATGAAGGACTTATGAATAAATGGTTGTGAAACGAATCATCTGAGTTTCCATTATTTCTTATGGGGAAATTTGCTTTGATATAAGAGTGCTTTGAATTACAAGCATGTTTCCGGAATGAATTATGCTCGCAATCCAAGGTTTTACTGTTCCTCAGTTACAATATATTTTTCTACATATATTTTGAGTATATGAATGTGGCCGCTCCATTTTTATATTGTCCCGATGCCGCCCCGGGAGATGATATGCCTCGTGCATGACTTGATTTTATGGGAAAAAATAATGTGTTAAAGGTCTCTCTGGTCCTGAAGAAGTCCTTGGCGAAACATGTCGGCTCTTTGAGGACCTATTGTTTACAATCGCTATGAGACATACAGTATGTATTGCCAATTCGGTATTTTGTATCAGTGTCCCTTGTGGGAACATGATTTTTATATGTAAATTTGTATGCATGCATTTTTCCCTTTTATCCTTATGATTCAATAAAATTATGTTTTTTTTTATAATAATGTCGCATTTGTGACCATTCCTCCTTCTTTGGACCTTAAAATCCAGTTTCCTTTTCTTTTTTCATTTTTTGCTTGGTTTAAACATTAATGGCTGTGTGTTGAGTTGTTTTGAAGGAACAGCAAATTTATACTGTTATACAAGCTGTACACTCACTATTTTACATTGTAGCAAAGTGTAACTTCTTCGGTGTTGTCACACAAAAAGATAAATTAAAATATTTACAAAAATGTGAGGGGTGTACTCACTTTTTTGAGAGACTGCATATATATATATATATATATATATATATATATATATATATATATATATATATATATATATATATATATATACACACACATGCACACACAAACATTACAAGGAGAGAGTACAACTAAAAACAAATTTTTTTTTTCCTATTCCCAACCATAATGCACAAATAAATAAGTAATGTGCACAATCCTCTCTAAAATATCCTTAAAGGCAATCTGAGTTCTATCTATTTCAGAAAGGTCCTTTATGGCAGTGGTCCTCAACCCTGGCCTACAGGGCCCACTAACAGGCCAGATTTTCAAGATAACTGAAATACATCCCAGGTGATATCATTTGCTGCTCAGTGATTGCAGTACTCTAGTCTGCATCTCCCCAAGGTAATACCTAAAATCTGGCCTGTTAGTGGGCCCTGTAGGCCAGGGTTGAGGACCACTGCTTTAAGGTTGCCATTGTCAACCTCTCATTCTTTAGATGCTAATTACCTGGCAGAACTCTCAATCCCCTTTGCTGCAACTCATGAGTGTGGACCCACAACAGGTATGCAGATAAAAACTTCTAAAGTAATTCTGATTTTGCTTTCACACTTGTTCTGGGTCATTTAAACCCGAGGCAATGTAGCTGCATGACAGCCAGGGAAACAGCAACATCAGGAACTCAGTTCCATAATTATCTTAGGAAAGGTTTACACGAAGAGTGGTGTTTTCAATGATCTTACTCAGCTTTTAATGCTGAATGATTTCATCCTTTTTAGACTGTCTTTCTGAAGTTCACTAGATGTGACGAGATTTGTTTGTTCTTCAGTGTTTAGGCCAAGTAATGGACTTTATTTAACCCCACAGATAAAACTAATTGTTGAAGAGATGGACAAAATGGACCAATTAATATTGGATGAACTAGATGGACTTGCTTCTTTTTTTTTTCAACCAGACTAACTATGTAATTATGTAACTATGATTCAGGTACCTTTCATAATTTCAAATAATGGAGGAGCTTCTTTTCTAAGACAATAGTGGTCAACTTATTTTGCTTAAAGTAGATCTTCACTATATCTGAGCAGCACAAACCTTTAGAAATGTTAGTATTTCTGCTGTAGGCTACATACTTTTTACAGATGCAATACATTACAGGCACATTAAGGGGACCCCCCCCCCCCCCCGGCACAATATTTGAAGGATTTTTTCATTTTTATAGTTCCACTTTAAGCCTCATTAAAATCAGTAAATCACTGCTCCTTTAAAAATGATCGCTTTTAAAAACTTTTTGTTGCATTGTTACATGTTCAGTACCCGGACCCCCATACACTTTTTTGGGGCAATAACTTGCATCTAAGGCTTCAAAATTAGACTGTTTGATTTTTGATGTTCAAGTCCCATATACTTCAATTCGAGTTTGTTTGTTCAAACTAATTTTTCCTCTGTTTGCGGTGTTCTGGTGCGAACCGAACCGTTCGGCTCATCCCTAATAAGCAGTAACAGTCAACTTATATAAGGTTTACACCTTATTAAAATACTAGGTTCCACAGTGTTAAAATCCAAACTTGAAAGTAAGTCTGATTTTTGTGTGAAATAAAACAATCCTTTTAGATTTTTTTTTTTTTTTTTTAATCAGGAGGACTTTTTAGCAGGGCACCTATGTTTTCATTGTGGATTTTATCAGTAGGGGTACAGGCAGAGGTATAAATAACTTATTAAGGTCCTTCATTTGATATATGATGAAGACTTGTACAGAAGCAATGACATACAAACCTATAATGCACTTAAATTATCATATGCAATACTATGTTATCATTCTTCTGTAACTAATTAAAATAGTACTATTGGCCTAATAATGTCTAGAATATACTTCCAAGTATCCTGCACATATCCCAGTCTAGAAGTTCTAAATGTGTCCATTACCTTGAGTTAAGTACTTTCTTGTACATTTTAAGCAATTAGGTTTGTTTTGTTCAACAATGTGGCCATGCATGGACAGAGAAGGATCTCATTAGATCAATAGGAACTGTAAAAATCTTATCTGAATGGATTGGATTATGCATAGGTAAGCCAGATGCATGTATTCATGGCAAGCTTACCCAACATGCACTGTTTAGTAGCTGTATTTGCTGAATAAAAAAAGCAACCATCCAATGGTATGATTTCTCTTAATGCAACAATTAAAGGCCTTTGTAGAAAGATGACAACTGGATGTGTCGGCAAGACTTGGACAGCAAAACAAACTTTCCAGTAACAGGTGGCCCAAGCATTCATGTAAATGTTTAGGAGAAGGACTACCAGATGCAATTGCCACGAGCCTAATGCCAATAGAAACAATAGAAGTCAGCTAAAATACAGATTACAAGAATCCCCATGAATGGTCAGCCTTGGATGTCACTATGGACCTTAACAGTCATGCATAGATCTAATTTTGAAAACCTCATTACAGAGGCAAACAGCTTCACTGCAAATTCCTTGCTGCATTCCGCTCAGCAGTCTATTTTTCCACTTTACAAGCCCCCTACAGTAAAACTGAACACTTTCTTGTCTTAGGAACTTTTCACCTAGTACTTAGCAATTTGCACGACAATAGTATTACCATAACAATTACAACAACAATTTGCCATGTACTATGGAAAATATTTGTACTTTTATTTAAAATGTTAAAATAGGACTTAAATGTCTAGTATGTTGGGTTTAAATGCCAGTTGTCACCATGTACCCTTCCTGGACTCATGGCAGCCTTTACTTCCACAGCACATACAGACAGGAATTATTGGCAGAGAAGGGCAGTTTGATGAAGCATGCACCAAGGTGAAGTTAGGGACTTCTATGGCCTGACACAGGAACAAAGTAAAAAAGTGTCAATATGCAACCCCTGTCTATAATTGTTCCCAGGATCTACAAGGCCCTTGAGTACCTGCACAGGTTGCACAATCAGTAGATCCTCAGATTGGCACTTACACAGGACTGCTGGGAGAAAAAAACACTACTAAATGAGTGATGATGATGACTTCAAACAGATGCACCACTTTACAGGCAGACTAAAGGGACCCCCCCCCCCCCCCAGGCACTATATTAAAAGGAATTTTTCATTTTTATTGTTGCACTTTAGGGCCCTTTCACACAGGCTTTCCGATTAGGTCCGCCTGTTAGTTTTTCAGGTGGACCTGATCGGATGCTCCATGCAGCCCTATGGAGCAGCAGATGTCAGCTGGGACATTTTTGGAAATAAGTAATTTTTCTCCACCAATGGTGTACGCTGATGAGGCTGCACTGATGAGCACTGATTGGCTGCATTGAGGTGCACTGATGGGCACTGATGAGGCGGCACTAATGGGCACTGATAGGCAGCAAATATGGGCACTGATAGGCGGCACTGATGGGTGGCACCGATGAGCAGGCACTGAAAGGCAGCACTGACTGGCATCACTGGTGGGCACTGATTGGCATCATTGCTGGGCACTGACTGGCATCACTGCTTGGCACTGTTGGGGCTGCACTGATAATCAGGGCACTGATGATTAGTGCCCTATTTATATGTGCAGGTCTCCCCTGGGAGAAAATGCTGTTGATTGGCTTTCCTCTCCCCACAAGCTGTCAGTGTGGTGAGAGGAAAGCTAATAACTGGCATTTCCTTGTTAACATGTGATTAGCTGTGATTGGACACAGCTGATCACATGGGTAAAGAGCTTAGTCATTGGCTCTTTGCGAAAATTGGCATGCGCCATGTCCCAGGTCGTGGGCGTGCAGGTGCGGCAAGAGTGGGACGATGTCATTTGAGGTCTTCCTAGAACGAGAGAGCCACCCTCCTGCCGTCATATGTCTATGCAGTGGGTGGGAGGAGGTTTATCAGGCTAACCTTAAAATGTATGTCCAGCTAAAACATTTTTTCTTAGTTTTGGATGGCATAGGAAAGGGTTAGAAGCCCTGTCATGTTTTTGCTCCTTAAAGTAGTAGATTGATGGTGTTGGAACGCTGGGGTGAATATCACAGTAAACCTGAAATTCTTTTGAAAATATTGTGTTTATAGTATCCCTGTGGTGCATCTAGATGTAAGGTAGGCAACTGTGTTGGCAATATTTATATCTGGGAACGGTTTATTGTAGCTGTTTCATTGGCACAATTTTGCCCCATCTAATTCCTTTGCAAGCACTAAGTTGAAGATTTTTCTGGTATCTGCTTCCCCATTCAAACATTTGCAAATATTACTGAGGAAAATCACAATTTGACCCCACATATTCATAAGGCCTGAGGAAGGGGCAATGTATGGCCCCCTAAAAACATTGGCTTTGGTAACCAATTATTGGAATGAAGCTTAATTTCAGACTCAAAACAAAAAACAAGTACACCTGTGCCCTCCTATGTAAAAACATAAATATATATACAACAGTATGTGTTGCTGCTAGGATATTTGAGTGCTCCACTCACTCTAAATGTTACAAAGACACTATCTGAAATGATCCAGTTCTACACTACACTGCAGTCTTTGCAGATGACACCAAGCTTTGCAGTGGAATAACTTCTTTACAGGATATCTCCAATTTACAAGCTGACCTCAATGCACTGTTTCATTGGGCAACTATGTGGCAAATGAGTTTTAATGTTGATAAATGTAAAGTTATGCACTTGGGGGCTGAGAATATGCATGCATCATACATACTAGGCGGAGTAGACCTGTGGGAATCCATTGCGGAGAAGGATCTGGGTGTTCTGGTAGATCATAAGCTTAATAATAACATGCAATGTAAAGCTGCAGTTTCCAAAGCAAACAAAGTCCTTTCTTGTATTAACAGAGGCATGGACTCCAGAGAGAGAGACATACATTTTGCCCCTGTACAAATCATTAGTAAGACCTCATCTGGAATATGCAGTTCAGTTTTGGGCACCAGTTCTTAAAAAAGATATCGGGGAACTGGAGAGAGTGCAGAGAAGGGCAACCAAACTGATAAGAGGTATGGAGGGGCTCAGCTATGAGAAAAGATTAGAGGAACTGAATTTACTCTCTCTTGAGAAGAGGAGATTAAGCGGGGATATGATCAACATGCCTAAACACATAGGGGTCCATATAGTGAACTTGGTGTTGAGTTGTTCATTTTAACCACTTGCCGACCGCCGCACGACTATTTACTGCGGCAGTCTGGCTCTCCTGGGCAAACCGACGTAGGGCTACATCGCTCGCCCAGGAGCCTCTAGGGGGCAAGCGCGCACCGCTGGAGGCGCGCTCCTGCTCATTCCCTGACATCCCCGCGCGAGTGACCGGCGGCTCCGTTGTCCGCTGGTAACTCGCGATCTCCCGCTGGAGAGGGAGGAAGGCAGGCGGCTGATGTAAACAAAGCCGCCTGTCATTCTCCCTGATCTAACTGCAGAGACTACACGATCCTGCTATGTAGGATCGTATGTCTCTGTGGTTACATCACAAGCCATGCCCCCCCCCACAGTTAGAATCATGCCCCTAGGGAAACATTTAACCCACTGATCACTAATAAAGTTAACCCCTTCCCTACCAGTGTCATTTTTACAGTAACAGTGCATATGTATAGCGCTGATTACTGTAGTAATGTCACTGGTACTCCCAAAAGTGTCAGAAATGTCAGTCAAGGGTCCAATCTGTCCGCCGCAATGTCACAGTCCCGCAAAAAAAATCTCAGATCGCCGCCATTACTAGTTAAAAAAAAAAACAATAAAAATGACATAAATCTTTCCCATAGTTAGTAAACGCAATAACTTTTGCGCAAATCAATCAAAATACACTTATTGCGATTTTTTTTACCAAAAAATATGTAACAGAAAACAAATTGGCCTAAAATTTAAAAAAATTTGATTTTTACATTTTTTGGGGGAATTTCATATAAAAAATTTGAAAAATATTGTTATTTTTTCAAAATTGTCACTCTTTTTTTGTTTATAGCGCAAAAAGTAAAAATCGCACAGGTGACCAAATACCAACAAAAGAAAGCTCTGTTTGTGCGAAAAAAAGGACGTCAATTTCATTTGGGTACAGCGTTGCATGACCGCGCAATTGTCCATTAAAGTCATACAGTGCCGAATCGCAAAATAGGCCCTGGTCTTTGAGCAGCCAAATCCTTCAGGGCTTAAGTGGTTAAGGTCAACACAGAGGACAAGGGGTCACTCTTTACGTCTAGAGAAAAACAGATTTAGTATCCAAATACAGAAAGGTTTCTTCACCGTAAGAGCTGTGAAAATGTGGAATAGTCTACCTTTGGAGGTGGTTCTGGCCAGCTCACTAGATTGCTTTAAAAATGGTCTGGATTCTTTCCTGGGTGTACTTAATATAAGTGGGTACTATTATTTATAGGTAAAGTGGATCCAGGGAATATCCGATTGCCTCTTGGCGGATCAGGAAGGAATTTTATTTCCCCTGCTGTAGCAAATTGGATCATGCTTTGCTGGGGGGTTTTCGCCTTCCTCTGGATCAACTGCGGGTATAGGATTGTGTATATGGGATTGTATGGTTTGGTTTTTATTACTGTTTTTTTTTTGTTTTGTTTTTTTGTTTTTTATTTGTTGAGCCAGATGGACTTGTGTCTTTTTTCAACCTGACTAACTATGTAACTTTGTAACATTCCATATTTCTAAATACTATGCAATCCTCTAGTGATCCCAGTATTCAACAGATAAAAGTGACAAAAAAACAATCTACGTGTAGTTCTAATCTTAATCCAAAATAACTTGAGTGCTTAAACTATACAATATTAAACAATAAAACACATATACAGTATCTCACGAAAGTGAGTACACCCCTCACATTTTTGTAAATATTTTATACTATCTTTTCATGTGACAACCCTGAAGAAATTACACTTTGCTACAATGTAAAGTAGTGAGTGCACAGCTTGTATAACAGTGTAAATTTGTTGTCCCCTAAAAACAACTCAACACACAGCCATTAAAGTCTAAACTGCTGGCAACAAAAGTGAGTACACCCCTAAGTGAAAATGTCCACATTGGGCCTAATTAGCCATTTTCCCTCCCCAATGTCATGTGACTTGTTAGGGTTACAAAGCCTCAGGTGTGAATTGGGAGCAGGTGTATTAAATTTGGTGTTATTGCTCTCACTCTCTCATACTGGTCCCTGGAAGTTCAACATGGGACCTCATGACAAAAAACTCTGAGGATCTGAAAAAAATAATTGTTGCTCTACATAAAGATGGCTTTGGCTATAAGAAGATTGCCAAGACCCTGAAACTGAGCTGCAGCATGTTGGCCAAGACCATACAGCAGTTTAAAAGAACAGGTTCCACTAAGAAAAGGCCTCGCCATGGTCAACCAAAGAAGTTGAATGCACGTGCTCAGTGTCATATCCAGAGGTTGTCTTTTTTTTAAATAGATGTGCTGTCAACATTGCTGCAGAGGTTGAAGGGGCGGGGGGTCAGCCTTTCAGTGCTCAGACCATACACCGCACACTGCATCAAATTGGTCTGCATGGCTGTCGTCCCAGAAGGAAGCCTCTTCTAAAGATGATGCACGAGAAAGCCCGCAAACAGTTTGCTGAAGACAAGCAGACTAAGGACATGGATTACTGGAACCATGTCCTGTGGTCTGATGAGACCAAGATAAACTTATTTGGTTCAGATGGTGTCAAGCGTGTGCGGTGACATCCAAGTGAGGAGTACAAAGACAAGTGTGTCTTGCCTACAGGTGGTGGGAGTGTCATGGTCTGGGGCTGCATGAGTGCTGCCGGCAATGGGGAGCTACAGTTCATCAAGGGAACCATGAATGCCAACGTGTACTGTGACATACTGAAGCAGAGAATGATCCCCTCTCTTCGGGGACTGGGCCGCAGGGCAGTATTCCACCATGATAACAACCCCAATTACACCTCCAAAACAACCACTGTCTTGCTAAAGAAGCTGAGGGTAAAGTTGATGGACTGGCCAAGCATGTCTCCAGACCTAAACCCTATTGAGCATCTGTGGGGCATCCTCCACCGGAAAGTGGAGGAACGCAAGGTCTCTAACATCCACCAGCTTCATGATGTCATCATGGAGAAGTCGAAGAGGACTCCAGTGGCAACCTGTGAAGCTCTCGTGTACTCCATGCCCATAAGGGTTAAGGCAGTGCTGGAAAATAATGGTGGCCACACAAAATATTGACACTTTGGACCCAATTTTGACATTTTAACTTTTACTCACTTTTGTTGCCAGTAGTTTAGACATTAATAGCTGTGTGTTGAGTTATTTTGAGTGGACAGGAAATTTATACTGTTATACAAGCTGTACACTCACTACTTTACATTGTAGCAAAGTGTCATTTCTTCAGCGTTGTCACATGAAAAGGTGTACTCACCTTTGTGATATACTGTATAAAAGTGTTAAAAAGTCCACATAATGTGAAATATATAAAGTTCTGTGTGTCAATTATATTCCACTCAAAAGGTGTTCAGATCCTTGTGCTTCACACTCCTTTTGTATCTTATTCCACCACCATTAACTGCTCACCTTCCGCTTTGACCTATATTATAGGTCATATGTGCTTGACCCATGAAGGGTGCTCAATTGATGTGGACTGGACTGGACTGGACTGTCCCGAATATCCTCCAACTCTGTTGTCACCATACAGCAATCAGATATAAGATCCACAATATCTCAAACATAAAACATACAGACCATTATGTTGTAATATTTTTAAAATTACCACATTTAACATTCTAAATACAATTTATTCCCATTTCTGATGCACTACCAACAGGTGCACTAGAGACAAAAGGCAGATATATTGGATCAAAATTCCATATGGGTTATCGTCCTTGTAGAATGCAGCTTGTGGGTGAGTATATTTGTTTGTTACTATCCTCATAAATCCTCAAGCTGTAATGTATAGTCATTTATGCCAGTATCTCCTCGGGTTAGTTGAAATGCACTCCAGGTGGACTATCTTCATCGCCAGTTCTATTCCTTATGCGTTATGCCACGGGCGTGGCTTCTTCAGAGGGAGACATGTCTTTCTTTTAGATAGACTAGGGGAGTAAGCCCTGGCAAACAAGGACACAGACAAAAAAAAAAAAAAAGTAAACTGACTGGGGTTCTAACCGTTCTCTACTCTAGACAATCTAAAACAGACAAAAACAGGTTTGGCTAGAGAAACACTCCAAAGTAAGCCTGTTGCTTTGTCCTGCAAAATATTTTATAAGAACTATGAATAACAAATATGCACAAAGCATGTTTTAATATTTGAGTAAACACAAAGCTGTCTCTTAGTAGCCAGTTCTCTCTTTAAAAACCAATAGATAATATCAATCATACATCCAAGCCACACCACCATTCATCATTCTGCCATTCCTTTATGCAGCCACTGTTGACCTAGGTAAGATTAAGTCCAAAATGGGAAGAGATAACAATTACTTTTTCCTTAAGGCTCGGGTCACACTATTGCGATGCGGGAAGGCTGCGAATTCGCAGCCTTTTCCCGCATCGCACACGCACCCCCGGCAGTTCACACTGCCATATGCGATCCGCTGGGGGTGTCAATGTAATCTTAACGACACCCCCAGTTTGATCGCATATCGCAGTGCGATCGTGCAGTTCGCACAGGATGGGATCGCACAAGTGTGAACCGCTGTGCGATCCGATCCTGATGCGGCTGCAAAAATGCCTCCTGTGCGTGTTTGCACCGGGTGCGATGCGAATTTAGCCATACAAACTGTATGGCTAAACTCGCACCGCACAGCTGATCGCATGTAATGTCGGAGCAGTGCGCTCCGACATTACATGCGAACCCGGCACTCGCATCAGTGTGAACCGGGTCTAAAGCAATCCATCAGATCAATCAGTGCCGATCTCTCCAGTTATTTTCAGTGATAATTTAAGCTGTCAGTATGACAGAAAAGTGCAAAAGGATTCCTAGAGAAGTGTGACACCACAGGTAGGTGACATTGAAATTATGCTGAATATTTAAGTAAGAAGGTAGACAACAAAGTAAAATGTCAACTCTTGTAGCTTTTCCAATTATTCAATAGATCCCTTTGGTACTAATACTTCCATTATTATTATTATTATTATTATTATTATTAATAGTGTATTAGTAGTTTGAGGCAATAAAGGAGTTGAGTTTCCCCTAGAGATACATGCCAGACACTTATTCTTGTTGAACCTGTATGGATGTCAAGGGGAACACCATACAAAACAAAACCAAACCATACCAGACCCCATGCACAAAACATAGTTTTTGTTTTTGGGTTTATTACAACTGTAAAGTTAAATTGTGCAAAAAAGAATATCGTAAACTGAGTATTTGACAATGATATTAATGTATGACCAGTTTCACTCAATAAATACTATAATATCTCCTGCAGATTTGTAATATACTTTGAAGCCTATTTAATGAACAAAACAAATGACAACAAGGGTTTACAGAGGGCTGCAACCTTTAGCAGCCAATCAGACTTTAGATTGCTGTGGTCCTAAAATTGTAGATGATAGTCCTTCTCACTCCCTTTTTTGTAATGTCAGTCTGACTAGTTTCCCTTTGTTGCTAGGTTCTTGATCTCTATGGCTTTAAATATCACATTCACAAAAAATATTTTTTTTGCAGGTAATAAAAATGTGCATTTATTAGCAGTTCATTGAAAACTACAAGGCAAAGCTGCTGGACCTTGTTGTTTTCCATTCACAGAGGACTGTAAACGAGTGATGCAGCCGGGGAGAAGATTTCTGGTCTGCTTTGACAGCGGGGATCGGGAGGGGGGGGGTGGAGTTAGGTGCATTTATAACATGTTACTGTACATGTTACACCCTGAATATGGGTGTAACATGTTATGAAAGGTGAACTTATCCTTTGGGTCATATAAGGGAAATTCCTAAAGCCATTTGAACCAGTTTCAGAAAGCCATATTTTTTGCCTAAAAACTTCAGTTGCTCCTCCGATTTTTTTTTTTTTTTTGCTTCATTCCCCTGATGAAGACATGTGGTCCCTTGTGTCGTCATGCGTAGGGGAGGGGCAAGGATGGACGGAGCACTTCGCCGAGGTACTGGCGAGACTGTCAGGCTGATCCTACACAGAAGGAAGTACACAGCTGCGGCGTCTCCCACTACACCACCACGTTATTCCTATGGTTGTTAAACCTTATATTGTATGGCGTTTTAAAGGTGCATGGATGCACCATTAAAGGTGAGTGCAATACCTTATGTTTTTACATGAATTAAATGTTTTAAAAAGGTATAAGCACTATTGTTAGCTTTTTTATTCACATGCTACGTTGGCTGTTGGATTGAGATTTGCTGACTTGGTCTGTGATACTGGGATGGAACCAACCGGAAGTGTTATCCATAAGACCCCCTGCATTTGAGCTTAACTAATTCAGTTTAAGGGTGAGCACCCACTCACAAGAGGTTGCATGGATAATATTGATTTGTGACACCTTGGTCACTCACTCTGCTTGGGATACACCAGCCACATCCAGGTGGCTTGAGCACCTATAGAAGTTTTATCTACTACTTTGCACTTATCATCACTAAAGACTTTTTGTGGATGATTTATCATCATTTTTATTCTGCACTTATAAGGATTATATGGATTGGTATAGACTTTACTCACTGGGACTTGTTGCCTATTTTATTAAGCTTTGCACTTTACACTCTGCACTCTGCACTTTTTTGTCTTCAAGCACTGATTTTTACCAATGCCATAATTTTACACACTTTTACTTGTTGGTTGATATTTATATACACTTTCTTCTTTTTTATTTAGTTATATTTATTATATTTTTTTACATATTTATCCACAGATTATTATTTGTGCAGCACTATTATATTGTTTATTTGCTATTTACACTTGTATGGGAAGTGAGGTGTTTGCAGCATTTAATATCTGATATAGGAAGGTTGCTCGCGGGAATCTTTGTTTGTTTACCTGTTATGCAGTATTGTGCTGGATTCAGATATTCACCTGCGCTGTGGATCCAGGATTATCCTGCTCTGATCCGCCGATCAGGTGCAACAGCCTGGGTCCTTTGTCCTTATTTTGGTCCTCCTTAGTCATCTGAAGCTGGCTGCCTCTTCATGCAACCAGCCTCTGATGGTGACCACAGATCCTGCCCACCAGCCGCTGTTATTCCCTACACCTGCAGCCTCCTGGGATAAGTGACATGGAATTTCAGGAGGCTGAGGCAGCAGGGACACATCTTTCTCATCTAGGCAAGAATGGAGTCAGATGGCTAACTCAGGATTAAAGGGTTATAACAAAAAAAGGGCCAAAAAAAGTGCAGATTCATACTGCAAAAGTTAGTGGCCATGCACAGAGGTTCAGGTTATCTAGTGGGTGAAAGTCTTATTTAGCTTTAAATGCAAATCAAGGATACTGCCCCCACCACTATCATCAAATAAAATTGAAAAATTATCCAAATGCCCCTATTACTTTCTTGAAGCCACAGTCATGTCATCCATTTATCTTTACTTCCCTACTATATTCCCTATTCAGGTGTCCACACCACTGTCTGCTCAATGTGGCGATCTCCTGTTGGTAGAGGTGACACTTGCAGTGCCTGGGTGCTCTCCCATAAGCTCCAGAGGTTGGAGAACTCATGAAGGTGGTGGGGGGGGGGGGGTTTTGTTGAAAGGACCAGTGCCTAAAGGGATAGCAAGCAGGGAAAAAGCTGGTCTTCAGGGCAGGAAATTAGTTTGGTCCATTGAGGGAAGTGTGACTTTGATCCATCAAACTGAAGGATGGCTTTGGAAGAAGCGTTTGGAATCAAAACTGAGGAGTAAGGTAATACTAATATTTCATTTTAGCCTGGAGTTGGCTTTTAAAGGAACAAACATTGGTAAACACACATGTGTAGAAATGACTGACCTGAAATACCCAAACAAAAATGAAAGACACAAAATTTACTGTCATATTTATTGGAAATACTAATGTTTCAAAGCCAATAGACTTTTAATTTGAGATCTGTATCTGTATCTTTTTATCCACTTTTCTGCCCTCATTAGTGTTATAACTTGTGTACACATTCATTCATAAAGTATCTATCGCTGCATCATAAAAGTAAACACACAACAAATAATTATGCGGTCAATGGAGTGATTTCCTCTGTAGTATTCCCAAAGGCACTTGTTTGAAGACAAATTGTCTTTTCTCTGGAGTCAACCCATTCATCATCTTGTGACATCTGCACAACAAAACTCAGAGGAGAAGAGACCTGAAGAGCCAGCTCCAGCGAGTTACCTGCTGAACATTCAGGGAATGATTTACAAATGGCTGAGGGCTCTTGCAATGATACAAAGTCGTCAAGTTACATGCTAATGCAGCTAGCTGGGCAAACATTGTTTTGTTGTGCATGAATAACTAACAAATTGAGGTGAGGGGAACAGTCACAGCTGTCACCCTGCCACTTGCAGTGTTACATGCACTGCGAACCATGAAGTCTTTGGCATGAATACAATACAGTAAGCAGCACAATACAGTTTGAATTGCAGTGGTGAAATTAAAGAACATCTATTTCTAACAAGTTTGATATCGTTAGCATAAGCAGTTTCAAACTGACTTTGAATTTCAGAATTAATTATTTATATTCCCTGATTTTTTTCTATACAATACTGATGGCTAAGAAATGACATGAAATGCCAAAGGAGCAGGACAGGATCAATTCCTGGAGGAAAGGACATTTAAATCATATCTAAACTCAAAAACAAAATGTAAATACATTGCAGCTTACCAATCCTTAAATGCTGTGGTTGCATTCATTTTCTTTCTTTAGACTTTATGTTCTTAATTTTTATCTAGTGATCCTGCCAGTAAGTCTGTTATTTTTCAAATTACTTTAACAGACTAACTGCAAAAGTGGCAGTTAGGGGGATTGAGAAACTATTTAACATAGACAGGGGTGCTTGTAATGGTCAACTGTAAATCATTTATGTAAAACCTTTATTTGAAAAGTAAAAAAAAAAATGTTGCTGTAACTGCTTAAGAAATATGAGCAGGAGTTCCCCGTTAATTTGTTAGTGGAGTCCATTTTAAACTGCTGGGGCATCTAACACGGTTATAGTCCATGGAACCAAACTTTTCTCAGTTTGCTCATCACTAATGTAGTGTAGTATTCTGTTTTTGAAAATTATAGTGGTTGTAAAAGCAGATGGTTTTTATTTTTTAGTTTAACCTCCCTGGCGGTATGATTCTTTCCGATTTTAGGTGATGAAAGCGGTACAATTATTTTGCATGTAATTCTTAAGAATGAGCAGCCCAAACCAACTATTTACATATGATTTTTTTTTTACTGTGCATTCTTCTTTATAACATCTCGGGTATGATAAAGTTTGAAACACAAAATCATAAATTATAATATAATAAATGACTATAAATATGTTAAAGTATGTATGTATACAGTATATATATATATATATCTATATATATATATATATATATATATATCTATAGATAGATAGATATAGATATATATATATACGTATCAGGAAGAAGATCCGCCGCCGCACACCGCCCGCATACATCGCTGGATCCCGGTGACATGGTAAGTAACCCCTCTACCAGGATCCAGCGATGCTTCTGGCGGTACCCCGAGAATGAGCGCTGATGAGGGCTCTCAGAAGATGAGGTTCAGGGCAAATAAGTATGACATGTTTATTATGTAAAAAAAAGATCAAACCTTTAGGGTCACTTTTAAAGTTCATTTTTAATTGAGGTCTATGCATCTGACCAAAAATAAGGCCAAATGAGAAAGAAAGAGGGACAGAGGGTTCCAATAGGGGGGCTGTTCCTCCAAATGAGGAACAGATGGGAGCTACAAGACCATCCCTGAAAATTAGGAACTGTTGGTAACTATACTGGTGATCTATGCTCCTCTCAACATCCTCTGCACCCCTTCCTCCAAAAATGTTCTTGCTAAAATCTGTCACAAATGACCCAAGGTACGCAGAGAAGTGAAAACAAGTAAAAAAAAATCTCAATTTGTAAAGCTGGACGCTTGGTACTGCCAGCATTAGTATTCTGCAATAAACACTGAACAAACTGATGCATAGCTTGCTAAAAATTGAATAGATATAGGTAAATTGAGTGTTTCAGCAACCTATTCACTAATTTATCCTGGTAAATATGATGGTTTCTTCTCTTACTTTTGCAATATCCAAAACATACAATAGATCAAACATTATCAGGCAAAGGGAAACCTCACTTTCCTGCAGCAAGTAACAGACTTGCAAACTTCATCTCCATCATAAACCCACAAATCGCTCAGGTAAAGGTCTGGTGCGACCGTTTTGGGGGACCTCACTCCTATTGTTTTTGAATGGGGTCCACCTTAAAATATATACCAGACCAGAATTAGGGGGGAACTCTGGGCTTTTTTTTTTTTTTGTAAGTACCACAACATCTATATTAGAACCTCGTGTAGGATAAGGGTCTGGCATAGATGAATGGAATCCCCAGACTCTTTGTTTATAGATAAAGGAGATGCGCATTTTTTTTTTTTTTTTGTAAGTACCACAACATCGGTATTAGACCCTCGTGTAGGATAAGGGTCTGGTATAGATGAATGGAATCCCCAGACTCTTTGTTTATAGGTAGAGGAGATGCGCAATTTCTTTTTTTTTTTTTTGTAAGTACCACAACATCGGTATTAGACCCTCGTGTAGGATAAGGGTCTGGTATAGATGAATGGAATCCCCAGACACTTTGTTTATAGATAAAGGAGATGCGCATTTTTTTTTGTAAGTATCACAACATCTATATTAGACCCTCATGTAGGATAAGGGTCTGGTATAGATGAATGGAATCCCCAGACTCTTTGTTTATAGATAAAGGAGATGCGCTTTTTTTTTTTTTTTGTAAGTACCACAACATCTATATTAGACCCTCGGGTAGGATAAGAGTCTGGTATAGATGAATGGAATCCCCAGACTCTTTGTTTATAGATAAAGGAGATGCGCATTTCTTTTTTTTGTAAGTACCACAACATCTATATAAGACCCTCGTGTAGGATAAGGGTCTGGTATAGATGAATGGAATCCCCAGACTCTTTGTTTATAGATTACATAGTAGGTGAGGTTGAATAAAGACAATAGTCCATCCAGTTCAACCTGTGTAGGTGTGTGTGACTGTAATCATCTAACATAGCCCTTAATCTCCTGATCCTTGAGATGTAAGTCTAAGAGTCTTTTGAAAGTCACCATACTACCCGCAGAAACCACCTCTTGTGGTAGACAATTCCACAATCTTGTAGCCCTAACAGTAAAGAACCCTCCTCGTTGCCTGAGGTTAAAACGCTTCTCCTCTAATCGCATTGTATGTCCTCGAGTCCTCATGCAATTCCTTCGAATGAACAGCTTTTTTTCTAAGCTGAGATCCCCATTAAGATATTTATAAATTGCTATCATGTCCCCTCTCAGACGTCTCTTCTCCAGGGAAAATAAATCGAGCGATTGCAGCCGCTCTTCATAGTTAAGGTCCTCCAACCCCCTAATCAGTTTAGTTGCCCTTCTCTGGACTTTCTCCAGCTCCAACACATCCCTCCTGAGGACTGGCGACCAGAACTGGACAGAATACTGCAGATGCGGTCGGACCAGAGTTTTATAAAGTGGAAGGATTATAGTCTTATCTCTGGAATACATCCCTTTCTTTATGCATGCTAATATTCTGTTGGCTTTGGAAGCTGCCGCTTGACATTGCATGCTGTTGCCTAATCTATCATCAACCAAGACTCCCAGATCTTTCTCCATTTTTGATTCCCCCAAGGGTTCCCCTCCTAACGTGTATTGTGTTTTTATGTTTTTAGTCCCCAAGTGCAAAACCTTACACTTCTCCACCTTAAACCTCATTTGCCATGTCGTTGCCCACTCCGTAATTTTGTCCAGGTCATTCTGTAGGATATCTGCTTCATGCTGTGCAGTTATTGCCCTGGCCAATTTTGTGTCATCTGCAAAAACTGATAACGAACTACTGATCCCGTCCTCAATGCTGGAGATGCGCATCTGCACAGACCGGGAAATGTCTCACTGCCTGTGACTAGCTAGGATCGGGCAGGTGGGTTGGGTGGGTGGGACTAGGATAGTGAATACGCCTGATCCCATCTCTATTTGCAGACAGAACAAAGCAGCTGGGAGCTGTCATTTTGCCAGCAATTTTAAAATTGTATTATGTAAATATCAGTGTTGCTGTACTAGGTTGTGTACGGATGCGCCACTTTACAAACATTACAGTGTTTTAACATTCATCTTCTAAAAACTTCAAAAGGGTTTGGATTTGGCATCCAAATTTAACGTTTGCCACACCTGCCTCAAACTAAAACCAAATATGTTCAGATAATAACTACCATCTTTTCAAATCGATAAGAAAAAACTCTGTATATTTTTGATCCAGGGAATATTCAGTTACTTTAGGGAATCAGAAAGGATTTTTTTCACTGTTGCAGCAAATTGCACCATGTTTTCTCAGTATTAATTTGCATTCTTCTAGATTAACTACAGGTTAGGTTTTTTTTTTTTAAAAGCAGCTAGTGTAAGTACCGTACCTAAATTTAAATTGGTGCTATACTATCCTCTTCCAATCACCTGTACAGCAGGCAAACGGTGAATTGGGAGAATTAGGCAAAACAAGGAGCCAGTCAGTTCTGATGCAGTGCTCATGTGCTAACAAGGAACATGCTGACAGGAGGAGAGCAAAGTGAAAGAGAATTAAGCTTATGAGTGTACTGATGCTTCTTCACCACCCAGTTGAAGACTGGGGGCAGGGGTAAGATCTGGCTGTAGTAGAGAAAAGTCACATCTCCAGACTGGCTGGCTAGAATAAATAAACAAGAATACAATTTTTTTTTGGCAAGTAAAACAGCTCCCATTTATGTATTTAATCTGTGTAGTTAGCAGACTTGATTTCAGTCTCTCCAATACAATTTTTTTGGGTCGGAGTACTGGAAAGTTAGATCTTTGCCAGGGTTTAATTGTTGTCTGTAACCCAGCAGGGAGACTTTAACTACTTCTGTACCAGAAGGATTTTCCCCCTTAATGACCAGGCCATTTTGTGCGATTCGGGACTGCGTTACTTTAACGGACAATTGCCCGGTCGTGCAACGCTGTACCTAAATAAAATTGATGTCCTTTTTTTCCCTACAAATGGAGCTTTCTTTTGGTGGTATTTCATCACTTGTGCGATTTTTTATTTTTTGCGCTATAAACAAATAAAGAGCGACAATTCTGAAAAAAAAAAAAAAAAAAAACAATATTTTATACATTCTGCTATATAACATTCCCAAAAATCAAATTGTTTTAACATTTTAGGCCAATTTGTTTTCTGCTACATATCACAATAAGCATATTTTGATTGGTTTGCGCAAAAGTTATCATGTCTACTAACTGCAGGAAAGATTTATGTCATTTTTATTTATTTATTTATTTTTTTACTAGTATTGGCGGTGATCTGCAATCTCTAGTGGGACTGCAACATTGCGGCGGACAGATCGGACCCCCAACTGACATTTTTGACACTTTTGGGGGGGACCAGTGACATTACTACAGTAATCAGTGCTAAAAATATGCACTGTTACTGTACTAAGGACACTGGCAGGGAAGGGGTTAACACAGTGGGTGATCAAGGGGTTAAATGTGAGCCTAGGGGAGTGATCATTCCAGGGAGAAGAACGGTCCGCTGTGTTTACAACAGCTGCCCGTTGTTCTCTCTCAGTGGGGAATGATTGTGGGTGCCGGCGGCAATAGGAGCCACCGGCCCCGTGCATCGGAGTCCCCGCTGCCGAGTTGGGGCGGGAGCGCGCCGCTGGTGACGCGCGCTCGCCCCCTAGCTGCAGGCGTGCGATCGACGTACAGTTACATAGTTACATAATTTGTGAGGTTTAAAAAAGACATCAGTCCATGCAGTTCAACCTATGATGTGTGTGTGTGTTTGCTGTTAACCCTACATTGTATACCCCTGTATGTTGTGGTCTTTAAGGTGCCCATCTAATAGTTTTTTTAAACTATCGATGCTCCCTGCTGATAGGACTGCTTGTGGAAGCGAATTCCACATCCTTACTGCTCTGACAGTGAAGAACCCCCTACGTATTTTAAGGTTAAACCATTTTACCTCTAGTTTTAGTGAGTGGCCACGTGTCTTATTGTATTCCCTTTCTCTAAAAAGTTTGTTCCTTATGCTAGGGTCGCCAGTACAGTATTTGTACATTGATATCATATCCCCCCTCAAGCATCTCTTCTGCACTCAACTTCTTTGGTCGACCATGGCGAGGCCTGTTCTGAGAGGGACCTGTCCTGGTATACCGCTGTATGATCTTGGCCACCATGCACTGCAGCTCAGTTTCAGGGTCTTGGCAATCTTCTTATAGCCTAGGCCATCTTTATGTAGAGCAACAATTCTTTTTTTCAGATCATCAGAGAGTTCTTTGCCATGAGGTGCCATGTTGAACTTCCAGTGACCAGTATGAGAGAGTGATAATTTGAACACACCTGCTCCCCATTCACACCTAAGACCTTGTAACACTAACGAGTCACATGACACCGGGGAGAGAAATCGGCTAATTGGGCCCAATTAGGACATTTTCACTTAGAGGTGTACTCACTTTTGTTGCCAGCAGTTTAGACAATAATGGCTGTGTGTTGAGTTATTTTGAGTGGACGGCAAATTTATACTTTTATACAAGCATTGACTCAACATGCCTCTCAGCAAATAGCTTGGAGTGTCTACTTTCCAAAATGGGGTTATTGTGGGGGATTTTGTGCTATCTTGACATTTCAGGGCCTCCGAAACTGATAGGTAGTGAGGAAATAAAATAAGCAATTTATGCCCTTAGAAAACCTGAAGGCGGTGATTGGTTTTCGGGGTCCCGTACACAGTTAGGCTCCCAAAAAGTCTAATACATGTGGTATCCCTGTACTTAAGAGAAGCAGCAGAATGTATTTTGGGGTGTCATTCCACATATACCCATGGCATGTGTGAGCAATATATCATTTAGTGACAACTTTGTGTAAAGAAAAAAAATAAAAAATTGAATTTTCCCAAAACTTGTGGCAAAATATAAAACATTCCATGGACTCAACATGCCTCTCAGCAAATAGCTTGGGGTGTCTACTTTCCAAAAAGGGGTCATTTGGGGTTGTTTGAAATGTCCTGACATTTTATACCCAATATTAGAAGCTTATGCCACACATCACCCACTCTTTTAACCACTTGAAGACCAAGCCTTTTCTGACACTTTCTTTTTACATTTAAAAAAAATGATTTTATTTTACTAGAAAATTACTTTGAAACTCCAAACTTTATAAATTTTTCTAAATCAGAGGTCCTACGAAACAAAATGGTGGGTGTTGCAATTTTTTTTTGTCACACAGTATTTGCGCAGAGATTTTCCAAATGCAATTTCTTGGGGAAAAAACACTTTTTAAAATGTAATGCAAAAATACACTATATATTGCCCAATTGTTTGGTAAGATATAAAAAAATGATCTTATGCCGAGTACATAGATACCAAACATGACATGCTTTAAAATTGCGCACGCCCGTGCAACAAACTACGTACATTTTTAAAAGTCTTTGAAAGCCTTTACAGGTTACCACTTTAGATTTACAGAGGAGGTCTCCTGCAAGAATTACTGCCCTCGATCTAACATTCACGGCGATACCTCACATGCATGGAGCAATTGCTTTTAACTTAAGACACCAGACCGATTCTTGCGTCTGCCTTTACGCTCAAACACGGGGGGGTCAGGTGTACTTGAATTTTTTTTTATTATCTATTTTGCTTTTTTATTTTATTTTGACACCTTCCCTTTCATTTTTTTTTTTTTTTTATCATTTATATTGTTATCACAGGGAATTTAAATATCCCCTATGATAGCAATAAGTAGTGACAGGTACTCTTTTTTTCAAAAAATTGGGGTCTATTGGACTCTAGATGTCTCCTCTGCCCTTAAAGCATCCGACCACACCAAGATTGGTGTGATACGATGCTTTCCCAATTTCTCAATGGCGCTCTTTATATCTGGCAAAACCAAAGTCATGAAATGCTCGTAGCTTCCAGTATCTTAGGCCAGAGATGATTGGAGGCATTCTGGTCTCCAATCAGCTCCATGGTCAGCTGACAGAGCCATAGTCTCCGGTTTCTCTGTGGTACAGGAGATCCAGAGAAACCCATGGAAGGGGGCTGGAGTGAGGGGGATTCCCATCCCACTGCTTGTAGAAGCAGTCTAGAGGCTAATTATCTTCTAGGATTGCTTTTACATAAAAGCTAACTGCTGGCTGTAAAAAACAATACCAGAAAGTGTGTGGTATGCCCACCATTAGACCTCCCAGCATCCACCCACTTCTAATGATGGGCATACATGCAATGTTTTTTTTTTTTTTTTTTTTTTTTAGTTCAGCCCATGGGTTGAAGGAATAAAAAGAACATAGCGGGTTCCTCCTTTCGCATGGATCGATGCGGATGAAGAAATCTCTGGCAAGAAAAGTGTTAAAAAATCTATGGTGAAGCATAAGGGAGATCCGCCCTCTGTGTTCACCCCATCCTCTATGCTTAGCCATATATGCTCTTTTTTTTAACTGAGGGTGTGAAATCCCCTCCTACAGCGCTACAAACATTAATTACATATATAGTGAAAGCAAAGGCTGTTGCTGTCAGAGTAAACAAATCAGTGCTGCAGCTGATGGGCATACCTGCAAAGCAAACAATAGTTAAAAATAAAACACAGTAACAATAAAACATTACAGTATAACAGAACAGAAAATTAACTCAATAAAAAGACAACTGTTTTTTGCTTTTTTTATTTTTGGAACTTTTATAAACACTTTTTTTGTAACTGTAAAAAACTGTTCCAGGCTAGGGTCTCTCAAAATGTGATAGCCAACATCTTTTGAGACCCTGTGTGAAAAAATGTGCCCTAGACTGTGCCACACTGTACCCTATACTAATACTCTACTGGTGTGTGGTAGCGTAGGAAACAGACCCCGATGCAGAGACCAGGTTGGCCCGGACAGGGGGGACATAAATAGCGGGTGTTATGCCTAAGTCCGCGTTTCCTACAGACTTGACATCTTCTTTGTGGTGCTCTTTGAGTAGGGGTACTCAGGAGGACAGGAAAATGCCTTTCACACAGCCAGCTCACTGCATCTGGATTGTGAATTTGGACCACAGCACCTTCTGGATACAGTAGGGCTGTGATGATATCTTCCTGGATTTGTAGGAAGGATCCACTTCTTCCTGATGCTTTTTATATCACTTAAGATTCAGCAGAGCCAATTTAAATAAGTATACAGACACTTTTTTGTACCAGTGTCTGGCCTTACAGGCAATTAAGTACGGCGCCATCATTAGGGTTGCTGAAGTCCACCCCTCCCATGTTAAGGTTGTATTTGTAGACACAGAGGGGCTTCTCAACAATACTAGTCGCCGTTGCAATTTGGACTGTCATATCTGTGTGAATGGAAGACAGAACGAAAACATTCCATGTGTCCCTCCACTTAACTGCAAGCAATTTATCAGACTTCAAGCAGGCTCCCCCCCCCCCCCTCGTCTAAGTCGTTAGGGAACCGCGGGTGATTGGGTCGCACAGTGCCAGATGAGCCAATTATAAGATCAAAAAGATTTCTAAAAAGTGGCACGCTTGTATAAAAGTTGTCCACGTATAAATGGTACACCTTTCGAGGGGGCGTGGCGACCGCCGGACAGTATGGCCACTTGAAGAGGGAGCTCCGCCACATGCCCGCTAAGTACCGCATCTACGGCCCATCCACGGGAGTGTCAGATGTCCTAACCTACAGGGATCTCTGGGGGAACACCCGAGGCACCCTCGCATCATGTCGCGGAGAAAGTTAGACCCGCCAGCAGTCCGCAAACTGTCCAAATTTTTCCACCCGGCGGCCTCGGGACTACAGAAAAATGGCGCCGGAGCCCAGCAGCAAGCTAGAGATGCCCGCCCTCTAGTGTCTCCCAGCCATGTCGCAGCCGTGACGTCACCGGCGCGCTCAGACACAACAGAGGCGAACAAGCAATCTAGACCGGAGCGATCTGCAGACTCCTCACCCTCCACGCCATCCACCCACAGCCCGGCCAAATCGAAGCCCCGGTGGGAAGACAGCCACCACACAGCCCGCTCTACATCCATGGAGGTGAGTGACCAAGACCCTGCTACAGCCTCTACATGGGCCTATGTACCTGCACCAGACCCCTTTGCCTCCATCCCTACCACAGGACAGCCTATATCTGACACTGCTTTAAGAGACATGCTGTCCATGATGCATAAATCAATGCAAGCCACTGTATCATCCTCCATAGCTTACTGCCAAAAGGAGCTACATGGACTGGGCAAGAGGGTTAATAATGTGGAATGCAAGATGGATGAATTTGCAGTCTCATATAATGCCCTAGTGGATTCTCATACAGCCCAACAGACTGACATTGACCGCATCCACGCTAAACTTGCCGACCTGGAGGACAGGTCACGGCGTAACAATCTAAAGCTTCGTGGCATTCCAGAAACTGTCCTACCCAACCAGCTCCCGAACTTTGTTCGTGACCTTTTCCAACTGGTCATTCCCGCCCTAACCAATGCGGACCTCACCATAGACAGGATTCACAGAATCCCAAAGCCCTCCTTTCTTCCGCAGGATGTTCCTAGGGACGTCCTGCTCCGCATACACTTTTTCCAAGCTAAGGAAAAGATATTGGAGGCTTTCCGACGTAGAGATCATCTTCCGGAACGAGCGGCGACGATCCAAGTGTTGCCAGATTATTCACAGTATACACTGCAGCAACGCCGCAACCTCAATACTATCACCAAGGCGCTTCGCAACCATAAAATAATTTACAAATGGAAATATCCTGCAAAACTGTGTATAACCCACCAAGGCTCGAACACGCAGGTCACCACCATGGACCAAGGATTACGGGTTCTTCGCCAATATGGTATTGTACCCGATGCCCCAAAATCCTCATCTGCCCATGCTCTGCCTCCGCTACCACCCCGCGTGCAACCTGAATGGCAAGTGGCATCAAGAGGCATCAAGAAATTCAAGATCCCGCAGCCGCCACAAGTGACACTCACAGTCTACCCTTACCGGGCATGCCCGGCCCTCCTTTCTTGCCTCGCTTGCCTTAAAGTAGCACTCTACACCGTGCTCTTTTACCCCTCTGAAAATTTTGTAGCCCCTGCTACCCATTTGGCCCCGGTGGGCCATGTCTTTTTTACCTGTTATATGTTTTATTTGTCTGTTCGTCCCTTTTGTTCTATTGTTTAGATGAATCCCTCATCGCTAACCATGCCGTGCAAGTGACTGTGCCTTACTTTTTGTATGCATGCAGTTTCACCCTCCTCCGCAGCTTCCGAACAGTGCCTTCCTCCATCAACCACCCAAGCCACTGTCAACGTAGAACATCCAAGACTACCTCTCCTATGGCCTCGAGTGGGCCCTGCCTTCCGACACTCGGGAAGAACGCCTCAGATACAATTTTGTTACCCCCTTTTACCCACCTGGTCCCCTGCACGGGCGGGATCAGACCCCCCCCCACGTCTTCCCATGCTCCTTACGCCCCTCTGCCACTGGGACATCCACGATTATCCTGGATCCTTTTATAACCTCCGATGCCTATTAACTTTCTGTCCATGAACGTTAAGGGGTTGAACCACCCCGCGAAACGCCACTCGATGTGGAAGGAGGCATGCTCAGCTAAAGCAGACGTTTTAGCAATACAGGAAACTTACTTTCTCCTGGGAAATGCTCCACGGTGCACTCACCCGGATTACCCACATGTGTTTTATGCTTCGTTTAATGCAAAAAAAAGGGGTGTGATGTTGGCTTTTAGTAATTCCTTGTCCTTCTCCCTTTCCAGAGTGGTGGAGGACAGGGAAGGCCGCTATCTGATTGTTAATTGTACTATCGATAACTGTGTATATACCATAGTTAACGTATATGCCCCCAATGTACGTCAGCTATCCTTTCTACGTAAACTGTGTTCAAAAGTTATGAAACTGAGGTCAGGTAAATTGATAATTTGTGGGGATTTTAATCTCGTAGCCAACCATGCCTTAGACTCCTCGGCTAGACCACACTCTAAACTTCCCTCTCTAGCCGCTCTATTGCACTCAGAAGGGCTCCACGATGTTTGGAGATACCAGCACGCAGAGGAGAGAGACTACTCTTTCTTCTCTGCAAGCCATAACACATACTCCAGGATCGACATGTTTTTAGTCGACTCTGCCACACTACCACTCCTTGTTGATTCTTCCATCTCCACCATCACCTGGTCAGATCACGCCGCTGTCCACATGACCCTATCCACCAGCCCACCCGCCACCTCCACCTTTATTTGGAAATGCAACAACTCCTTACTCTCGGACCCTGACACCCTAAAACATCTACGGACAAACCTACAGGAGTTTTTCCACCTAAACCACACACCAGAAGTTTCCCCCTCCACCCTTTGGAACGCGCATAAGGCGTTCATAAGAGGACTTTTAATCCAATTAGGCTCCCGGTTAAAAAGAAGGCGCAATTCTGCCCTCCTGCACCTAACGGAAGAAATCCGCTCCCTTGATGTGCTGAATAAGACTTCCCCCTCCCCCACACATGCCTCCCGGCTGACATCTCTCTGCTCGGACCTCCGCAGACTGTTGACTGAGCAGCATGATAAAATGCTAGCGCGGATTCGTGTTAACTACTACTCTTCCCACAACAAAGCTGGCAAATTTCTGGCCTCACACCTTAAAGCTAGGTGGCTTAAATCAAAAATAGACAGTATCCAACACCCACACACTAACGAGAGGCACGTCCACCCCCAAAAAATAGCCGATGCCTTTGCGGACTATTATAGCGCCCTATACAATTTGAATGCAGATAATTCCACACCGCAACCCACATACGCTGACATACAAGCTTTCCTTCAACACTTACATCTCCCGTCACTTTCGCCGGAAACGCTATCCTTCCTCAATAGCCCCATTGCCCCCTCAGAATTATCCAAGACTATCAAATCGATGCCGTCCAACAAGTCCCCGGGGCCTGACGGCCTGACCAATGAATATTACACAGCCATGCAAGATATCATCTCCCCGCATATGTTGACACTCTTTGCACAAGCTATAGACACAGGACTTCTACCCGATGAAATGTTACAAGCCCACATCACCACCCTGCCTAAACCTGGGAAACCTCCCAACACCCCGGCAAACTTTAGGCCAATCTCTCTATTAAACTCAGATGTAAAAATTTACGCGAAGATCATAGCGAATCGCTTAGCCAAAGTCCTACCATCCCTAGTAGGGGACGACCAAATGGGATTTGTCCAGGGTCGTCAGGCTCCGGACGTCACCAGGCGTGTGGTAAGCCTGATGCACTATGCGGAGCGCACTCAGACGCCTTCTCTGCTCTTATCTATTGATGCAGAGAAGGCGTTCGACCGAGTTCACTGGGGTTACATGCGAGCAGTCCTACAAAAATTTGGTTTCTCTGGTCCCATCGTATCTGCTATCCTCACGTTGTATTCAAACCCCTCCGCTAGAGTGGTGTCGGCTGGCACACTCTCTAAACCGTTCTCCATCTCAAACGGGACACGTCAGGGATGTCCACTTTCCCCCCTGATATTCAACCTCCTAATTGAACCATTAGCAGCGCAAATATGGCAGAGCCCACTAGTGTCAGGATTTAAATTCCCCAGATCCCACCATGTCTTCACACTTTTTGCAGATGACGTCATTCTGAGTCTCACAAATCCTACAGTTTCCTTACCTGCCACTCACGATATCCTGCAATCTTTCAGTAAGATCTCATACTATAAGGTCAATTTTAGCAAGTCGGTGATACTGAATATGGGAGTCCATCCAACTGCCAGCTCTCACCTGCAAACTGTTCTGCCATACACGTGGTCCACCCAGCCCATACATTACTTGGGTATAGACTTAACATTCCCTACTTCTAACATGGTCTCCGCCAACTTGTCCCCTCTCCTTAAATCCATTGCCTCGGATGTAGCCAAACTCAAGAAGGTAGAACTATCGTGGATGGGTCGCATAGCAGCGTTCAAAATGGTTTGTTTACCTAAAATTCTGTACATTTTTTGCACCCTACCCATCCCCTTCCCTAAGAAAAATATACGTCCCTTGACTAAAATACTGCATGCATTCATATGGCAAAAGAAAAGGGCTAGATGTGCGCATTCTCATATGATCAAACAGATCGATAGGTGGCTTGGGGCTCCCAGACATACTTAATTACTGCGACGCGTCCCGCCTGGCAGCATTGTGACACTGGTTTACAGACAGTCCCACTACTCCATGGGTTTCTGTCGAATCGACCGTATCCAAGGTAACCACCCTTTCTACTCTACTACTAGCAGACAAGTGGAAACCATTGGATGCCAAGTCTCTGCCTTTACCCACACAAGCCACATTGGAATCCTGGCGCTCCCTCCTCGCACGACTGCCTCCCACCGCTGTATACAAACGTGTTCCGCTCCCAATTACTACACTAGAAATACTACTTCCATACACCAACATTTCCGCATTCCAGGCAGCTGGCATTAGCACGATCGACCAGCTCCTCCAATCTAACTCCCTTAAACCCTTCGAGGATCTTCGGTTAGAGTTCAACCTGCCCCCGCAAGCACGCTTCACCTATAATAGCCTGGCAAGCTTCGTGCGCAAATACCCCCCTCTTGCACTTGATATCCCCATACAAGTATGGCAATTCCTTACGTCCCCCTCGCCCCCAACAAAAGGTATATCTTTGTTTTATAATCTCATAGGCCATAACCTGACCTTTTTGAAATCTCCACATATGTTAGCTTGGGAAAGGGAACTTCAAACGTCTTTCTCAGAGGCACAATGGAAAATTGCTATATGCTGTTCTTACAAATCCACCCAATGTGTGAATCATTGGGAACAATCCCAAAAAATTCTCACCCGATGGTATTTGACACCGTATCGACTTTCAAAAATCTTTGATTCCCAGACCCCATTGTGCTGGCGCAATTGCGATCAAGTAGGGTCGTTATTGCATATCTTCTGGTCCTGCAAAGGCCTGTCCAGTTTCTGGAGAAAGATGTTTGAGGTTCTGTCCACCACTACTGGTATCCTCAGGCCTCCGGATCCTGCCCTGGCCCTACTCTCGTTGGGTCTGGACACCTTCCCACCCTCTCTAAGAACAGTCTCTGTACATATACTAGTGGCGGCCAAAACGGTCATAGCACGTCACTGGAAACAACCCATTGCACCTTCCCACACGGAAGCAATCCGGCTAGTCAACTTACAATGTTCTATATAGAAGGCATATGCCTTCTCCAAATTCCAGGGTCCAAAATTCTATAAGGAGTGGCAGGCATGGTTGCAAAGCCCATTTTTCTCCCCTACACCTAGTTAATGTCTGCGTTGCAGGCAACTTTCCTTCCTCCCCTCCCTACCTTTAATTAAAGTTTGGGTTCTCGTTCTGTAAAATGCACTTTTATTGGATTGTCACGGGTCTTTTGTGTGACTTCTGATACTGGTACTTATGCAATACCTTATGTACTTATATTGTCTACATGTATACAAATTCTCATATCCATGTTCAAGTGCATTCTCTTAATTATGATCTTGTCACTTTTGATTCATGTTGAATACGACTATGGTTTAATTTCTTGTATTTTGTAAAATTTCAATAAAAATCTATTGAAAGTAAATGGTACCCCTTTCTGAATAAGGATGACACCAAGTCTCAAACAATCTTGCCACTGCTCCCCGTGTAGTCTGAGCAGTTGGGGAGCTCCACATTGCTATCTTTTCCCTCATAAACCCGGAACCTTCATGTATAGCCTGTTGCCTTGTCACAGAGCTTATACATCTTGATCCCATATATGGCACGCTTGCTGGGGAGAAACTGTTTGAAAGCAAGGTGGACAGAAAATGTAATCAGGGACTCATCAACACAGGCAGCTTGTTGGGGCGTATACAAGGCTGCAAATTTCTGGTTAAAGTGGTTTATGAGAGGCCCAATTTTGTGGAGCCGGTCATATCCAGGGTAACCCCGAGGATGACAGAGTTCATTGTCACTGAAGTGCATGAACCTCAAGATTTGCTCATATCTAATCCTGGCCATGGCAGCAGAGAACGTGCGAATATGGTAAAGTGGGTCAGTGGACAAATATGACCGCAACTCTTTTTAGTAATGCCCATGAGGAGGGATAGGCCCAGAAAAGTTTTAAATTCGGAAACCGTTATACGTTTTCATGCAAATTCTCTGGCAAGAGTCAAATTTGGGTTGCTTTGGTTCACAACAGATCTGTAAAGATCTTCCATGAAAAACAGCTCATAAAAATCAAGGGAAGTAAAATTGGCTGTTTTCACCTGAATTCCGGGTTGGCTAGTGAATTGGGGAAGCACGAGTGCTGTAGAAGTGGTGGGCTACCAATCAGGATTTCAAGCGTTTCAGGAAGGACACTATATAACTATGTAACTACAGTGCATTGCGAAAGTATTCAGCCCCCTTGAACTTTTCGACCTTTTGCCACTTTTTAGGCTTCAAACATAAAGATATAAAACTGTCATTTTTTTTTAAGAATCAACAACAAGTGGGACACAATCATGAAGTGGAACTAAATTTATTGGATATTTCAAACTTTTTTAACAAATAAAAAACTGAAAAATTGGGCGTGCAAAATTATTCAGCCCCTTTACTTTCAGTGCAGCAAACTCTCTCCAGAAGTTCAGTGAGGATCTCTGAATAATCCAATGTTGACCCAAATGACTAATGATGATAAATAGAATTCACCTGTGTGTAATCAAATAAATGCACCTGCACTGTGATAGTCTCAGAGGTCCGTTTAATGCGCAGAGAGCATCATGAAGAACAAGGAACACACCAGGCAGGTCCGAGATACTGTTGTGGAGAAGTTTAAAGCCGGATTTGGATACAAAAAGATTTCCCAATCTTTAAACATCCCAAGGAGCACTGTGCAAGCGATAATATTGAAATGGAAGGAGTATCAGACCACTGCAAATCTACGAAGACCTGGCCGTCCCTCTAAATTTTCAGCTCATACAAGGAGAAGACTGATCAGAGATGCAGCCAAGAGGCCCATGATCACTCTGGATGAACTGCAGAGATCTACAGCTGAGGTGGGAGACTCTGTCCATAGGACAACAATCAGTCGTATACTGCACAAATCTGGCCTTTATGGAAGAGTGGCAAGAAGAAAGTAATTTCTTAAAGATATCCATAAAAAGTGTAGTTTAAAGTTTGCCACAAGCCACCGGGGAGACACACCAAACTTGTGGAAGAAGGTGCTCTGGTCAGATGAAACCAAAATCAAACTTTTTGGCAACAATGCAAAACGTTATGTTTGGCGTAAAAGCAACACAGCTTATCACCCTGTACACACCATCCCCACTGTCAAACATGGTGATGGCAGCATCATGGTTTGGGCCTGCTTTTCTTCAGCAGGGACAGGGAAGATGGTTAAAATTGATGGGAAGATGGATGGAGCCAAATACAGGACCATTCTGGAAGAA
Organism: Pelophylax lessonae; assembly: GCF_965119305.1. NCBI lineage: Eukaryota > Metazoa > Chordata > Amphibia > Anura > Ranidae > Pelophylax > Pelophylax lessonae. The sequence continues at coordinate 409,145,032 of NC_138771.1, read as the reverse complement.
AACCTGATGGAGTCTGCAAAAGACCTGAGCCTGGGACGGAGATTTGTCTTCCAACAAGACAATGATCAAAAACATAAAGCAAAATCTACAATGGAATGGTTTACAAATAAACATATCCAGGTGTTAGAATGGCCAAGTCAAAGTCCAGACCTGAATCCAATCGAGAATCTGTGGAAAGAACTGAAAACTGCTGTTCACAAACGCTCTCCATCCAACCTCACTGAGCTGGAGCTGTTTTGCAAGGAGGAATGGGCAAAAATTTCGATGTGCAAAACTGATAGAGACATACCCCAAGCGACTTACAGCTGTAATCGCAGCAAAAGGTGGCGCTGCAAAGTATTAACTTAAGGGGGCTGAATAATTTTGCACGCCCAATTTTTCAGTTTTTTTATTTGTTAAAAAAGTTTTAAATATCCAATAAATTTTGTTCCACTTCATGATTGTGTCCCACTTGTTGATTCTTCAAAAAAAATTACAGTTTTACATCTTTATGTTTGAAGCCTGAAATGTGGCAAAAGGTCGAAAAGTTCAAGGGGGCCGAATACTTTTGCAATGCACTGTATGTGACACTATGGGCTCTAAGGGCCTGTCTTCGAATTCTTGGTGGCTGTGGGACACTACTTGTGCTAGCCACCACACCAGCTTGAACTGCACCTTTGGGACCTGCCATGTCACTAAGTGTTACTGCTGTGCTGGTTTGACTATGACCAGGATGTACTAGGCCACTGGTGCTTGCCAGTTCACCAGAAGGTTGAGCGGCACTAGTATTGACACTCTGCTGCATACGAGAACCCTGCGGTTGTTGCACCTCAGCAACAGAAGAACGGGGTCGAGTATGCCTGACCATAGCAGGGACAACTACTCTGTCATCAGAGCTATCTGTCAGGGTGCCGCTGCTCTCTAAAGGTTTGAATACTGACCCTTATTCCAACATTGAGGCTTCCCCATCGCTCTCATCTGTCATGCTCAGTATCGTGTAGGCCTCGTCACTAGTGTACCTCTGTTTGGACATTTTGGCCATTAAATTTATAGGTACCTAGTGTGACTCACAGGTAAAAAACACCTGGTTGTCAAGGACTGTTTGAACTGCTACCAAAAAATGTAACTGCTAGTGCTAGCAGAGATCAGGCCTGACTCTGCTAATGCTGCGGATTAGTGTGCTGTGTATTGGAAGTGACTGTAATCTGCTGATTCTGAACTTCTTGGGGGGGAGGGGGGGCGGGGTCGGAGGGGCTAAATGCAGGTGCTGGCAGGTGTCGGGCTGATCCTGCTAACCCTGCATTTTGGGAACATTATACTAAACTATTGGGGACGCCTGTATAGTTCTGATCAGATCAAAGATATTGATCCGTTCAGAAACTATACTAGTAATGGAGGTGTTTATTTTGTGTGTGTGTGTGTGTCTCTAGCAATCAAAGGGTTAAAATGTATTACTAAACATGCGTCGGGCAATCTGAGACTGTCCTGAAATTACGCTAACTAACGTTAATGCTAGCTAATGTCACCTGTGACACTAATACAGTGATCAGAAAAAAATCTGTACACTATAATAGTGACACTGTGACAGGGCTGAAGGGGTTAATGGGTTAATGAAGGGGTTAACTGGGGTGATCATGGAGTTAAATCTTTTTTAGGGGATATATGCCGGGTACCTTAAACCTATCTGGGACTCCCTCTAACTACCATTGTCTCTCACACTAACTGAAGACACAAGTGACACTAATACAGTGATCAGTAAATTCATCGGTGTACTGTATATAGTGCACACTGTGAAAGGGAGTGAAGGGGTTAACCAGGGGTGATCAGGGGGTTAAATCTTTATTAGGGGATTTATGACAGGTACCCTAAACCTATCTGGGACTACCATTAACCTACTCTCACACTAACTGAAGTCACAACAAGTGACACTAATACAGTGATCAGTAAATGTATCTGTATACTGTATATAGTGTGCACTATGACAGGGAGTGAAAGGGTTAACTGGGGGTATTTAGGGGGTTAAATGTGTGCCTATGTGTACTGGTGTCAGTGTAGTGTTCTCTCTTCTCATGCTGGAACCGAAAAGGACTCCAGGAGAGAAGATTGCATCATTTCCTGTGCCTGTGTTTACTGTTGGAGATACAACAGCTTTCAGCTTAGCTGATTAACTGCAGTTCACAAATAGGACACTAGATGTCGCTAATGCTCAGTGATATGCTATGCATTTTCTATGATGTGTTGTAATTTCCTGTACACTGTACTGAACTTAAATGAAACAATAAACTATCAGCGCAAAGCAAAGTGCAAATGATAATGAAATCAGTGTGCATAAAAATCAATGTGCATCAAAAGGTGCATAAACATATATAAATCAATGTGCATCAAATTGTGCATAAACAATTAATGTGCATAAAAGTAACCGGCAGCATACACTAATCGTGTCCACACCTCACAATCAAAAATAATACAAATAAAACGTGACACAAAATGAGGTTGAAGGATTGTAAGAGGTGCATGAAAGTCAGCCAGCCCCCAGTCTGATGTACTCACCCTCCAGTCTGTCACCAACCAAATATAACCTGTCTCTTGGTACAAAGAACAGGGGTTTAGTTGACGCACATTTGCAAACGCATGTGAAAGCTGCAGAGCCACTTCACGGCACCCTGTTATATCTGCAGTCTTACACTCTTAATTTAGTGTCCTCACACTGGAGGCACATGGCCGCTAATGGGTGGATGGGGGAACAGGTGAGAGGGAGACAGCCCAACCTCCCCCAACCCATCCCCATACACGACTGGCTGTTGTCCCAAAGACTCAAATAATTAGGTTTATAACCATGGTGCAAACTGGAAAAGACCAGCTGAAAAGCATTACACCTCCATCCCCTTGGTGGATGCAGCATATAGATAGGAAGGGATTTTATGTATGGGGCATGTGAGCTTTACAGGCCATGCCCCATACATAAAATCCCTTCCTATCTATATGCTGCATCCACCAAGGGGATGGAGGTGTAATGCTTTTCAGCTGGTCTTTTCCAGTTTGCACCATGGTTATAAACCTAATTATTTGAGGGGACCCCTACCGAAGAAGCCAACGGAGCCGACGCTCTGGCGTAACGCGTATAGGGGGCGGAGCCTGCGTGCCTGACGCCGATTCATCTCTCGGGTTGAACTACACTGAATGCCATACTAGCAGGCACGGCTGAGTGCCTGACAAATGTGAGTTACTTTCTTATTCAATAAAGTCTACCTACATTTAAAAACAGAGAGCACTAGATTTTTCCCTTATATATTTCCACTACATGTCCCGGTGATCTCCGGAAGTGAAAGGCTGGAGAGTCATTCTTGGAGTCCAATATCCCCATATAGGCATATGCCGGCCCGTTTGGGTCATATATTGAGGTGAGAGGCCAATCTTTCTGGTGAAGGGATTCAACACACGGGTGTTTATTGTCATCTCTCACGGGATCAAGGCTTTCTTTTATGATATATGGACACTTGAACACATTAACTGCTTTTAAGCACAGCATCTTTTTTGAACTGTTTTTGGATATTTGATTGTTTTCACTATAACATTTTTGTGCACATCTGGCGCATCACGTTTTATTTGTACTGTACTGAACTTGTTGGTTACTTTTTCCTGTCTGTGCTTTTCCTTACAATGAAAAAGTGACATCTTTGCTATCTGTGTTATGTTCCAATAAAGAAGCCAGTTCCTGTTACTCCACAATGTCTGATCTGAATAGACTCTGCTGCACCCGGTGATCACACTCTACAACAGGTTATGGGCCCAGGATCCGGATAAAGTCTTATGACCAGGTGCGGCCCAGGCAGAACAAAGTCTTGAACGGGAGACAGTGTGACTGATGCGGAGATCAACATAAGGAAGGGTTCCAGTGACATCTCCTATAGACAAGTAAGACTGTTCATATATAAAGGAGGGAAAAATGCCTGGAAACTCAGAACTTAAACTGTCAGTGGCCAAGCTGAACAATGACAATTATCAGCTATGGAAATTTAAAGTGGAAATGCTATTATCTAGAGACGACTTGTGGGAGGTTACCACCACAGAGAGGCCACAGGACAGTAATCAGGACTGGGACAAGAAAAACAGACAGGCACGGGCCACCATAATCTTACTAGTGGAGGATGATCAGCAACATATACGCCATGAGGAAACAGCAAAAGGCATGTGGGAAGTACTGAAAAGACTGCATGAAAGATCCAGTTTAAACAGCAAGCTGTTTCTACTGTGGAAACTTTACAGAATGAGACTTAGAAGAGAACAGGACATGCAGGAGCATATAAATGCAATGCTGGAAGTGATTGCGCAACTCAGATCAATCTGGGAGAATATAACAGACAGCCATGCTGCAGCCATGTTGTTATGCAGTTTGCCCGATACATATACTGCACTGATCAATGCACTGGAGACACGACCTGAGACAGATCTGACGCTAGCATTTGTAAAAACCAGGCTCATAGATGAGTATCAGAAAAGAAAGGAATTAGTGCATGACTCCACAGAAACCGACACCAGAACCGCTCTTAAAGCTACAGATGCAAGGTTACACAGGAAAGAGACCAGAGTGTGTTTCAGATGTCACAAACAGGGACACATAAAGAAAGACTGTACTATATGGAAAGCAGAGCAAATAAGACTGCGCCCCAATTCGGCTAAACACAAGGTCAAAGCCATAATCAATGATCCATGGAAAGGAAACTGGAATGCCACATTTAAAGTGACAGGCAACCATAAATGTCAAGGCTGGTGCATCGATTCGGGGGCAACCAGTCACATGACGAGTGATAGAAGTTTTTTCACAGAACTTGATCTGAACAACAAAGAAATTATTTATCTTGCAGATGGAAGCAAAATACATGTAGAAGGATATGGGCATAGAACCCTTGTATGCCCTGATGATGTGGGACACAATCTAGCCATATCAGTGAAAGATGTGCTTTATGTTCCTAATCTAGAAGCAGGACTCTTATCTGTGAAGCGTCTGACAGCCAGAGGACTCACTGTAAAATTCCAAGGTGACAAGTGTTCTATCCTAAACGGCAAACAGACAATAGCAAGTGCCAAGCTGGATGATCATCTATATCACCTCGACACAGTGAAGGAAAAGGTGAGACTATGTACACACAAGCACAATGACTGTATACATATATGGCACAGACGTCTAGGTCACAGACACCGAGAATGCATACAGGAACTACAGAGGAGGAATCTGACAAGGGATCTAACAATATCCCCTTGTCCAGTTACTGTTAAGTGTGAATGTTGCATTAAATCCAAAGCTACAAGAGCAACACTTCCCAAAGTCAGTCAGAAGAGAGCTTCAAGACCACTTGACTTAGTTCACAGTTACGTGTGTGGTCCCCTAAACCCACCTACACCTGGAGGCAAAAAGGTACATAGTGACTTTCATAGACGACTATTCAAGATACACAGTCACCTACCTAATGCAACACAAGAGTGAAGTTTTTGACAAATTACAAGACTATATAATAAAGACCAGTAACAAGTTTCAGAGGAAGCCTCTCATACTTCGGAGTGACAATTGAGGTGAATTCACAGGATATAAGATACAAGAGTACTTAAAAGAGAATGGAATAGAACATCAAAAGACAGTCCCATATAAACCAGAACAAAATGAAGTAGCTGAAAGAAAGAACAGAACTCTTACTGAAATGTTTAGATGTTTGCTGACAGACTCTGGACTACCACAAAAATACTGGGGTGAAGCAGCTATGACAGCTACATATTTGCAGAACAGACTTCTTTCCAGAACAGTAGAGAAAACTCCATATGAACTTTGGCACAATGAGAAGCCAAATGTAAAACACCTAAGAGTTTTTGGATGCAAAGCATTCATCTACATACCTGAAAAAAAACTCACCAAACTCCAAAATAGAGCATTTGAAGGTATCTTTGTTGGATATAGTGACAATGTCAAAGGTTACAGAATCCTAAATCCCAAAACAGACAAGGTTACCATTAGCAACAGCATAACTTTTGTTGAAGATTTAAGAGACAAGACAACAGTAGAAGCAAGAATAGAAGGGAAAACTGACAGTGACCAGCCCATCTCTGTAACTTATGAACAAACAGTTGAAGTGAGTGCAGACTCTGCCAGTACTGAAGAGCAGACACAAGAAGGCTCAGACACAAAAACGAGACGTTCAACAAGAGAAAACAAAGGTAAACCACCTGTACATCTCTCATACAAAGTAAGTACTGCCAGTATCAACGAACCTGCAACCTGGGAAGACATACCTCAGCTTTCAGAACAAGAAGCAAGTAAATGGATAAATGCTGCTGATAAAGAGATAAAATCCATGCATGACACTAAAACATGGACACTTACAGAACTACCACCCGGAAGGAAAGCCATAGGCTGTAAATGGACTTTTAAAGTGAAATACAATGCAGATGGCACAATTGAACGATGCAAAGCAAGGCTAGTAGCCAAGGGCTATTCTCAAAAATACGGAGAGGACTATGACGAGACGTTTGCACCAGTAGTCAAGCACACTACAATAAGGACTTTACTGACAGTAGCCGTCACAAGGAAAATGCAAGTGAAACATTTTGATGTGAAAACCGCATTACTACATGGCGAGCTAACAGAAGAAATTTACATGGAACAGCCACCAGGGTTCAAAGATGAACAAAGGCCAGACCTAGTATGCAAACTTCGCAGGAGTATATATGGTCTAAAGCAAGCAGCCAGAGCGTGGAATATAAAAATAAATGAAGTGCTTACACATCAAAACTTTCTGAGGAGTAAAGCAGACCCCTGCTTATACACAAAGAAATTGGCAGACAGATGGGTCTATATGCTTATTTATGTGGATGATATCCTGATTTGCTTTGAGCAAGAAGGGGATGAAGCAGAAATACTAGAAAAATTTAATCAGAACTTCAACACCAAAGATCTTGGCAACATAAAGAATTACCTCGGCATCCAGATCGAGAGAGAGGAAGATGGCAGCTTTCTTCTGAACCAAAGACACAAAATACAAGAAATAATTGAAACATTTGGAATGGAAGAGGCCAAACCAGTAAAGTCTCCTATAGAAACCAACTACCTAAAGGAGATGAATTGCCAAGATAACCCATTACCTACTAATACTCAATACAGGAAGGCAATAGGGAAATTGCTGTATCTTACCACTGCTACAAGGCCAGACATTGCAGCAACTGTTGGAATCCTATGCAGAAAGGTTAAGATGCCAAGTCAAAAGGACTGGAATGCTGTAAAGCGAATTATTCGCTATCTTAAAGGGACTTTCCACTACAAGTTAAAGATACCAGCAAGTGATGAAAGCACCTTAACAGTATATGTGGATGCTGACTGGGCAGGAGACACCAGCGACAGGAAATCTACCAGTGGCTACTTATTTTTTTCTGTCAGGAGGTGCCATCAGTTGGACTAGTAAAAAAGCAACTCTCTGTTTCACTGTCGTCTACTGAAGCAGAATACATTGCTGCATCGCAGGCAAGCCAAGAAGTTATATGGCTGAGACAGCTATTAACAGATTTGGGTCAACCATAGTTGGGATCAACAGAAATCTATGAGGACAATCAAGGATGCCTTGCACCTACACGCATGGAAGGAGTTAATTCAAGAACCAAGCACATTGATGTAAAGTTCCACTTTCTTAGGGATCTTCAAGAGCAAGGTCTTCTTGAGTTACTTTATTGCCCAACCGAGGATATGACAGCAGATATCCTTACAAAGCCTCTGACCGCTGAAAGACACTCAAGGCTTACAAAGAAGATAAGTTTAATAGACTAAGCCTTAGCTGTTGAGAAGGGGTGTTGGAGATACAACAGCTTTCAGCTTAGCTGATTAACTGCAGTTCACAAATAGGACACTAGATGTCGCTAATGCTCAGTGATATGCTATGCATTTTCTAGGATGTGTTGTAATTTCCTGTACACTGTACTGAACTTGTTGGTTACTTTTCCTGTCTGTGTTGTTCCTTACAATGAAAAAGTGAGATCTTTGCTATCTGTGTTATGTTCCAATAAAGAAGCCAGTTCCTGTTACTCCACAATGTCTGATCTGAGTAGACTCCGCTGCACCCAGTGATCGCACTCTGCAACATTTACATTATACAGGCACAGGACATTCTGCAATTGGCCAGAACCAAGAACTTAGACTGAGAGGGAATATTGGCATCGATGAACAGTGAACAGAAATGGGAATTTTTTTAAAAAGATATTTCCATGGCCTGTAAGTTTAAAAGGCTAGTAAAGCTATAAATAATAAGAAAGGAGCTTTTGATAAATATTTAAACAATGATAGCGTTCCTTCATTTTTTTATGTTACAAGAATATAACAGAATGTATAAAAAGGAAATCAAGGACGCAAAAATTCTAAAAGAACAGCAGATTACAAAGGATAGTAGGACAAACCTCAAAAAATTCTTCAAATATATTAATATTAAATAGGCCAGGTCTGAGCATGTAGGCCCTTTACAAAATAATCAGGAGTGGGTGACTGGGAACAAAGAGAAAGCAAATTTATTAAATATTTTCTTCAGCTCTGTGTATACAAAAGAGCATGGGGGAGCTCAAGTCCATAATGGGTATGGTTTTGACACAGTTCACAATGGCTCACAAAGGTATATGATCCAGAAATATTTAGACATAAGGTGGATAAAGCACTTGGACCAGATGGCATCCACCCACAGATCCTAAAAGAATTGAGCTCTGTCATTTCAAATTGCTTCTAATTTTTAGGATTTTAAGGGCCTCATTAATGACAGGAATAGTACCACTGGATTGGCGAAGGGGCAATGTGGTGCCCATATTTAAAAAGGGATTTAAGTCTTTACCAAGTAACTATAGACCTGTAGATTTAACTTCTATAGTCAGGAAGATACTGGAGAGTTTAACCACTACTGCCTACTACTGGGCACCTAAACCCCCTTTCTGTCCAGGCCAATTTTAAGCTTTCAGCGCTGTCGCACTTTAAATGACAATTGTGTGGTCATGCAACACTGTACCCAAATGACATTTTCATCATTTTTTTCACACAAATAGAGCTTTCTTTTGGTGGTATTTAACCACTGCTTGGGGTTTTTTACTAAACAAACAAAAAAAGACCGAAAATTTGGAAAAACAAAAGTTTTCATAGTTTGTTATAAAATTTTGCAAACAGGTGTGTGCTGATGAGGCTGCACTGATGGGCACTGATGGGCACTGATACACTGCACTAATGGGCACTGATAGGCTGTACTGATGGTCACTAATAGGCTGCACTGATAGGCAGTGATAAGGCGGCACTGGTGGGCACTGATAGGTGGCATTGATAGATGGCACTATTAGGTGGCAATGATGGACACTGATGGGTGGCACTAAAGGGCACTGATAGGTGGCACTAATAGGTAGCACTAATAGCTGGCACTGATGGGCACTAGTAGGTGGCATTGATGGGTGGCACTGGTAGGTGACACCGATAGGCAGCACTGATATGCACTGATAGGTGGCATGGTGGGCATTGATAGGTGGCACTGGTGGGCACTGATAGGTAACACTGATTTGCACCGGTAGGTGGCACTGGTAGGTGGTGCTGGTGGGCCCAGATGAGGCGGCAGTGGGTCTCTCTGTGTTTGGGACTGATGTCCCTCTGACAGAAGCTGGTGATTGGCTCATGGTGAGTGAGGAAAAAAAACAGTCGATGACCGCCTCTGTTTACATTACGTGATCAGCTGTCAGTTGATCATGTGGTAAGGGGCCAGGATTGACCCTTATTGTGATCTATGATCAGCCAAGTCTCGTTGACTCACTGATCACAAAGCGAGCCATACATGGACGCCCTTCCGGCAATTTAGGCCCGCGCTGTAGCCGTCTTTCGGCTATAGCTCCGGAAGGAAGAGGTTAATAAAAGACACCATAGATTAATTCTTGCTGGAAAAAAAATATTTTAAGCAACAGACAGCATGGATTCATGAAAGACAGAGGTTGTCAAACAAAGAAATGAAGAGGTAAGTAAAACCTTGGACAGAGGGTTGGCTGTGAACGTAGTATGCTTGGATTTTTCAAAAGTGTGTGACACAGTTCCCTAAACATGGCTAATGTGTTAGGTAAAGACTACAGGCTTGGAATGACCAGTTTGTAAATGGATAAAAAACTGGCTAAAAGACAGAATATAGAGAGTCGTGATTAATGATTCATACTCTGAATGGTCTAAGGTTATCAGTGGTGTACCCAAAGGTTCAGTGTTGGGACCCTTACTCATTAATACATTTACTGTATAAATTATATAGGGTCTTGGATTAAAAGTACAATTTCAGACTTTGCAGATGACACCAAGCTATTCAGTGGAAAAAACACCCTTACAGGATGCCTCCAACTTACAAGCTGACCTTAATGCACTGTTTAATTGGGTGACTATGTGGCAGATAAGGTTTAATGTTGAAAAATATAAAGTTATGCACTTGGGGGCTAAGAATATGCATGCATCATACATACTAGGTGGGGGTACAACTGGGGCACCAGTTCTCAAAAAAGATATCGGAGAACTAGTAAAAGTGCAGAGAAGGGCAACCAAACTGATAAGAGGCATGGAGGAGCTCAGAAGAGGAGATTAAGGGAGGATGTGAGCAACATGTATAAATACATAAGGGGTCCATATAGTGAACTTGGTGTTGAGTTATTAACTTTAAGGTCATCACAGAGGACAAGGGGGCACTCTTTACATGTAGAGGAAAAACTTAGTAGCCACAAAGGAGGATTACATGTTTCGGGCTGTGCCCTTCATCAGATCTGGCTCCTGCTGTGATTATACACAGCAGATGCCGGTCAGCGGATACCTATGTAAATGAGGTAGAGCTCTGTCCTATCAGCTGGAAAGTTATGGATTTTCTTTCCTCTCAAACAGGGAATAAAATCCATGACTTCCCTTAGGGTCCAGATGTAGAGCTAGCCAGCATGCAGCAAGGTTCAGTGGGTAATATTGGGGGCATTAGCAGTAGGATTACTACAATACCAAAACCCAAGACAAGTAAGTTGGCAAATCCCAATTGCAGGCTCATTACATCTAACAAGGGAATAGTATGCTAACGGACAAAATTAAGAGGCTTGTAAACCAATGCTAGAAGTCTAGATAATAAAATGGGAGAACTGAAGCTGCTAATGTACGAGGAGGATTTCTATTTTGTGGGAATTTCAGAAACTTGGTTTGACAGTTCACATGATTGGCTGGCAACCATTCAGGGATATTTCCTATATCCTTAGTTTTCACAAAGAAAATGGGGGGACATAGTAACCAAGACTGTAATGTTAATAAAATTTCACAGAATGCACCCTCATCGCTAACAGAAGACAGTATCAGAAATCGACTTGAAAAACTTAACACAAATAAGTCACCAGGACCAGGTGGCTTACACCCAAGGGTCCTTAAGGAACTCAGGCAAGTGATAGCTAGACCATTGTTCCTAATTTTTATAAACAGTTTATGGACTTGAATGGTACCAGTTGACTGGAGAAAAGCCAATGTTGTACCAATATATAAAAAAAAGGGCAGAGATATATCCCTGAAAACTACAGACCAGTTAGCCTAACATCGATAGTATGTAAGCTAATGGAGGGGACGATAAGAGAATATATCCAAGATTATAGTACTAAAAACAGTATCATTAGTGGTAATCAGCACAGATTCAGGAAGAATCAGTCTTGCCAGATCAACCTTTTAACGTTCTCTAAAGAAGTGAACGGCCATTTAGATAAAGTAAGGTCTGTGGATGTGGTGTATCTGGATTTTGCAAAGGCATTTAAAACAGTTCCCCACAAGTGTTTACTTTATAACCTGAGGTTTGTCAGCATAGATCATAGGTGAGTACCTGGATTGTAAACTGGCTATGGGGCGGGTCCAAAGGCTGGTAATAAATAGTGAGTACTCTGAATGGTCAGAGGATGGATAAACAGCTCAATCTCAATATTTTCGGATAAAACAAAGTTAAACAGGGCAATAAACTCAGCATATGATGTTGAGAAACCTTATAAGAAGACTTAGACAAAAAAAAATGGGGTGGGCAACTACATGGCAGATGAGCTTTAATGCTGAAAAATGTAAAGTAGTGTATTTGAGTGCTAAAAATACAAGCGCAAGTTACTCGCTAGGGGGAGAACCTCTGGGGAAATCTAGGATGGAAAAGGACCTGGGGGTCCTATTAGATGCCAAGCAATGCTAAGCTGCTGCAAGCAAAGCCAACAGAATATTGGCATGCATTAAAAATGGGATTAACTCCAGAGATAAAATTATAATTCTCCCACTCTACAAGACTCTGGTCCGGCCGCATCTTATTGAGTATGCCATTCAGTTCTGGGCACCAGTTCTCAAGAAGGATCTGCTGGAATTGGAGAGAGTCCAGAGAAGCAACAAAGCTAATAAAGTGACTAGAGGATCTCAGCTATGGAGAAAGGCTACAAACATTGAAATTTTCCTCTCTGGAGAGGAGACACTTAAGAGGGGATATGATAGCAATGTACAAATACCATACTGGAGACCCTAGCATAGGGGAAAAAAAATCAGTAAAAGGGAAATTAAAGCGGGACTCCACCCAAAAGGGGAAGTTCCGCTCTGAGGACTCGTACCCCGCTCCTCTTGCATAATTTACACTTTTAAGGAGCAGGGGGAGGGGGTCCCCTGCAGTCTTCTGGGACACTGATGGGTCCCAGAAGACTGCATCCACCACTCACAATGTGCAGTGCGACTCCTGCATGCACAGTGGGCACCCGGCTGTGAAGCTGCAAGCTGTCACAGCCGGGTGCCCATAGTGAAGATTTCGATGCGGGGGGACCGAAGACAGCAGTTGAGACCGCCTGGGGTGAGCTCAACGCTGGATACTGGGACAGGTGAGTGGCTGTTTTTTTAAAGTCAGCAGCTACACTTTTTGTAGCCGCTGACTTTTATTTTTACCACAGGTACCACAGGTGACAGGAGCTCCGCTTTAAAAAGACATACGACCATTCACTGAAGTTGGAAGAGAAGCAGTTTTAACTTTAAACTGCATAGAGGGTTCTTCACTGTCAGAGCAGTAAAGATGTGGAATTCTCTTGCACAAACAGTTTTATCTTCAGGAAGTGTTGATCGTTTCGAAAGAACTGTTACATGGTCACCTTAACGATCACAACATACAGGCATATACAATGTAATATTGATTTAAACACAAGCACACTCACACACCACAGGTTTAACTGGGTGGACTGGTGTCTTTTTTTCATCTTACCACCTAAATATAGTAAAAGCAGCCTACATAGTACACCAAAATGCTGGTTAGGGAAATATTCAACCCTTTGATCACCCTAGATGTTTAAACCCTTCCCAGCCAGTGTTATTAGTACAGTGACAGTGTATATTTTTAGAACTGATCAATGTATTAGTGTCACTGGTTTCCAAAAAGTGTCAAAAGTGTCAGTTAGTGTCTGATTGTCCACTACAATATCGCAGTGCTGCTATAAGTTGCTGATCGCCACCATTACTAGTTCAAAATAAATAAATAAATAAATTCCATTTTATACAGTATACCATAGTTTCTAGACACTCTAACTTTTGCACAAACCAATCAATAATCAATCAATTTTAGATTTTTTTATTTTTTTTATTGGATATGTTTTATAGCAGAAGGTAAAGGCCCCGTTCACATAGGGGCGACACTACTTCGCACCGCGACCTCCGAGGTCGCGGTGCGAGCAGCGCGCCGCAACCTCGGAGAGGCTGCCACGGACTTCATAACATTGAAGTCTATGGCGGTCGCCTCCTGGTCGCCCCAAAGAAGCTCCTGACCCTTTTTCTAGGTCGGAGCGACTTGTGTCGCTCCTATTAGAACGGGTCCGCAGCTTCCCTATGGGAGGCGACCTGCGGCGACCTGTGAGGCGACCGGGTCGCCTCACAGGTCGCCCTAGTGTGAACCGGGACAAAAAGTATTGTTTTGTTTTTTAATTGTCTGTCTTTTTTTGTTTATAGCGCAAAAAAAAAAAAAAAATGCAGTGGTGATTAAATACCACCAAAAGAAAGCTCTATTTGTGGGAAAAAGGGACATAAATATCATTTATGTACAGCACTGCATAACTGCGCAGTTTTCAGTTAAAGTAATGCCATGCTGTATCGCAAAACAATGGCCAGGTCATGAAGGGGGTTAAATCTTTAGGAGGTCAATGTGTCCAATAACCCCATTTACCACCTCAATATCAGACACTTTTACCTCCTTCCTGCCCAGGCTATTTTTCAGATTTTAGTGCTATAACACTTTGAATGATTATTACTCCATTATGCAACACTGTGCCCAAATTAAATTTTTATCACTGTACCCAAATTACATTTTTATCATTTGAGGTAGGTAGAGCTTCATTTTGGTAGTATTTCATTACCACTTTTTTTTTATATATATATATATATTTTTTGCTATATAAATGAAAAAATCAGAAAAACATATTTTTTAAACACAGATTGCTCTTCAGAGAGCATCACACCTTTAAACAAGTCCTTAGGGTGAAACTGGGGGGGAAATTTACTAAAACTAGAGCACTCAGAATGACGCTTGTCCCATCCAGCTGCTTATATACAGTGGCCATGTAGAAAGTTGTAAAAATAGCCAGTCTAGGTGACAATTTCAGGACTTTTGAACAAAATGAGTTGACTCAATGATGGCAAGAAAGAATGTCTTGACAAAAAATGTTCATTATTTCTGAATGACAATCTGTGTATGGCAAGCTTAGAGTGATTGTAAAGGCCATTTTTTTTCTTTTTTTTAATTAAAATAAAAGATGTTATACTTAGGCCCCTTTCACACGGAGCGGACCGCATTGTGACATTTGTGTAATCCGGTCCGTATGTCCGCATATCATCCCATCCGTTTGCGGATGATATACGGACATCCGATTTTGCGTCCTTTCTGTTTTTTAAATGGAAGAAAAAATAGGGTTCTGTTCCGTTCCAAAAAACGGAACAGAACTGAAAGGACACAAATCGGATGTCAGCGGATAGTCATCCGCTGACATCCGCAATCCCATTGACATGCATTATGTCCGTATATCACCCGCAAACGGATGGGGTGATATACGGACATACGGAACGTCCGTGTGAAAGGGGCATTACCTGTTCCTCTTACCCCCTCTTCTGGAGTCCCCCACCAGCACTTTCCACACCTCTTTTCCTGCGGGTGCTCCTTTAGCAAACAATGTGCTCAGGGGCCGAACCGGACTGTGTGCTTTCATAGGCACACAAAGCATGGATTAGTCATGGCCTCTGCTCTCACCTCACAGGATTTCCTGACAGCAGCAGGAGAGCGGGGAGAGGACAGTGCTGGATCGAGAGAGGAGGCGGGTAAGTGTTTAGGGATTTTGGGGGTGGGGGGGGGGCAAGTAATGGGGAGTGTTTTTACCCTAATGTATTAAAGTGTTACTAAACCCAAGATCCTGTGTCTACTATATCTGGTCTCCCACAGTACACAGACCACGGGAATGCAAATATTTTAGTAAATATAAACTGCTAAATACTTTTTCTAATCAGCAGTATATAGCGGTCTTGTGACTTCTATCAGTGTTTGGCCAAGCACTGGTTAAAGCTTGTAGGAGGAGTTTTTATTCTGTTCGGACTGTCCTATGAGGCTGCATAACCCCTGACTTTCTGTCTTAAAAGTCCCGATTGACCCTGTGCTAATCACATGCACCCTCCCAAGAAAAAAAAAGACTCTCTAGCAATTCCCACAGAACTGAGCATGTGCAGAGTGCCTCCAAGGCTCTGTTCTATTAGCAGATGGATTGGGGACTGTAAAAGAAGGAGATGACTAGAGAAGCCAGAACCAAACAGCCTTTTTACACAATGTAGAGGATTAACCCCTTAGGTTCCACAGGGAGTATAACAAGCATCATTTAAAGCATATAGATACTGATTTTACTGTTGTGGGTTTGGTGACACTTTAAAGGTGAAAAAAACTTTTTTACTAGGCTTGCAGTGATACTGTTTTATATTGGCAAGTAAGGGTTCCGATACTCAAGTACCGATACCTTTGCAGTGGGATTTGAGCCCATACACAATGAATGGGTTCAAATTGCACCACAAAGAATTGCATGTGATTTGAACAGGAATGCGGTGCTATTTCTGTCTGAGTCGCATGCAGTTTCCCACACTGCTCCTGTGTGAAAGCAGGCTGAAGTCACTATGACAAGCCTGGGTTCACACAGGAGTGGTGGGAGGAATCGTACCACATTCCTGTTTAACCGCTTTACCACCGGAGGATTTTGCTGTCTTACGTCCAGGCCACTTTTTGCAATTCGGCAATGTGCAATTTTAACTGAAAATTGCGCGGTCATGCAAAGCCGTACCCAAACGAAATTTATGTCCTTTTTTTCCCCACAAACAGAGCTTTCTTTTGGTGGTATTTTATCACCGGTGCGATTTTTAATTTTTGCGCTATAAACAAAAAAATTGCGAAAATTTTGAAAAAATAACAATATTTTTCACATTTTTTTTATATGAAATTCCCCCCAAAATTTTTTTTTTATAATTTTTGGCCAATTTGTTTTCTGCTACATATTTTTGGTAAACAAAATCGCAATAAGTGTATTTTGTTTGGTTTGCGCAAAAGTTATTGCGTTTACTAACTAAGGGAAAGATTTCTGTCATTTTTGGTGGGTTTTTTTTAACGAGTAATGGCGGCGATCTGCGTTTTTTTTTTGCGGGACTGCGACATTGCGACGGACAGATCGGACCCCTGACTGACATTTTTTACACTTTTGGGGGTACCAGTGACATTACTACAGTAATCAGTGCTATACATATGCACTGTTACTGTAAAAATTACACTGGCAGGGAAGGGGTTAATTTTTATTGGAGAGGGAGGGGTTAATGTATGCCTGGTGCTTACTAACGTGTGTGGGGGGAGGTGACTGTGTGACATAGGCACAGATCGCATGTTCAGCTATGTTGAACCCTACAATCTGACCCTGCCTGTCACTTAGGAGATCCGCCCGCTTGTGTTTACAGTGTAAAAAAAATAAAAATAAAAAGTAATATAAATCAGGGGAAAAAATTAAAGCGCGCTATCCCTCACGCACAGAATCGAATGCAAACTCGAGTCGCACCCACATACAGTGGGTACGGAAAGTATTCATACCCCCTTCAATTTTTCACTCTTTGTTATATTGCAGCCATTTGCTAAAATCATTTAAGTTCATTCTTCTTCCTCATGAATGTACACACAGCTCCCCATATTGACGGAAAAACACAGAATTGTTGACATTGTTGCAGATTTATTAAAAAAGAAAAACTGAAATATCACATGGTCCTAAGTATTCAGACCCTTTGCTGTGACACTCATATATTTAACTCAGGTGCTTTCCATTTCTTCTGATCATCCTTGAGATGGTTCTACACCTTCATTTGAGTCCAGCTGTGTTTGATTATACTGATTGGACTTGATTAGGAAAGCCACACACCTGTCTATATAAGACCTTCCAGATCACAATGCATGTCAGAGCAAATGAGAATCATGAGGTCAAAGGAACTGCCTGAAGAGTTCAGAGACAGAATTGTGGCAAGGCACAGATCTGGCCAAGGTTACAAAAAGATTTCTGCTGCACTTAAGGTTCCTAAGAGCACAGTGGCCTCCATAATCTTCAAATGGAAGACGTTTGGGACGACCAGAACCCTTCCTAGAGCTGGCCGTCCGGCCAAACTGAGCTATCGGGGGAGAAGAGCCTTGGTGAGAGAGGTAAAGAAGAACCCAAAGATCACTGTGGCTGAGCTCCAGAGATGCAGTCAGGAGATGGGAGAAAGTTGTAGAAAGTCAACCATCACTGCAGCCCTCCACCAGTCGGGGCTTTATGGCAGAGTGGCCCGACGGAAGCCTCTCCTCAGTGTAAGACACATGAAAGCCCGCATGGAGTTTGCTAAAAAACACCTGAAGGACTCCAAGATGGTGAGAAATAAGATTCTCTGGTCTGATGAGACCAAAATAGAACTTTTTGGCCTTAATTCTAAGCGGTATGTGTGGAGAAAACCAGGCACTGCTCATCACCTGTCCAATACAGTCCCAACAGTGAAGCATGGTGGTGGCAGCATCATGCTGTGGGGGTGTTTTTCAGCTGCAGGGACAGGACGACTGGTTGCAATCGAGGGAAAGATGAATGCGGCCAAGTACAGGGATATCCTGGACAAAAACCTTCTCCAGAGTGCTCTGGACCTCAGACTGGGCCGAAGGTTTACCTTCCAAAAAGACAATGACCCAAAGCACACAGCTAAAATAACGAAGGAGTGGCTTCACAACAACTCCGTGACTGTTCTTGAATGGCCCAGCCAGAGCCCTGACTTAAACCCAATTGAGCATCTCTGGAGAGACCTAAAAATGGCTGTCCACCAACGTTTACCATCCAACCTGACAGAACTGGAGAGGATCTGCAAGGAGGAATGGCAGAGGATCCCCAAATCCAGGTGTGAAAGACTTGTTGCATCTTTCCCAAAAAGACTCCTGGCTGTATTAGATCAAAAGGGGGCTTCTACTAAATACTGAGCAAAGGGTCTGAATACTTAGGACCATGTGATATTTCAGTTTTTCTTTTTTAATAAATCTGCAACAATGTCAACAATTCTGTGTTTTTCTGTCAGTATGGGGTGCTATGTGTACATTCATGAGGAAGAAGAATGAACCTAAATGATTTTAGCAAATGGCTGCAATATAACAAAGAGTGAAAAATTTAAGGGGGTCTGAATACTTTCCGTACCCACTGTATGTAAACAGTGTTCAAACCACACATGAGAGGCATCACCGCGATTGGTAGAGTGAGAGCAATAATTCTAGCACAGGATGTTCTCTGTAACTTTAAACAGGTAACCTGTAAAAATGTTTAAAGCGTCGCCTATGGAGATTTTTAAGTACTGAAGTTGGTCGCCATTACACGAGCGTGCGCAATTTTAAAGCGTGACATGTTAGGTATCAGTTTACTTGGCATAACATCACATTTTACATTATATGAAAAATATTTTTTTAATTTAAAAAAGTGTATTTTTTCCAATAAAAATTGTGTTTGTAAGACCGCTGTTCAAATATGCTGTTACATAAAGTATTGCAATGATCTCCATTTTATTGTTTAGGGTCTCTGCTGCATATATATATATATATATATCTCTGGTCACCCAACTGAGGCCGCAGGACAGTATAGATATAATAGCATTGCCTGGAATGGCAGTGTACCCTCTCCAGATAAAAGACCCCGAGCGCAGTGTACTCACATAATATATACAGTCTCTCAGCATGCCTTCAGAGCCTTCTGCTCTGGGATTGGCCAGGGCTGTATCAATATTCATGCTGCCATCTGCATAACTCCACACCTATGATCCAGGAGCTTCTCAAGCTCTCTAGAGACAGAGGAAGCTATCAGATTGGCAGCAGCTGAGCATATGTAACTAGTGGGACACAGCTACACTGCGCAGTACACTGCAAGTACAGTGCGCAAATTATGCTTTTACTTAACAAACAATAACAGCCACTCTAGTGGCAACTAAATTTGCCTATCAAAAATCTACTACTAAATCTACTAAATCTATCTACTTAATCCAAGCACCTGTCTAGGAGGGTGCTATATCTGTTTTGACTAAAAATATAGCCTTTTTCCACAAATGGTCACCTTTAGGATCTCTGCTTCTCTATATCTGTTTGGTGCCTCTGGCTTGCCTATGTTATATCCTGCCCTGCAACCTATCAAGCTTTTAGCTATAGCATCATTTTTTCGAGATGTGTGAGCTGATCATCTAAACGCTTTATGTGAATGAACAATGGTGAGCCACAGCTGGTGATATATCAAAAGCATCTTTTAAATATTCTGTAACCAATGCATTTTAATACTTTTATATTTATATATTTTAATCTCTATCAGCACAATATGTTTTATCATTTTTATACGGGTTCCTGTGAACTAAATTCCCCCTTAAAGTCCCATTTACTTGATATTTGTTTTAATTTTTTTACAAAATGTTGAGATGTGGTGCTTAGACCCTTGTTTCTAGCATCCAATATATACCTTTATGTATAGTAGAGGGCAACAAAATCTGTGTGCAGGTACCTCTAGACACCTTAACTTTTTCATGTCAAATTCCATAGGAACATGCATTGCGATTCATTGTTATATTGCTAGTATATATGTTGCAACCTGTGACAACCGCAACCACCGAAAGTTTATAGGGCCCAATAGGTTTACACTGAGTGGATCGGGTGTATCCAATGTGTGCAGTGTGTGTTGGACACATGGGGCTCACTGTGCTCTCATACACTGTCAGGATGGAGGATTCTTGTCAGCAGGAGCTGCTGTGATCCCTGCTTCTGCCCTTTCCAATACAGTAGTATCAAGAAGCGTAGGGGCCAGACGAGGCATTTTCTTTCCATTATGTAGGAAGGAAACCAATATGCACAGCAATTTTTGTTGCTATGGTGCTGGTAGCCATCCCGCCCGCACCATGAAAATGGATGACAGGTTTAGAAGAGGACAGAAGTCCTGCTTTCTTCTATACCTTCTCTGCCTATTGCCCTCTGCTAAGTTGTCAAAGCCATGGTGAAGATTTGAAGATAGAGCGGCACTGGTGTAATAGGGGGCTCTAGTTTGAAGGGGGCTGACTCTGATGTGATGGGAGCTGAGTCTAATGTGATAGGGGCTTTGGTGTAAAGAAGGGAGTGTAATGTAAAGGGGGGCTCTGGTGTGATGGGGAGACTTCAATGATAAGGGGGAAGGCTTTCATGTAAATGGGGACTCTTAAGTGTTGGGGCTGACTGAAATGTGAAGGGGGAAGGGCAGGTGTGATTGGTGGACTGTACTGTAAAGGGTGGATGCTCTGGTGTGATGGGAAGACTCTATAGTGAAGGGGGGTGGGTTACTAACTTGATGGGTTCTTTAATGTAATGGGGTTCTGGAATTTAAATTCTGCACAGACAGTTTTGTGATACAGGTCCTTCTGTCAAACACTACAGTCACATTTTTTTTGGATACAGCAAGGGGATAGGTAAAGCTGCTCTTTCTTTTTTAGTTGTTTTTTTTTTTATCTGTGTCTCATTCAAAAAAAGACTTTCCTTTATTTTCACAACAGGAAGTGACATGAACTCTCACCAAAGTGAGGTAAATCCCCTCAAACAGTTGTCACCTATAAATGTTTCCTCATTGGTAGATTTCTCCTCTGTTCCTGTTCAGGTGACAATTTAAAATTTTGAATTCTCCTTCACTTTCAGTCCCTTTGACAGTGGTCACCTGAACAAATATTGAGAATAAATCACCCCAGCAGGCGCAAAGCCAGCAAAAAGAACTTTTATGGGATTTAAATTCCTTACCACTCTATTAAAAAAAATTAAATAAAAATAAATAAATAACAAAACGGTACACATTATGCAATACAACCCTGTGATGGAGTGTTTTGCTGTAAACAGATGCAGGAGATTCATTTTCCTAATTTAGTTCTATGTAAAAAAAATATTTTATAATATTTAAATGAATATTTATCTGGAGTAAAATGCAATTTTTTTTTTTAATATCTGGCCAGATATAAGAGATCTGAGGTTTGAAAACCCTAAAAAAATGTAAAGGTATGTTGCGAATATTAGTTCAGAAGAACATTATAAAACCTAGTAATAATAATTTTTATAATATGATTTTAATTATTTTATTTTATATTTATTTTAATATGATTTTTATTATTTTATTTTATATTTATTTAAAAAAAAAAAAAATGGCTTTCAGAATGCAGATAATGTGTGTAGTAAATCCACAAAGCTGCTCAGCAGTGTACACTCTATCTCTGACCTTTCATTATACTAGCACTATTTTTATAAATAAATCCCCTCAAACAGTTGTCACCTATAAACGTTTCCTCTTTGGTAGATTTCTCCTCTGTTCCTGTTCAGGTGACAATTTACAA